>NC_030809.1:122885058-123510058 GCF_001704415.2 Capra hircus | reverse complement strand
TCTTTTTCTGGGTTGCAGTTAACTTGCCTAAAACAGTTCAATCCTTTTATGTTTTTAGGCTTTATTACATAGGGATTAGAGAAGAATTCAGTGTAAAGCTAATATTAACCCACCAGTGAGGCAATACACTTTAGAGGACTCTATCCAATAGCCCTTGAACTGCGTTACTTCCCACTGTGTATCTGGCAGGAAGAGGAACTATTTCTAGCCTTGTGTAAATTCCAGGGATTATTCCTTCAATCTGTTGAGTCCTTTTGAGTGGTTCTCTCTGCTATGGCTAAATTTCCCACTTGCATATGCTGATTGGGGCTCAGTTAAAGACACAGAGATTTCTAGAGTTCCCTCCCTCAAGCATTCTCTTTTCTCTAGAACTCTGCACTTGGCCTCACAAACTCCCAGTTCCATCTCCTTAACTTATTGAAACTGCAGGACTTTTGCTGGTTTCCTACTCCTTATGCTACAACCTGGAAACCTGTCATATGCAGGATGCAATTGTAAGACTGTACACCTTATTCCCATCTTTTCACAACCACTGTGAAACATCACCTGATGTCCAATGATGTGAACACTACTATTTCACATAATTTTCTGTTTTTTTTTTTTTAGTTGTTTCAAGAACGTTATAGTAGGCATAATTCCAAGATAGACTTTGTAAGATTCCAAGGCTCTGAGATACACATGAAGTTTTACGGTTATGCAATCAAACACTAATTTTAAAGTATTGCTTTGACGGGATTTTGCAGACATAATTATAGTCCCATATTAATGTTAAAATAGGGAAATTATCTGGGTGGACCTTATAACCACATAAATCCTTTAAAACTAATGCTTCTTCTCCAGCTAGAAGAGGAAATTTGGTAACTTTAAAGATGGAAGGGACCATATGGCCATGAATATGAGTGGCATCTAGGAGGTGACAGCTGTAGCTGTGCTCAACCCACAGCTAGCAGGAAAATTGGTGCCTCAGTCTGCTACAGCTAACACTGACTGGACTAGCTGGTCTCCATCACTTTTTGCTTCACTTGTACATCCTCTTATCATACTTTCTTTTTTCTTTCTTTCGTTAATGATTCCTTTGCACCTAATTGCTTAAAGAAACTCACTTGTTAGTTAAAGCTATATCAGGCATCTGGTGATTTTCCTCTTTGAAACACTCCCTAATATGCATCTTCTTTGTAAGCATTCTTCATTCCAGAAGAGATCATGGTACGATAGCCCCAGAGAACATTAGACCCCACCTCTATTAGACACATTTTGATGGCTTTGAAATATTTCATGTGAAGAATCAGACTCCACACCTGCTCTGATCTTTATCAAGAATCCTATTTTGAGCTAACATTATAAGTTTTACTCACTGAACCCTTTCAGGGAGGACACAGTGTCAAGCGCACTGGTCTGCTGTGGCCCCTTTGCCTGGCAAAGAAATAAGGCTACTCTTTTCCTCTTCACCCAAAACTTTGCCTCCATGATTTTTATGTGATGCCAATGTACAGAGACTAGATTTCAATAACAAGTCCTATCGTGGCAAGGAAATTAATTATGCCCACAGCAGGTGAGCGTGTAAGAGGGTTCTGACCACCCTCATACTCAGTGCCATGAAAAACACAGCTTCAGCCAATGCTTTGATTTCAGCCTAGTGAGACCCTAAGCAGAGACCGCAGTCCTGCTGTGCCCAGACTTCTGTCTAGTTTTAGGTACTTTAGCACTAATTTTGTTTATTGCCACTGCACATTGGCTGGTTTTCATTAGCCAGGCACTCTCATAAACATTGTATACGCTGTTTTTCTTTCATTCATCACAATTGCAATGGATATTAAATAGTCTTAGTCTCATTTGACTAAGGAGTTTGAGGATTCCAAACTCAGAATGGTTAGTTAGAGAAGGCAAGACTCCTGGGAACAGAAACCTAGATTAAATCTGTACTGATACCATATGGAAATCCCATAGCCACTGGGAACAGGATCAATGTCATGTAGCTCTTCTGTAAAGAAAGGATCCTGGGGTGACAATTTCTCCCAGCCATTTATTTTACTCTTTAAATATTTTAGGGAGGAAAATGTGTCCATTATCTGAAATGTTGAGCTCATAAAATCGTACCTCTATCATTAAACCAGATGAAGAAAAGTCTCAGTCTGTGAGGGAGCCTTATACCATGCTTGGTTGAGTCACATAAGACTGTCATTACAGGGGAAAAAAAATGGTTTTACAACCAGAGCAGAACTAGACTAACACTTCCTCCCTCTCACTCTAATATTCCCAATTTACAGCTGTTCTAAACTCAGGAAGTTTCCAGTTTGGACAACTATATAGCCATCCTGGCTATCACTACCAGAAAAACCACATAGTTGCCTTAGTCAGACTGAAGGCTCAACTACTCTAAGCAAAAGACTGAAAAATATACTTGTCAAAGAACATAGAAATGTATTTTCCCTCCTCACATAATAGTCCAAAAAAGATGGATGGGCCAAGCTCAGCAAAATCATCCCAGGACCCAGGCTAGCAGGATAGTTCTTTTACTCTTAACATGTTACTTCTGACACTTTTCCAGTTGTTTCCATGTTCAATCATCAAGGTGGGAAAGGGCTCCCAGGCTTCTCTGCCTTTGGAATTCTCCAGGCAAGAATACTAGAGGGGGTATCCATTTTCTTCTCAAAGGGATCTTCCTGATCAAGGGATTAAATCGAGGTCTCCTGCATTGCAGGCAGATTCTTTACTGTCTGAGCCATCAGGGAAGCCCAAATCTAGAGTAGTCATCCTAATTAGTTGAACCAGAGTTGGACACCTCTCTCCACTCACATGCCATCCACAGATGAGAATTTAATCATAGGACCACATCAGCAAGAAAGGATAAAGGATTGTGGCTCAAAAAACTAGTAGATCTTGCCATGATGGGCCAACTTTGCTCACTCTAATATTGCTTCCTTTGTTCCCCACCTCCACTACACCATAACAGGGTGAGTATACAGCTTGTATTCAATATTAAATAGTGTGACATTCCACAGGAGATTTTTTATTTTGGGTATGTGGATAGTCGATCAAAATTCAGATCAAATAATCATAAAACACAAGGCCAAGAGTCACAGATTATGTTACAGTCTGTCTCTAACTTTTCAAATAAATATTAAATTCACTTTTGTGTGCCTTTTCTTCAGTATTCACTGTACTGACCTGAAGAGTTGGTATAAGAGAAATATAGCAGTAAATCAATAATATAACTTTTTTCTCCTTAATAACAGACTTAGAGACATTAATGTAGACTCACAGACTTTAAATGAATAGAAAAATAACAATCTTCAAAACTTAATGCTAAAAACAAATCACAATAAATTTTCCAAAGCAAATATATAAAAAGGAAATTTAACTTTTTTGATATAGCCTAAACAAAAATTCCTGTCATTAATATTAATTCTAGATGTAACCAAAATCAAACTTAAGATTATCAAATATTTTACAATTATAATTGAATATAAAATAACAATTACAATAAAGGTTTATACACATGGTATTATGCAATTATAAACATGGGAAATCAAGCT
Organism: Capra hircus; assembly: GCF_001704415.2. Taxonomy (NCBI): domain Eukaryota; kingdom Metazoa; phylum Chordata; class Mammalia; order Artiodactyla; family Bovidae; genus Capra; species Capra hircus. The sequence goes on along the minus strand of NC_030809.1, from coordinate 123,506,522 downwards.
ATCTCTTTTAGTTTCAAATATCCATATTTGAAACTAAAAGTAAAAATAAAACACATATATTGGACAGATATCAATGCATAGAAAGACCTTCAACAAATGAATTCTCAGTTTTGAATATTGGCTGTTTGCCAGCTAACTCATTACACATGGTATCTGGATCTTCCCTGCTTTTCCAGGAGTTCTGTGAGCAAGTCCATGGCTTCCTGGTTAAAGAAGTATAACAAGACTTCCATACTTGAAAATTATCAGACTCAATAATCTATAAAATTCAATGTGTACTCATCGGCACCCAAAACCTTGTTCTTGATGTAATTAAAAGAATTAAAATTGGTTTGAAGGTGAAAGAACCAGAGAAGGGACATCCTATTACTGAAAAGGACATTCTTTCAGTAATACACTATTAATTCCATGGAGTTGATACATGTGTTATGCTCTTTGCATAGATCACTAAAATAAATGCCACATAAGTAAGCAGAGTCAGACACAACTGACCGACTTCACTTCACATAAGTAAGAGGGATATACATAACCACCATCTCATTTTCACTAATATACATTAAAATAAAACCTATATGTGTTATTTCATCAGCATATTTCTTGACTCCTTGTCTCCCTCAGGTCACACTTGTGATTGGGCTATGATATGGCACAGAGGAAAGTGCTATATCTGTTTTCAGAAGTTTGGGGTTTATTTTTATTTTCTAATTTATTTTATTTTTTTTATCACATTGAACAATAATTTGGCATCAGGTTGCCTCTGCTTGGTCACACTAACATTCTTTTAAACCCCTCACACTTTCTTGTATCCCAACTACCATTTCTCATTGACCCAATCCAAAGATGTATTTCCCGTTTCAATTTGGTGTTTAACCTAGATAGTGATTTTCAATCTAAGGATCTTGCTAAAATGCCAATTCTGTTTCACTCTGGGGGAGAACCTAAAAGTCTACATTTCTAACAAGTTATCAGGTGATAGTGATGCTGTGGTACTCAGACCACAGTTGGAACATCTAGGAAACTTTCATGCTCACTGACATAAACTAACATCTCTCGTGAAAATAAGGATTAAAAAAATAACTTTGAGAAAGCCCTTAAAGGGTACCAGCTCCCTTAGGAAAATCTCTAAGTGTGTCTTAATGGAGAAAACAGTCTGAAGAGTGCCAGACACTTTCAATAACAATAAAGAAGATATTTTGATAGATCAGAACTTTCAAATACAACAATGGATAAAAACTTTATGTAACAGATAAAGACTGTTAAATTATTTTGATACTTTGGAGCAGAAATTGTGGTAGCAGGTAACTCATGACTCCTTTTTTCTGGTTTATTCCCCTGAATGGGCATTCGATGTGCACTCAACAGTGCTGAAGTATTAAAGGTTGAAATTTATTCCTAACACTATTAATGAGAGCAATTATCATAAACTATGGAAGTTTCCATCGAGTCCAAGATCATTTCCCAAAATTGAAAATGAGGTATGTTCAGTCTGCTGAGTAAACTTTCACCTCAGTTTGATAATGAATTATTGTTAAAATTGCATGACTTTTATTTTCACCAGCTCATAGACAAATTATTCCCTGAACATATCTAAGTTCTTCAGTTCAGTTCAGTTACTCAGTCGTGTCCGAAACTTTGCGATCCCATGAATGCAACACGCCAGGCCTCCCTGTCCATCACCAACTCCCGGAGTTCAGCCAAACTCATGCCCATCGAGTCGGTGATGCCATCCAGCCATATCATCCTCTGTCGTCCCCTTCTCCTGCCCCCCATCCCTCCCAGCATCAGAGTCTTTTCCAATGAGTCAACTCTTCGCATGAGGTGGCCAAAGTACTGGAGTTTCAGCTTCAGCATCACTTCTTCCAAAGAAAACCCAGGACCAATCTCCTTTAGAATGGACTGGTTGGATCTCCTTGCAGTCCAAGGGACTCTCAAGAGTCTTCTCCAACACCACAGTTCAAAAGCATCAGTTCTTCAGTGCTCAGCTTTCTTCACAGTCCAACTCTCACAGCCATACACGACCACAGGAAAAACCATAGCCTTGACTAGACAGACCTTTGTCAGCAAAGTAATGTCTCTGCTTTTGAATATACTATCCAGGTTGGTCATAAATTTCCTTCCAGGAGTAAGCGTCTTTTAATTTCATGGCTGCAATCACCATCTACAGTGATTTTGGAGCCCCCCAAAATAAAGTCTGACACTGTTCCCACTGTTTCCCCATCTATTTCCCATGAAGTGATGGGACTGGATACCATGATCTTTGTTTTCTGAATGTTGAGTTTTAAGCCAAATTTTTCACTCTCCTCTTTCACTTTCATCAAGAGGCTTTTTAGTTCCTCTTTACTTTCTGCCATAAGGGTGGTGTCATCTGTGTATCTGAGGTCATTGATATTTCTCCTGACAACCTTGATTCCAGCTTGTGCTTTTTCCAGCCCAGCGTTTCTCATGATGTACGGAAGTTAAATAAGCAGGGTGACAATAGACAGCCTTGACGTACTCCTTTTCCTATTTGGAACCAGTCTGTTGTTCCATGTCCAGTTCTCACTGTTGCTTCCTGACCTGCATACAGATTTCTCAAGAGGCAGGTCAGGTGGTCTGGTATTCCCATCTCTTTCAGAATTTTCCACAGTTTATTGTGATCCACACAGTCAAAGGCTTTGGCCTAGTCAATAAAGCAGAAATAGATGTTTTTCTGGAACTCGCTTGCTTTTTCGATGATCGAGCAGATGTTGGCAATTTGATCTCTGGTTCCTCTGCCTTTTCTAAAACCAGCTTGAACATCTGGAATTTCATGGTTCACGTATTGCTGAAGCCTGGCTTGGAGAATTTTGAGCATTACTTTACTAGTGTATGAGATGAGTGCAATTGTGTGGTAGTCTGAGCGTTCTTTGGCATTGTCTTTCTTAGGGATTGGAATGAAAACTGACCTTTTCCAGTCCTGTGGCCACTGCTGAGTTTTCCAAATTTGCTGCCATATTGAGTGCAGCACTTCCACAGCATCATCTTTCAGGATCTGAAAGAGCTCAACTGGAATTCCATCACCTCCACTAGCTTTGTTTGTAGTGATGCTTTCTAAGGCCCACTTGACTTCACATTCCAGGATGTCTGGCTCTAGGTAAGTGATCACACCATTGTAATTATCTTGGTCATGGAGATCTTTTTTGTACATATCTTCTGTGTATTCTTATCACCAAAACCCATAAATAGTATTTATTTTAAATGAATGAAAGTGCTTTAAATAGATATTTTTTTCATGTTGGAATATAAAAATAAACAACAGAATTACTTTACATGTTTAAAGACTTCATCCACAACAATTACCCTTGCTCTAGAGGAGTATAATACTTTTACTAAAATCACACTGAATAAATACACTATCAGTAGTAATATTTTGAATTATAGGTGCATACAAAGACAAATGCCAATTTATCTACCACAAGTGTTCAGAGAGTATCAAATTCTCTGAACTGTTTTGCATTGTGCCTTATGTTTGGACAAAAACAAATGTTTTGCCAATGTCTGCCAAGTCGTCTATGACTTTCCCATCTGTATTATGCAAACGTGTTATTTCCATGTATTTCAATATAGTCTCCTGTTTTGTACATATTTTGCTCTGAAGGCATCTTACTATGGTCAGTCTTACAGATAAGTATATAAGCACAATTATGACCATGGCCACAAATTGGGTGAAAATGTGCTAAAGAAGCCATTGAAAAAAATAAAGGAAAAATGCATAGTATAAACTTTAATTACATTTTCTGAGTGAAATATTTACTTCCAAATTGATTCTTATTTTCCTTATTTGAACATGTTTTCATTTCTCAGCTGATATGTTTTTTCTCTTTGTGAAAATTTTACTAATATCTTGGGTTGAGATTTCGGTGTTGACCATCTGGTGATGTCCATGTGTAGAGTCTTCTCTTCTATTGTTGCAAGAGGGTGTTTGCTATGACCAGTGCATTCTCTTGGCAAAAATCTATTGGTCTTTGCCCTGCTTCATTCTGTACTCAAAGGCCAAATTTGCCTGTTACTCCAGGTGTTTCTTGACTTCCTACTTTTGCATTCCAGTCTCCTATAATGAAAAGGACATCATTTTGGGGTGTTAGTCTAAAAGGTCTTGTAGGTCTTCATAGACCATTCAGCTTCAGCTTCTTCAGCCTTACTGGTCGGGGCATAGACTTGGATTACCATGATATTGAATGGTTTACCTTGGAAACAAACATTACTTTGTCAAAAAAGGTCTGTCTAGTCCAACAAAGGTTTTTCCAGTAGTCATGTATGGATGTGAGAGTTGGACTATAAAGAAAGCTGAGTTGCAAAGAATTGATGCTTTTGAACTGTGGTATTGGAGAAGACTCTTGAGAGTCCCTTGGACTGCAAGGAGATCCAACCAGTCCATCCTAAAGGAAATCAGTCCTGGGTGTTCATTGGAAGAACTGATGTTGAAGCTGAAACTCCAATACTCTGGCCACCTGATGTAAAGAGCTGACTTATTTGAAAAGACCCTGATGCTAGGAAAGAATGAGGGCAGGAAGAGAAGGGGATGACAGAGGATGAGATGGTTGAATGGCATCACTGACTCAATGGACATGAGTTTGGGTAAACTCTGGGAGTTGGTGATGGACAGGGGGGCCTGGCATGCTGGGGTTAATGGGGTCACAAAGAGTCAGACACAACTGAGCAACTGAACTGACTGGGTTGGGATAAAATATATTATTTTTTCCATTAAAACTAGTGGAAATAATTTTGTTTATTTAATGCCTTTTCATTTGGGGGCACGAAAGTTCAGGAACATATTAAAATATTTTAGGGAGCCTTCCTGGTGGCTCAGTGGTGAGTAATCTACCTGCCAATACAGGAGACACCGGTTCATTCCCTGATCTGGGAGGGTCGCACATGCAACCCAAGGAATAGCTGAGCCCATGCGTCACAACTATTGAGCCTGTGCTGCAGATCCCAGAGCCGTAACTACTTAAACCTGCACACCCTGAAGTCTGTGCTCCACAACAATAGAAGTCATCACAATGAGAAGCTCATGCACAGCAACTAGAGAACAGCCCTTGCTTGCCACAACTAGAGAAAAGGCTGTACAGCAGTACCCAGCACAGCCAAATTTATTTTTAACATTAAAAAAAAATGTAGTGAAAGGTGGTATATGCATATATCTGCAGTGTATAGTCTTCATATAACATGCAAATGCAGAGCAGTATCATTAACCCTTTACCCCATTTTTCTCATATCTAACTAAAGAAACAATGTTTGCCAACAGAAAAATTTTCCCTCAAATTATTAAATATCAAAATAATAATTATCTATTTTTAAAGGTATTATTGACACTAACTATCATTATTAGAAATCAATCAGGTATAATTGAAATAAAATGTATTCAATCAGTCAAATGAAATGTTTTAGAAAAGATATTAACAGAGGCTGTCAAAATGTAATTATAATAATGGGAATCTAAAATCAAAGAGATATTATGACACAGCCAGACGAAGGAGTGGAACAAGTAATCAAATAATGATGATAATACTCTATGTAGAGTTACCTTAGGGAGTACTGAGATCATTACAATTCAGATATTATTCACAAATAAAGCAATATACAGAAAGTGAGTTGTGAGAATAAGGAAAATTTCCATGAAGAAATCATGAGCAAAGTTTTAGTTAAGTATGAAAATATTGTATAAATGTTGATAAAGTTTTCCTATAATTAGGCAGCCATTAATAGACTTTTAAGATTGAGAGTAAGATCATTTTCAAAATACAATTCCAGACACAAGATTTACCAATATGGTAATGAAATATATTGATCCTAGATAATATACATGGTATTTGCAGAAATCAATAGCCTGTCACACTACACTAATTCAATGCATTCTAATATTATTAATAAATGAATTACAGAGTTTAGAAGCTTGAAAAATGCAAAGGAGTAACCCATTCTCAAATGGGCCAGGCTTACTGAATGCTCTCAAAATGACACACATTGCACAGAAATTTTAAAAATGTGTGTAGTATTTCAAAACTTAGCTGAAGGATGGTTTTCAGTAGCACACAGCTCAACATGCAAGTTCTGAGCTAAACTCCTAAGCCACATTTTCTTTGATATTTTTCTGTCCTTTTCTAGCTCCACTTCCATCCAGATTTCTCTCTCATTCTCAATGCATTTATTGACACCTCAACATTCAAAAAATCTAAAAGTTCTAATAGTCCCAAAGTATCTTTTACCCTTTCTATTTCCCAGTCAAATTTTTGAAACTCACAATGATACAGATCTTATTCAGGTGGAAATCAATTATGTGTTATTGTAGTAAACACATTAAGAAACCTAACCTTCCCAGTAATACCTGCATTTCAAATAAACATTGTTTAGACCATCAATGTTTCACATGGCTGATTAAAAATAAAGTCTCTTATTGGATAAATATGGCGACAATGTACTGGCAGAACTACTACACAAAAATTCCACAGCTTGGATTCTCTCTTGCTCTTTCACCAGTAAGCAGATAACTCTGACTATTTTACCTGCAGTCACATGTGTCACACTTGCAAAATTAAAAAAAAAAAAAAAGCTGACTTTTATCAAAATTCATTACCCATCATGACATTTTGTTGAGCACTCACCCACCATCTAATGGAAAAAGAACTATAATCCTAATTTTTTTTGTTTGTATGTTTTCAACATCAGAATGCATTCTTTTTTAATTGGGGCAGAGTTACTCTACAATGTTGTGTTAGTTTTTGGTGTAAAATTAAGCGAATCAGCTATATATATATATATATATACACACACACACATCAATCCCCTACTTATTGGATCTCCTTCCCACTCCACCCCTATCCCACCCCCAACCCATCTAGGTCACTATAGCACACAGAGCTGAGCTCCCTGTGCTGAACAGCAGGTTCCTACTAGCTATCTACTTTACACATAGTAGTGCATATATATCAATCCCACATTAGAATCAACTGTGGAGCTTCTGCTCCAAGCACACAGACCTAGACCCACCTCTCAGAGAGAACTGATTTGGTAGATAGAGAATGGCACCTTAGTATCTGTATGTTCACTAAGCTCTGCTGAAGATTCAAATACATAGACAGGAGCGACATAAAATGTCCCTTCTATACCAGTCAGTTAAACCTGCGTTCAGTGTTGCCTATGGGCCACATGCTCTGCTTCGGGGCTTTGGGATGCACAGAACATAGCACTGTCCTTACTCTCAAGTATGAGAGTGTAGTGCAGAAGCCTGCTCTAAACTAAATGAGTGCTATGAACAAGGTTTGAGTACAGTGTTTAGGGAGCACAGAGAGTGGTGAATGATCACCAGAGGGACCGTGGAGGATGTTGAGATGGTCCCTGAAGAAGAGTCAGATTTTGCCTGCTAAGTAACCAGGTGGTTGTGGCTGCGGCTTTGGTCACATATACAATAGATGGAAGAAGTGGCAAAAAAATGAGAATGGAACTGTCAGTAAAATTAGAATATAAAGGACTTCAAACAACAATGTCATCACTGTTTCCCTCTGGACAAAGAAGATAATTTAAAGAGGAAACCATAAAATCCATATTTGTCGTTTTTTAGCACTGATTCATATGATAGAAATTTCTGAGTATGGTAACCCTACATTTTTATTAATAACAGGGTGTCAAGATAATCCATTTGTGGTAAAGAACACTAAATCAGTGCCTTTCCAAGTATATAAGAACATTATATTCTCATCTAGTTCTTTAGTTAATAATTTATAATGCCCAAGTTTCAAGATATAATTTTTAATGATTGTTAAATCTCAATATATATTAATTAAACCTAACTTCAATTACAATTACTAATAAATTCAAGTCCACTAAAATGATGACCACTGAAATCAATTTTATCTAGGTAGTGGAAAACAGATGAAAACAATTTATTATTCTCTCAATTGATGTATGCTGGGTAAATGGCTCTATTTTCTAAACATCTTAAACAGATTTCAGCCCACTATTAGGCTCCAACTGGCCTGAGACCTATACACAGAATTTACTAAACCTTAAGTATGATTGCACTACTATGCTGATCAGAACAGTTTAGACTAGAATTCTCAATCCATTAATGTAAAGACTGTTTATTAATGTAGGAAGAAAGTGGCATCCTAGCAACTAATCAGAAAACTATAAAAAATAATGGAGCTTGATAAATATAGTAGGGTAATGGTGTTAGAGTGGTGAGAGGACAGATTTAAAATTGCTCGGAGGCAAAATTGATAGCATTTTCTAAGCGCGTATATTGGAAAATTAAGAAGATAGAGGAGTCAAAGTTCCCAAGCAGTTTTTAGTTCAGGCATCTGTGGTGATCTAAAATTCATTCCCTTACTCACCAGGCAGCTACCAAGGTACTGGATTGATGGAGTCACCTAACAGCCAAAAGCAGAACCTTTCAGACACAATCCTCTCTGGGATCTCAAAAAAATCAGTACACAAGATGTTTTTATCTCCTCTCTGTCAAAATTCAATAAATTCAATCATATACATTAACTTTTCCATGTATATGCACTATATGTTTAAGGTATTAAATATTTTCCTTGCTTTTCTATTGACCCAGTTGTTTCCTATCTACGTGAGAAACATTCATCTAGGTTTCCCGTGTTGAACACTGCTGCTGCTACTGCTAAGTCGCTTCAGTCGTGTCCGACTCTGTGCGACCCCATAGACGGCAGCCCACCAGGCTCCCCCGTCCCTGGGATTCTCCAGGCAAGAACACTGGAGTGGGTTGCCATTTCCTTCTCCAATGCATGAAGGTGAAAAGTGAAAGTGAAGACGCTCAGTCGTGTCCGACTCTTAGCGACCCCGTGGACTGCAGCCTACCAGGCTCCTCCATCCATGGGATTTTCCAGGCAAGAGTACTGGAGTGGGGTGCCATTGCCTTCTCCTGTACCTACCTCATTAAGGAAAAAGAAATAACCACCAAGAAGACAGAGTTCTTTGTATATCATATATACCAAGATGAAGGTGCATTTGATCAAAAAATAGTCATCTATTTAATCAGCTACCTGTGCCCTTAAAAAATACCCAACTTTCTTCCTTCTGTTAAGTAAAGTGAATTCGTTTAGTCATATCCGACTCTTAGCCACCCAATGGATTGGAGCCCGCCAGGCTCCTCTTTCCATGGGGTTTTCCAGGCAAGAATACTAGAGTGGGTTGACATTTCCTTCTCTAATTCTTTCTATTATTTTTCCTTTAAGCAAACTTCATATACCAGTATTAAAGACAATATATCACTATTTGATTCAGTTTTATTATCTTTGTAATTATTACTACCAGATCAGTATTTTATCACTGTAAATATACAGTATATCAGCTATAATATTAACTCTCTTTTGTGAACATATTTTCATCATTGTTTTCATGTGAAAAGAGCACTCCAATTTTAAATTCTTATAATAAATTAATCTTTAGATTATAACAGTGAAAGTTAAAAATCACTAAGTATTTGTTCATTAATAAAGGAAACTTGCAAATTAAATTAACTAACCTCAAGTTAACAGTTATTTAACATTCCTGGATACTAATTAGAATGTTTTAAAGATTATGATTTTATACAAATCAATATAAATATGAATAGTATGATGAAATCATGCTTTTTTTTTTTTTTTTTGCTACTTGATAAAGAGATTCTTCAGACAGTATTCACTGAGAAAAATCTGTGGGGGTGTGAAAGAAAATGAAGAATATACTTCCTGGAGGCCTATTATAATGTAATTTAACAATCTTTATCTAAATGTTGTCCTTACCCCCATCTGACTTTTTAGAATTATATTTCCTCATATTCAGTCTCTGTAGCCGTGCTTGAGATGCATTTGCCCCTCAAAGAAACCTGGGGAAGAGACAAAAACTTTTGACATCTACAGTGTCTCATGACCCTTTCCAAAGCACAGAGGTAATTAGTGATTGAGAAAACTTTCTGTCAAACTATGGGAGTATTTTAAAATAGGTTAGCAGTTAACAAGCCAAAGATATTTCAGACTTTCCCAGTGTTCACTACTGTGGAGCATTGTTCACTAAGATTACAAAAGTCTCCACTAACAAAGATACATTGTGATTTTTACAGATGCGGAATGAATCACAAAAGATGTAAAGTTCAGTCTGAATGTTTAAAAATAATTCTTATTTCCAGGCAGAAGTTTCTTCATGGTTATAAAATGAATCAGAACCAGGCTTAGATATACCTGATCACAAAGAAAAAATTGATTTATCAGGAAAACTGTGGTCAATGACACATTTAGGTTTGGATGCAGCAGGAAAAAGACTGCTGTTTTAATTAGAAAAATATATTAAGGAATAGTTAGGGAGTTTGGGATCAGCAGGTACACACTGCTATATTTAAAATGGATAACCAACAAGGTCCTTTTGTATAGCACAGGGAACTCTTCAAAGTTAAAAGTTATGAGGCAGCCTAGATGGAAGGGGAGTTTGGGGGAGAATGGATATATATTTATGTATAGCTGAGTCCCTTCACTGTTCACCTGAAACTATCATAATATTGTTAATTGGCTATACCTCAATATAAAATAAAATGTTAATTAAAAAAAGAAAAATCCATGAAGAAATCTCTGGTGACGCAAGGGTAAGAAACAAGAAAATGTTGGTACTCCCTTAGGATTCTTCAGAAACATTGGAAACAATCCTGACTTTTTTAGTCCACAAAGAATGGAGGTTTAGTCACTTTACTTGCATATTCACAACTAGAGTGCCATGAAAAGGCTTGAGAACGTGGACGCCCCATCGTTACATGTATTATCTTGCTCCATCAGTGTTAACAGATCTAACGCTAACAGCCTTATTTAACGCCATGTGTAAAAGCCCGTCTCTCTGGTGCCTTGGAATGAGACACAGTTGGCCACCAGCCCAGAAAGGAGCTCCAGAGAAAGGAAGGAGCGAAAAGTGCATGTCCTGGGGTTATTCCAGAAGGTAAGAGGGTGAGAAAATACATGTGAAAGATAAAAGTGGCCTGGAAATCAGAATGTCCACTCCCTTCTGTGGAGAAAGGAGCAAATGGGTTCCACTGGGTACTACCACTCAGTTCAGTTCAGTTCAGTCACTCAGTCCTTTCCGACTCTTTGTGACCCCGTGGACTGAAGCATGCCAGGCTTCCCTGCCCATCACCACCTCCCAGAGTTTGCTCAAACTCATGTCCATTGAGTTGGTGATGCCATCCAACCATCTCATCCCTCTATCGTCCCCTTCTCCTCCTCCTCCCACTCTCAATCTTTCCTAGCATCAGGGTCTTTTCAAATGAGTCAGTTCTTCGCATTAGGTGACCAAAGTGTTGGAGTTTCAGCTTCAGCATCAGTCTGTTGCTAAAATAAGTATTCAGAATAAAATCCCTAAAACACATATGTGCATAAAGCTCTTATATACACAATCTTTTAGAGAGGGTCAGACTTGAGTACTCAGAAAAAAAAAAAGCTATTTCAAAATTATTTTCCCCAAACACTCAACTTGAAAAGCAAGGAGCTAAGAAACAGATGGGTGGGTGCAATTGTTTTGGTAAAATGGTGGGAAAAGGGTTTTTAGTTGGTATCCCAGAAGAGATGCTAGATTTTGAAGGCAGTTGGTGGGAGGTGGGGGAGGAGGCAGACAAGGTTGTTAAGTTAGGGCACAGAGATACACACATCTGATCGCCAGATTCTTGGCAACTTGTTGGGATCGCAGACACAAAGGCAGTAAGTAATTGAAATGTATCAACTCCTAATTTTTTTACATTTCACCCTTGCCTGTGCTTCTGGGGCTGTTTACAGCTACTGCACCTGTATGTAGGTATACTGTATAATGAAATGCCATTGCACATACTGTTCTCAGCTCTACTCAGGGACAACAGGTTGGTAGTTCATTTAAATTTATCTAATTTAATTTTTTAATGATGTCTGTGTTTTGTAAATGGCTAACAAAGCTTAAATGTATTTAATAATTGGCTCTTGTTAGCTAGTATGTACCAGGTCCAACATATCACTGAATTTGCCAGGCTGTAGCAGGAGAAGGTGGCAGCTGTTCTACCAGAGCAGTGATATCCACATCAAAGAGCGGCTAAGCAGATCAGACCCTGTAATTTAGCAGAAGAGGAGGGCCAGCACCTGCTTTGCACAGGGTAAAGCTAAAAAGCACAGATGCTAGAGGAGAAGTGTTATGTCCAAGTACTTCTGAGATGCTTGGGAGATCACCAGTAATATAGTCAGTGGAAACGAAGAGAACTAGGATCCTATGAGTACAGGATGTGAGTCATGAATGTTTGGGTTATTCATTTCAATGTAATATAAAGTATATTCACAAGTTGCCTGGCTCTGGACAACATTCGCATGATCCCTATTGCCAGATTCAACAGATTGGTTTGCCCTAGATCTTTTCAGGTGGTAGCTTTATGATCCCCAGATTGCAGCTAGGGCTCTGAGATCCTGTTTTCAGCAGTTCAGACGGGGGCTTCCTGGTTGGAGAAATCAAGGTTTCCTTGTAGGGTAAGTGCCGAGTTATTGATATTAGAATTCTTCCTGAAGGTTCAATCTAAAGCTTGCTTTCCAGGCTTTCCAATGATAGTGTAAACACGTTATTTCTTATATTACATATACTTTGCTTAAACTAGAGTATTTTCTCTGTTCTGCAAGTGGAAGCCTCTTTCTGTTGGGGGAATTGTGAAGAAGAAAAAATTATAAAACAAGCTTTAGAGTATAAAATATAAACAATTGATCAGTAAAGGATTAGACTAAATAGATTAGACTATTTTAAAATTGAATTTTTATTTAGTCAAGGTGCACTTTCATTAACTAACTGAATAAGATTCTATGCCAAGTTATTGTAAGAAACTTAGTGATGTGTAACAGTTGATGAAGAGAATCCTTTAGTGTACTTATTCTTCACAGAGATTACTACAAGTATTATTTGTATTATCTTATGAAGTTTTCAATCTTAAATACTTGAAAATAGCTTTTTATAATAGAAAATCCAAGAGAAAGCCTATTATTTTCTTTCTATAAGGTACTTACAAATATTACAAGTCAGAAGAATTATTGTAAATGATAGTATTAGCTCAGCCAGAAATCTATCCACATCCTTAAATTTCCTCACCAGAAATCTGAGCAGCAGAGAGAATTAAATTGGTTTACTGTAATCTGTAACATTTATTAAGTACCAATTTACCAAGAATTCTTCAACAGTTCTTAAAGCACCATCATACACTAATCAACATCACTTTTCTAAAGTTGGCAAGCTATATTTCCTCCTCTGTTTTTATCAACCATTACAAAGCTTAAAGGTAAATCACTATAAGTTCTATAAGGTTCTGAATCATTTTATTTGTAATATCCACAAAACCCTTGTACACTTTATCTTTGCTTCATGCTACAAATACCGACTACATATCCACAACTCAAACAGCTAACAATCCAAAGGCCAAGCTTTCTTCACATCCTAGTTCTTTCACACCAACTGTCCAAAGCAAAACATAAGCAATAAGCATTCCTGCTTTTATCAAACCAGTGTTATTTCCCTGGGGCTCAAACACTGTAGGTTGAAGGCAATGTCTGCTTTTTCCTTTTTGAAGATGAAAATCCTTTACTGAGGAAATGTGCTTAAAAATAGGAACATCTGGCTTTGATCAAAACAGCTTTCTGTTTTTAAAGAATTATCCAACCACAGGGACTTTTAGACAGTAATTGCAACATTGTGGTCAGGTCCTAAGTTTATTTCAATTATTCATTCAATATTTCTTTTAAGTGAGGGGTTTTTTTGCCTTTGAATACTTAAACATCATATATTTTCATATGCTATTCAAGTAACTGACAGAGTTTCTAGCAGATTTAATAAAAGATCATGCCAATAAGTTTCAGGAAAAAATGAATTGATATTCAGGGTAATCCATTTCAAAGAAATTTTCCATCAGATTCTCTTATAATACCAGATGAAGAAAATTAGAACCTATGATTTCTAGAGCACAACTTATTCAGACAAAAAGGGTCACAGTTTTAAAAATTTAATGTCAAGATCTAAATTTAATGTCTATATCTTGGGAGCTATAAAAATTATCTTCTCAAAAGGATTATATGAGTTAATGGGTTAATAACACTACTACACCAAAAAAATCCCTAAGAGATCCAGACCTTACCAGAAACACCTGCAAACATATAATACAAAAATCAAGAAGCAAAGTTGTTTGTATAAATAACCACAATTGTAGGAAATAACTTTGGGGACAATAATTAGCCTATATATTAGGGTAGGAATGTTTCTGATGGGATCCTGTATATTAAAAGAGAACTGTTCTGTAGTGTCTCTTTATTAACAGCTATTTGTTGAAATCTGGCTAAAGACTTCAAAAAGGAGAGTATCAAAGACATGGTTGGAGGTACAGGGAAGTAGCAATCACTTAAGTAGAAGGTAAGAGGTTAGAAATAGAATCAGAAAAGAAAAGGAGTACCAGGAAGGGAGCCATAGTGAGTGAGGTTAGCCATGAAACGTATCATCTTGTCTTGGGATAGATAAAATGCTGTCATGTAGATGAGTATCTGACATCTCCTCACCTGTAAATTCAGTTTATTTGGAGAGTATTATGATTTACAAATAAAAGCCCCTGTATTGAGAACAATTACACTTGTATGGCAAGAGCCTAAAAACAGAATTCAGCGTGAGAGTTTGAGCAAAGTTTAAGGTATTCAGTCTGGGGCTGTCACCAGGTATTTATCTGTATTATGTATCAAAAATTAAGAACAGAGGCCACAGTTCAGAGGAAGGCAGTATGATCACCAAAATCCATCATTCTGGGACTCAGGAGTGACTCAGCCTACATTACTTAGCACCCCTGAAGCTTGATTCTTCATCAATGGAACGAGAAATTAGACTGAATCTCCAAGGTTTAATTATAAAATTCAGTGATTCTACAGGTTTTTAAATTGCCATGTACTTCATGAGAACATTTTATACATGTTTATTCATTCATATTAACAAATTAGTAATCTTCTTACTCAAAAAGTGAAATATGCTGAAATAGCAAAGCACTGATGTCTCAAGAAAAAAGGCTATCCCCATTTATTAATCTTCATCTCCAGTTATTTCAAATCATCAGGTATTTATTGAGCTCTGACTTTCATAAGGTACTATGCTAGGACTATTAGGAATACAGAGAGGACTAAAACAGCACGTGTGTAATCAAGAAACAAAACAAGGAGCAATAAGACTTAGACTTAAAATGAACTAACTTAAGTCAGTGACATAAACTCATGAGCACAAAGAAGTAACTTAGAAATCCCTTGGGTCAGATTGCTAATTAGTAAAATGAAACTAATAATAGTTCCTAGGAAATAAAGTATTAAATGGATTGAGTGAGTTAAGATTTAAAACTTAGAATAGCTCTTGGAACACCTTCTTTCAACAACACAAGAGAAGACTCTACACATGAACATAACCAGATGGTCAACACCAAAATCAGATTGATTATATTCTTTGCAGCCAAAGATGGAGAAGCTCTATACAGTCAGCAAAAACAAAACCAGGAGCTGACTGGGACTCAGATCGTGAACTCCTTATTGCCAAATTCAGACTTAAATTGATGAAAATAGGGAAAACCACTAGACTATTCAGGTATGACCTAAATCAAATCCCTTACAATTATACACTGGAAGTGAGAAATAGATTTAAGGGACTAGATCTGATAGACCAAGTGCCTGATAAACTATGGACGGAGGTTTGTGACATTGTACAGGAAATAGGGATCAAGACAATCCCCTAGAAAAAGAAATGCAAAAAAGCAAAATGGTCACTCACCTAGAACCAGACATCCTGGAATGTGAAGTTAAGTGGGCTTTAGGAAGCATCACTATGAATAAAGCTGGTGGAGGTGATGGAATTCCAGTTGAGCTATTTCATAACCTAAAAGATGATTCTGCGAAAGAGCTGCACTCAATATGCCAGTAAATTTGGAAAACTCAGCAGTGGCCACAGGACTGGAAAAGGTCAGTTTTCATTCCAATCCCAAAGAAAGGCAATGCCAAAGAATGCTCAAACTACCGCACAATTGCACTCATCTCACACACTAGTAAAGTAATGCTCAAAATTCTCCAAGCCTGGCTTCAACAATCCGTGAACCATTAACTTCCAGATGTTCAAGCTGGATTTAGAAAAGGCAGAGGAACCAGAGGTCAAATTGCCAACATCCACTGGATCATCAAAAAAACCAAGAGAGTTCAAGAAAAACATCTATTTCTGCTTTCTTGACTATGCCAAAGCCTTTGACTGTGTAGATCACAACAAACTGTGGAAAATTCTGAAAGAGATGGGATTCCCAGACCACCTGGTCTGCCTCCTGAGAAATCTGTATGCAGGCCAGGAAGCAACAGTTAGAACTGGACATGGAAAAACAGACTGGTTCCAAATAGGAAAAGGAGTACGTCAAGGCTGTATATTGTCACTGTGCTTATTTAACTTATATGCAGAGTACATCATGAGAAAGACTGGCCTGGAAGAAACACAAGCTGGAATCAAGATTGCCGGGACAAATATCAATAACCTTAGATATGCAGATGACACCACCCTTATGGCAGAAAGTGAAGAAGTAAAGAGTCTCTTGATGAAAGTGAAAGAGGAGAGTGAAAAATTTGGCTTAAAACTGAACATTCAGAAAACTAAGATAGTGGCATCTGGTACCATCACTTCATGGTAAATAGATGGGGAAACAGTGGCAGACTTTATTTTTTGGGCTCCAAAATACTGCAGCCATGAAATTAAAAGACGCTTACTCCTTGGAAGGAAAGTTATGACCAACCTAGACAGCATATTAGAAAGCAGAGACATTTGTCAACAAAGGTCCATCTAGTCAAGGCTATGGTTTTTCCAGTAGTCACATATGGATGTGAGAGTTGGACTCTGAAGAAAGCTGAACACCAAAAAGTTGATGATTTGAACTGTGGTGTTGGAGATGACTTGAGAGTCCCTTGGACTACAAGGAGATCCAACCAGTCCATCCTAAAGGATATCAGTCCTGGGTGCTCATTGGAAGGACTGATGTTGAAGCTAAAACTCCAATAATTTGGCCACCTGATGCAAAGAGCTGACTCATTTGAAAAACCCTGATGCTGGGAAAGATTGAGGGCAGGAAGAGACAGGGACAACAGAGGTTGAGATGGCTGGATAGCATCACCGATTCAATGGGCATGAGTTTGAGTAAACTCCAAGAGTTGGTGATGGACAGGGAAGCCTGGTATGCTTCAGTCCATGAGGTTGCAAAGAGCCAGACATAACTGATCGACTGAACGGAACTGAGCTCTTGGAACATAATGAGTGATATATATATACATAGGTTAAAAATAAGAAAAAAGAGAGAGAAGTGAGAGAAAAGGAGGGACAGATTAAAATAAAGAAGGGGATAGGAGAGGAGGGGAAGGGTGAGAGATAAAAAGAGGGAAAAAAGAAAAAGAGACTTAGGAGATTTGGCACCAAATCCTGGTTTCTTACACCAAGTGCACATGTGAAGTCTACCAGATCAACATGGATTTGAGACTTTCCACAGCAATACTCTCTATAAAAACCTCATAACAAATAAGTTCTAGAATGTAGTCCTCTAATAAACTGTCAAAATAAATTACTTACACTGAGGTTCAGTATTCATTTTTAACAAATGAATTGTATTTTTAATAAATAGCATGCATTTTCTAATACTAAGGTTTAAACTTTAAGCTGTAATGCAACAGAATATGCTCAGGTACATCTTTTCTTATGAAATAAAACATTAAAGATATTACTAATAAGAAATTCTCATACTAGTCTTATTTTTTTTTTATAATGCCCATCTCCAACTGCCTCTTTACTAGTAAGGCCAATGAGGGAGTAACAGTTTTGTAGTAATTTTGATTAAAATGGATTTTTATTGGAAAGAATAATTCTTTCCAAGTTTTATCACTCTGAAACAAGAGGTTGCAGACCAGATTTCTGGCCACTGCCACACAAAAGTGGTGTCAATTATGATTAGTTTTGTATATGCCTGGAGAAAATTACCAGAATGAAGGATATCTAGATAGGAATCTTATAAACAAGGCCAACAATCCCACCCCTAGGTATTTACTAAAATAAATTGAAAACACCTTATATAAAAATTTGTACATTAATATTTATAGCAGTTCTACTTATAATTGCCAAAACTTGAAATAACCCAGATTTTCTTAAATAAGAAAATAGATAAATAAACCAGCAAATCCATATAACAATACTGCACAGCAATAAAAATGAAAAACTCTATGGTTTATGGAATAAATGGGTATATCTTATATTTCTAATTAAAGAATGCACTCACCCCCCCAAAAAAAAACTGCATGCTGTATGATTCCACACACATTAGACATGAAATGATCACTTTATAGTAACAGAAAACAGATTAGTCATTATCAGAAGTTTGAGGGAGAGGCACTGAGAACAAAAGAGCAGAAAAGGAAATGTTAGGACTATGGACTTGTTTTGAATGGTGGTGGTAGTAGATACGTGATTAGGCACTTGTCCACAGAACAGTACACTGTGGACAGGTGCCTAATCCAATGCAAACTGTGACAAATAAATCTATTTTATACATGTGAGACATAAAAGACACTAAAGAACTGGTACAGTAACCTTGTAAGGCAGTAATTTGATAAATTTACTAAGGTTAACAACAAAAAGGATAGTATGCAAACACTATACACATGTAGGTTCCTTTGTTTCTCACTGAGTTGAAGAGTTTCCCCCCAAAATGCAGGTCTACTTAGAATGTGTAAAAGTAACCTTATTTGGAAATTACTTCTTTGAAGATGCAATCAAGTTAAATAAGGTAGTACTGAATTAGAGCAGGCCCCAATGGTTGATGTCCCTGTAAGAAGAGGAACATTTGGACAGAAACATACAAGGAGAAAAATCAAGGAGTGTTGAAGGCAGACACTGGAATTACTCATCTGCAAGTCCAAGAACACTGAGGATTACTGCAAACATCAAAAACTCAGAGCAGACTGTCCCTTAGAGTCTCTAGAAGAAACCAACTTTGTTTTTAGACTTCTAGCCTCCAGAGTTATGAGAGACTATATTTATCTTTTTAAGCCAACCAGTTTTGGGTACTTTGCTACAGAAACCCTAGGAAACTAATATAGAGGGGTACAAAAGTAAGCAATCTGAACATGTCTTCCATAAAACAGTATACATAATGTGTGTACGTGTGGGTTAACATACATACACACATGCATATTGCTACCTCTATCTGCTGAGATCTAAAAGTAAAGCCCTAATAGCAAGAAGCACAGTTAGTATCCAGACCATGATCTCTACCATTCTCCAGTAAAAGGCTGATTCTAGGCCTAGGAAAGAGGAAATATGAGTCTGGAAACAACCTAAAGGACCATTAAAGGATGGATGGATAAATAAAATGTGGTATACATAAGTAATGGAGTATAACTCAACCATGAAAAATAATGAAATTTTGTAATCTGTGACAACAAGGATGTATCTTGAAGTCATTATGTTAAGTAAAATGAGTTAGCTCAAGAAAGAAAAATACCATATGACCATATGATCTCATTTATATGCAGAATGCTAAAGTAAGACATGACACTGTAAAACTGGAAGACAGCATAGGCAAAACATTCTCTGACATAAATTGTAACAATGTGCTCTTAGGTCAGTCTCCCAGTGGAAACAAAAACAGCAAATGGGACCTAAACAAAACTTATAAGTTTTCTGCCCAGCAAAGGAGACCAACCAACCAAACAAAAAGACAACCTACAGAATGGGAGAAAATATTTGCAAATGATGTGACAGACAAAAGCTTAACCTCCAAAATATTCAAATAGCTCAAACAACTGAACAATAACAAAACAAACAACACAATCAAAAAATGGGCAAAGACTCTAATAAATATTTCTCCAGAGAAGACATACAGATGGCAAGTAGGCACATGAAAAGATGCTCAGTGTTTCATATGTATATATATAAACTAT
Source organism: Capra hircus (assembly GCF_001704415.2). NCBI lineage: Eukaryota > Metazoa > Chordata > Mammalia > Artiodactyla > Bovidae > Capra > Capra hircus. The sequence goes on along the minus strand of NC_030809.1, from coordinate 123,486,558 downwards.
ATCTTCTTCATCCATTCACCTGTTGATGGACATGTAGGTTGTTTCCACCTGATGTGAAAAACTGACTCAGTTGAAAAGACCCTAAAAAAAAATAAAAATAAAAAAAAATAAAAAAAAAAAGAAAAGACCCTGATGCTGGGAAAGACTGAAGGCAGGAGGAGAAGGGGACGACAGAGGATGAGATGGTTGGATGGCGTCACCGACTCAATGGACATGAGTTTGAGTAAGCTCCAGGAGTTGGTGATGGACAGGGAGGCCTGGCGGCTGTGGTTCATGGGGTCACAAAGAGTCGGACATGACTGAGCGAGTGAATTGACCTGAACTGAGGTTGTTTCCATGCATGTCATGGTTATTGTGAATAGGGCTGCTATTAACACAGCAGTGCATGTATCTTTTTGAATTATAGTTTTGTCTGGATATATGCCCAGAATTGGGAATACTGGATCATATCATAATTCTATTTTTAGTTTTCTGAGGAACCTCCAAACTGTTTTCCATAGTGACTGGACCAACTTACATTCCCAAAGACAGTGTATGAGGACTTTTCTTTTCTCCATACCCTCTCCGGCATTTGTTGTTTGTAGAGTTTTTACTGATGGTCATTCTGACCAATGTGAGGTGCTAACTCATTATAGTTTTGATTTCCATTTCTCTAATAATTAGCAATGTTGAGCATCTTTTTATGTATCTATGTGTATAACTCAGTCACTTTGCTATGCAGCAGAAATTAGCACAACATTATAAATCAACTATACTTCAATAAAAATTAAATTAAAAAACAAAATAAAGCAAACAGAGGCACAGAGCAGAGGTGACTGGGGAAAAGGTTGAAGGAGGTCAAAGGTACAAGCTTTGGGTCACTAAATAAGTCACTGGGATGGAATGTTCGACACAGTGACTATAGTTAATAATACTTTTTTGTATATTTGAAAACTGCTAAAAGTAAATCTTTAAAGTTCTCACCACAAGAAAAAAAAATGTTGTTACTATATACCAGGACAGATGTTAACTAGACTTGTGGTGAGAATTTGCAATTACAAATATCAAATCATGTTGTACACCTGAGATCAACATATTATACTATACATTATTGAAAAATGAAAATTTCTAATGAAAAGACTCATTAAAACAGTCATATAAATACTATAAAATTTTTTTCAAGATGAACCTGGAGTATTCTGTGATGCCTAAAAATAAAAATGTGCTAAAAAATTTTTAAATGACAGAGTTATGTCAAAAGGACATAGAAGCCAACCAGGAAGAACACTAAATGTCAAAGCTAAAATAATTTGAGCAACAAAATAATGACACTATTGGTTACAACCCAAAGAAAAAATTTATAATTCCATATTAATATAAATGACTGCATAAATAAGTGAATAGAGGGTAAAGTGATGTTTTCCTTAAAGAAGACTTCTAATTAATGAACACAAAATAAATGAGGAGAATAGAGAATCGCCACTAGAATATCACAATAATAATTGGGAAAGGAATGATCTACCAAGGATTGCTACAAGTATGATGGCTTAAAGAGAAATAATCACAGTGCTGCAAAGTATTCATTACTCTGTTGGTTTTAAGATATGCCTACAAATACTTTGACACTCCTCTCTACAGGAGGAGATCTTAATTTCTTTCACCTTGAGAATGAACTCGTTAGTGTTTCACTTCTAACAGAGAAAGGGAGAAAAGAGGAACCAGTCTTAACCAATGTTAAGATCTTAGCTGTAATAACTGAACTATGGATATATATATATAATAAATGTTAAAATGAGAGGAAGTTGGGTGACAGGTATATAGGAAATGTCTGTACAGTCTTTGCACCTCTTCCCTAAAACAATTTTTCAAAATAAAATCATTTTTAAAATCAATTTATTTTTTTATTGAAGGATAATTGCTTTACAGAATTTTGCTATTTTCTGTCAATGTCAACATGAATCAACCATAAGTACACATATATCCCCTCCCTTTTGAAACCGCCTCCCATCTCCTTCCTCATCCCACCTCTCTAGATTGATATAGAGCTCCTGTTTGAGTTTTCTGAGCCATACAGAAAATTCCCATTGGCTATCTATTTTACATATGGTAATGTAAGTTTCCATTTTACTCTTTCCATACATCTCACCCTCTCCCCATGTCCATAAGTCTGTTCTCTATGTCTGTTTCTCCATTCTTGCCCTGTAAATAAATTCTTCAGTAAAAAATAAAATCATTTTTAAAGTAAAGGACAGATAAATTGTGGGTTGTAGAGAGTCCTTTAATGAAATGGCTCATCAATTCTACATTTAGGGTGGCAAAAAAAGTGCTGCTAAATAATAGTTTCCAATGATTAACTGTCCAAACTCTATATTTAAGATTACTACAATCCATATGAAGTTTTGATACATATAACTAAGGGAATTCATTTCAATCATTAACACATGACACAAAACTTATGTTACTCCAAAAGAACCTACAAGTTTCAAAACAAGTAATATTCTTACCAGCATGTTTATAAGGACCAACTAGAGGTTCTTACAATCAAAAAGTTATTAATTACTTTTAAAATATATGCATGAAAAGCACTGTTGTTAATATAGGAAGCAATCTTGAAAATTATGAAACACTCTCTCCAATAAACATGTGATAAAGGATATGTATTGACAAGTAAGTATACAATATCTCCCACTCAAAAAAAAAAAAAACCTTTTGCTACATTAAAAAAATGAAAATTAAGAGATACTTTTCAATACAAGTTAGAAAGTACTTAAAGTAAGTTAATCCCCATCATTGGCATAGATGAACAATCATGTATCACTAATATGAATGTAAATTGATAATTTTTTGATAACTCCCATTGAAAGCTTAAAAATATTTAAACTCTTTACTCAGCAATTCCACTTCTAGCAATTAAACTGATGGAATAAGGATGCAGCCTAAATGTACAGTGATAGAAACTACTGAGAGCCATAGAATTAAATATTTAAACATTTATGATTGTACCATAGATGTATGTGAGTATCCACAGAAAGATTTCAGTAATATCTTAATGATGCTGTTAAATAGGTTTAAAAAATCATAGAATACCACATAGAATATACATATTTGTGTTTGTGTGTTTGTGTGTTGAGAAGGGAGGAATGGTGGGGGGGTAAAGAGAGAGAAAATAAGAATAGATTTGCAAAGATGTCTTTCAGAAAACAAAATTCATTACCTCTGGATAGTTGTGAATATCCACTCGTGAAGCCACTGGGTGGAAGGATCCTGGCACCAGAGCCCCTGCTCCAATGACTGCATCATTCTGACAAGAGATTAAAAAAAAAAAATCTTTATTGACATAAGCCAATGAGATAGGAAATTATCATTAGAAGACAGAGCCTGTTATGGCTTTATAAAGTAGTAACTCATCTGGAATAAGGTACATTTCCCAGGGGCACTGTCTCTTGATAAAAGCTGACTGAGAATTGATGGTGGTAGAGAACCTCCAAAGCAGTTCAGTGGCCCCTGTCTTCTATTCAGGGGGTGTAACGTCTGTGAATAAGTTAGAAGAGTTTATAATTTCCATCTCGTTGGTAGACTCCATCACTTTCTTAGCTTGCATACTTTAAGGAAGCATGTTATTTGTGGGAGAAGACCACATGGTAAAGAAAAGAGGGCAGCCTCCATTCAATGGCCTGCTACAGCCACGGAGTGAGTATGAAACAGATCCTTTCTCAGTAGAGACTTCAGATGAGAATACAGACCTGAGCCAACACCTTGATGACAGCCTTGTGAGAAACAAGGAAGCAGAGAACTCAGCTAAATCCTGCCCAGATTTATGACCCAGAAATGCTGACATAATGTTTGCTGTATTAAGCTGCAAAATTTTAGAGTAATTTGTTACCCAAAATAGATTCAGTTCAGTTCAGTTGCTCAGTTATGTCCAACTCCCTGCGATCCCATGAACCACAGCACACCAGGCCTCCCTGTCCATCACCAACTCCCGGATTTTACCCAAACTCTTGTCCGTTGAGTCAGTGATGCCATCCAACCGTCTCATCCTCTGTCATCCCCTTCTCCTCCTGCCCTCAATCTTTCCCAGCATCAGGGTCTTTTCAAATGAGTCAGCTCTTTGCCTCAGGTGGCCAAAGTACTGGAGTTAGGACTGATCTCCTTTAGGATGGACTGGTTGGATCTCCTTGCAGTCCAAGGGACTCTCAAGAGTCTTCTCCAACACCACAGTTCAAAAGCATAGATTCTTCAGCATTCAGCTTTCTTTACAGTCCAACTCTCACATCCATACATGACTACTGGAAAAACCATAGCTTTGACTAGACGGACTTTTGTTGGCAAAGTAATGTCTCTGCTTTTTAATATGCTGTCTAGGTTGGTCATAACTTTCCTTCCAAGGAGTAAGCGTCTCTTAATTTCATGGCTGCAGTCACCATCTGCAGTGATTTTGGAGCCCAGAAAAATCAAGTCTGCCACTGTTTCCACTGTTTCCCCATCTATTTGTCATGAAGTAATGGTACCAGATGCCATGAACTTAGTTTTCTGAATGTTGAGCTTTAAGCCAACTTTTTCACTCTCCTCTTTTACTTTTATCAAGAGGCTCTTTAGTTCTTCACTTTCTGCCATAAGGGTGGTGTCACTTGCATATCTGAGGTTATTGATATTTCTCCCAGCAATCTTGATTCCAGCTTGTGCTTCTTCCAGCCCAGCATTTCTCATGATGTACTCTGCATATAAGTTAAACAAGCAGGGTGACAATATAAAGCCTTGACGTACTCCTTTCCCAATTTGGAACTAGTCTTTTGTTCCATGTCCAGTTCTAATTGTTGCTTCATATCTCTTAACTAATACTACCAGAAATTTTTTCTTGTTTATCTATCTTTTCTACAGTTTCATCAACAAGATTTTCATATTTACAGAAAGAATTACCCCTTTAGATAGCTATGATATCCTAAGACTCTGCAGAATATCTTGTAATAAGGTATCTACTGCTGTTAAGTCACTTCGGTCGTGTCCGACTCTGTGCGACCCCATAGACAGCAGCACACGAGGCTCCGCCGTCCCTGGGATCCTCCAGGCAAGAACACTGGAGTGGGTTGCCATTTCCTCCTCCAATGCTTGAAAGTGAAAAGTGAAAGTGAAGTCGCTCAGTCGTGTCTGACCCTCAGCAACCCCATGGACTGCAGCCTTCCAGGCTCCTCCGCCCATGGGATTTTCCAGGCAAGAGTACTGGAGTGGGGTGCCATTGCCTCCTCCGAATAAGATATCTTAAAGTATGCTATTACATGCATGCAAGAGACACACAGAAATTGTTACCATCTCTGGGTTTGATCCATACAAATGTTACATATGCTCTGAACTGACTTTTTCCATGTCCATACAAATATCTGGCATACGGAAATTTTGTAGTTTTAACCTTAACTCCTTTATCTATATGACAAAGCAGGGTGCCTATGTATAGACACCTTATATCCCTTTCTTTAGAAGTTATTAGGTGCATTTCTTTGTACTAAAGTATCATTTCTAAAATGTTATTAGGGCACTTTGACTCCTACAAAAATTTCCTGCTTATATTTGGAAACTGCAACCACAAAGTAGAACAACGGCTCAATCTCTTCTCTCTAATGATATTATCATTTTCTCCATTCATGCAGAACTCATTAGAATTATAGATAACTCTAGTTGGAGTTACAAAATATTTCAAATACAATTTTCAATAATTCAAAACTTTAGTCAATGAATTTTATCGTTTTGACTTTCCCTACATAAAATATAAAAGATAGTATACATAGTAAATAAAACTGCATCTTTCTTTTCCTCTCCTGGAAAATATTACTATACACAGCTGTTTGCCTGGTAGACTGAGACATAATCATGTAGTGAATAGGGAAAAATAAATGTGAAAGTTCAAGGTATCATTTCTTTAACATATTTCCATATAATTTTCTTGCAAGAAAACTGGTCATGTCTACAACTAAATGTAGTTGTTTTGTACTGTGTCCATTTAGCTAAGCTGGAATTTGTGTTTCTCAGTAATCCTGCCCCTGCTGTGTCTCTGGGTCAAGACTGACTACCAGAGAAAAATGCACAAGGCTGGGAAGACAGAAGGGAAGGAGAGCAGCCATGTTTTTGCTCAGAGGTCGAGTGGGAGGTCTTGCTTTGCTGTAGCTCACAAAGTCATCACTGACCTAACTCATTCACTTTGTTGTCTTGAAGCTGAAGCTGTCCCAGCAGCTCCTCCAGATCCCTTTAGATTTCCTCCTGCAGCTTCTCCCAATCCTGGTCCATGTGCAGGTGCCACTTCTGAGCCATACATGCCTGCTTCTTGCACACATCACTGCATCACTGAAACTGCAGCCTTGGAGGTGGTAAGAGATAGATGCACCTTCCAGTTGATCATAATGCACTCCAGCTTGTCCTCATGAGTTCCAGCTGATTCTTGTCCAAGCCCACTTCACATCCATCTTCTGTTCCCAACGTCCTAACTGTTGACTTTAGATCCAACACCAGATACAGAATAGTAATTACATTGAGAGTTTGACCAGCTGACACAGTGTGTAAGGTCAAACTTTCATAATAAATCCTTTATTCTAGTCCTACATAATGGCTTTGCTTCTCTGTTCAAATGCAATAGTTCCTACTTCATGCCTAACAGTACAGTACATACCGTGTGGTAAAACCTTGGGTCTCTGAGGCCCTGATCTTCCATACATTTCCCTTACCAGCTAGGAATCACCTCTAAACTTAGAAAAATATTATCCTGTAGTGTCACTGGGACAATTAAGAATAATGTATACAAGGTGCCGGTACATAGTAAGCCTCTAAAGGTATTTTATATAATTGTTAAGTCAGCATCTACAATAATAAAAGAAATGAAAAGCGGCATATACTAAACAGATGAATAGTATCTGAAAAGTTAGAATATTTTGAAATACATATCATGCATATGATTCATTAGTGAAAAGTAAAAATAGAATAGTATTAAAATATTCAAGTGAGATTCTATAAAATCTATAGCAGAAAAATTAAGTTAATGAACACAGACTCTCAAGGAGGATGGAGGTCAGGTACATAAGACATGAAGCAGTCCTACAGACTCTAATATTTCTATGTACACTGCAACAATCTGAATGAAAACACTAACTAATGGCCATTAAAGGGTCTTGCTAAGCATTTTAAATGAACAATTAGGTGCAATGTACACTTAATTTCTTTTTTAGCATAACTTCTTGTGAGAAACTTATGAGGGGTCAATATATTCCCATGCCCACAAATTCTGAAGCCCATCAGCTTATACAATTCTACCACTTTCTGTAAATAACAGACGTTCTGTGTTTGTGTTTGCCTAAATGCTCAAGCCTTTCTGGTTTTATTAGAGGTGATAGTTCTACCCTATGCAAATTCTTGCTCTGTCAACACAACAGCCATCCTTTCTATTGGGTACAGTATGAGGGTAGTTCTAAAACAAGTTTAATTTCTCTCTTTGCTTTCTGAAGGTCTTCTGATACATCCTCTGTCCCTCATATCTGTTCAATGGTAGTTTCAATTACTAATTTCCATTTATTTATTTTCATTATTCCCAAAAGGACTGAATTAAACTTTGTTAAATTTCACACACATATATATATAGAGATCAAATTTTTGTGGTTGCTGAAAAGTTTATTTTCTTAATTCTTTATACTTGAAACTTAGATCTGCTTACGTTATCTCAAGAAGAATTCAAAATTATGTGTTTATCCGATGGTATAAAATAGAAAGGGAAGCATTTTAGAGCATTATGAATTGTACTATACCCTCAGATTCAAACTCACTATAAACAGAAAATCAATTTATCAAATTTCAAAGAGATTGGCATTCTTTTCTGTAGATGACTACATGCTTGCGAAACAAACTATAAGAATTGAACAAAAACATGTGCTTACTGTTGAACAAATCTTATTGCTTATCATTATTTTAAAAGGGGTATTACTGTCATTCTGGTCCCAGTGTTTCTCTCTTAAAGAAGCACAATTCTTAGTCATTTATACTATCCTGTATCTGGCAAAACATTTAACTTCCTTAGTACACAGAGCATTGAATACAAGTAGGATTGTCTTCCTCAGTATTGTAACAAGAAAACAGCATTTTCCTCCTCCTCCCCTTTGTTCTAAACATCTCATTCATTTCAAATGTTGCAATTGAGAACTTGGATAAACAAATCACAGATGAATTTAAATGATATATATTTTGAACAGTGAAATAATCTAGTTTTTCTGTTGGGTACTCATTATCCATATCATATTGAATTGGCTAGAAATTTTGTTCAGGTATTTCCATAAGTTGTTACAAAAAAACCCCAAACAAACTTTCTGGCCAACCCAACGGACTACTTTTCATCAACTTTTAATCATCTCACATATGCATATGTATAACTTTTGATATATTCTATTCCACCATAGCCAATGTTCTTTTACTCTGAACTAATACTTCCCTCCATTCCTAAGAGTTCCTATAATGTTTTTAGGCATTCCAAATTACACTGTCCACCTTACTTTACCTTTCTCTTATGCGTTTCTGTTTAAGGGATTTTTTTAGTCCTGCCCTAACTCTCCACCAGTCATCTTCACTACTCGAAAGGATTATGCAACAGAAAGTTGGATTTCTTAACAATAAATCCTTTAAATAAATCAATAAACAGAGCATCCCTTCTTACTTTTCTACTAAGACAAAACTTTTCAAGAAATTTAACATTGCTTCATAATGTTCCTTAAGAACAGTCATACCCTTTCTATCTAGTCTTATAATGACATATGAACAGAACTCGTGTGAGAATAATCTTGAATGTCTAGTTGCAAAGGATGGAGATTTTATGCAGTACTTTTAGAACACGTACAAGTGTCTCAGAGAACATAAGGTGACAAGGATAAATGACTATCCGTTTTGTGATCTTTCAAAGTGTTTAAATGTCCCTTGTCGTTTTTAAGTGAATTTTAAAAGGTTTGAACCAATTCTCTTAAGACTTTGACTTGAGAATCTGTGTAAACAATCTTGAATCATCAAAGCGAACCTGAATTTCAAACTACTTTATGCTCATCTATTTCTGTTAAGAGTATCCTTAATGGCCCTGTCATTCAACTCTACCACTTATAATGCCATAGAGACTACTGTCATTCAAAAGCATGATTAACAGTATTCTCAGATAACACTGTCACTCAAGTGTGCTATTTATAATGCTCCTGAGATCACTACTATGTTACTGTGCTCTTACAGGGTTTATTGATACCATTTTCTTGACCTCCAATTCTCCCAGTACCATTGATAACACTGCTATCTTGCTAACAGAGTTAATAACAACTTGATAGCACCATTATTTCTTTCCTTGCCAGCCCATGTCACTGGAGCAGTTGCTAATACTTGATAGACACTGCAGTCTTACTAAATTCTAATTCAAACATCACTCACCTAGCCAAGCTAAAACTGCCACTCTAGGATAAAGGAAGAAAAGTCATTATTTTGTTGTTAGAAACAGTTTTGATGTTTAAAATATTATACTCATTCTCTACTCATCATCCATTTATTATCTTGCTATATACTCAGACAACAGCAAAGCTAGAAAGAAGTCCCTGAAACTAACTTAGTCTACTATTTCCCTCCCCTTCATAAATGACAGCCTTGTGGTAGCAAAGGGGCTTGTGTAACTCAATGAAGCTACAAACTATGCGGTGCAGGGCCACCCAAGATGGACAGGTCATAGTGAAATTTCTGACAAAAAGTGGTCCACTGGAGAAATAAATGACAACCCACTCCAGTATTCTTGCCCGGAGAACCCCATGGACATGAAAAGTCAAAAATATATGCTATCAGAAGATGAACCCCTTAAGTCAGAAGGTGTTCAATATGCTACTGGGGAAGAGCAGAGAGCAATTACTAATAGCTCCAGAATAAAGAAGCTTGCCCAAAGCATAAATGACAGTTGTGGATGTGACTGATGGTAAAAGTAAAGGTCATATCATTGAGGTATGACCTAAATCAAATCCCTTATAATTATACAGTGGAGGCGAGGAATACATTCAAGGGATTAGATCTGGTAGACAGAGTGCCTGAAGAACTACATATGGAGGTTTCTAACAATACAAGAGACACTGATCAAAACCATCCCAAAGAAAAAGAAATGCAGGAAATCAAAGTGGTTGTCTGATAAGGCTTTACAAATAGCTGAGAAAAGAAGAAAAGTGAAAGGCAAGGGAGAAAGGGAAAGATATAACCACCTGAATGCAGAGTACCAGAGAAAAGCAAGGAGAGATAAGAAGGCCATCTTCAATGAACAATGCAAAGAAATAGAGGGAAACAATAATCTCTGGGAAAGACCAGAGATCTCTTCAAGAAAATTAGAGATACCAAGGGAACATTTCATGCAAGGACAGGTACGAAAAAGGACAAAAATAGTTAGGACCTATTATAAGCAGAAGAGGTTAAGAAGAAGTAGCAAGAATACAGAGAAATGTACAAAAAAGATCTTAATGTCCCAGATAACCACAATGATATGATCACTTACCTAGAGCCAGACATCCTGGAATGTCAAGTCGAGTAGGCCTTAGGAAGCATTATTATGAATGCAATTGTATTCATTTCACATGCTAGCAAGGTAATACTCAAAATCCTTCAAGCTAAGCTTCAACAGTACATGAACTGAGAACATCCAGATGTACAAGCTGGATTTCAAAGAGGCAGAGGAACCATAGATCAAATTGCCAAAATTCATTGGGTCATGGAGAAAGCAATGAATTTTCCACTTTCTGCAAAACATCGGCTTCACTGCCTATGATAAAGCCTTTGACTGTGTGGATCACAAAAAGCTGTGAAACATTCTTAAAAATAGGGAGCACCAGAGCAGCTTACTGTCTCCTGAGATACCTATATGTTCATCAAGAAGCAACAGTTAAAATCAGACATGGAACAAATGAACAGTTCCAAATAGGGATAGGAGTACAATAAGACTGTATATTGTCACCTTGCTTATTTGACTTATATGTAGAGTACATTATGTGAATGCCTGTCTGGATGAATCAGAAGTTGGATTCAAGAATTCCAGGAGAAATATCAGCAACCTCAGATATGCAGATGATAACACTCTGATGGTAGAAAGTGAAGAGGAACTAAAAAACCTCTTGTTGAGTGTGAAAGAGAAGAGTGAAAAAACTTGTTTGAAACTCAACATTAAAAAAGCTAAGATCATGGCATCCAGTCCCATCATTTTGTAACAAATAGAAATCAAAAAATGGAAGCAAGGATAGGTTTTATTTTCTTGGGCTCCAAAATTACTGTGGATGGTAACTGCACCCATGAAGTGGAAAGATGCTTGCTCCTTAGAAGGAAAGCTATGACAAACCTAGACAGCATATAAAAAGCAGAGACAACACTTTGCCAACAAGTGTCTGAATAGTAAAAGCTATGGTTTTTCCAGTAGTCATGTAGAGGTATAATAATTGGTCCATAAGGAAGTCTGAGTGTCGAAGAAATGATGCTTTCAAATTGCAGTGCTGGAGAGACCCTTGAAAGCCCCTCTGACTGTTAAGAGATCAAACCAGTCAATTCTAAAGGAAATCAACCCCCAATATTCATTGGTAGGAAGGAAGCTACAGCTCCAATATGTTTGCTACCTGATGTGAAGATCTGACTCATTAGAAAAGACACTGATGCTGGGAAAGATTGACAGCAAAAGAAGGGGGTGGTAGAAAATGAGATGGTTAGGTAGCATCACCACCTAAAAGGATATGAATTTGAGTAAACTCTAGGAGATAGTGGTAGACAGAGGAGCCTGGAGTGCTACAGTCCATGAGATGGCAAATAGTCAGACACAACTTAGTGACGGAACAACAGTCACAACTATTTCTTAAGCTGATAATGCAAGGTTATTAAAGGTCAACAAGGTCTATGAGAACATTTTTTATTTACAATCTAGTTATAATATTTAATAATTATTTTATCTGCTATAAAATATAAACTTTCCATCTATAGTTACAATTGGCAACTAAAATTCATTTTTTATAAAACAGTTTCTATTGTATTTCAAAAACCAAAATACTTGAAGGTACATAAAAACTACTGTCCTCTAAAAGAGTTCTAGTAATTACTCAGATTAGAATAATCATGGCTATTTCTGGTCAGAACAAACCTGATGCAACTCTAGAATAATGAATAGCTGACCCAGAATTGCCTGTGAGTGTTCAGGAGTCTCCAGCAGACGTGTGGGTTGGCCGTGGCCTGCTGCAGGGTTGGGGGCACTGAGTGTAGCAGTGCATCCATGAGATCTTTTGAAGAAGGTAGCCATTATCTTCATTACTTGCACCATATTTGGTCCCAGGTAAAAAAAGGGAGGGAACTCAGCCCCACCCATCAGCAGAAAATTGGACTGAAGATATACTGAGCATGGAAAAAGATGTCCTTTTCATTATAGGGGACTGGAATGCAAAAGCAGAAAGTCAAGAAATACCTGGAGTAAAAGGCAAATTTGGCCTTGGAGTACAGAATGAAGCAGGGCAAAGACTAATAGAATTTTGCCAAGAGAACGCACTGGTCATAGCAAACACCCTCTTCCAACAACACAAGAGAAGACTCTACACATGGACATCACCAGATGGTCAACACCGAAATCAGATTGATTATATTCTTTGCAGCCAAAGATGGAGAAGCTCTATACAGTCAGCAGAAACAAGACCAGGAGCTGACTGTGGCTCAGACCATGAACTCCTTATTGCCAATTTCAGACTTAAATTGAAGAAAGTATGGAAAACCACTAGACCATTCAGGTATTACCTAAATCAAATATCTTCTGATTATACAGTGGATGTGAGAAATAGATTTGAGGGACTAGATCTGATCGGGTGCCTGATGAACTATGGACTGAGGTTCATGACACTGTACAGGAGACAGAGATCAAGACCATACCCATGGAAAAGAAATGCAAAAAAGCAAAATGGCTGTTTGGGGAGGCCTTACAAATAGCTGTGAAAAGAAGAGAAGTGAAAAGCAAAGGAAAAAAGGAAAGATATAAGCATCTGAATGCAGAGTTTCAAAGAATAGCAAGGAGAGATAAGAAAGCCTTCCTCAGTGATCAGTGCAAAGAAATAGAGGAAAACAATAGAATGGAAAAGACGAAAGATCTCTTCAAGAAAATTAGAGATACCAAGGGAAGATTTCATGTAAAGATGGGCTCGATAAAGGACAGAAATAGTCTGAACCTAACAGAAGCAGAAGATATTAAGAAGAGGTGGCAAGAATACACAGAAGAACTGTACAAAAAAGATCTTCATGACCCAGATAATCATGATGGTGTGATCACTCACCTGAGGCAGACATCCTGGAATGTGAAGTGGGCCTTAGGGAAGCATCACTACAAACAAAGCTACTGGAGATAATGGAATTCCAGTCGAGCTGTTTCAAATCCTGAAAGATGAGGCTGTGAAAGTGCTGCACTCAATATGCCAGCAAATGTGGAAAACAGCAGTGGCCACAGGACTGGAAAAGGTCACTTTTCATTCTAATCCCAAAGAAAGGCAATGTCAAAGAATGCTCAAACTACCACACAATTGCATTCATCTCACACGCTAGTAAAGTAATGTTCAAAATTCTCCAAGCCAGGCATCAGCAATACGTGAATTGTGAACTTCCAGATGTTCAAGCTGGTTTTAGAAAAGGCAGAACGAGAGATCAAATTGCCAACATCTACTGGATCATTGAAAAACAAGAGAGTTCCAGAAAACATCTACTTCTGCTTTATTGACTATGCCAAAGCCTTTGACCATGTGGATCACATAAACTGTGGAAAATTCTGAAAGAGTTGGGAATACCAGACCACCTGACCTGCCTCTTGAGAAACCTGTATGCAGGTCAGGAAGCAACAGTTAGAACTGGACATGGAACAACAGACAGGTTCCAAATAGGAAAAGGAGTATGTCAAGGCTGTATATTTACAGCCTTGTATATGTCAAGGCCTGCTTATTTAACTTCTATGCAGAGTACATCATGAGAAACACTGGGCTGGAGGAAGCACAAGCTGGAATCAAGATTGCCAGGAGAAATATCAATAACTTCAGATATGCAGATGACACCACCCTTATGGCAGAAAGTGAAGAAGAACTAAAGAGCCTCTCGATGAAAGTGAAAGAGGAGAGTGAAAAAGTTGGCTTAAAGCTCAACATTCAGAAAACGAAGATCATAGCATCCGGTCCCATCACTTCATGACAAATAGATGTGGAAACAGTGTCAGACTTTATTTTTGGGGGCTCCAAAATCACTGCAGATGTTGACTGCAGCCATGAAATTAAAAGACACTTACTCCTTGGAAGAAAAGTGATGACCAACCTAGACAGCATATTAAACAGCAGAGACATTACTTTGCCAACAAAGGTCTGTCTAGTCAAGGCTTTGGTTTTCCCAGTAGTCATATATGGATGCGAGAGTTGGACCATAAAGAAAGCTGAGCACTGAAGAATTGATGCGTTTGAACTGTGGTGTTGGAGAAGACTCTTGAGAGTCCCTTGGACTGTAAGGAGATCCAACCTGTCCATCCTAAAGGAAATCAGTCCTGAGTATTCATTGGAAGGACTGATGCTGAAGCTGAAACTCCAATACTTTGACCACCTGATATTAAGGACTGACTCATTTGAAAAGGCCCTGATGCTGGGAAAGATTGAGGGTAGAAAGAAAAGGGGATGACCAGGATGAGATGGTTGGATGGCATCACCGACTCAATGGACATGAGTTTAGGTAAACTCTGGGAGTTGGTGATGGACAGGGAGGCCTGGTGTGCTGCAGTCCATTGGGTTGCTAAGAGTCAGACACAACTGAGCAACTGAATGGAACTGAAACTAGTAATCTAGGAAAGATAGGTGCCTGCTTGGAGAAAAACAATAGGATTGTTAATTTACTTGAACATTTAACTTCAGGCACCAGTAAGAAGAATTCAACTACAGTTTTTAATGAATTGGTAAAAGTTAAGTTAGCAGTTAAGAGGATAGAACACCTGAGGACTACTAGAACAAGGGGAATATATATCCACCTGCAGGATTGTCTTCCTGGACCTCTCAGATACTCACAGAAATTATTGATGAGAGCCCTAAGAGAGCATATACATATGGTGTAAAGCCATGCGATAAATGAATATTAGCTTCTGTGGGAGAGGCAAAAAACCACACCCAATTCCAAACCAATCATCCAAAAGCTGTGTAACAAATTAAATGGGCCAACAGGTACATAACTTTAACCCTAGAGTAGAAGAGTTGAGCAAAAGAAATATTTGAAAAATATGATGGCCAAGAGTTTTCCAAGATTAATGGCAGACACCAAATTACAGATCAAAGAAGTTCAGAAAACAGAGCAGGATAGATATCAAACAGCATATCTAGATATATCACTTTCAAACTTCTAAAAACCAAAATCAGAGGGAAAAGAAATCCACTTTTAAACAAAGATATGTAAATTAGAAGAATGAAAAGCATGCAAATGAATAAAAATTTAAATATAGCTCTCTGAAACAGCTATATTAATATCAGAAAACATAAATTTCTGAAAATGTAATATTATAAAGGTAAATGGAATCTTATGTGTATGCATCTACAACAGAGCTTCAAAAGGAATTCAGGAGAAGCGAATAGAACTGAGAAAGGAAATGGAAAAATTCATGATTATATTTAGGTACTTCAACATTCTTCCCAGTAATTGAAGAAATGAAAACCAAGGAGATTATGTAAGACTTGGTTGATACCATCAACCAACTTGATCTAATTGACATATGTAGAACAATCAATCCAACGACAGAATGAACATTCTTTTAAAGTATACTTTCACCATGATAGACCATACTCTGTGTCATAGCAACTTAAAAGAAGTTAAATTACACAAAATATGTTCTTTAACTAAAATGAAATTAAAATAGTGAAAATGAAATTAAATGAAATAAAAATTTAATGAAATTAATTAAGCTAATAATTAAATTACTGAAATTAAAATGGTGAAAAATTGAAAGCAACTCCCCTAATGTCAGGAACAAGACAAGGGTGCCCACTCTCACCACTACTATTCAACACAGTTTTGGAAGTTTTGGCCACACCAATCAGAGCAGAAAGAGAAATAAAAGGAATCCAGATTGGAAAAAAAGAAGTAATACTCTCACTGTTTGCAGATGACATGATCCTCTACATAGAAAACCCTAAAGATTCCACCAGAAAATTACTAGAGCTAATCAATGAATATAGTAAAGTTGCAGGATATAAAATTAACACACATAAATCCCTTGCATCCCTATACACTAACAATGAGAAAACAGAAAGAGAAATTAAGGAAACAATTCCATTCACCTTTGCAATGAAAGAATAAAATAGGAATATATCTCCCTGAAGAAAAAAAGAAAAGACCTATATATAGAAAACTGTAAAACACTGGTGAAAGAAATCAAAGAGGACACTAATAGATGGAGAAATATACTGTGTTCATGAATCGGAAAAATCAATATAGTGAAAATGAGTATACTTCCCAAAGCAATCTATAGATTCAATGCAATCCCTATCAAGCTACCAACGGTATTTTTCACAAAACTAAAACAAATAATTTCACAATTTGTATAGAAATACAAAAAATCTTGACTAGCCAAAGCAATCTTGAGAAAGAAGATGGAACTGGAGGAATCAACCTGCCTGACTTCACGCTTTACTACAAAGCCAGTCATCAAGACAGTATGGTACTGGCATAAAGACAGAAATATAGATCAGTGGAACAAAATAGAAAGCCCAGAGATAGATCCACACACAAAGGAGGCAAGAATATACAATGGAAAAAAGACAAACTCTTTAACAAGTGGTGCTAGGAAAACTGGTCAACCACTTGTAAAAGAATGAAACTAGAACACTTTCTAACACCATACACAAAAATAAACTCAAAATGGATTAAAGATCTAAACATAAGACGAGAAACTATTAAACTCCTAGAGGAAAACACTCTCTGACATACACCACAGCAGGATCCTCTATGACCCACCTCCCAAAATATTGGAAAGAAAAGCAAAAATAAACAAATGGGACCTAATTAAACTTAAAAGCTTCTGCACAACAAAGGAAACTATAAGCAAGGTGAAAAGACAGCCTTCAGAATGGGAGAAAATAATAGCAAATGAAGCAACTGACAAACAACTAATCTCAAAAATATACAAGCAACTCCTGCTGCTCAATTCCAGAAAAAAAAATGACCCAATAAAAAATGGCCCAAAGAACTAAACAGACATTTATCCAAAGAAGACATACAGATGGCTAACAAACACATGAAAAGATGCTAAACATCACTCATTATCAGAGAAATGCAAATCAAAACTACAATAAGGTACCATTTCACGTCAGTCAGAAGGGCTGCTATCCAAAAGTCTACAAGCAATAAATGCTGGAGAGGGTGTGGAGAAAAGGGAACCCTCTTACTCTGTTGTTGGGAATGCAAACTAGTACAGCCACTATGGAGAACAGTGTGGAGATTCCTTAAAAAACTGGAAATTGAACTGCCATACGACTGAGCTATCCCACTTCTGGGCATACACACTGAAGAAACCAGAATTGAAAGAGACACGTGTACCCCAGTGTTCGTCGCAACACTGTTTATAATAGCCAGGACATGGAAGCAACCTAGATGTCCATCAGCAGATGAATGGATAAGAAAGCTGTGGTACATATACACAATGAAGTATTACTCAGCCATTAAAAAGAATACGTTTGAAGCAGTTCTAATGAGGTGGATGAAACTGGAGCCTATTATACAGAGTGAAGTAAGCCAGAGAAAAACATCAATGCAGTATACTAACACATATATATGGAATTTAGAAAGAAGGTAACAATAACACTGTATATGAGACAACAAAAGAGACACAGATGTGTTGAACAGTCTTTTGGACTCTGTGGGAGAGGGTGAGGGCAGGATGATATGGGAGAATGGCATTGAAACATGTAAAATATCATATGAGAAACAAATCGCCAATCCAGGTTTGATGCATGATACAGGGTGATCAGGGCTGGTGCACTGGGATGACCCACAGCAATGGGATGGGGAGGGAGGTGGTGGTGGGGTGGTTTCAGAATGGGGAACGCATGTATACTCATGGCAGATTCAAGTCAATGTATGGCAAAACCAATACAATATTGTAAAGTAAAATAAATAATTTTTTTTAATTACACATTTTTTAAAAACTTTTCCTTAAATTGAAAAAAAAGGAAATTATTAAAGATGCCTGGAAAATACCCAAATATTTGGAAATTAAACAATTCAATTTTAAATAACCAATAGCTCAAATAGAAAATCACAAGGAAAATTTGAAAGTTTTTACCTTAATTATAATGAAACATCAATATATCTAGGTTGCTGTTTGAAATGGCTTAATGGAAAAGTATAGCTGTAAATGATGATATTAGAAAGACAGAAATGTTTCAAATCAATAATCTAAATAAACTAGAAAGTAGAGAGAAAACAACATAAGCAGAAAGAAATAATAAAGAATAAATATCAATTGAATTGTTAGGAAAATTAAGGGAAAATATCAATGAAACTGAAAGCTAGCTCTTGATAGATCAATATAACGAATAAATCTCTCATCATACTGATCAGGAAAAAAACTTATAAATTATGAGTATTAAGAATGAGAGATATGTCATCACTATAGACATTAAAAATAGTAAAAGAATAATATGAATATTTTGAGAACTTTTTGCCAAAAATATAACAAGTTTAATGAATGACCATAAAGAAGGTTGAGCACCAAAGAAATGAAACTTCCAAATGGTGGTGCTGGAGAAGACTCTTGAGAGTTTGTTGAATAGCAAGATCAAACCAGTCTCCCCTAAAGGAAATCAATCTTGAATATTCATTAGAATAACTATGCTGAAGCTGAAGCTCCAATACTTTGGCCACATTATGTGACAAGCCAACTTATTATAAAAGACCCTGATGCTGGAAAAGATTGAGAGCAGGAGAAGTGGATGACAGAGGCTGAGACGGTTGGATGGCATCATTAACTCAATGGACATGAGTTTGAGCAAACTGCAGGAGATGGTGAAGGATAGGGAAGCCTGCCATGCTGCAGTCCATGGGGTTTCAGAGAGTTGGACATGACTGAGTGATCAAACAAACAACAGCAAAATGAAACAGCAAATTCCATGAAAAACAAAAACTACCAAAGTTCACTCATGAAGGAAGAGCCTAAACAGCTAGCCTTATATATATTTTAAAAATTGGATTTGTAGAACACAGCAGAGAAAGATGTCTCAACTTATGAACTGTATCAAATATTTAAGGAAGAAATACTAGTCCTCTGAGAAAATTCAGGAGTATCTACTTCCTAACTCATCCTATTCTAATGTCAAGAGCAGGTAAAGATTTCCCACACCCACCCACCCCCCCCAAAAAAAAAAAAAAGAAGAAAAGGAAAACTGTAGGTTTATATTCATCATGTTGTTGTTCAGTCACTAAGTTGTGTCTGACTCTTTGTAACCAGGCTCTTCTGTCCATGGGATTTCCCAGGCAAGAATACTAGAGTAGGTTGTCATCTCCTTCTTCAAAGGATCTTCCTGGACCAGGGATCAAACCCATGTCTCCTGCATTGGCAGGTGGGTTTTTTACCACTGAGCCACCAGGGAAGCCCATATTCATTATGAACAACATACAAAAGTCTCATTAAAATGCTAGCAAATTGAAATTGTTAGTATATGAAAAGGATAATGCATAAACTAAGTGCATTTTATCCCAGGAATGCAGGGTTGGTTCAACATTCAAACATCAGTGGAACTCACCATGACAACAGATGAAAGAAAAAAAAATGAACAGAATAGAAAAAGTCTCTGGCAAAAGTCAACATCCATTTATGATAAAATAGAAATCTCTGAAAACTTGGAAAGAAAGAATTTCTTGAACTCCATAAAGGTATCTTTAAAACCTATAGAGAATGTCATTCTCATGATGAAAGACTGTCTTCTCACTGGGATCAGAGAAAGCAAAATTCAATTTCCAGAATTTTTAATATTACCATGAAACAAGACAGAAACTCAGCATGGTCTGTAAGAGAAAATATTGTTTGTTTTAGATCTCATAATCTAAGATTTATAAATTCAGTTGGGTTAAATTCCAGGAAGAACTTGATTTTGGTACTGCATTTACAATCTCTGTCTAAATGTTTTGCTCTCTTCTCCTTTGAGTCCTGTATTTCCCACCCTTGAATAATCATGTTCATGTCAGGTCTACACAGCTGCTCACACTCTGCTGAGCTTACCTGCAGTGGCTGTTACCCACAGTGGCTGTTTCCACCACTTCCTCTTACGCAACAGCTTTGCTGTAAGAATTCTATCTCCTAGGAAAGATTTTCCCCACATATATAATTAATTAAACTAGTGCCAAACTTGAGACCATATGGTAGGGGAAAAGCACTTACACTTATGTACAAACCACATGAATCCTACTTTAGGCCCAGTTAAGCTGTCACAAAATTATATCCCTGTCTCTTAATGGAATTTAGGACGGTATAGCAAAGTGCTGCTTATAAGCCCAACAGTAACTAACAGTTTTAAGCAATCATCTTCCTAATATCTTATATCAAATTCCCAACTCAGTTGTTTTGCTCTTTTTAAAAAACCTTTTTTCTTTTCCAATTCATCAGTGCCTTAAAGGCCTACAAAAACACCTTTCCAATAATCAAAGTATTGCCCTGGAAAAGCTGCAGCAGTGTAGTAAGTTGTAGCAGTGTGTACCCTGCCTGAGGTTATTCGTACCTATAGTTTAATCCTTGTACCAGCTATCTTCTTACTAAGATCTCTGTGCCACACCAAATTAATTTCCTAGTCTCCCATTTTTCCTCTGATGAGACCACTCACCCAGCTTCCTCCTCACCTACCTGGAATGATGTCTAACCATATAAAACTCAACCAATAAAGCCCCTCATCTACATACCAAGCCACCAGAAGCAATAGTTACCAATGCAGGATAAGTTGTCATTGGAGCTGAATTAAAGCCTTTGTTTGAGTAACAGCAGATATGTCAATGGACACTTTCTCTCCAAGGAGCTGATAGAAGCTTTTACCAACCACTAATGTCAAAATGCCCTATATCCACACTGAAGCTCAAAGTCACAAAACTCAGGAGTCTAGATATGTATATTTTGCTCAAGAAATTCCTCTCTTGCTTTATTTCTCCATATTCCTGGTCCATGCACCAAATGTCATTATCAATTAGAAAACCCAGTACAGTGCATCCTTCTTCTCCAAAGAGGTTCTGAACAAATTGAGGAGAGAAAAAAGGAAGGCAGATTGAGACCAACTTATCTTTTCTAACTGTTAGAGGGTGTGAATTTACATCTGTTAGGCCCTGATATGTGAAGATTTATACTCTGTCCCCCATACTGACATACTAGTCATCAGTCATGCCAGCAGGGCCCAGCACCCCAGGAGAAGAAAATATGCTTTCTGCAAGGACCTTGCCCCTAAAACAAAGAGGAAGAGAGCTGGACTATGCATATCAGCATTGTTTATTCTTCCTAATGTTACCAGTCAGATAAGGCACTCTTTCTTCTCAGGACAGAGTGAATTGCTGAGGGAAGGGAATATGGAGAGGTCAGGAGATCACATCAGTGGAGCAATCTCCATTCTAAAAGAGACATCGAAAGTGAACATAGGCATCCTTCTCTTACACACAAAACCTTAAGTACATACAAATAGATAAAGAGTAAATATCTTTGGAAAGGTGAAGAAAAGTTACTATTAGGTTGCTGAATTGTTGACTGAATGTGTATAAAAAGGCAAAAATCTACCAAAACAAATGAAAACTTTTAGAATAGTATTTGTTCAGGAGGGAAAAAAAGAACTTTGTAATGAAAAAAAAAAAATCAAAGCATCCTATTTTAATAGCTACAAATCTCCATAAAATATTTGAGCCTAATAATGGCCAGAGCGGCAAAGCAGTTTCTCTGTTCTCTCTTTGGGAAGTGAGAACTCCAAGTGCTTGATGTCCTTGAGCTCTGTCCTTTAGAGCCATTCCTTCTAAGAATCACTCTGCAGGTATTTGTCCCCCTCCCACCCCCCGCCTCAACATACATTCTCTTTTACTGCAGAACCTTACAATGAATCATAGTTCAGTTTTCAAGCTCCAACTAACTCTCATTATTTGCTTTCTTTAGTGTTCTCTTGGTATTCTTGCCAAATAACTCCATACAGTCTTATTCTCTCCTTCGAAAGAAACTCTTTTAAGTCTTGAGTAAAATTTTATTGCCAAACTTTGACTAGACACTGAAGTGATAAAAAGCACTATCCAGTAGCATTGCCACAAAGATTACCATGGATATATTCTGTACCTAAAAAATAAGAGTTAAATTTACAGGAAGCTCAACAAATGATGTGAATATTATCCTGCTTTTGTGGAATAATGGCAAGCAGAATTTACCAATACACTTTATGCCTAGAAGGAAATCTAATTCTAATCTAATCCCAGGGCAGATTTCAGGCTTCCCAGATGACTCAGTGGTAAAGCATCTGCTTGCCAATTCAGTAGACAAAGGTTTGATCCCTGGTCCAGGAAGTTTCCCTGGAGAAGGAAAAGGCAACCCACTCCAGGACTCTTGCCTGGGAAAACCCATGGACAGAGGAGCCTGGTGGGAAGAATGAGACATAACTTAGCAACTAAACAGCAACAAGGGCAGATTTCACATTTAGTGACATGATGGGTTGGGGTGGTAGGAAAAGATCACCTCAGAAGAAGAGAGTATTAATTTCCTATGGATTTTGATAAATAGCCAAGAGACAAGTCTAACCCAAGGAAGAACTGAGAAAAGAGCACTAGGGCTGTGTTATGCCTTAAACATCATGCCTTTCTTGTCGCATAGCAGAAAGTGTTCTCATGAGATCCTATCCTAGGATTTTTGTGCAGACAGTATAATATAGTGAAAAGAACCACAACTATTTGAGTTAAGAATGTCTTGTGGTTACTTTCTATTTTCCATGCCAAGAAACCAAACTTTGGCAGATAAACTACCTTTACAATAGAAAGGTAAGTTATAATAATAATAATAAAAAGAAGATGTAGGAACCTATAAGTTAACTGTAGATGTCAAGTCTGATTATATACATTCCCAAATCAGTTAATAATGCTGACTAACAGTAAACAAGGATGCCAATCCCAGCTTAAATTTATCCTTTAGTTTTTCAGCGAGCACAATAAATGTAGCATCCAGACTGAAGTGAAATTCCCAAAAGAGATCCTACGCTGTCATCTCTCATAATATGCACATTACTGAAATCTAGCCTAAAGGGGTCATTTTATGGAAATACTGTAAATATTATTCTTGAGCTGTGTTAATAGAGAAATCTGTCTTCCTTTTATAGAGGTTATATTTCACAAACCAAAACGTACAAATGGGTCTTATATACTAAAGAGTTGTCTACCCAACATCTCTACATTTAGGAATACAAAAATGCTTTGGAATTAGGTTCTTTTTAGGTTTCATGAGTTCACACTTTCCTAGGTAGTGCTCAAGGTCAAATTAAGGCAAAGCGTCTTTCTCCTCTTTCCTATCAGTGGTACATGACCAGCTCCTGTAAGGAAGAAAGTGGGGAATGGGACTCGGGATATAGATTCTGTCCCTTCCAGAGAAAAAGTCCATGGTCACAATTGTTTCGATTTCTCTTCATATTAGGCAAGACTATTTTAGCACTTACATTTAAGACATGACATCCTAAAAGTTCACAGTCCCTGTCTTCAAACTGGCTATTACAATTTGCACCATGAGTTCTCTGATAAAGGTTTTCACAAGACACTATGGACACACAAAGAGAAATTGAAAATCATACAGGAGATTTAAAAATGCTTCCCAGAGGGATCAGTGCTTGAACTGAGCTTTCAAGAAAAGTAAATGGTAGTTAGACAGGAAGGAAAGAGGAATAAACCTGCATGTGTGAAGATCTTCTGGGCTTCCCTATGGCTGCACTATAGGCAATGGCAAGAGAAGAGACACTATATAAAAGAATAGGTGTCAATCCAGAGTTTGAATCTTATCCTGAACTCTGTATCCAGCCATTTCAGATTTAGTGCAACAATAACTTGGAGGCATTGTCAAGAGTTCACATGTGTTCAGATTAAAGTCAGGCCTGAATATTAGACGTGCAGATGGGATCAAGGCAACAGTTTGACGAAAGAATCAGCAAAAGATTTAAGACCACAAGGCTATAAGAGACTCCTTGATTGGCAACAACTCTTGATTGTAAAAGAGACTGTAGGATGATCTCTATCTCTGGCTTGACAACAGGTCAGAGTGGATTGTTTTTTGAGATATGAGGAAAAGTAAGGAGAGGAAGGAAAATATTTACTTCCATAGGGCCTGAAAGTAGCAATATTTAGGAGGCAGTTAGGTACAGTAATCTGAAAGAGAATGGGATCAAAAGAATAGCAATAACATCAATATTAATAAAGTTAACAGAAGACATTTGAGCAATTTACCATGCTACAGTCACTCTTCAAAGTAATTACATGGATTATTATATTTAAACCTTAGAATAGTAACAAAGGTATTATAATTCTCATTTTACAGATAAAGAAAGGAGGGATAAGAGAAGTTAACAATTTCCCTAAAATTATTATTTGGCAGTTAAAAGAAGCCAGTATTTACCAACATGACCTGATTCCAGAACCTCCTTTTATTACTGATACTTCTATTCAAGTTGTAATTGAAATCACAGGTACATTTATAATCTCAACATTGAGCATCATGATATTATACCTAGTATTTTATTATTATACCAATAATTTACTGAAATAAATTCCCCTGACACCATGTGCTGTCCTATATCCCACCCCCAAGGCTTAGTATTGTGGGAAAGCCATAATTTCTGTTCTATTATGATTTGAATAACATGGAGGTATTCTTTATTTAATTGCATCTATTCTTGCCTTGAGAACCCCATGACAGTAGGAAAAGGCAAAATGATAGGATAACAAAAGAGGAACTCCCCAGGTCATTAGGTGCCCAATATGCTACTTGAGATCAGTGGAGAAATAACTCCAGAAAGAATGAAAGGATGGAGCCAAAGCAAAAACAATACCCAGTTGTGGATGTGACTGGTGATAGAAGCAAGATCTGATGCTGTAAAGAGCAATATTGCATAGGAACCTGGAATGTTAGGTCAATGAATCAAGGCAAATTGGAAGTGGTCAAACAAGAGATGGCAAGGGTGAACATCGACATTCTAGGAATCAGCTAACTAAAATGGACTGGAACGGGTGAATTTAACTCAGATGACCATTATATCTAC
The DNA here is from genome assembly GCF_001704415.2 of Capra hircus. NCBI lineage: Eukaryota > Metazoa > Chordata > Mammalia > Artiodactyla > Bovidae > Capra > Capra hircus. Next base: position 123,461,293 of record NC_030809.1, on the reverse strand, counting down.
TACTACAGCAGGAATCCCTCAGAAGAAATGGAGCAGCCATCATGGTCAACAAGAGAGTCCAAAATGCAGTACTTGGATGCGATCACAAAAACCACAGAACGATCTCTGTTCGTCTCCAAGGCAAACTATTCAATATCACAGTTATCCAAGGCTATGCCCCAACCAGTAACGCTGAAGAACTAAAGTTGAACGGTTTTATGAAGACCTACAAGACCTTTTAGAACTAACACCCCAAAAAGATGTCCTTTTCATTATAGGGGACTGCAATGCTAAAGTAGGAAGTCAAGAAACACCTGGAGTAACAGGCAAACTTGGCCTTGGAATGCGTAAAGAAGCAGGGCAAAGACTAATAGAGTTTTGCCAAGAAAATGCACTGGTCATAACAAACACCCTCTTCCAACAACACAAGAGAAGACTCTACACATGGACATCACCAGATGGTCAACACTGAAATCAGATTAATTATATTCTTTGCAGCCAAAGATGGAGAAGCTCTATACAGGCAACAAAAACACAACCAGCAGATCATGAACTCCTTATTGCCAAATTCAGACTCAAATTGAAGAAAGTAGGGAAAACTGCTAGACCATTAGGTATGACCTCAATCAAATCCCTTATGATTATACAGTGGAAGTGAGAAATAGATTTAAGGGCCTAGATCTGATAGATAGAGTGCCTGATGAACTATGGACTGAGGTTCGTGACATTGTACAGGAGACAGGGATCAAGACCATCCCCATGGAAAAGAAATGCAAAAAAGCAAAATGGCTGTCTGGGGAGGCCTTACAAATAGCTGTGAAAAGATGAGAGGTGAAAAGCCAAGGAGAAAAGGAAAGATATAAGAATCTGAAATGCAGAGTTCCAAAGAATAGCAAGAAGAGATAAGAAAGCCTTCTTCAGCGATCAATGCAAAGAAATAGAGGAAAACAACAGAATAGGAAAGACTAGAGATCTCTTCAAGAAAATTAGAGATACCAAGAGAATATTTCATGCAAAGATGGGCTCAATAAAGGACAGAAATGGTATGGACCTAACAGAAGCAGAAGATATTAAGAAGAGGTGGCAAGAATACACAGAAGAACTGTACAAAAAAGATCTTCACAACCCAGATAATCATGATGATATGATCACTAATCTAGAGCCAGATATCTTGGAATGTGAAGTCAAGTGGGCCTTAGAAAGCATCACTATGAACAAAGCTAGTGGAGGTGATGGCATTCCAGTCGAGCTGTTTCAAATCCTGAAAGATGATGCTGTGAAAGTGCTGCACTCAATATGCCAGCAAATGTGGAAAACTCAGCAGTGGCCACAGGACTAGAAAAGGTCAGTTTTCATTCCAATCCCAAAGAAAGGCAATGCCAAAGAATGCTCAAACTACCGCACAATTGCACTCATCTGACATGCTAGCAAAGTAATGTTCAAAATTCTCCAAGCCAGGCTTCAGCAATACGTGAACCATGAACTCCCTGATGTTCAAGCTGGTTTTAGAAAAGGCAGAGGAACCAGAGATCAAATTGCCAACATCTGCTCGATCATCAAAAAGGCAAGAGAGTTCCAGAAAAACATCTACTTCTGCTTTCTTGACTATGCCAAAGCCTTTGACTATGTGGACCACAATAAACTGTGGAAAATTCTGAAAGAGATGGGAATACCAGACCACCTAACCTGCCTCTTGAGAAATCTGTATGCAGGTCAGGAAGCAACAGTTAGAACTGCACATGGAAAAACAGATTCGTTCCAAATAGGAAAAGGAGTACATCAAGACTGTATGCTGTCACCCTGCTTATTTAACTTCTATGCGGAGTACATCATGAGAAACCCTGGACTGGAAGAAACACAAACTGGAATTCAGATTGCTGGGAGAAATATCAATAACCTCAGATATGTAGATGACACCACCCTTATGGCAGAAAGTGAAGAGGAACTAAAAAGCCTCTTGATGAAAGTGAAAGAGGAGAGTGAAAAAGTTGGCTTAAAGCTCAACATTCAGAAAACGAAGGTCATGGCATCTGGCCCCATCACTTCATGGGAAATAGATGGGGAAACAGTGGAAACAGAGGCAGACTTTTATTTTCGGGGGCTCCAAAATCACTGCAGATGGTGATTGCAGCCATGAAATTAAAAGACGCTTACTCCTTGTTATGACCAACCTAGATAGCATATTGAAAAGCAGAGACATTACTTTGCTGACTAAGGTCCGTCTAGTCAAGGCTATGGTTTTTCCTGTAGTCATGTATGGATGTGAGAGTTGGACTGTGAAGGAGGCTGATGAAAAGGTCAGTTTTCATTCCAAGCACCAAAGTATTGATGCTTTTGAACTGTAGTGTTAGAGAAGACTCTTGAGAGTCCCTTGGACTGCAAGGAGATCCAACCAGTCCATTCTGAAGGAGATCAACCCAGGGATTTCTTTGGAAGGAATGATGCTAAAGCTGAAACTCCAGTACTTTTGCCACCTCGTGCGAAGTGTTGACTCATTGGAAAAGACTCATGCTGGGAAGGATTGGGGGCAGGAGGAGAAGGGGATGACCAAGGATGAGACGGCTGGATGGCGTCACTGACTCGATGGATGTGAGTCTGAGTGAACTCTGGGAGTTGGTGATGGACAGGGAGGCCTGGTGTGCTGCGATTCATAGGGTCTCAAAGAGTTGGACACGACTGAGCGACTGAACTGAACTGAACTGCCATTCTGCAAGATGAAGACAACCCCAGTGGATCTCAGTTTTTCAAGCCAGAAAATTTTCTAAACTATATACATTAGTGGGATAAATCAAGACAAAATAATAAGGTAATTTTACAATAGAAGTGAGCAAATCCAACTTGATAAAATATAGTTGATAGCTTAGGTACAGAAACTACAGAAAAAATGTAGTTTACAAGTATAGTGATTCAACTACAGCATTTCCAAGTCTTGTTTCTTTGATGTAAGTGTCAGTAAACATAAGATAAAGATCTTGTAATTGACAATGATAACAGTCTTAGCACTAATGATAATAATAACAGCTAGAGGATATTATGTACCTGGAAAAAAAGCCAAGCAATGTTCTAAGTACTACATGAACTATCTTACTTAATCCTCATATCTAACCAATGAGGAAACTGAGGAATAAAGAGATTTAGTAATTTATGTAAGATCACACTGTAAATTAGTGGTATCAAAATTTAAACAGAGGAAGTCCAAAGTTAAAACTCAGAGCAAGCCTGCTGTGATGAATAATCCTGTCAACTTGACAAGGCCACAAGGTGCCCAGATAGTTGGTTAAAGATTATTCTGGGTGTGTCTGTGAGGAGGGTTATGGATGAAATTAACATTTGGATCAGTACTCTGAGTAAAGAAGATTGCTCTCCCCCCGTATGGATGAGCCTTACCCAACCTGTTGAAGGCTTGAATAGAATAAAAAGGACTAAGGGAAACATTGCGTCCTCTTCCTGTGTCAGAGCTGGAATATCACTCTTCTACTCTGAACTCAAACTGGAACTCTGACAATCATCACTGCATGGTGTCCATCTTACTGACCAGATCTTGGGGACTAGCTCCACAACTATGTGATCGGTTCCTTACAAAGAATCCATCCATATATGTGCATTCTCTTTTTTTTTAGGAATCCCAGACTAATATACCTGATTTAGTCTTAAAAGAACCTCGTGATATCAGCTCTTTGAACATCATACTTCTATGGTCACCAGAATGTAAATATCTTCTAATCTTTCTTTCCTTATCTTTTTAGTTTTCCTCCGAAATATTTTATTTTATTCTTTTATTAATATTTATTTTATTTATTATTTTTTATTGTTATTTTATTTTTCCACTGGTGGCAAACCCAGTGTTTTAAATTTTACAAGGTTTTCTATTAAATAAATTTGTAATCTATATTTCTTTGATTAATGTCAGGGAAAGAAGTTACAGCACTTAATTTCTGATTTCCAGAGTATCGTGTATACAAAGCTAAAATCATAACTACTTTCACCAATAATATAGAATCTACTTAAAATAAGCACTTTTCTCACAGTTCTACTTTAAACTATTATTTTATTCTCCAGTGAGCATGCATGAGAACCTCTATAGATAAAATCATCATTGAAAAATGTAGCTTAGGCAGTAAATGTAAAAAATAAAAAGCCACTTCTGACAAGAGTATTATACGCTGACTTTCTCTGACCAACTGAAGTATGATAAACACTGCTCACAAAACTGGACACATTTTTTTTTCACAAGTTAAAGTGGGTTATTTATATAAATAATACAAGCTCATTGTAAATAATTCAAAGAGTATATATAGAAGAAATGAAAGAGTACATAAAAAAGAAATCAAAAGTTATTTGGTCTCCCACCAATCAGAGTGACCCCTGCTTGCTTACATGCTGGTGAGCATTCTGCCAGACAAGTTTGTATGAATATATGTATACATGCACTTATATGAATATTAATATTCATTACCTTATATATAAGAAGTTACCTTGTGTTCAATTTTCATCATAGCTACCTTTCTTACCCCCAAGTACTTGCTCACCCCAAGAAGAACTATGTTAAAAATCTAATTTTTCCATGTTTTTCTGTATACTTTTATAACCCTATGTAGACTACAAATCATGCAATAGCGGGTAGAATTCAGACATACTTTTTAAATTTCTTTAATGTTCTCCCATAAAGCTCTTCAACATACATTCAGCCTTTCCTCATTGGGCAGCACTGACTTTTTGTTTCTAATTCAATACTGGCATAACAATCTTTTGTACATGTTCTTAAAATTTGGTATATTTTTATAGGCTAGATTTCCAACTGGGGAATTGCTAGTTTGAATAATCTATGCATTTTTAAATTTTTATATACAGTTGACCCTTGAACTACTGCAGGGTTGTTAGAGGGCCAACCCTGTATGCAGTTGAAAATAGCATATATAACTTATAGTCAGCTCTATGTATACACTATTCCATAATACAATCAATACAGATTGTGCAGGACTCAAGTATATACTGAAGAAACTTCTCATATAAATGACCCACACAATTAAAACCTGTGTTTTTCAAGGATCAACTGTATATTGCCAAACTGTTCTCCAAAGATATGGAAACACTTTATGCTCTTATCAGCAATATGAGGATATCTATCCCCCACATTCCCTCTATAATAGTCATATTTGAAATTTTTATCAATTTGATGGGTATAAATGATAGCTCATTGTGATTTTAACCTGTATTTTACTATTAGGGAGTTTAAGATTTCATAGTTTCATTGGCCATTTGGACTTGCCCTCTCTATACTGTGTTTTTCATATTCTTTGCTACTTTGTCTATGAGTTGTCTTTTTATTGTCAATTTGTAAGTGCTTTCTGTATTAAACAATGCCTGACATCAGCATTACAAACAACTTTTTCTATATATTTCTTAACTATCTTTAGAGTATAATTTGCTGATTTTATTCATTTGTATATAGTCAAATTAGTTTTACTCAATTGTCTATCTTTACTTTTACGGCACCTGAATTTTTAATCTCAATTCAGACGTTTTCCCTTACCCATTTAAACTTGCAAGGCTGTAGATATTATTTTGTAATTTTTTTCTCACATTTTCATCTTTATTCTACCTGAAATTTATTTTTGTATATACTATGAATCGGGGTCCAGTTTAATTTTCTCCTGGTTGGTAGCCTGTTTTCCTGTATCATTGTATCCTGTCCTTTTCTCACTGGCTTGAACATAGATTTCTTTTTTTTAAGCCAGGATATACACTTTCTTTTTTATATTAGATTTTTCATATCAGATTATCCTATGTTGATTGAAAAAGTGAGATATTCCCATAATTTCACTTCTTCCTGACTTTTAAATTGATTTGTTATTGAGCATGTTAACGACCTTCCAGATTTTACCAAACTTTAGATATGAATGAAGTCACATTGACAGTTATGCCTGAATCTTTATAATCAGGAAAAGCAAATAATCTTTCTAGTAGAAAACTAGATGTTTACATTTAGAAAAATAAATTATCAGAGACCTAAATCTAATGTTCTGAGTTCCCATACTCAATTAGCAAGCCCAGTTCTTTGTGGAGTCTCTCTCTTCTAAGTATTTGTGCAAATCACCAAGGAGAATTTCATAAAAGTGTCTATAGTGAGCATTTCTTGCTGATTGTTAATCTGGTTTCCAAGCTTACAGTTTACCCCTTTTCCACTTCAATGCTCCTTAAGCCAGAGTTCTGCTTCCGATGGCCAAGCTACCAACACTACTGTAAAAGTGGACTATCTAGAGAACAGCTGATACTCTCCCTTGTGTCTGCAGACTATGAAGTTAAGAAGAATATCTGTTTTTGCAAAAGTGGGGGAGAGGGAGAAGAACAAAATAACACGGCAAAAAAACTTGGGCCCTAAAGTGATACAGGATTTACAGAGACAGCTCTTTAAATACACACATGTCATACTTTCCTAAGAGCATGTACTTACCAGCAGGATATCTAGATGAGTGTGCATATGCGTGTGTGCTCAGTTGCTAAGTATGTCCAACTCCTTGCAAACAATGGACCGTAGCCCACCAGTCTCCTCTGCCCATGGGATTGTCCAGGCAAGAATACTAGAGGGGGTTGCCATGCCCTCCTCTGGGGGTCTGCTTCCCAACCCAGGGGTTGAACTGTGTCTCCTGTGTCTCCTCACATTGGCAAATGGGTTCTTTTCTACTCAGCCACCTGGGAAGCCCATCTAGATGAGTACAAGTTTCAATATTAGTAGCCATGTAATACACCAAGCAACTGTGAACTTGAGTCCTGCTTCTGACTCCAGTGCCTCAGGCCAGATTCCTTCCTATTCCTATGGTAAATCTTCTCTCACTAATCTCTTAGTAACCTGCTTTCTGTCAACTCTATAACTAACCGCACATATCCATTAGGTGTGTCTCTGTACGTCTGAATTCCAAATGTTGACAGAGTCCTTTTTCCCCTCCTCAGTATTAAAAACAACAGATGGTATCTGAGGCTCGGAGAAGCCCTGCCAGAGAAATGGAGCATTATTGTGCCTTAGCTGGCATATTCTACAGCACATATATCAAGAGTCCTAGGTTTAAAGTGTTCACTTTGAGTGAATTCACTGGCACTAGAAATTCTTATTTAAATTACCAACACAGGGTTATCAGTAATAGGTTCTATAATATAATCCTGGACAAAAGACTGATAAAGATTTTGTTTGAGGGCAGTCAGTCCAGACTATAAAGAAGGTCTACCTATTCCAAGGAACTTCTATGTATCTTTCTTGGTTCTGTCACATAATGCCACATAGATTCTGCTTTCTGAGCCATACTCCCCTCACATAGAAGTATTTTTATAACTGATTTGCCATTTCTTTGCAATTCAGAAATAATCTTAATATTGGAAAGCAAGTCAGAGGAGCAAACGTGTATAAGTTTCATTGATAGAGGATGATCCCTTGAAAATAATGATTTGGAAGGTTTTCTTTTCTATTTTAAAAATAGAAAATTTCAAGGCCCAAAGTGAATTGCTTGTTTCTCAATGGTTTAAAATTAATAATTCAAGATGAGGTCTTTATTCATTTTAGCAATTCACTGCTTTGCCCCACAGTTCAAGATAATTAGAATTTGACCATATTCTCTAAAGAGTTAACATGTCTTTGTTGTTGAATGTCTTATAATCATTTTAGCATCTAAAACATACATTTTCTTCAAAAACAAAGTACATTTGAGTAGTGTTGTTAGGCTTCTTTTGATACATTTTGACTGATTTATTCCTTAATTAACCTCCTAAGACATTGCTTTTGAAAGGCTGTACAGAACACATAAAGGGAAAAGGCAAAGCAGGATTGATGTGTACCACTCTGCAAAACCAAAGCAAGTAGAAAAACTGAGAAAAGAAATGATGATATCAGCTTCTAGTATCTGAAATAGCCTCGTTATTTCCCTTCCCCTAATCTTTTGCTTTATTTTCATCAACATCTACAAGCTGCTTGCATTTGCTGCAAAACACATCCAGAAAGAGCATCAAAAGAAATCTTTTCAATGGGAAGAAAACTTGCTTAAACTAAGTGTCAGGGTGCTCCACTTTTTTAAAAGGCTTCATTCCCTCTTGGCTTTTAAGCAATTCTCTTCCACCATTCAGAAAATTTAATAGGTATTTAATTTAATGGATGTCATGCTGTCCTCCAATAACCTCACGCCTTCATTTTTGTAGCTAACCTTACCAATAAAACCACCTGAGTACCTCAGCTAAACGTTCATTTAGCACATCACAAATCCAGCAGACCTTGACTACCTTCACAGCAAGGCAAATAAATATGTGAAAGGACCATCCTAATGTTCTCATTTTGAAAGTCAAGAAACATTTAGTTTAATAGCTAACTAATACATTACACTGAAAGAGCATATGCCCTCCAGAACCGCCAGCTAACCTGGTCCTGCCTGCCCTCCAGACCAAAGAGGAGGATGGAGGCCCTCACAAGGGTAGCTCATTTAGCTCAGTATTATAATACACCCGGTAAATGTCATGAATGGAGTGTGTTTTGTATTCTAACTTTTTCTGCATTTCTGACTCCATCAGTAAAATATTCAGCTCTTCCTGTGAGAGCAAGGCCCAGGGTTTTGAGTTCTTAGGGGTTGAAATAGTTAGCTTCATGAGTGAGCCTCCTACATTAATAACACTGGAGACACACCAAGGTCAGTTCAGTTCAGTTCAGTCGCTCAGTCATGTCTGACTCTTTGCGACCCCATGGACTGCAGCAACTCCTGGAGTTTACTTAAACTCATGTCCACTGAGTCGGTGATGCCATTCAACCATCTCATCCTCTGTCATTCCCTTCTCCTCCTGCCCTCAATCTTTCCCAGCATCAGGGTCATTTCAAATGAGTCAGCGCTTTGCTTCAAGTGGCCAAAGTACTGGAGTTTCAGCTTCAACATCAGTCCTTCCAATGAACACTCAGGACTGATCTCCTTTAGGATGGACTGGTTGGATCTCCTTGCAGCCCAAAGGAATCTCAAGAGTCTTCTCCAGCACCACAGTTCAAAAGCATCAATTCTTCGGTGCTCAGCTTTCTTTATAGTCCAACTCTCACATGACTACTGGGAAAACCATAGCCTTGACGAGATGGACCTTGGTTGGCAAAGTAATGTCTCTGCTTTTAAATATGCGATCTAGGTTGGTCATAACTTTCCTTCCAAGGAGTCAGTATCTTTTAATTTCATGGCTGAAGTCACCATCTGCAGTGATTTTGGAGCCCAAAAAAATAAAGTCACCCACTGTTTCCACTGTTTCCCCATCTATTTGCCATGAAGTGATGGGAGCAGATGTTGTGACCTTCGATTTCTGAATGTTGAGCTTTAAGCTAACTTTTTCACTCTCCTCTTTCACTTTCATCAAGAGGCTCTTTAGTTCTTCTTCACAAAAGGGTGGTGTCATCCACATGTCTGAGGTTATTGATATTTCTCCTGGTAATCTTGATTCCAGCTTGTGCTTCCTCCAGCCCAGCATTTCTCATGATATACTCTGGATGTAAGTTAAATAAGCAGGGTGACAGCATACAGCTTTGACATACTCCTTTCCCTATTTGGAAACAGTCTGTTTTTCCATGTCCAGTTCAAACTGTTGCTTCCTGACCTGCATACAGGTTTCTCAAGAGGCAGGTCAGGTGGTCTGGTATTCCCATCTCTTTCAGAATTCTCCACATTTTCACCAAAGTCAGAGCTGTATTATTCAGGGTCTCCTCATAAGACAGTCCATCATTTCAACAAATAAGAAGCAAATAGCCATGCATGAAGTGCTTACTTGGAAAGGGCCACATGGCAGACCTGATGTGGTCTCTAGGACCTGAGGGTGGCCTCCAGTAAGCAGTCAATAAGATACCAGGGCCCTGAGTCATACAACCACAGGTAAACAAATTCTGCCAAAAACCTGAATGAGCTTCAAAGAGGATTCTTCCCTATTTGAGTTTCCACATGAGAATACAGCCCAGCTGACACTTTGATTGAAGCTTGGCAATATACCCAGAACAGAAAATCCAATGGAAATTGTGAGAAAATGAATGTGGCTCAAGTTGCTAGACATGTGGTAATTTGTTACAGAGCTTTTGAAAATAAATACACAATGCTAGGACTGAGGAAAATGTCAATAAAGGAGAAACTTAGAAACAGAGAGAAGAAAATTTCCCATTAAGGATGAGACCTAGACTTCTGTGGAGATGATGAACTACTGAAGAAACATGCCACCCACTGTTCTGATCAAAAAGGAACTTTCTAGAGACCCCTCACCACTATACAATCACATAGGCAACTGACACTTCAGTACCCAGGGCATGTCAATAGGCTTGTTAGTCACTCAGTCGTGCCCAACTCTTTCCAGTCCCATGGTCTGCAGCCCACCAGGATCCTCTGTCAATGGGATTTTCCAGGCAAGGGTACTGGAGTGGGTTACCATTTCCTTCTCCAGGGGATCTTCCAGACCCAGGGATCGAACTCAGATCTCTTGCACTGCAGGCAGATTCTTTACAGACTGAGTTACCAGAAAGCCCTCAGTAGGCTTGCTACCACACAAAAAAGAAAAAAAAAAAAAAGAGAGAGAGAGAGAGGAAGAATGGTCTCTTCACTCTCACTCAGGTCTACCACCTTCCCTCAGGGGCCCCTGTTAGCAGAATTTAACTCAAGCCCAGTGAGCAAGAATAAAGTCTGAGGGTCCAACTGCAATATCAAAAAAAAAAAAAAAAAGGCAGGGGCAAAGGGGTGTGAGCATTCAGCTGAGAGGCAATAGTCATTGGCATTCAGTCTATAGTTATAACTCCAAAGATCATCTTCAAAAGAGCCCAATTATTCTGACAGAGAAAGGAGGCACAGTAAGAAGGAAAAGGGGAAATCATTGCATATTGAAGTCAGAGTTGAAGGCTGATGTAAGAAGACAGGAACCCTCCTCATTCCCTAACATGTGACTGAAGAAATAGTGCAACAGGCCAGACTGGGCTCTGACCCCTGCCTCCCCCTGCTCACACACTGCACTTGAGGGTTCAGCATTTCAAAACTGCAAGCTAAGCACATGGTCCCGAGTGTGCCTGTAAATATGAACAGCGTCTTATGATGGAGTGTTATTAGTTTCTTCTGTCCTAGGATCCAGTTTATCACTTGATATTTTATAGCAACATGAACATTCCACTACAATCCAGTTTAAAAAATGGGATCAGCAGTATTAGCATTTTATTTCCCTCACGTACCATTTTCATTGCTATGCTAACATAATTTCGAGTATTCATTAAAATATAACCAAAGCCTTTGACCTCAAAATTAACCAACAAAAGAAACATTAGGAAATTCATAGCACTTTGCAAATGTTCTGGCTTGCTTAGCCCATATTAACATGTCAAGAAGCCTACAGTATGTTCAAACTTTTCCCCCCTTGGGGTTTGATTCAGTAACTACTTACGCAGACTGTAATATTTTTAAGCAATTACAATAAAGTGAAAGACTCCAATTACTCAGTTTAGAAAGATTATTCTCCCTTTCTAATCTAACATATTTTCCAGAGATATCTAGTTTTACTAGACGTATACATGCAAAAATGTGTTCACACATGCATACACCCACACTCACTCCCATGCTGATATTACTAAGTTTGTTGTAGTTGAATACTTAACTATTTGAGTACTGAACTCACAAGTGTATTTTAAAGACAGAAACTCAAATCACAGACACATAAAAGAACTGATATATTAGCACTCATAATTATGAAGCAAACATATACGCTGACCTTGTTGACTCAGATGATGTAGGTAGCATTTATTTTTCATCTCAGCTCTGACATTTTCTGTATGTTGGCTTAATTCTTTTTCAGATAAGCTTTCTGCTTTTGGTGGTAGTAAGTTAACAGGGAAGACAAGAAATGTGAGATGTGGAGGTATGGTTACAAAGAACTTCACAATTGTATTGGAGTTGGTAACACCAAAGTAAAGGTTTCTCATCCTACACCTGTACAGAAAATATCAAGAAAGCACTCTGATCAGCCCAGTTTATATTAAACATGTCCAGCCTAAAGCAAACTTTTTTGTCTGAGGCTATGAGATTCAATGATGGGTCAAGTCTAAAGTATAAGTATATTCCCATCCCTGAACATGGCAAAGGAGTACTGAATTGATCTTCCCACCTGAATGAGCAGAGAGGAAAAAAATGAGATGATTTATCAGAAAAGAGGGTGAAGTGATTCCTGCCCAATAGAAATAACCCATGTACACTATGTGTGCCCTCCCTGGCTGTGGTGAAACCAGTTAGTCTAGTTAGCCATCTTGGAGTACCCTTCTTCAAATTGTAGACTTGGAGAGTATCATACAAATTCATGAAATTAAATGCTTTGTCCCTCACATATGGTGGGTATGTTCATTTGTACAATGACTAACAAATAGCCAACTAAGTAGAAGGCTGTCTTGGTTCTCAAGGGACAAAGATACAGGGGTCTCAGAAGAGTCAATTACAAAATGTCTAAGATCTATCAGCTAGGCAAAGCATACCTACCTTCCTTCACTTTGCTTACTATGTCCCGTGTCTAATAACTGCTCTGTGATAAGAAATAAGTTTTATCAATCAGGACTCTATCACTTTCAAGTGATAGAAAGTAAAATCAAATCAACCTATGCAAAAAAAAAAAAAAGTGGCTTTTCCCACCTAATTAAAAGTAGAGGGATATACATATAGGAGCACACAAATGACATTATTAACTCCTTGTCCATTCTTCATGTCTCATCTCTGCTTTCCTCTACTTTAGCTTCATATTCAGGCCAGATTTCTCCTCATGGTGGGAAAAATAAATACCAGGCTCATATGGCTCAGGTTTAGAAGGGGCTTCCCTGGTTGCACAAGTGGTAAAGAACCCACCTGCCAATGCAGGAGACGTAAGAGATGCAGGTTAAATCCCTAGGTCAGGAAGATCCCCTGGAGGAGGAAATGGCAACCCACTCCAGCATTCTTGCCTGGAGAATCCCATGGACAGAGGAGCCTGGTGGGCTACAGTCCATAGGGTTGTAAAGAATCAGACATGACTGAAGCAACTTAGCATGCCCTCAGAGTTTGTAATCCTGAAGGAAAATGGAGCACATGTCTCAAGAGCAGAAAACTCTTGCTAAGAATCTAATTTCTCAGATTGAGCCAGAGGCTTTTTCCTGAACCAATCATACTAAAGCACAAGCTTGCTCATTCCAACTTGGGTCCACTTGAGTCTACATAAAATAGATTCCTCATAGGTTAAAGGAGGTCTATTGGTGGAAACAAAGGATGCACTGGGCTGCCACATTTCAGTACAAAAGAAGGGCAAGTTGCGCCATATTTTGTAAGCCCAATATTGTAGGAACCTCTATGGTTCCTATATTTAGAACCTCTATGGTTCTAAAACTATATTTTCTCAACACCAACTTGATTCAGATATGTTGATATAGCTATTCTGATATAGGTTCCACTTTGGAATGGGTGAGACTCAGAATAAAGGAGGCATTGTTTCACTGAAGTACAATTTGGTATTGATTTAAAACCTAAAACTGTCAACTTTATGCCATGTTCAGATGTCTGTCATATAAATGGATAGACCAAAAAAGTTACATGCAAACAATTTAATAACAATTTAAATACTAGATATTCTTTTATGGCATCTGCTCCAGAAGTTGCTTTCTAGGATCTATCTCATTAGCCAAGACAGTTAGTTCAGTTCAGTTGTGTCCAACTCTTTCTGACCCCATGGACTGCAGCATACCAGGTTTCCCTGTCCATCACTAACTCGCAGAGCTTGCTCAAACTTATGTCCATCAAGTCAGCAATGCCACCCAGTCTTCTCATCCTCTGCCATCCCCTTCTCCTCCTGCCTTCCATCTTTCCCAGCATAAGGGAAAGAAAGTAATGTCTCTGCTTTTTAGTATACTGCCTAGGTTTGTCATAGCTTGTCTTCCAAGGAGCAAGCATTTTTTTAATTTCATGGCTTCAGTCACCATCTGCAGTGACTTTTGGAGCCCAGGAAAATGAAGTCTGTCACTGTTTCCTTTATTTCCCTATCTATTTGCCATGAAGTGATGGGACCAGATTCCATAATCTAAGTTTCTTGAATATTGTTTTCTAGTCTTAGTCCAGCCAAGACTAGGAAAGAACTCTAATCCCTACAAACAGGGATATTCAGGTATCTGTTAGACAAAATCAGATATATTTACCATGGCACTGTATCTAAGTGGCTATGTGATGACTGCTGTCTGATTTTCAAAGTGATGAGGATATGGATTCAGTGCTATTCCCAATGCACAGCATATAAGGATATATCATCAGGCACAAAATATTACTTTGAGTATCTTAACACTTCTGCCTTATGTTGGATCATACATTACTCTTATTCCTATAGTAAGCATAGTGAAATAAAATATAATATTTATGTTTAAATATATATTTTGTAGACATCTAATGATACACATGGGATTTCCAGGTGGCACAGTGGTAAAGAATCTGCCTGCCAATGCAGGAGACACCAGAGATGCAGGATTGATCCCTGGCTTGGGAAGATCCCCTGGAATAGGAAATGGCAATCCACTCCAGTATCATGGATGGAAAATTCCATGGACAGATGACCGTGGTGGGCTACAGTCTAGGGGGTTGCAAAGTGTCGGATGCAACTGAGCACACACATACAATGATATAAATGATATATGACTAAAAGCATTTATAATACACAAAGAGAAATGCAATGATGGATGAGGATTTGTTTTAGTCCTGATAACAGACAGGGGATATTTATATTTTAAATAAAAGGAAGCTTATTTCTGTCTTATAACAATCCTGAAGGTAGACAGAACAAGATTTGGGGGGGGGGCAGGTAACATGATAGCATGGATCCAGTTTCTTGGTTTTGGGTTTTGTTTTTGTCTTTGTTTTTGCTCTGCTGCACACAGATTCCATTCTCAAGTTCAGAACCAAGTTCTATGGCCATTATATTCATCCTAACATGATGGATGGAGAAAAAGATTCAGAAAGGTGATTCCGCTGCCTTTTGAAGGGACTTGTTAGAACACACACACATTTCTGCTTACATCTCATTTGCCAACTCTAAACCACATAACCACAAAACCTAATTACAAGGGAGAATGGTCAATATTACCTTTTAGATGGGTGGCAAGGTAACTAGCCAAATTTGAGCTTTTTAATAAAGAACAAATTTTGCAAAGCAACTATAACTTCTGCCCATTAATTTAGTTACCATTAATTTCAGGGAGACAGGAATTAAGCATTAATCACACTTCTAAAAGTGTGTACTGCAATTATAAGAATGAGAAGAACACACAGAGAATAAAATACTGTATTTTTTCCCTATAATTGAAACTTGTTAATCACATTTTCCCATTATGTTCCAAATACTGACATTGGGGTCAAACTCACTAGAAATTATTAAACAAACACCAAAATATCCTACCAAAAAAAACTAAGGTTACTCTTTCAAGAGCAATTTGCTATTTTGATTAATGTAAATGAGCAGTAGCTTTTTCTGATATAACATCACCATATATAGTTATGAAACATTTGAAAGTACCAAAATAAAATGGCACTAAGTTCTTCAAATCTGTAAGGATGAAAACCATTTAATTAAGCCATTTAGAATAACTATAAGCTTTGATCATTTGTGTGACCTTTCTAAATGTAAATTTTCTTGCTAGCAATTCTGTTAACTATAGGCTTCTGAAAAACATAAGACTGTATCAAAAACATTTCCCCTAAAGGCTTAACTAGAGTTTCTAAGCCAATGATGAATAGCGTCATTATAGCTATGAGAGAGCTGACCCTCCATCAGTAGGGCGCAAAGATCTGCGCTTTCTCCAAACACCTATCAACCAAATGACCAATAACAATGCACATTCTTAGCACAGCTAACTCAAGCTGTGGTCAGGAGCTTAAACATAGCTACATATTTTTAAGACTTTTTCTTCGTTAAAACTATACTCTAACAACAAATATTCTCCAGCTTAAGGTTAGGAGTCAGAGCTTGATCATAAAAGATTCCAGGAGTAATGAAAATCCAAGACAGTGTTTTACCCATATTCATGATCTTGATCACAGTATTTAAAATACAGCAGCAATAATAACCAATAAAATATTTAAATAACACTAGAGAATTTATAAAATAAATCACAAGATAGCAATAAAATGGGATATAATACAACTATAAAACTCATGCTGCAAACACTTTAATGACAGAAATTATCACCACATAAAGATGTAGTCATTTTTTTGCTTATGAAAACATACATATAGAATATTAGAAATAAACAAAATATAACAGATGAGAAAGTAAATGTCAGCAATTCCCCCACTTAGAAGATACCATGGTAGGGAGACATGCAGGTAACCAGGTAGAACTTTGTCTCTCTCAGCTAACATTTCTGAAGGTAAGCAGAGCAGGTTTTGAATGGTAGAAGGCAATGGCACCCCACTCCAGTACTCTTGCCTGGAAAATCCCATGGATGGAGGAGCCTGGAAAGCTGCGGTTCATGGGGTGGCTGAGGGTCGGACACGACTGAGCGACTTCACTTTCATATGCTTTTAGGAAACCATGGCTTTCATGTTGTCCTTCTGTAAGCAACTTCAACCCTGAAAGCCAGACCAAGATTATACAAGTATATATACACGGAAATAGCAGCACTGACTCAATGGACATGAATTTGAGCAAACTCAGGAAGACAGTGGAGGACGGAGGAGACCAATGTGCCACAGTCCATGGGGTCGCAAAGAGTTGGACATGACTTAGCGACTGAACAACAGCAACAACAATACACACACACTGTTTACACTGGGCACACTGGTTGAATGTGTAAAATTTATATTTAGGTAATGTAATTAAATTTATTAAGTTTATTAATACTAACACTTCCTTAGAATATTAGTAGCTTAAAAACACAAGTTTCCAGAATTTCATGTTAGTCTCTTGAAACAATCAAACAGTTGATTAGCTACTGCTTTGTTGGTATTATTTTAGTTTTGTTTTTCCCTTGTCTTTATATTGTGCTGTGATAAACAACTTGTACATAAGAACTCGAGAACATTATTAATTTTAGAGTAATACATTTCTATAAGTGGGATAATATGAATATATTAAGCTTCTTGATACATATATAAAATTGCCAATAAAATGGATAACTTGGAAGAAATGGACAAATATTTAGAAAAGTACAACTTTCCAAAACTGAACCATGAAGAAATAGAAAATTTTGACAGACTCATCACAAGCAAGGAAATTGAAACTGTAATCAGAAATATTCCAGCAAACAAAAGCCCAGGTCCAGACAGCTTCACAGCTGAATTCTATCAAAAATTTAGAGAAGAGCTAACACCTATCCTACTCAAACTCTTCCAGAAAATTGCAGAGGAAGGTAAACTTCCAAACTCATTCTATGAGGCCACCAACACCCTAATACCAAAACCTGACAAAGATACTACAAAAAAAGAAAACTACAGGGCAATATCACTGATGAACATAGATGCAAAAATCCTTAATGAAATTCTAGCAATCAGAATCCAACAACACATTAAAAAGATCATACATCATGACCAAGTGGGCTTTATTCCAGAGATGCGAGGATTCTTCAATATCCACAAATCAAACAATGTAATACACAACATTAACAAATTGAAAAATAAAAGCCATATGATTTTCTCAATAGATGCAGAGAAGGCCTTTGACAAAATTCAACATGTATTTATGATAAAAACTCTCCAGAAGCAGGAATAGAAGGAACATACCTCAACATAATAAAAGCTATATGGGACAAACCCACAGCAAACATTATCCTCAATGGTGAAAAATTGAAAGCATTTTCCCTAAAGTCAGGAACAAGACAAGGGTGCCCACTTTCACCACTACTATTCAACATAGTTTTGGAAGTTTTGGTCACAGCAGTCAGAGCAGAAAGAGAAATAAAAGGAATCCAGATTGGAAACGAAGAAGTAAAACTCTCACTGTTTGCAGATGACATGATCCTCTACATAGAAAACCCTAAAGACTCCACCAGAAAATTACTAGAGCTAATCAATGAATACAGTAAAGTTGCAGGATATAAAATCAACACACAGAAATTCCTTGCATTCCTATACACTTAATAATGAGAAAATAGAAAGAGAAATTAAGGAAACAATTCCATTCACCTTTGTAATGAAAAGAACAAAATACTTAGAAATATATCTCTCTAAAGAAACTAAAGACCTATATATAGAAAACTATAAAACACTGGTGGAAGAAATCAAAGAGGACACCAATAATATGGAGAAATACACCGTGTTCATGGGTCGGAAAAATCCATATAGTGAAAATGAGTATATTTCCCAAAGCAATCTACAGATTCAATGCAATCCCTATCAAGCTACCAACGGTATTTTTCACAGAGCTAGAACAAATAATTTCACAGTTTCTATGGAAATACAAAAACCTCGAATAGCCAAAGCAATCTTGAGAAAAAAGAATGGAACTGGAGGAATCAACCTGCCTGACTTCAGACCCTACTACAAAGCCACAGTCATCAAGACAGTATGGTACTGGAACAAAGACAGAAATATAGATCAATGGAACAAAATAGAAAGCCCAGAGATAAATCCATGCACCTATGGACACCTTATCTTTGACAAAGGAGGCAAGAATATACAATGGAAAAAGACAACCTCTTTAACAAGTGGTTCTGGGAAAACTGGTCAACTACTTGTAAAAGAATGAAACTAGAACACTTTCTAACACCATACACAAAAATAAACTCGAAATGGATTAAAGATATAAACATAAGACCAGAAACTACTAACCTTCTAGAGAAGAACTCTCTGACATAAATCACAGCAGTATCCTCTATGACCCACCTCCCAGAATATTGGAAAGAAAAGCAAAAATAAACAAATGGGACCTAATTAAAATGAAAAGCTTCTGCACAACAAAGGAAACTATAAGCAAGGTGAAAAGACAGCCTTTAGAATGGGAGAAAAAGTGAAAGTGAAGTTGCTCAGTCGTGTCTGACACTTTGAGATCCCATGAAAAGTTGCCTACCAGGCTTCTCTGTCCATGGGGTTTTCCAGGCAATAGTACTGGAGTGGATTGCCATTTCCTTCTCCAGGGGATCTTTCTGACCCAGGGATTAAACCCGGGTCTCCCGCGTTGTAGACAGACACTTAACCGTCTGAGCCACAGTGAAGCAACAGACAAGGAAATAATCTCAGAAATATACAAGCAACTCCTGCAGCTCAATTCCAGAAAAAAAATGACCCAATCAAAAAGTGGGCCAAAGAACTAAACAGACATCTATCCAAAGAAGACATATGGATGGCTAACAAACACATGAAAAGATACTCAACATCACTCATTATCAGAGAAATGCAAATCAAAACCATGATGAGGTACCATTTCACGCCAGTCAGAATGGCTGCTATCCAAAAGTCTACAAGCAATAAATGCTGGAGAGGATGTGGAGGAAATGGAACCCTCTTACTCTGTTGGTGGGAATACAAACTAGTACAGCCACTATGGAGAACAGTGTGGAGATTCCTTAAAAAACTGGAAATAGAACTGCCATATGACCCAGCAATCCCACTGCTGGGCATACACACCAAGGAAACCAGAATTGAAAGAGACATGTGTATCCCAATGTTCACCGCAGCTCTGTTTACAATAGCCAGGACATGGAAGCAGCCTAGATGTCCATCAGCAAATGAATGGGTAAGAAAGCTGTGGTACATATACACAATGGAATATTACTCAGCCATTAAAAAGAATACATTTGAAGCAGTTCTAATGAGGTGGATGAAACTGGAGCCTATTATACAGAGTGAAGTAAGCCAGAAAGAAAATCACCAATACAGTATGCTAACACATATATATGGAATTTAGAAAGATGGTAATGATAACCCTGCATGTGAGACAGCAAAAGAGACACAGATGTATAGAACAGTCTTTTGGACTCTGTGGGAGAGGATGAGGGTGGGATGATTTGGGAGAATGGCATTGAAACATGTATATTATCATATGTGAAACGGATCACCAGTCCTGGTTTGATGCATGATACAGGATGCTGGGGCTGGTGCACTGGGATAACCCAGAGGGATGGTACGGGGAAGGAGGTGGGAGGGGGGTTCAGGATGAGGTACACATGTAAAATAAAAAGAAAAATGTTAGTTTAAAAACTCATTGTAATATAACATGAGATAGATATATTTTATTTTTGATAACTGTTCTTACAATTTTTCAATTTATACTTTAATTAATGTTCATGTCCAAATCTTTTTAAAAACATACAATATAGAAAACCTATTGATAATTCATAACATTTCTACAGTGCTTAGAAGGCTAAGTCAACATTGAAAGTGAGTTGTTTCATAAATACATTTTATTAATGAATCTAATAAACAATCTTTAATAACTTTTCCAGAATTATTTAAATACTGAAGAAAAATCATTGCCCTAATATCTTTTTGTTTTCTCTAGCTTTTAATAATTATTTTGTAATTCTAGTATCATGCCAAAGTGAAGTTCCTAATACACACTACAAAATTTTTTAATAGAAAACCCTATAATTTCAGCCAGAGAAGGGCAGTTAAAAATTTGAAAAAGTGAGTACATAAAAAGTGCAATTGCTTTTGCATTTATCACCAGTGACATTGTCATTGTCATTATTAATTTCTCTGTACATGACAAGCACTTTGTTATAATTAATGATCCATTTCTCACTCTGCCTGTGTCTTCCTTAATTTAGCTAGTATTAATCAAACTCTTTTTGAAATTTAATTTCATATAATAAATATTTATATTTTCTCCTGTATTTTCCTAATCATCTATACCTATGATTCTAATTTCTATTTAATAATACTTTAGGTATAAAGAATTCATATCTACTGCCTTTTTATTGGCCTCCCCAGGTAGGTGTCTCAGTGGTAAAGAATCCACCTGCCATGCAGGAGATGCAAGAGATACAGATTCATTTCCTGGGTGGGGACGATACCCTGGAGGAGGAAATGGCAACCCACTCCAATATTCTTGCTTGGAGAATCCCATGGATAGAGGAACCTGGCAGGTTACAGTTCATAGGGTCGCAAAGAGTCAGACATGACTGAGCAATAGAGCATGAACACACTCTTTTGTTAACCATATAATTATTTTTTCCCTTTTTCTGAGGGAATAGTAAGCTAAAATTCATCATTAGTCATTCATGGTGCTTACTTGCTCTTTTTCTGTTTATTCATTAGTAGGAACAGACATTATTTCCTACTACAGGCTAGTCTTTATCTTTTTAGCTACTAAAGATAAGTTATATCCACTCTAATGAATATGAAGAGCTTCAAGCAAATAGACTGAAAGTGTTAGCTTTTTAAAGTGCTGCATTCTCCTAGATGATTCTAAGATATAATTAACAGAGAATGGATTTTTTTTGCAAGCTGTATTCTGTTAAGGTATGTGTTAAAATACAATAATATATATATTTTTAAGTGCATAATCTGATATGCTTTGACAGAAAATTTTACCTATGAAGCTATCACCATAATCAGTATAATGAGCATATTCCTCAACCTCAAAAACTGCTCATGCCCCTTTGCAACCTTACCCCCTTTCCCCAAAGCAGCCACTAACCTGCCTTTTTCCATTACAGATTGACATGCATTTCTTAGAATTTTACATAAATAGAAACACGTACTCTTTTTATCTGGCTTCTTTCACACAGAATAATTATTTTGAAATCATACATATTTTAGTGTCTATCAATAGTCATTTCCTTTCCTATTGCTGAGTAGCATTTAATAGTATGGGTATACCATAATTTGTTTATCCATTCACTTGTTGATGGACATGTGGGTTAGTTACATTTTGCAGTTATTACAAATAAAGTTGCTTGTAACATTCACATGCGTGTCTTAAATGGATGCATACATTCATTTCTTTCGGATAAGTGTCTAGTGCTCAAATCGCTGGATCATATAGTAGCTGTACATTTAACATAAACATGACACTAAAAATTGATAAAATTAAAAGTTGATAAATTCAACTTCAAAATTTCTTCTCTTCAACTAATTAAGAGAATTGAAAGAGACAAACTGGGAGAAAATATTTTCAAATCATCCTAGGAAAGATTTGTATCAGAAAATATGAACAATTCTGAAAACAATTTTTTAAACCTCCAATTTAAAAAATGTACAAGACTTTAATGGAGATCTCACCAATAGGATATATGGGAAATAAGTCCAAGGAAATATGCTTAAAATCATTGGTCATCATGAAAATATATATGAAAACACCATCTAAACAAGATGGTTAAAAAAAAACACACAAATATTAGAAGCTGACCATAAAGTATTGGTGAGGATGTGGAACAATTGGAATTCTCACATTCCTTGTGGGAATATGAATTTGTCAATGAATTATTTTGAAAACAGTGTGGAAGTTTCTTATAAAGGAATTATTGATTAATTTAATTAAAATTTTAAATTTCAAAATACACTTGAACTAATCAGATATTAAAACCCTTTGAAGAGGTTATCTGCATTCTTATAAACAGAAATTTTAAACAAAATCATATTGTTATGGGGTATTTTCATTCTAACAGTCTGACTTGTCTCATCTCTTACTTTTAGATTTTTACTTAAAACACATATATATATATATATTTTTTTTTAACTTAAATGCTTACACCCATTAGTTTCTACACTTTAGCTCACATGGCTACTCCTTTTTCTCTACGCATCAAATTTAATGAAAGCTAAAGTTCTTTTGTAGTAAAAGAAGTAAGAAGCCTAAATAAACAAAGCAAAAGTTTAAATGCAGCCCATGACTTTGATTAAGAAATACCTTTCAGGGCTTCCCTAGTGGCTCAGTGGTAAAGAATCTGGCTGCCAATGCAGGAGACACAGGTTTAATCTCTCATCTGAGGATCCCACATCCCACATGCAGTGGAGCAACTAAACCCATGCAACTAAGCCCAGGCACAGCTATTGAGCCTGTGCTCTAAAGTCCAGGAACCACAACTCCTGAGCCCATGTGCTGCCACTACTGAAGCCCACAAACCCCAGAGCTTGGCTCTGCAACAAGAGAAGCCACCGCAGTGAAAAGCTGACGCACCGCAACTCGAGAGCAGCCCCCACTCACTGCAACTAGAGAAAGGCCCATGCAACCATGGAGTCCCAGCACAGCCAAAAATGAAGGAACGAATAAATAAATTTTTAAAAAATGAAACACCTTTCATTTATTGTCCTGTCCAATGAATTAAGAAATGTAATGCTGTCTTCCTATTCCCAAATCTGACACATTGTTCCATTCTGAATAAGGCATAAAATTACAATTCTGCCTCCAGTTTCAAACCAAATCACTTTAAACTTTACATCTTTTTTTTTTTTTTTTTTTTAAGCATCAACTAAGTGACAGATCCTGGGATAGTCTCTTGACACACATATGAATAAGATGCTGCTTGTGCCCTTGAGCAGCTCAAAGTCAGCAAGACCATGATTTTGTCTTGGCTTGTGATGATTTACCTGAGGAGATTCCTTCATTAAGAAGCTTTATATCTCCTAGCTTGATTGTGGCAACTGAGGCACCAAGTTCCTGTCACCAATTACCTATTATATTATTACCAGAGAGTTTTAAGGGACGCATAAGTATTTTTCTCTCAAAACATCACATAGCCCTTCAGTCAACTTTTCATCTCCCCTATGTGTAGTCCCTCCACATGATTTGTCTCAAATGGAATCTGGAAAACTCAAATTGATTTTTCCCTTTTTTTTTTTTTTTCTACTAATGCAAGATGGATTTGGGTTTGCTAAACCCACCAATGACCTTCTGAGTTGGCAAATTCTTTTCTACACTTTTTGTACCCTTTCAAAGCATTTCTCAGCCTGACCACTCCTTCCTTCTTAAAGCTTTAGCTTCCATGAGAGAGCCCTCTTGTTGCTCTTATAACTCCCTGACCCCTACTTTTACCTCTCTTTCACCAGATCCTCACTTCCTGTTCTAACATGCCAGGTTTTCCCAGATTTGTGTTGTTTTCTTCACTCACTCTTCTTGAACAATTTTATTCATATTCATGTTTGTAACTATAGCCTTTTCAGTTAATGATTTTGGAATCTATGTCCTCAACCTACTATTTATGGAATGCCTACTATGTGCCCATTATGTAGGGACTTTGCATAAATTATCTCATATAATTCTAAAACACTCCAGCTTATTTTACAATCCATATGGCCAGGAAATAAGTTCATGCCAATACATTTCAGTACCCAGGAAAACCTGTTTTCACTTAAAGTAAGATTTTTTAAAAAATCTTAAACTTCACTCCTTAAAAGTCACTTTGACAACTATTATCTTGAAAGAAAATTTGGCAAATCAAAATCACTTAAGAGGACTCAAGTCCTCACCTCTAATATAGAATCCATGCAATTCTTTTTTCTTAAAAAAAATCTTATTACTCAAATCCCTCTTTCATTCTCCTTTCATCTGACAAAGAGGATATAAAATTAGAAGCAGACAGAAGCACTGAACCCACAGTACTGTTGTAATGTCCCAAAAGGGCCTAAAGTATGCCACTTTTTCCTATTCTTTTTTGGAAATTTTCTGTTTTTATCAATTATATTTTGAGACCACTGTTGCTCAGACTAGACTCTGGGAGACAGTGATTCAACAATTTGAAAATGTGTCAGCTGACTTCTGTTTCACAGCATACTGCCATCCCTCTGAAGTCACCTTACCAGATATCTCCCATACAATTTCTCTCCATTCTCATTGCCAATACCAGAGCTCAGTTCTTCATCATCTCCCACCTGAATAACTACTATGACCTCTTAGTCTTTAGTCTCACCTGTGGCAATCCCTCTTCCACATTTTAAAGTAGATTTTTATGAAACTCACATTTAAACAGTTGGAATCAAACTGATTCATCCTCTCCTCCAATGCCACCTCCCTCCGCCACTGGTGAGATTTCAGTCTGTAATTCTTCTCTTTGATGGTGTGTCTCTAGTGCTACCTAATGTTGACATGATACATGATAACACTGAGCATGAACACTTTCCCCTAAAAACAGGAACAAAGATTTCCACTATCCACATCTCTATTTAACATTTTAATAAAAGTCTTAGACAATGTAATAACAAATAAATAGCAAGAACACAGATTTTAAAGGAATATATAAAACTATCTTCATTTACAGACATTATCATTATATTTATAAAAAGCCCTGAAGAATCCACCAAAAAGTCACTAAATATAAGTGAATATATCAGGGACTCTGGCTACAAAACTAGAAAAAATTAATTGATTTCTATATATAGTTAAATAACTGAACATTGTTTAAATGGTACATTTTAATAGCATAATATATTAAGAAAGAAACTTAGCAAAAAACATATAAGATCTCCACTCTGACCACTGCAAAATATTACTAAGAACTTAGTCAGACCCATAAGATGGAGAGATTTCCCATTTTAATGAACATGAAAACAATATTGTAAATGAGTTGATTCTTCCAAATTAATCTATAGATTCAATGTGATATCAAGATCCCAAACATCATTCTAGCAGAAATTAAAAGCCAAAGCTAAAATACATATGGAAATGTAAAACAACTCTAATAGCCAAAATAGGTTTATAAAGAACCCTATTAGATGACTTATAGTACCTAGTTGTAAAACAAGAAACCAAACCACAGTAATGAAGACATTGCACTATTAGTGTGAAGCCATACAAATGAATAAATGAGTAGTCTAGAAATAAGTCCACATTATTTTTCACCAATTTGCAGTGAAATCCAATAGGTATTGAAGGATAATTTCATCAAATGATTCATTACTAGATAAATACTCATGTGGGGAAAAAAATGAGACTACCAATATCTCAAACCATACATAAAAATTAGTCAAGAGATTTTCAGTTAAACATAAAGCTACAACTATAAAGGTCCAACTATAGGAGAAAGTGGGGGGGGGGAATCCTCAGCAATTTGTGGGTAGGCAAAATTTTCTTAGAAGGCAAAAATCACTAACCATTAAGAAAACGATTAAAAATTAGATTTCCAAGTCAAAAACCTTGTGCATCAAAATACACAAGACAATGAATAGTCAAAAATAATTGAAGTGTATATACATTTATATATTATACTGTGTGTGAGAGCATGGGAGAGGGGAGGGGAGAGAGAGAGACACAAAGGACTGACATTCACAATAGATAAAGAACTTCTACAAGCAACATTTCTTGCCAAAAGATTTGGAGCAACATATTTCATGAAAGAGAATACATAACTAGCCAAAGATTCTGTAATTTTAATCAAGGAAAGACAAGATAAAATTACATTTAAATACCAATAGATATTCACTAGGATAGCAAAAAAATTTAAAGTTACAACCAAATATTGAAGAGGATGCAGAGCAAGTGGACCTCTCATACTGCTAGTAGAAATGCAAAATGGTACAAGTACTTTGAAAAATGACTGACTCCAGGTCTGGAACATAAAATGTGCAAGATAATTCTGGAGCATTCTGTTATAACAAAACACAAGGAAAAATGAATCAGTCAACTTAAAGAGGTTATCACTGGCTAAGAAGGGACAGATGTATGTTGGTATCCAGGAGTTTATAATAACTCCTTGGTAACTCCTGGAAAGTTACTTAGAAAGTTACTTAGAAAATAATGTTTGTAGTCCCACTTATTGAAGACAGTCTTTTCTCCATTGTATATTCTTGCCTCCTTATAATATATTAGATGATGATAGGTGTCTGGGCTTATTCTTGGACTTTCCATCCTATTCTCCTTTGATCTATATTCCATTTTTGCATCAGTATCATACTGTTTTTATTACTGTAGCTCTATAGTATAGTCTGAAGTCAAGGATCCTGACTCCTCTGGCTCCATTTTTCTTTCTCAAGATTTCTTTGACTGTTTGGAATCAAACAGCCAAAACACATTGCGGTCTTTTGTGTTTCCATACAAATTTTTAAAACTTTTGTTCTAATTCTGTGAAAGATGCTATTGGTAACTTGATAGGGATTGCACTGACTCTGTAGATTTCTTTGGAAAACTGGACAGTAAAAAAATGAAATGAGAAATTCTCTAACACCATACACAAAAATAAATTCAAAATGGATTAAAGACCTAAATGTAAAACTGGGTACCATATAAGTCCTAGAGGAAAATATAGGCAGAACACTCTCTGACATAAATCACAGCATGATTTTTTTAATCCACATCTTAGAGTAATGAAAATAAAACAAAAATAAATAAATGGGATTTAATTAAACTTAAAAGCTTTTATACAACCAATGAAACCATAAGCAAAGAAAAAAGACAACCCAAAGTGGCAGAAAATATTTACAAAAAAAGGACCCAACAAGGGCTTAACATGCAAAATATACAAAGAGGTTATGCAGCTATATATATATATAGTTTATATATATATTGAGTTTATATATTGAGTTTATATATATACAAATATATATAAAATATATAAATATAAATATAATATATAAATATATATATAATATAAATATATATATATATAAACTCAATCAAAAAACGGATGGGAGATCTGAATAGACTTTTCTCTGAAGATGGCCAAAAAGGACTTGAAAAGATGTTCTACTAATCACTGGGCTTCCCTGATGGCTCAGACTGTAAAGAATCTACCTGCAATGTAGGAAAGCCAAGTTTTAAATCAAAACTACATAAGATACCACCTTATACTGGTCAGAACAGCCATTGTCAAAAAAAGTCTACAAACAATAGATGCTGGAAGAGGTGTGAAGAAAAGGGAACCCTCTAACACTGTTGGTGGAAACACAAATTGGCATAGCTACTATGCAGAATGGTATAGAGGTTCCTTAAAAAACTAAAATAGAGCTATCATATGATCCAGAAATTCCATTCCTGGCCATATATCTGGAGAAAACCATAATTCAATAAGATACATGCACTCCAGTGTTCACTGCAGCACTATTTACAATAGCAAGGACATTGAAACAAACTAAATGTCTACTGACAGATGAATGGATAAACAAGATGTGGTACACATATAGAGTGGACTATTACTCAGCCATAATAAAAGAACAAAATCATGCCATGTGCAGTGACATGGATAGAAAGATTGTCATACTGAGTGAAATAAGTCAGAGAAAGATAAATATCATATGGTATTGTTAATATGTAAAATCTAAAATATAATATAGTACAAATGAACTTACTTATTTACAAAACAGAAAGAGTTACAGATACAGAAAGCAAACTTATGGTTACCTAGGGGAAAGGGGTGAGTAGAGATAAACCGGGAGATTGGGATGGACGTATACACGCTACTGTATATAGATAAATAACAAGGATCTATTTAACACAGGGAATTCTATACAATACTCTATAATGACTTATACAGGAAAAAAATCTTAAAGAGTGGATATATGTACATGTATAACTAATTCACTTTCTGTACAGGAGATTCACACAACATTGTAAATCACTTACTCCTATAAAAATTAATTTGATAAAGAATGCTAGTAAAGCTTCGTTTAAAAAAATATATATTGTAGGTAAAGAATCATACATTAAACAGATCCTGAAATGTATCAATTAGTTGATGAAGAAGGATTTCTCTTTATAGAACTATTTAGCTAAAAACTGAGGAATGGCAGAATTTTTGAATTACCAATTTATGAATCCTAAGTAACAAATGTGCTCAAAGATTATCAGTGGCTGCTAACCATCACTTTAAAGAAAACCAAAACTCTAGACAACATGTACCTCCTAATGGAACTCAAAGCACACATCATCAGTGATGTATCCTTTAAAAGAAAGATCTGAATCTTATCATGTTTCTGGAAGTAACAACATGTAGAGAAACATATTGAATACTGGAGGTGCAAAAAATATAGAAATATAGATTATGAAAATTATATTAAGTCAAATGACTCAGTTTCTTCTACCAAAATATTACATTATTTAAAAAAAAGATGGACAGAGAACCTGTAAGACTGAGTCTAATCAACTAATTGCAATATATAGACCTTATTTGGATTCTATTTAAACAATTCATTTGGAAAAACAATTTAAATACTTCATCACTTTTGCTCAATGATACTAAAGAAATATGATTATTGGCATTATAAATAGTCCTCATAATTTTAGAAATGTACACTTAAATATTTATAAATGAATGTAAATAGTATCTGGGGTTTTTAAAATGATCTGAGCCAGATGTTGCTAATTATAGGGATAACAAGATTGAACATGAGTTGATATTAGCAAAATGGGATGATGTGTACATGGACTCATTTTACTATTCTGTCCTCTATTTCTTCAAAAATAGTTCCAAGTATCTCTAATATTTTTAAATTATTAAATTTAAGTGTTTTTCTTTGAAAAGCCAGCCTAAAAACAAAAAAATTTACAAGAAAGAGCTGGGCATTCCCCAAATCGGGAGCAAAATGTATAAAAGGCTGCAGATCTGAAACAACATGATGTGGAAGGGCCCTAGCTCACAGCTAGCTGTATGGAGAAGACATGGAAGGAACAAAAATGAATTTGGTAAGGTAACATGACTCATAAAGAGTCATGCAAAAGCATTCGGATTTTAGTCTGTAGAAAAACACTCTTCAGTAGAAATACAATGCAAGCCACATGAATAAAGTTTTATAGTAGTTATACTAAGCAGTGAAGTGAATTTAAAAATTTTTGGATTTATTCAATTAAACAATGATCAAAATATGTGATCAATTTAAACATTGTTAATGAGATGTATTTTTGTCCTAAATTTACATGATGTACATTTTACACTTAAAGCACATCTCAGTCCACACTATTTCAAATGTTCCATAGCCACAAGAAGCCAGTGACTATCGCATTCAGCAGCATATCCGTCAATCTTATATATGAAAATTTCAGAAATCTTCTGCTTTTCATTCTTTCAGTCACCAAATCTACTCCCTGTGACTTTCACTTTCATGATTTCCAGTGCAGACCCTTAGCCCTAACCTATTTACTCAAGTCCAAGATTATGCATCTAAACAGTCTACTGTATGTTGGTATCTAAAATTTACCTCAAAACGGTCTCAGACTAAGTTTATCATCTGCCTCCTTCACTTCTACATCTTGCTATAATTACTAGTATCTTGCTCTCTCCCTCTATTCAATCCCTTCTTCTCATTTGACCAGCTAAAAGATTCTAATTCAAAAACCTCTCAGAAATTATCTAATTTCCACAATCCACATATTCCCCCCAAAATTATTAACACCACTCCAAATGATTCTTTTTTTTTCCTATTTTCCATCATTTGGTCATCCTTCAAATATATTCTGTATTATTCCAGAAGAGCACTGTCATGAATTAATATACTGATGATAATGATTACGATAATAACAATAATGGAGCAAGAGGGGAAGAGGTAGGGAGGGAAAGTGGCCATTGTAGTAACATTAGCAGTGGTAGTGATAAAAACTAAACTTTTCTCTAAACATCTCCCTGTGATCTACAGGATAAAATTAAGAGAGATGTTATGGGGAGGGAGGTGGGAGGGGGGTTCATGTTTGGAAACACATGCAAGAATTAAAGATTTTAAAATTAAAAAAATAAATAAATAAAAGTGGTTAACATGGAAAAAAATTTTTAAAAAATAAAAAGTATATTGCTTAATTTCAAAAATAAAAAATTAAAAAAAATAAAAGGCAAATACTGTGTCATAAAGCTTTCAGTGCCCTTGAATAATATTACTCCTTTAGATAAATAGATTTTTACCCTATTTGTTTATAAAAAAGAAAGAAAAGCAAAAACAAACAAATAATTTTTACCTATGATACTAACTAAAGTATAATTCTAGACAAGATACAGTGAAAAGTTGATATAAATATTGTTACACTTATTATTGTTGTTACACTTACTGAAGTATAAGTGTAAATTCATCAGCTCCTTAAAATTAAAGTATCTATCTCATAACAGAGGGCTTTAAAAAGCATTAACTCCCTTTATCCCCCATAATTAATCCCAGGATATTGGTTGATTAGAATCACACGACTTAGCACATCAGCAAGTAAAGAACATACATCTGCCCCAGTGACAGGAGTGGCTCCTGATGGTGAGTGCAGTCATTAGGTAAACAGACTCAAATGGGCAGCCCTGGGTGAATTACTGGCCCAGGGAAAGGAAGGGTAGGATTTATGCCTAGCATGCACAGCTGGAAGTCGAGTGGGTGCAAGGACTAATATATAACAGAAAACCGACTGCCTTATTCTGTTTCATTGAGACTGCCAACTGAAATACATTATTTGACACTGCTCTGCAGAGCCAAATCATTCATCAAGCTGTTTAAAGCTCAGCACACCACCTGTCCATGGACCAGATTCATTTAAAAAAGTAAAAGTTTCCTCAGCCCCATGACAAAAGTAAAGATACTTCCTTTAGAGAGAACAAAAGTTATGCCATCCGTTGCCAGCAAAATATCCCACAATACCTGAAATAGTAGATGAAAAAAAGGAGACAGAAAATAAAGCATGCCATTCAACTTTTCTAAATGGTGGTAAAAGGCACAACAAAAAAGCGGTCCTCTAATACATCACAAAGTGGGAAAATGTGTTTTCCAGCAGTTTCAAATTTCAGAAATTCTATTAAACCCACAATTTCAGTGTAACATTTTATACCTTCATTATTAATTTCCAGATCCTTATTTTATATGATTATTAGACACAATGAAGGCAGGTAAAATAGAATTCATCTTCAAAATAGAACTCATCTTCAAAATAGTTTATATATCTAAAGCCTTTTTGTAGCTGTATTATCTTTAAACATTTTTATTCCTTTGAACTTTCTTACCCATTATGAAATTCTGGGAACAGAGTTATTTTTAATTCTAGTGACAGACTCCTCCTTCTAGCTGAACTCAGAAAAATGTGAACAGTTTTGCAAAAGTCTGTCAAATAAGATTTTTTTCTTTGGAGCTAGTTTGCTTCACTCAAGCATACGCTTTTTCTTTTTTTTTCCTAGGAGTATATCAACAAATATCTTTTACAGAAATCATTGCAAGCGCATAAGTTCTTGATAATTGACAACTGGTTGGGTGAAAGCATTATTGGGAATACTTAGATAAAATTTTGGGAGAGGCCTGGACCACATGCAGTCACTGAGGAAAGAGGCTTAGAGTTTTAAATTTTTATTGAAATATAATTTACAGTGTTGTGTTAGTTTCAGGTTTACAGCAAAGAGATTCAGATATAGGTATACTTCCTTTTAAGATTCTTTTCCATTACAGGATATTAAAGATATTGATAATAGTTCCCTGTGCTACATGCTTTAATAGTAAAAAGTAATCCTAGAGAAGGATTAAAGACATTCATATTATATTGATACATCTAAAAGTTAACACACCTTTCACTATGGCAAGGACTTAATTAAATCTGAATGTAGCAACCTGCATAAATATCAAAAGCATAATGTTGAATAATAAAAATCAAGATAAATACCAATATAAAAAAGCATGATTTATATAAATGTTTAAAGACACACAAAGCAACACAGCATATGCTTGTGAAGTGAAAGTCACTCAGTCGTGTCTGATTCTTTGTGACATCATGGACTGTAGCCTGCCAGTTTCCTCCAACCATGGAATTCTCCAGACAAGTATGCCGGAGTGGGCTGCCATTCCCTTCTCCACATGCAATTTTAAGTCTATCAAAAAAACAGAAAATTAGATATTTTCAAGAGTTACAGAGAGAGTTATTACTAAGTTAAGCCAAAGCCTTGCCTCCTTCTTATTGTATCTTTCATGTATTTTTTAAATCTAAAGACAGGGAATATTTCATGCAAAGATGGGAAAAATAAAGATCAGAAATGGAATGGATCTAACAGTAGAAGATACTAAGAAGAGGTGAGAAGAATATACTGAACTATATAAAAAAGATACCAGTGACCCAGGAGTGTGAAGTCAAGTCGGCCTTTGGAAGAATCACTATAAACAAAGATAGAGGAGGTGATGGAATTCCAGCTGAATTATTTCAAATCCTAAAAGATAATACTGTTAAAGTGCTGCACTCATTATGCCAACAAATTTGGAAAACTCAGCAGTGGCCGCAAGACTGTAAACAGTCAGTTTTAATTTTAATCCCAGAGAAGGGCAAGGCCAAAGAATGTTCAAACTACCACACAATTGCACTCATTTCACGTGCTAGCAGAGCAATGCTCAAAATTCTCCAAGCTAGGCTTTAACAGTACGTGAACACTTTCAGATGTTCAAATTCTATTTAGAAAAGGTAGAGGAACAAGAGATCAAATGCCAACCTCCGTTGGATCATAGAAAAAGCAAGAGAATTCCAGAAAAACATCTACTTCTGCTTTATTGACTACACGAAAGCCTTTGACTATGTGGATAACAACCAAGTGTGGAAAATTCTTCAAGAGATGAGAATACCAGACCACCTTACCTGCCTCCTAAGAAACCTGTATGCAGGTCAAGAAGCAACAGTTAGAACCAGACATGGAACAATGGACTAGTTCCAAATTGGGAAGGAGTACATCAAGGCTGTATATTGTCACCTTGCTTATTAAACTTATTTGTAGAGTTCATCATGCAAAATGTTGGGCCAGATGACTCACAAGGTGGAATCAACATTGCTAGGAGAAATATGAATAACCTCAAATATGCAGATTATACCACCCTTATGGCAGAAAGTGAAGAGGACCTAAAGAGCCTCTTGATGAAAGTGAAAGAGGAGAGTAAAAAAAGCTGGCTTAAAACTCAACATTCAAAAGACTAAGATCATGGCATCCGGTCCCATCACTTCATGTCAAATGGGTGAGAAAACAACGGAAATATTGACAGACTTTATTTTCTTCAGTTCCAAAATCACTGTGGATGGTGACTGCAGCCATGAAATTAAAAGACACTGTCTCCTTGGAAGAAAATCTATGACAAACCTAGACAGCATATTAAAAAGCAGAGACATTACTTTATCAACAAAGGTCTGTCTAGTCAAAGCTATGGTTTTTCCGGTAGTTATGTGTGGCTGTGAGAGTTGGACCATAATGCAGGCCGAGTCGTAAAGAACTGATGCTTTTGAACTGTGGTGCTGGAGAGGACTCTTGAGTGTTCTTGGACTGCAAGGAGATCAAACCAGTCTGTCCTAAAGGAAATCAATCCTGAATATTCATTGGAAGAACTGATGCTGAAGCTGAAGCTCCAGTACTTTGGCCACCTGATATGAAGAGCCAGTTCATTGGAAAAGACCCTGACGCTGAGAAGGATTTGAAGGCAGGAGAAGAAGTGGGCAACAAAGGACAAGATGGTTGGATGGCATTACCAACTTAATGGACTGAACAAGTTCCAGGAGTTGGCGAAGGACAGGGAAGCCTGGTGTGCTGCAGTCCATGGGGCCCCAAAGAGTTGGACATGACTGAGCAACTGAACAACAAAGACAGGAAATCAAGTAAAAATGATGACTGTGTAGTTATTTGTGACATAGTCAAACAGGAAGAAGTCAATGAAGTAAGTTCCTTCTCATCAGGTGTGGCAGAACATGTTGAAAAAAATCCATAGCGTGTCAATTCTTGGAAGCAAAAGAAAAAATGAATAGTGAAAAATTGAAATATGAGATGTAAAGAAAATATATTTCAAAGCAAATACTAAGACTTTTATCTCTTCCAGGTAGTACGGGCTTGGTAAAACTTTGATTCAGGAAGAGTCATAATTAGGGAAAAGAACACAGTACATTAAAGAATGAAACATATCATTTGAGAGAGACTATAAGAAGTCTAGTAAATCTTTGGAAGAACTAAAAGGTGACATACATACAATTCCCAAAGCCAGTTCATATAGAAACAGTACTTCTATAAAATGCAAAAGATCTTATTTTGCCATAGTGCTAATTCAGCTAATTTGCATCCTTAGCCAACATCCTCTAAACATTAACTGTCTCATCTTTGTACTTATTTGAATTTTTACCCAAAAAAAAAAATCTTTTATTAGCAATATAAACCTTAGGTCCTTCCTTCTCTGTTCTCACAGCGGCAAAGCCTGTAGACTTGGGGTGGCGTTCAGTTCCCCAACCCTGCTTTCCCCTTACCTCCCCCATCTTCCGCTGCAGGATGTGTGTGTGCACGTGAGGTTGGGGGGCCGGTTGCTCATGCAGGTGACATTTGGGTACTCGTGTGCACATGTGCAAGCAAAATATCTAAAGCCACAGGGAAAATGATGGAAAATGCACCATTGCCATTGCCAGAGAAAGCGATTTATGGGTTTGTTCTTTTCTTAAGCTCCCAATTTTGCTTTATACTGTTGTGTGGGCTTTTATTCCTGAATCTTGGTTAAACTCCTTAGGCTTAACTTATTGACCTCAAAAGTATTGGGCCGTTGCTCTGCCTGTGTACCTCCTCATTACAGTAGTCATCAGTTACATCCTCTTATTTGGAATAAACATGATGAGTACCTCTCCACTCGACTCCATTCATACTATCACAGATAACTATGCCAAAACTCAACAGCAGAAGAAAGACCAAGTAGAGGCCATCCCAGCACCAAGAGATATTCCTATTAGTGAAGTAAACCAAATGTTCTTTCTTGCAGCCAAATAACTTTCCACCAAAAACTTAATTGTATGTGGACCAATACCAAACATTTATTATAAATTTTGACATAAAGATTTTGACCATACTAATTTTGACTATCTTTCTGATTAATATCCAGTATTGAAATGTAAAAAAAAAAAGTAGGTTGAACTCCTTTTATATTAAGTTCTATTAATATTATAAATGTTATCAAATAGTAGTTACTAATGGACGGAATAAATAAAATACTGCACTACCATATGGCAAAAAAAAAGAAAGAAATATAAATCTTAAAAGTATTTATTGAAGACAGCACTAATTACAAGATAACCAAAATAACTGACAGTGATTTGTTTGGAAATACATTTGGAAGTTGCACATTCTTTTCCAGTAATGGGAAATGCACATGCAACTTGATTTTTAGCTATTTGAAAGTCCTATCACAGTCTCTCCTACCCAGAGAGCAGGACCTCTGCTGCTCTGATTAAATTATTCCTCAGATATCTTCTACAACAGTGCTGTTTATGCAAGAAAACAGTATTGCAGCTAGTTTTGTGATGGTCTTCCTGGGCAGGCATCATACCAGAGTGGATCCTGATGAATGGATGTTTTCAGCAAAATATAACCATTCTTTATTCTCTAATGATTGGGAAAACAGTAGTTTCCACTCTGGTGGTCAGAGAGAGAATGACTTCAAGTCTTTTTAAATGTGTTGAAGTATTGGATCTGCAAGCTGAGTCAATACAAAACCACTTCAGCATGGTGGTATAGTCATCAACACATTAAGTAATGATTACTTCTCATACTTTCTATCTGTGAATTGTTATTTGCTTCTTCAGAAACTACTTTTGAACACTTAATACAGAGCAGTGAATATTATCACCAACAATGCACAAAAGTTCTTTTTCTTCTACAAGAAAAACTTGAGGTGAGAATTATGATTGAACAGCATGTCTACAATTTTGTGAGAACCAGAATAAGTTCATGGTAACAGTTTTCAATATTACAGCTCTTCTTTTCTGTTATTCCTCTGTAATCATAATAGATTTCTAGTTCAACCATAATGTTTAGAAGAAAAATAATTCTTTAGATACCATGCAATATAATGTAGACACAAGTTCAACAAATACATGTTGGATTAAAAACTTATAAATGTTAGTGCCTGTAGGTGTGATGAAATGAAATAATGCTTTTCTTAGTAGTCTCAAAAGTAGCTCAGATGACTCAAACTGATACAACTTCACTGATTTGTTAAACTCCATATAAAATTATCCTAACTATCCTAGCATGCCAATGTTAATAAAATGGCCTAGATAAAAGGTAAAAATAACTTTTACAGATATAAGTTTTATCATCATCACTATTACTTACTTGGTTGCCAGTCTTAACGTACTTTTCTATATAGTGAACCAACAAATAAGCTTTAAAAAAATGAATTAAAAGAATGTGGCTGAAGGTGAGGTTTCTGTTCTTACTCCACCCAACCATAGCAATTATCCAATTCACATGGCAATTTCATGTCCAAGAGTTTCTATGCAAGGCACTTTATAAGTTCATTAACAAATTATAGCTAACAAGTGTTCAGAGGTAAATCATAAAACAAATGGGCTCATTGTGATCAGATCTCACCTTTTAGAAAGTTCTTACTTATTTTCAGAATTTCAACTGAAGTAGTTAATAATGTTATATATGATAGCCCTCAAAACAATTCACTTTTTAATCTCCACTTTCATAATTAAAATATCAAGATGATGATTTTTTCTTCATCTTAAGCCTCAGCATTATCAGCATCCTTCCTTACCCTAATATAGTATTGCTTTTGTTTGTCGGGCAAAAATGTACATTCATTAGTGGACATTTATTTTGATAATTAAGTATTAAGATAATACTTTATTAAATTTTTAAGGTATGATTGTTTGACATTTCCCAAGAAAACCTTTCCTCACTAAGGAAAAAAAAATCTGCTTATTTCCCAAAATAGCTTTAAATATATGTAACAAAATATGTAATTTATTATGTTTTTTGTTAGTTTATGAGGAAACCCAGATGTTCATGTTCATGAATAAGTATTATGCTATGTGCTGTAAAACAGATTAAGAGAAATAAAATATTCTAAATTACTTAAATGAACTTTTAATCTAGCAAAGCAATAAAAATGATTCACCAATAACAGCAATGCAATGTAAAATGGGAATATATAAAAGGTATTTTCTTGAGGAGCTCAGGGAAAGAGTATTAAGAAGTGATAAAATATAACTTAAAAAATACCATATGGGTTTCATCAGGTAGCAGTATCAATCAAAAAGGAAATGAGGAAGACAGACAAAGATGTGAGAAAATAAAGACTATTTGGGGGGGATGTTCAATAACACTATTGAACTTAAGTGCAAGGTGTATGAAGGGAGACAGTGTGGGGTGAACCTGGAAAGATAACCCTAGTCTTTCAGAAGAAGGACTTGGACACGATGGTATACACAATGGGGATCCATTAAGAGTAGGATATGGTTTGTGGATTTGGGGATGTATGGAGTTTGGGGTGAACGTGGGCTTGAGAGAGATGTTTTGTGGTATAGGAAAAGCCACTCTGGAACAATGAATAGCTGAAGGTCACAATAAATATCTGGGAATCACCCAGACAAGCACCACAGGCATTATTGTTTTAGATAATATTTTCGAAGAATTTCAGAAATGTGCATATTCATTAAAGAAAGGATTATAAATAAACTCAGGAATTAAGCTATCAATTTGTTTGGAGGAGACACTGATTCATCTAAGGAAGTGAACAGATTAGAATTCAGCATTTTCCCAGAGCTGCATTTGCACCATATGCTAACTCTTTAGGCACTTGTCTGCCCTAAAATCTACTTTCTCAAATTAATTTACATGAAAATGTTTTATTGAATTTGTTTTGAGGGGAAAATGTGTATTTTAAGATTTATATCAAACATCTGGCTTAAATTTTCAGGAATTCTCTTAATTATAGTACATTAGAAGGTACTTTACCCTGAAATGAATGGACATTTTATGTCTTTGGAGATTTCCTAAATTTTACCCAAAATAGTTTTTGCTAAATACTCTTTACTGCTCAATTACTCTTGATTCCACAAATTACTCTTTGCATGTCTTCTATTTTGTGTTCATTCTATCAGATGAGAATGTTGTTCTTGCCTTTTAGTGTGGCATTGATGTTAGGAACATTGATATATTTTTTAAAGCGAGTCTTTTTCCTACAATATTGATAAAGTTTCATGTTCTTGTCATTGTAAAACTATTGCCCAGTATTTATCTCTCTTGTTAATACTCTAATCTCTATGTTACCTACAGAGAGAGCTTAGCATCTGGGGTATTTATCATTGCTTGGCAAGAAGGTCTGAAGTAATCTTGTATTTTTCAAATAAACATTGTTATTAAAGGATAGCATACATTCTTGGGCTTCCCTTGTGGTTCAGCTGGTAAAGAATCCACCTGCAATGTGGGAGACCTGGGTTTGATCCCTGGGTTGGGAAGATTCCCTAGAGAAGGGAAAAGCTACCCACTCCAGTATTCTGGCCTGGAGAATTCCATGGGTTGTATAGTCCATGGGGTCGCAAAGAGTCGGACATGACTAAGTGACTTTCACATTCATACTTTCTTAATCCCAGTTCCCTATGAACAGAGCCAATAGGTGCCAGTTCTGCATGGTGCAACCCAAGGCAGCAAAAGTAAGTGAAAAAAAAAAAAAAAAACAAGTGAGGCATAAAGGAAGGAAAAGGCACATATGCACTCTCAAGTTGACAACAGCTTCTCAAGACACAGCGAGCTATTTATCTCCTAGACAGCTTCCAGAGTAGCACAGAGGAGTGACTCTGTTGGTCATATCCTCTATATACTTATTTTTTGTCTATTTGGTCTATTAGTTACAAGGAAAGATGTGTTTAAATATCCCATGATAATTATGTGTTTGTGTACTTCTTCTCATTTCTTTCTATTTTTCCCTTTACTGTATCTTAAGCTTTATTACTTAATGTCTGGGATATAATTTACTTGTTGACTGAGATGGTCTTCTTTCTCTCCTGATTCTGACTCTCTAACTCCTTGATGCTCTGATATTTCTGAACTCCTTCAAGAAATTTATCTTTTGTCCATTTTCTCTACTTGTTCTCAACAGGACCTTTGGTTTAAAACAACTTAGTCCGCTATCTCTAGAAATGGAATTTGTAAAATATATTCACTCTTTATTCTACCAAAAGTCAAAAGAAAGCAATTTTAAAGATCATTTAACTCTGATGCTTTCAGGGGTGGAGGGAGTACAAAATAATAAACTGAATAGAACTTTCACGCATTTTAGACTTACAAAGCAAACTAAGGATTCCAAAATATAGTAAAAGAAAAAGCTAATCAACATAGTTCAATGAATTTCTTAAAAAATTTATATTTGACTGTTACACAACTAAAAATGTTTTTAATAATTGTCAAAGCTATCACTGTCTTAGATTTTGGTTCTTCAGTATATTTCAAATTTTCTATCACTCTTAAGAAAGAAAATGAGTTCTGAAGAACCGGTATACCAGGCTAGAACTTCCTAGTGAATGCTTTCTGATTCATTACACTTTCTTGGAGGAAGAAAGAGTTAATCAGTTCTTTAATTTGTAAGCTTTTCCTTTTATCAGATGCCTGATGAAATATACATATAATTTCCTTTAATATACATATTAAATATTAAGGAGAAAAGAAACACATTGCCATATAAACTTGAGAAAACAATTCTCAGCAATTATAGGAGTTAATTTATGTGCCCACAAATTTTACTAAGTACTTACATGAATGCCCAAGGTCAAGGAGGTGAAGTGTACATTTCTGGGCCATTAAACCCTATCCCTTCTACATACATCACAATTAGAAAAACACCTGTGCCGCACCTTGGGCCATGCCACTGTGAAATGGTGTGTTTCAATGATTCCTAGTTTTTCATGACTATAATCTAGCAATAGAAGCAGAGCCCTTGACACAGGTACTTCCTGATATCATCACAATTATGGGCCTTCCATTACAACATGAACACTTTAAGTTACAAACAGATGACACAGCTATCAGCATAAGAACTCGATTTGGAAATTTCATGATAGAATACAAATATACAGTGGAAACAAGATTTTCTGGTTTTAATATATTTTTCAGTAATATTTTAACATATAAAAATAGCATTTTTATCTAGTAGATGTGCACATTACTGGTTATACCTTTGTGAACACTTACAAATCTAAAAAAGTGAAGTGAAAAACTAAAACATCATCAAATAAAACCAATACCCAGCTTAGTAAAACAAGACTTTCTTCCATTAATTCTGCCATCAAGAAAAATATGTGAATAATTCCTTAAATTGGTATTTTCATACTGATAAAAGAAAATGATTTAGAGTTAAAAACTAAAATTAAGAAATATGTAGAGCATAACAAAGATATATTAACTTTAACTATGATAGTCAATCAGAAAAAACTAATGGCTCACTGTTTTTGATAAATACCAATCATGGCAACAGTGTGTGTGTTCCATCAGGACTACTAGCAAAGACTTACAAATGCAGACTTTTTAAAACTCCAAAGGAACAGTGAGCCTTGTAATTCAAACATATATGCATGCACACATATGCACACACAGGCAAGCAACATTAAGACCATATTTTCTAAAGTTGGAGATCTAAGAACTGATTGAGTAGGAAAGTAAAGTGAAAGTGAAGTCGCTCATTCATGTCCGACTCTTTGTGACCCTTGGACTGTAGCCCACCAAGCTCCTCCATCCACGGGATTCTCCAGGCAAGAGTACTGGAGTGGGTTGCCATCCATAATGAATAAAAAGGGAAAAATATAAACACAATTTTTTCAACAACACAGGAATGGAGTGGCAGAATCCATGATCACAGGCTTCAAGCATGTAGTTTGCATTGCAAAAAAAAAAAATTACCTTTGTAATGCAATTTTTAAACTGAGGGCTTGAGAACGGTAAGCTTGCAATGATCAGATATCACTGTTGGCTAACTTCCTCTGCCATGCTGGGGGAATGTTGGGGGTTGTCAAAAAAGGAGCTAAAAACAGGGCAGAGGCAGTAACTGTAACTAAAGAATAAGGCACCTGATCAAACTTCCAAACAGTACTATTAAAAGCAAATAAATTATAACTAACATAATATGTCAACTGTATTTCACTTTAAAAGAGCAAATATGTTATGCAAAGGCAGATTAATATTCTACCTAATAATTTTTCCCCACAGAGTAAAGCTGAGTAGACAAAAATAAATGATCAGAAAGGCTGACCTATACAATCCATGGAATTCTCCAGGCCAAAATACTGGAGTGGGTAGCCTTTCCCTTCTCCTGGGGATCTTCCCAACCCAAGGATTAAACCCAGGTCTCCCATATTACAGGTGGATTCTTTACCAGTTTAGCCACCAGGGAAGCCCCTTTTCCACCTTACTACCTGTCTTTTCTGGATTGTCTCCTGTCTTACTGCACACTTCTTGAGTATTCAATGCCCTTGATGAATGGACTGAATAAAAAATTTCAGTGGTATATAAACAGGGATATAATTTCCCTACTTGACGCAAACCCATATTGTATCTCTTTACTGAAAAAAATGCAACAGGCCGTTTGTTTGCAACAAATTATTCATTTGCAACAAATTATTCATTAGCAACAAATTTTTCTTTTGCATTTTCCTAGTAAGTCATCAGTATGGAAGAGCCGGTTTCTAAAAAGATATATACTGCCACTTCCAAAGAAATGTACATTTACACAGTGAAATACAGACATTGCACTTGCATACAAAAATAATGAATCTACTATGATATAATTTCAGATACAGAAATATGTTGCTAAGGAGATCTTTTGTGGTTTTTGCTTAGTCCATCAACACACAGGATTGAGATCAACACATAGTTTTCTGGAGCTTATAGATCTTCATTTTTTCCTCAATTTTTCATGTTTTAAAAGTTACACATATTTGTGAGCTATCTTGCTGAATGAATCCCTGAAGAGTTGGTGATAAGACTCTCTTGCTTTCTGCAGGATGCTATTTCTATCTCTAATTACTCTTCTAAGAAAGAAACATCTGTTTTCACTCATTATCATTTTCTTCTCATTTCCTTAGAGCCTTTATGTATTTTGAAAGCATCTAGGATTACGTTATTGCATTTTTCTGATATTTTTCATAGAAGTGAATAAAACTTACCCAAAAACCAATCAGAATTGAACCATGGAACATTCAGAGACAAAAAAAGAAAAAACCCGTCTCATCCCCACTATTTTTTTTTGCCTCAGATCATTATTTATAATTCTGCAGAATTTTTAAAAAAACTTCATACTGAAATTATGGCTTAATTTGAGAAATTAGAAATCAAGTTTCCCCTCCTACCTCCAGCTTAGGTAGACTTACCTAGCTATTATCACAAGTTCTGTGACCATCATTCTTAACAGATGCAGTATACTTAATTCCTATTAGGAAAGGCCACGTTAAAATTTTAACATATTATTGTTAGGAAAGTGTGTACTAAATGATGAGCTAAAATATTCATTTTACAATTTACCCAAGTGTGATTATACACAGAAAATATAGCATTAAAAGCTATTTCAGCTATTGGTTACTGGCTGAGTGGTTTCTTGAAGCCTTGGATATTAAATTCCCTAAAGCACTATTCTGACTTTTTTCTCACCCTTGTGGATTATTTCAATGGTTTTCTTTTCACGATTCTCTGCATCTTATCCAAACATCCCTCCTACCATTTCTTGAAAATCAATCCACAAAGTAAGTATCTGTTATAAGACATGTTGATTACTGATGGTTTTTTATTGTCATATTGTTGAAATATTTACACAGTGAAATACACAAACAATACCCATAAAATCTGACAAGTTGATATATGTATCAGTCAGTTCAGTCAGTTGAGTCACTCAGTTGTGTCCGACTCTTTGCGACCCCGTGAATCACAGCATGCCAGGCCTCCCTGTCCATCACCAACTCCTGGAGTTCTCTCACACTAACGTCCATCGAGTCAGTGATGCCATCCAACAATCTCATCCTCTCTCATCCCCTTCTCCTCCTGCCCCCAATCCCTCCCAGCATCAGAGTCTTTTCCAATGAGTCAAATCTTTGTATGAGGTGGTCAAAGTACTAGAGCTTCAGCTTTAGCATCATTCCTTCCAAAGAACACCCAGGGCTGATCTCCTTTAGAATGGACTGGTTGGATCTCCTCGCAGTCCAAGGGACTCTCAAGAGTCTTGTCCAACACCACAGTTCAAAAGCATCAATTCTTTGGCACTCAGCTTTCTTCACAGTCCAACTCTCACATCCATACATGACCCCTGGAAAAACCATAGCCTTGACTATATGGAACTTTGTTGGCAAAGTAATGTCTCTGCTTTCGAATATGCCATCTAGGTTGGTCCTAACTTTTCTTCCAAGGAGTAAGCGTCTTTTAATTTCATTCTTTTAATTTGCAGTCACCATCTGCAGTGATTTTGGAGCCCAAAAAAATATAGTCTGACACTCTTTCCACTGTTTTCCCATCTATTTCCCATGAAGTGATGGGACCAGATGCCATGATCTTCGTTTTCTGAATGTTGAGCTTTAAGCCAACTTTTTCATTCTCCTCTTTCACTTTCATCAACAGGCTTTTTA
Source organism: Capra hircus (assembly GCF_001704415.2). Classification (NCBI taxonomy): domain Eukaryota; kingdom Metazoa; phylum Chordata; class Mammalia; order Artiodactyla; family Bovidae; genus Capra; species Capra hircus. The sequence goes on along the minus strand of NC_030809.1, from coordinate 123,417,157 downwards.
GTTCCTCTTCACTTTCTGCTATAAAGGTGGTGTCATCTGCATATCTGAGGTTATTGATATTTCTCCTGGCATTTTTGGTTCCAGCTTGTGTTTCTTCCAGTCCAGCGTTTCTCATGATGTACTCTGCATAGAAGTTAAATAAGCAGGGTGACAGTATACAGCCTTGATGTACTCCTTTTCCTATTTGGAAATAGCCTTTTGTTCCATGTCCAGTTCTAACTGTTGCTTCCTGACCTGCATACAGATTTCTCAAGAGGCAGGTCAGGTGGTCTGGTATTCCCATCTCTTTCAGGATTTTCCACAGTTGATTGTGATCCACACAATCAAAGGCTTTGGCATAGTCAATAAAGCAGAAATAGATGTTTTTCTGGAACTCTGTTGCTTTTTCCATGATCCAGCAGATGTTGGCAATTTGATCTCTGGTTCCTCTGCCTTTTCTAAAACCAGCTTGAACATCTGGAAGGTCATGGTTCACGTATTGCTGAAGTCTGGCTTGGAGAATTTTGAGCATTACTTTACTAGCATGTGAGATGAGTGCAACTGTGCAGTAGTTTGAGCATTCTTTGGCATTGCCTTTCTTTGGGATTGGAATGAAAATTGACCTTTTCCAGCCCTGTGGCCACTGCTGAGTTTTCCAAATTTGCTGGCATATTGAGTGCAGCACTTTCACAGCATCATCTTTCAGGATTTATAATAGCTCTACTGGAATTCCATCACCTCCACTAGCTTTTTTGTATATATGTATACACCCAAGAAATTCTTCATATCACTCAAGATATACAGCATTCCCATCACCACAGAAATGTCTCTAATATTGCCATCCAGTCAATCCTCACCTTCCAGAGGCAGCTATTGTTCTGATTTGCAAATATATCTACCTACCTACTACCTATTAAAATTGCCTATGTTTTAGCTTCCTACAAATGGAATCATACTATATGTACTCTTTACTGTCTGGTTTATTCTTCTGAATGTTTTGAGATTACATCTATGTTGTTCCATGATTAGTTCAGTCTCTTAAATTATTGGATTATATCCTATTGTGTAAGTTTAAAACTATTAGTTTACCTATTCTTGCATTTGATGGGCATTATTAGTGTTCTTATCAAGTTATGAGCTTTTTAAGTAAAACCTCTATGAAAACTTTGTTTCTTCCACACCTTTGGCTTACATTATTCTCAAAGTGCTTTTTCTTATCCTGAATTCTTTAAAGTTTTCTTTTAAAGTTAACTTTAAAAGTTTGCCTTTCCTGACTATCCCAGAACTCAGAGAGGTCTCTCCTGGCCTCTCAACTAATCTTTTTATACAATTTATCAGGAAGTTATCCCATAATGTTTTATTTTATTATTATTTTGGGGTACATGCCATGTAATTACAAACATTTTAAAAGCTTGAGGAAGATCTCAAGTTGTATTCTTCTGCAACCACATCCCTTAGCACAGAGCCATTAAACAGTTCAGTCTGTTCAAAAACTGATGGTGCTAAGGAGGAGTGTAATCATTTGTAGCCAAAGGTCCTACTAAGAACTAGAAAACCAAGATTAAATATGAAAGTAGTATTCTTAAAGATATCATAGAGCTGTAGAAGCAAGAAGAACTAGAGGTATTGAATTCTACAGTGGAGACAGACTCTCAGATGTCAGCTTAGAGCCTGTAGTCACAACCAGAGCCCTTGCCAGTTCTGGTTGAGGGTTGGAGGCTGTGAATCTGGAATTGGCACAAGTAGAAGGCTACTGCCAGAGACAGCGATACCAGCAAAGTAGTTGGCAGTTATACAGGGAAGTGACAAAATTCAAGACTGGAGGGCTTCAAACATATGGTTGGTTTTCTCTCAAAACACATGTTTTCCAAATTCTGAGACTGTATACAATGCAGAAGACTAAACGAGTCAGCCAAGAACCCTTAAGGAGCAGATGAGAATTTCCCACCGCACAGCACCACTGAAGAGACAGACTCACAAACAAGCGGGGTCCCTGCGATCATAAGGTCACAGTCAAAAGCTCTAGAAGAAAGAGGTAAAGTGTAACAACGTGTAGACCTGAAGGACTAAGGTGAAAGTCTTATGATGAAGAATGAAGTTTCTCACAAGTTCTTGCCACTGAGCATGCAGAGATTTGCAAGGCTCTCAACTGAAAGCATCCCCCAGGAACGATTAAGAACTAGAGGACTCTGAGTCTTATAAAACTTATTAAAATGCACCACACACACACACACAAATACTGCAAGCCAGCCTCCAATCGGCTCAGTACCTAATAGTTTGTGAGCCTGCATTCTATCATTATAACAGTAAAAAGTATTTTTTCTGATAGAATAAAATATCACCTGATAGAAAAATCAGACAAGGGAAGAAATATCCACAGAAGATTCTTACATTTTAGTTACCAACTGTTTTAAAATAACTATAAGTTGCTAACAAAATCATAGAGAAAATATATGAAAAGATGAAGAGTTATGCTAGAAAATTTTGAGTACTTAAAAAAGAACTGAATGGATAGTGTAGTAATAAAATACTGTATCTGAAACTAAAATCTCTCAATAGTTATAAAAAGAAGACTGGATATAGAAAGATTAGTGAAATGAAAGGGAGGCCTATACAAAATGTTCACCAAAGAATAAGACAAATAAAAGGAAAGAAATTGATAAGATACATATTGGTCACATATGCATCTTATCATAGTGTGAAGCATACACATTTAATCACATACAAAATGCAAAGTGTGTAGCATATGTGGTATGGAAACCCAAATGGAGAAGAGAGGACAGGGCAGAAGCAATATTTTAAAAATGAGCTGGAAATGTTCCAAAACTGAGGGAAGCTATCAATGCATAAATTCAAGTAGTTCTGCAATCCCAAGCTGAATACACGTAAGGAAAACCACACGTCAGTAAATCATAAAAGGATTCTGAAAATCGAATACAAAGTAAAAGTGTTAAAAAGCATCAATAAGACCCTGGTGGCTCAGGTGGTGAAGAATCTATCTGCAATGCAGGAGACTTCAGTTTGATCCCTGGGTCAGGGAGATCCCCTGGAGGAGGCCATGGCAACCCACTCCAGTATTCTTGCCTGTAGAATCCCCATGGACAGAGGAGCCTGGTGTGCTACAGTCCACGGGGTCACAAGGCACAACTATGCATAGCATGGCACAAGACATTCAAAGCAGCAATAGTGATATCTAAGTTCTTATGAAAAGGTATAAAAGCCAAAAGACAATGAAAATATTTAAAGTGCTGGCAGAAACTAGATGCCAACAAAAACTTCTATATGTAAAGAAAAGATTCTTCAAAAAAAAAAAAAGAATACAATTTTAGCAAACAAAAACTGAAAATATTCATTCTATATAACCTACACTGAACAATATGCTAAGGGATTTCTTCAGGTAGAAGAAAAATAAAACCCACAGGAAAACATGGAAATCTGGATATTAATGAATTATACCTAAAAAGATAACTATTAGGATAAATATAAATGGATACTATGTGCACAAAATAATATATAATGTCTGCTGCATTTAAAATACATATAAAACTTCAAAAGACAAGAACACAAAAGCTAGGAAGTAGGTTAAATAAAGGCACGGTTGTCTTTTCTTTAAATATTTCAAGTCAAGATTTAACACACATACACAAATTTAAGTAGAAAATCCATCCATATATATATATATATATGCACACGTACTCATGTAATCATTACCCCATTTAAAATACTGAAATTTCCAGAATGTCAGAATCTTTCCTCATCCATCTCCCACTATTCATACTTCTGTCCTAATAGATTAGCTCTGGAACATGTTTGGAATGTCATATGAATGAAATACACCAGGGTACTCTTTCATGTCCGGTTTATTTTACTCATAATTATGCCTATGATAGTCATCCATGTTATTTGCAGCTCATTCTTTATAAGAAGAAGTATCCTGGTGCTTAATATTCTTCATTTTATGTATTCATCCTTCTGGTGATGATCATAATGTTGTTTTCAACTGGGGGCTATTACAAGTAAAACTATAAGCATTTTTGTCTTTTGATGAATGTGTTCATTTCTGTGATTGTATTATTACAAAAGCATAGAATTGTTGGATCATTAACAAATGTAAACATAGCTTTAGTAAGTACAACCAAAGAGTTTTTCAAAGCGATTGTTTCCATTTTTCTACTATCAGCTGTTGCTGGTTTCAGTTGCTGCACATCTTATTTTTTATTGTGTTTTCTTCTGAAATAATGATATTGAGCATTTATGTTTACTGCCAGTTTTGAATAGGTTCTTTTAAAGTGTCTGTTCAAGATTTCCCCTGAGTTCTAGTTGGCGTGTTTGTTCTCCTATTGATTTATAGGCATTATAAGAATCTTTTATGGGATGTATATATTTTCAATATATTCACCCAGGCTAAACATCCTGCTACTAAGTGGAATCTGGGAGGTCTGATTTAGAGAAATATAGAAATTTAGAAAATATTTAGTGCTTCATTCATTCTAGTCTTATGATTCAGTAAAATATACACCTACTACAAATGGACTTGTCCAAGCTAGTCTTCAACAGTACATGAACCGAGAACTTCCAGATGCTCAAGCTGGATTTAGAAAAGGCAGAGGAACCAGAGAGCAAATTACCAACATTCATTGGATCATAGAAAAAGCAAGAGAATTCCAGAAAACATCTACTTCTGTTTCATTGACTATGCTAAAGCATTTATGTGACTCAATAAAATGTGGAAATTTTTAAAGAGATGGGAGTACCAGACTACCTTACCTGCCTCCTGAGAAACCTCTATGCAGGTCAAGCAGCAGTTAGAACCAGACTTGGAACAAAGGACTGGATCCAAATTGGGAAAGGAGTGTATCAAGGCTGTATATTGTTACCCTGCTTATTTAACTTCTATGAAGAGTATATCATGCTAAATGCAAAGCTGGACAACTCACAAGCTAGAATCAAGATTGCCAGGAGAAATGTCAGTAACTTTAAATATGCAGATGACACCATCCTAACAGCAGAAAGTGAAGAGAAACTAGAGAGTCTCTTGATGAGAGTGAAAGAGGAGAGTGAAAAAGCTGGCTTAAAACTCAACATTCAAAAAACCAAGATCATGGCATCTAGTCCCATGACTTCATAGCAAATAGATGGGGAAACAGTGCAAACAGTGACAGACTTTATTTTCTTATCCTGCAAAATCACTGCAGTTGGTGTCTGCAGCCATGGAATTAAAAGACACTTGCTCCTTTTAAGAAAAGCTATGACCAACCTAGATACCATGTTAGAAAGCAGAGATATTACTTTGCCAACAAAGATCTGTATAGTCAAAGCTATGGGTTTTCCAGTAGTCATGTATGGATGTGAGAGTTGGACCATAAAGAAGGCTGAGTGCCAACGAATTGACGCTTTTGAACTCTGGTGTTGGAGAAGATTCTTATGAGTCCCTTGGACTGCAAGATCAAGCCAGTCAATCCTAGAGGAAATCAATCCTGAATCTTCATTGGAAGGATGATGCTGAATCTGAAGCTCCAATAGTTTGGCCAGCTGATGCAGAGTTAACTCATTAGAAAAGACTCTGATGCTGGGAAAGATTGAAGGCAGGAGGAGAAGGAGACAACAGAGGATGAGATGTTTAGAAAGCACCATTGACTTGATCGACATGAGTTTGAGCAAGCTCTGGGAGATGATGGACAGGGAATCCTGCCATGCTACAGTCGATAGGGTCACAAAGAGTTGGACACGACTGAGTAACTGAACAAGAACAACGCAAATGGGCTTAGTACACACTTACTCATTCACTCACTCAACACAGGATGTCAGATGCTAACAATGACCAAGTAAGTAATATAAAAAAGAAATAGGATGAATAAAAAGAGCAATTGCCACCAAGATCCAGCCTTGGATTTAGAGATGCAATTGGGAGTGATGAAGACACCCATAAAGTGAAAAGCACAAAACCCTTTTAAAGTGAGTCACCAATAACACATTTCAGGCAGTCATTGCCAAATCATTAATTCCCAATTTAAAAATATTTTTCTGGCAGTATAGAAACATATTATTTTACTAAGACTCTATTTTTAATTTTGGCAACTAATTTAAAACACTCTATACCCCAACATAATGAACATAGGAAAGAAAAAAATAATCACTTATCTGTGAGTCATATCTCACCCATGAGCAACAAATTTACAACCCCTGATTCCATATATATTTAGGAATACTTAAAATCTACCATGATAGGCAAAATAACAGCCACCCTCAAGATGTATGCATCCCTGTTCCCAGAAGCTGTGAATATTCTGTTCAGTGGCAAGGGGAATTAAAGTGGCAGAATTAAGTTTGCTAATCAACTGACCTTAAAAGGGTGATCCTGGATTATCCAAATGGGCCTAGTGTAATCATAAGTATCCTCAGTGGGGAAAGATCAACTTTGGAGGGTCAGTCTGACAAAGACTCCATCAGACATTGCTGGCTTTGAAGATGGAACGTAGTGCAAACCAAGGAATGCAAGATGTCTCTACGAGCTAGAAAAGGCCAGAAAATGGGTTCTCCCTTACAACTCCAGAAAGCAATGCAGCTTTGCCCAAACCTTAATTATCGCTCACTGAGAGTTAGATCAGCTTCTGGCCTGAGGATTTAATAAATGTGTTGTTTTAAGTCACTAAGTTTGCAGAGATCTATCATACCAGTAATGGAATATCCCACTCAAACTGAATTTATTTGAAGATCTACTGAGAATGTCCTTTTCAAGGGAATTTTGTCTAAAATAATCCATAAGATTCCTTATTTGACTTATTGTGAGAGTACAAATATCACACTTTTAATGTAATGTGTATATAATAAAACTCCTCAGTACACTAAGCTTTACTATGGATTGCTGAAGTTGATATAACACACATTAGATAAATTAACTAAATGTGTATTTCAACTTGGTCTTACAAATATCTCTAATTTCAATTTAACAAAGCAGCCAATGGAAAAAATAACAGATTCCAAAATATTTCCAATTCCCTATTAGTTCAATGCAAGCATTCTCATCTTCTTTGTTTAAAGATCTGGCAGCAAAAAAAGAAAATAAAGACTCCATCCACTGCCCCATCCCCTGTGCATTCCAAACAAAATAAATTCTTTGTCCTTCATTCATTTAGTCAACCAATACCATGCAGCCAAAGCACTAGGATTTGTATAAAGCTATAGAATGAAAGGTTTATTGCTCTAACATTTATTTCCATGGGGGAAATACTAATTTTTTTTTTTAAAGAGGTTGGATTTTTCTCACTCTTCCGGCAACGGGCTTCCCTGGTAGCTCAGACAGTAAAGCGTCTGCCTACAATGCAGGAGACCTGGGTTCAATCCCTGAGTTGGGAAGATCCCCTGGAGAGGGAAATGGCAACCCACTCCAGTACTCTTGCCTGGAAAATTCCATGGATGGAGGAGCCCAGTAGGCTACAGTCCATGGGATTGCAAAGCGTCAGACACAACTGAGCAACTTCACTGGTTCACTGGTTCAGGCAATGACACAAAGATGACTTAATCCTAACATACACATGCCACATTTGTTGCTAAACTAAATAATAGTTTATTGTTTAATAGTAAGCCTGATTATGTAGACATTTCTTTTAAAATGACTATTTTGTTTGCAACCACAGAAAACAGGTAGTTAAACTGTCATACCTCAACTGTAGCCAGAACTCATAGTTTTGCTTGAGCAATGGTTCTTTTTAAAATGTTAGGCAAATTGCCTTACACATTAGACTTCCCTGGTGGGTCAGACGGTAAAGCGGCTGCTTACCGTGAGGGAGACCCGGGTTTGATCCCTGGGTCGGGAAGATCTCCAGGAGAAGACAATGGCAACCCACTCCAGTATTCTTGCCTGGAGAATTCCATGGACAGAGAAGCCTGGTAGGCTACAGTCCATAGGGTCGCAAAGAGTTGGACATGACTGAGCAACCTCACTTTTACTTCACTTTCACTTTCCACATTACCTCACATTGTTCCTTTTTTATAAAACAACAAGAATAGGGCTTTAAAAAGAATTTCCATTCAGATAAATTAGATATTATTTTGTACTCTGAGCACTACAAACCCCACAGATAAGAGTGAAAATGAAAGTTACTCAGTCATCTATGACTCTTTGTGACCCCATGGACTATAGCCTGCCAGGCTCCCCTGTCCACGGAATTCTCCAGGCCAGAATACTGGATGGGTTACCATTCCTTTCTGTAGGGGATCTTCCCAACCCAGGGACTGAACCCAGGTCTCCTGCATTGTGGGCGGATTCTTTACCAGCTGAGCCACCAGGGAAGACCAAGAATAGCAGTTAAAAATACTTTGAATATTTATTTCTTTTAAAATTATATATCCTTATTTAATAAGATATAAATATGATTAAACAAATTATCAGTATTATCCAAATGAAACATGAAAGTCTTTTTTTTTTTTTTTCAATTTTTCATGACAACTAGGGAGTATAAGGGCTTCCTGGGTAGCTCAGCTGGTAAAGAATCCTTCTGCAATTCAGGAGACCCCAGTTCCATTCCTGGGTTGGGAAGTCCCCCTGGAAAAAGGATAGGCTACCCACTTCAGTAAGCTTGGGCTTCCTTGGTGGACCAGATGGTAAACAATCCACCTGCAATGCAGGAAACCTGGGTCAGATCCCTGGGTTGGGACGATCTCCTGGAGGAGGCCATGGCAACCCACTCCAGTGTTCTTGCCTGGAGAATCCCCATGGACAGAGGAGCCTGATGGGCTACAGCCCATGGGGTCGCAAACAGTCAGACATGACTGAGCAACTAAGCACAGCACAGTGAGTAAAAGCAAAAATGTCTTTTCTAGTTTTTAATTCTGGCAAATTTTATAAGTCATTTGATTTGTGAAAATAAGCATCAGATCCAGAAATAGTATAAACACTGGTTTAGGAAATATGAGGAAGTACTGTGTATGATATTAAAAGATTAAAATTCTATAAAAATATCATTTTATGTCACATTGTTTAAACATTAAATTATATTATAATCGGTATTTAGATATAGAAAAGGCAGAGGAACAAGAGATCCAATTGCCAACATATATTGGATCTCAGAAAAAGCAAGGGAATTCCAGAAAAACATCTACTTCTGTTTCATTGACTATGCTAAAGCCTTTGACTGTGTGGATCACAACAAACTGTGGAAAATTCTTCAAGAGATGGTAATACCAAACCACCTTACCTATCTCCTGAGAAACCTGTATGTAGGTCAATAAACAACAGTTAGAACCAGATATGGAACAAAGGACTGGTTTAAAATCAGGAGGGGAGTATATCAAGACTATATACTGTCACTCTGCTTATTTAACTTCTATGCAGAGTACATCATGCTAAATGCCAGGCTGGACAACTCAAGCTGGAATCAAGACTGCTGGGAGAAGTATCAATAACCTCAGATATGCAGATGACACTACCCTAATGGCAGAAAGCAAAGAGAAACTAGAGAGCCTTTTGATGAAAGTGGAAGAGGAGCATGAAAAAGCTAGCTTAAAATTCAGCATTCAAAAAACTAAGATCATGGCATCCAGTCCCATGACTTCATGGCAAATGGATGGGGAAACAGTGCAAACAGTGACAGATTTTATTTTATTTGGCTTCAAAATCCTGTGGATGGTGGCTTCAGGCATGAAATTAAAAGGTTCTTGCTCCTTGGAAGAAAAGTTATGACCAACCTAGATACCATATTAAAAAGCAGAGACATTACTTTGCCAACAAAGGTCCGTATAGTCAAAGCTATGGCTTTTCCAGTAGTCATGTATGGATGTGAGAATTGGACCATAAAGAAGGCTGAGCACTGAAGAATTGATGCTTTCGAACTGGGGTGCTGGAGAAGACTCTTGAGAGTCCCTTGGACTGCAAGGAGATCCAGCCAGTCAATCCTAAGGGAAATCAATCCTGAATATTCATTGGAAGGACCGATGCTAAAGTTCCAATACTTTGGCCACCTGATGCAAAGAGCCCACTCATTGAAAAAGACCTTGATGCTGGGAAAGATTGAGGGCAGGAGGAAAAGTGGATGACAGAGGATGAGATGATTGGATGGCTTGGATGGCATCACCAACTCAATGGATATGAGCTTGAGGAAATTCTGGGAGATAATTAAGGACAGGGAATCTTGGTGAGCTGTGGTCTATGGGGTCACAAAAAGTCAGACATGACTGAGTGACTGGACAACAACAAATATTCTGCATTTTACTATATTTTTGATAGACATTATGAAAAACAGTTGTTTCAATAAAAACTTCATATCACTATTATAATGTTATATACATGAAACTAATATTATATTGTAATCAATTATACTTCAAATTAAAAAAAAAGAAAAAGCAAAACACCTTTGTTTCACATCTCATACAACCAAGTAAGGAATTCTAAAACAACATGCTGGGCCATACAATAAAATATCTCTGGTAAATGTTGTCAGTTTAACAAAGCCAAACAAATTTTAGTCCTCTTCTAATATACTGAATGTCCTTGTATCTGGAATTGACATCAAGTATGTAGTTTCCCCAGAGAAGTCAATGGCACCCCACTCCAGTACTCTTGCCTGGAAAATCCCATGGATGGAGGAGCCTGGAAGGCTGCAGTCCATGGGGTCGCTAAGAGTCAGACATGACTGAGTGACTTCACTTTCTCTTTTCACCTCCATGCATTGGAGAAGGAAATGGCAACCCACTCCAGTGTTCTTGCCTGGAGAATCCCAGGGATGAGGGAGCCTGGTGGGCTGCCGTCTATGGGGTCGCACAGAGTCGGAAAAGACTGAAGAGACTTAGCAGCAGCAGCAGCAGCAGCAGCAGCAGCAGCAGCAGCATGTAGTGTTCCCTTCACACCATGTACTGTTCCATCAATTTCATCCCATGAGAACAAAATTTACAAATTCAAACTTTTCACATCAGCCCTACGGTGGATACAGGTAGCTAACTATATTATGCTATTTATATAAGGGATTTGAACAACTGTGAATTTGGATATCCATGAGGGTCCTGGAGCCAACCCCCTGCAGATACCCAGGAACAATTATACAAAACATTTGTACGATCCATGCTCACATATTTATGGCCTAGAAGTTACAAAGCAAAGACCTGCAGATTCTACCATCAACATGATATATTTGTGATTTTTTAAGTTAAATGCATTGACTACATTTTTAATATTTTTATTGGAGTATAGTTGATTTACAATGTTGCATTATATTCTGGTGTATAGCAAAATGAATCAGCTCTACATATACATAGTCCCACTGTTTTTTTTTTTTTAATTTTTCCCCCATATAGGTCATTGAGTAGAATTTCCTGTGCTATAATTAAGAAAGTATGTTGTTGTTGTTGTTGTTTTTAAAGAATATCTAGACTTTTGCTTTTCTTGGGGTTGAAAAGTAGGATTTCTAGGAATGGATCATATTCCTTTCTATGGGAACTCTAGTTCTTTAGTGTTCTCAGCACACTCAGGTGTCTTACACTTGGTCCCTATCTGCCAAACTTCCTAGGAATTTGAGTTGTTTGAGCAACTGGCCTATAGTTGCTTTTTTTAATATTATTTTTTGTTGGAGTATAGTTGCTTTACTAAAGTTTCTTCTTTTGCACTCATTATCTTCCAGAGATCTCTTCCCCAAACTCTCTCACTATCTCTCAGCAGCCCTCCTCCTGGAATGCACAAAGAAAAGGGAACCAATTGCCTGCCCAGATACCACACTCTCTCATCACAGTTTCTTTCTCCCTGTCAACCTAAAATACTTGGAACAGATTTACACAAATATGTTTTAAGTATTTACTGGAGTACAACCACTGTTGCAGGTCCTTCTGAAATAATCCTGTGAATAGTACAACTTCAAGTATAAGGCAATATTTGTTTTTCTGCTTGCTTCACATTGCCAAAAATTTCTGGCAAAGGAAACAAGTCTTTCATTTGACACTTACAGATAGATATTTTTAATTGTAAAGACAGAGTGATAATGCAATGCCTTGAATAAGTCTTATTCAAAGTATAATGAGGTGTGATGTCCAATCTTTTACTTTTCTATTGTAATATGATAAAAATGATGAAGCACTGAGTATAAGAAAGAGGTAAATTCATTTCACAGCTGAAGCAAAATGTAAAAAAATAAAATTATAGTCTGGTACCCTCTACTACTTAACCTTTTAGCTAAGCTCAGCTGCTACTGGGCTTCCCTAGTAGCTCAGCTGGTAAAGAATCTGCCTGCAATGCAGGAGACCTGGGTTCAATCCTTGGGTTGGGAAGATCCCCTGGAGAAGGGAACAGCTACCCACTCCAGTATTCTGGCCTGAAAAATTCCATGGACTATATAGTCCGTGGGGTTACAAAGAGTCAGACACAACTGAGGAACTTTCCCTTTCAGCTACTACTACTCCTCAATAATGATCACTTTGGTTGTAATGATGTATTGTAATGTTTATATTAATGTGTGTGCCTGGGCTAAGTTGCTTCAGTCATGTCCATTTCTTTGCGACCCTATGGACCGTAGGCCCCCATGCTCTTCTGTCCATGGGATTCTCCAGGCAAGATTACCAGAGTGGGTTGCCCTGCCCTTCTCCACGGAATCATCCTGACCCAGGGACTGAACCCGCGTTTCTTATGTCTCCTGCATTGGCAGGCAGCTTCTTTACAACTAGCACCACCTTGGAAGCCCATTTATATTTATTATTAATAACAATAATAACCAATACAGTTGACCCTCAAACAGCATGGGAGTTAGGGTTACCTACCCTCTGTCACAGCCAAAAATCTGCATATAATTTATAGCCAGCTGTCTGTATCTAAGGTTCCTCTGTATCTACAGATTCAATCAACTACAGATCAGATGGTATAGTACTGTAACATTTACTATGGAAAACAATCCAGGTGTAAATGGACCTGCACAATTCAGATCATGTTGTTTGAAGGCCAACTGTATTTGGGTATTTTTTCTAGGCAACGTACTAAGTACATTATATGCAATATCTCAGTGCACCCCTAAAAGGTAAGTGCTATCATGATCTCCATTTTAGAGGTAAAGAAGCTGAACCTTAGAAAACTTAAGTGTCTTGCCCAAAATCACATAACTAGTAAGTGTTGAAGCTGGTTTTCCAGTATAAGTCTGACTCAGAAGTCCAGGCATTTCACCAGACTAGGATGCCCAGGACATTTTACTTGTAAGGTATATATTCCTTCTTTGCTTCTAGTGGTCATAACTATAAATCAGTGGTTCTCATTTTTAGGTACACCTCAGAGACCCCCATGTTGACTTCAAATATGATGGTTAACCCTTTTCTCATTTATAGGTTATTACCTTGAAATGTCAGTTCCAAGTTGGGAGTGAGCAGGGAAGTGAAAATTGGTGAACTATATGTAAGACTCCAGTTAAGATGCAGCCACACTACCCATGAATATGTGCTTTACAAATACATTGCTCATTTTCTACTCCAGACGTTGATGAGAGAAGATGCCAAATGGCCTTCAGGTGAAAAGCTTATCCTAACTAAATATTGAACCTCCAATGGACCATTAAGATTTTGTTCCTATAAAGAGAGGTCTCATTGGGGCTTCAAGTGAGATTAATGATATGTCAGACTTTTTCTAATGCAAGGAAGACATTTTAGAAATATTAAAGAGGAGGGCCCAATTGCTTAATTTCTTTCCTCTTTGCTTAGTATATTTTCTCTTTGTACCATTTTTGTTCCTGCACGGTTGGGGATCCTTTATTGGCTAAAAAAAAAAATTCTCTATCTCTGGGATAAAAGATATTCCTGTCATTCATACAGACCTAAGGCAGGAGGAAAAGTAACACAAAATGACAAACTACACAGTGATACAATATTGTGCCTCATCAAAATAAAGAGGGCATTTAATATTTTGTCTGATCTCTAGACCCAGAAATATTTGCTGGTGGTAGGAAAGAAGGTATAGCTGATAGTTCTACTCAAAGAAATCCATGATGAAAAATGCAGGCTGAAAATAGTCTGGCATGCCTGCTGTTACTTTTGACCTCTGTCCTTTCTAGATCTTGTGGGCCACTTTCTTCATTCCTTCACCTCTTTATGGCCATTTAAATAAGAGCTGATTGATTGACTGTGATATTTCTAGCTTGGTCATAACTAAAGAAAGCAGTAAAAGTGACAAGGGTTTATTAACAGCTCATCAGTTAGCATACCTGCCCTAAATCTAGTTTGCAGAAATAAGTTCAAGAAGCTAGATTTCTGCAGTTCTGTGATTGCTACTGTGTCATTTCTGAACATTATGTGCACTTGAGAGATGCCAATACTGTTTAGGAAGCCTCTTCAGTGAGGGTAGCATCTAGGACAGGAGACACTCCCCCCTCCCCCCATCTGCTAGATACATGCTGCTGCCGCTAGTCACTTCAGTCGTGTCTGACTCTGTACGACCCCATAGACGGCAGCCCACCAGGCTCCCCCGTCCCTGGGAGTCTCCAGGCACGAACACTGGAGTGGGTTGCCATTTCCTTCTCCAATGCATGAAAGTGAAAAGTGAAAGTGAAGTCGCTCAGTCGTGTCCGACTCTACGTGACCCCATGGACTGCAGCCTACCAGGCTCCACGTACCTTGAAATTAACAGGAAAAGAGGGCCTAGATTTTTTTTTTAAGTCTTTGTGACTGGTGTAAATTGGATGAATAGATGTTCCATAAACGTATTAATAATATAAGCACTCTGTGTTCTCCTATAAATGGTACAGAAGCCCTAAATTTTCCAAAGCCTCTTTAGTTCTTTGGATATCAATGAGATCAAACTTCCTAACTCATTGACTGCACCTGACCTAGACATTCAGCCAACCACCAAGGGCCTTTTCTACCACTCTGTGGGCATTGAGAGGGCATTTCACAGATGCACATCATCCATCCCTACTCCAGCTCTCCCAGGAAATCCCTCGTGCCTTTCACAATGCACACCATTGCCCCTACTGGTGCCCCCACTCCACTATGTACTGCTTTTGAAAGTCTTGCGCCCTCATCATCTCAAATGATTCCAATTTTCATGCATAAACAGGCAGATTGCCCATCTCTCCCTCTCTGCAGAAGTTTGGCATCCCAGTATTTACACCATTTACCTCCCTGGTTCTGCTAAATTCCCTCACGAAGTATGTTTTGCCAACTTGTGCTGGAAGGGAAGGCTCAGAAACCAGGGCTGAAGAAACAGATACCATGCTTTCCTTCTCCATGGATCTTTGTCATCTGCCCCTAGCTTTATCTCCAGGCACTTGGATACAAACATCCTCTTGGAAAAGTCATCCCTGCAAAGGTAACCCACTACTATCAAAACACATCTGGGGTTCACTAGATGAGCACCAAGTTAGACATGCTAAATATGACTCTCAGTCACAACTCAACTGGGGCCTCTACTGCTGCTTAATACCAGCTTGTATGGTGACATGTGAAGTGAAGTGAAGTCGCTCAGCCGTGTCCCACTCTTTGTGACCCCATGGACTATAGCCTACCGTGCTCCTCCATCCATGGGATTTTCCAGGCAAGAGTACTGGAGTAGGTTGCCATTTCCTTCTCCAGGGGAACTTCCTGACCCAGGGCTCAAACCCCAGTCTCCCGCATTGTAGGCAGACGCTTTACCATCTGAGCCACAAGGGAAGCCCCATAGTGACATGTAACTGTATTAATTGAGCAAGAATGTCAGTGCACTCCTTGTTCTCACCGTGCCGCCTCCTCACACCATGGTACCCACAGATTGTGTGAAT
Organism: Capra hircus; assembly: GCF_001704415.2. Taxonomy (NCBI): domain Eukaryota; kingdom Metazoa; phylum Chordata; class Mammalia; order Artiodactyla; family Bovidae; genus Capra; species Capra hircus. The sequence continues at coordinate 123,401,465 of NC_030809.1, read as the reverse complement.
ATTTTAAGTCCTTACTCAAATCACACCTCTTTCTTGAAACTTTACCAAAGTTTCATTTTGTTTTGATTATAGGACCCCTATTGGAGTACTTAACTTTTCTTATGTTACTTATTTAGAAATAGATTTTTATCATTAGAATATGAGTCCCTGGTTGTAACATTCATGTATTGCTTATTTCTTCATTCTCCACAGTGTCCAACGTGGTACTCTAAATGTAACAAAACCTTCAAGTTAATTTTATTGTTATAGAAGCAGCAGATGCCAAGGGTTTACAAGTATTTTCCTAACGGTAACACAAACTATCTCACCCCTCCTGGTTTTTGATAGGACTATATGCAACTTTAACATGATAGAAATTTATTCAAAACTTATTATAATGACCTTATAACTACCCTTGTCTCTATGTTATTAGTGATTTTGAATAAAGAATGATTTCTCAGAGGCAGGGCATAAATTCACGACATTATTCTTTCCATGAATACCTACTAAAAATAACACTGATATATTTAAACCACATTTTCATCTCACAGCGTGTCTCAATGTACTGAATTCTTTGTTCTTTATACATTGATAACATTGCTAGGCTAACTACAAACCTATTAATATCCTTCTTATTCTTTTTATTCTGCATTCTCTATTCATATGGCTAGTTTTTGTAGGATAATACCTTGGTTCTTAGTTAATCTGTAGCTTGATTTCCTTTGTACTTTTGTTCATCATACTCATCTAACAAAGCTATATAGATTCATGTTAAGTGGCAGAATGGTTTACTGAAAATTTTCTCTAGAACAATGATCTTGCTGAAAAATTAACTGTAGTTGACTTCTTCGTAGTAAGTTTATTATCAACAGTTAAGAATATTTCCCCTCTCTCCTAAGAAGAAGAGTTTTGGATCAAGGTATCTAAATAATCATTCCCAAAGTTGAGTAAACCAGCCTTTTGTTATTAAAAATCAGGTTTGAGAAGAATTAGAAAGAGAACTGTCCAGGTTCGGCAAGGTACCTAACCTAAGGTTAACTTGGGGGCTGATAGCTAGATGTGAGAAATGTGACTGAATTCCTCCAGAAATGGAACAAGAAGCAGAAATGTGTATCCTTATGTGGCAGGGACTTGTGCTCTTCATATGCAGGGCCCTGAGATGGCAGGACCTCAAGTGCAAAGGCAACATGAAACCTTGTGGAATCTGAATCCCAGACACAGGGGCAGTGAGAGCCTTTTGCTGAGCATGTAGACATGGAAGGTGATCACCCCAGCAGCTGGGCTTAAACCATGAGCACCTCTGCAGCTTTCTCAATGGACCAAGGACCCTCCCTAATTTTTCTGAACTATAATCCCCAACTTACTAGTATGATCTAGAAAAGGAAGATGGTCGTCCTCGAAATTTGACTTGACCTTGGTTCATAGAAGCCCAAGGCAACACTTCATATGATTTTCAAAACTAAAGAAATATAACTTCCCTCCACTTCAAGTATTGGGGGACAATTATACGTGTTACATTTGTATTTGTTCATCAGTCCTTGCTGGATAATCAGCATCTAAGTTGCTCAGTGGTTTGATAAATCCACTTTATACTTGACTACTAATCATTCAGAACTTGTGTTCCAGGGCAAAATTCCATCTAAGATAACAGAACATAAGCATTAATAACCCTGACCAGATTTGCTGTTGAGCTTCAAGGGTTCAATGATAAATTAGAATGCCTGCAATAGCATGCAATATCATTAACAAGAGGTATAAATCAAGTTGAAGATGGCCATCCTGTAAAGGCCTAGGAAACAGCCTGTATTATCAGTAGGAAATGTCTAATAACAGACAAGGAAAAACTAATCTCATCAGGGAACAAAGTTTGTGGAAGACCAATAGACATCACTGAAGCACACATAGTCACAAAACTGATTTAATGCACAATTATTTAACTATTGATTTTTGGATTCTTTACCTTTGCCTGAGACAGCATGGATGATGGAGTACAGTATAGTGCTGAAGTACACAGGCAACATTTGATGTATTCAGTTGTAAGGGTAAGGGCTTACTCAGTGATTTTCCTGATTGCTCATTATCATTATTTAGGGAGGCTTTAAAAACCACCAATGTTCAGGTCCTACCCTCAGAGAATCTGATTTTCAATTGTCTTAAGTAAATCAAAGGCAGAGTACTTTTTAAACCCCAGATGATTCTACTGTGTATCCAGGGTAAGAAATAAAATCACACAATTGGGAGAGTCACGATACGTGATCCGTGAACTTTCTGATGTTCAAGCTGGCTTTAGAAAAGGCAGAGGAACCAGAAATCAAATTGCCAACATCTGCTGGATCATGGAAAAAGCAACAGAGTTCCAGAAAAACATCTATTTCTGCTTTATTGACTATGCCAAAGCCTTTGACTGTGTGGATCACAATAAACTGTGGAAAATTCTGAAAGATATGGGAATACCAGACCGCCTGACCTGCCTCTTGATAAATCTGTATGCAGGTCAGGAAGCAACAGTTAGAACTGGACATGGAACAACAGACTGGTTCCAAGTAGGAAAAGGAGTACGTCAAAGCTGTATATTGTCACCCTGCTTATTTAACTTATATGCAGAATACAGCATGAGAAACGCTGGGCTGGAAGAAGCACAAGCTGGAATCAAGATTGCCGGGAGAAATATCAGTAACCTCAGATATGCAGATGACACCACCCTTATGGCAGAAAGTGAAGAAGAACTAAAAAGCCTCTTGATGAAAGTGAAAGAGGAGAGTGAAAAAGTTGGCTTAAAGCTCAACATTCAGAAAACGAAGATCATGGCATCTGGTCCCATCACTTCATGGGAAATAGATGGGGAAACAGTAGAAACAGTGTCAGACTTTATTTTTGGGGGCTCCAAAATCATTGCAGATGGTGACTGCAGCCATGAAATTAAAAGACGCTTACTCCTTGGAAGAAAAGTGATGACCAACCTAGATAGTATATTCAAAAGCAGAGACATTACTTTGCCAACTAAGGTCCGTCTAGTCAAGGCTATGGTTTTTCCTGTGGTCATGTATGGATGTGAGAGTTGGACTGTGAAGAAGGCAGAGCGCCAAAGAATTGATGCTTTTGAACTGTGGTGTTGGAGAAGACTCTTGAGAGTCCCTTGGACTGCAAGGAGATCCAACCAGTCCATTCTGAAGGAGATCAACCCTGGGATTTCTTTGGAAGGAATGATGCTAAAGCTGAAACTCCAGTACTTTGGCCACCTCATGCAAAGAGTTGACTCATTGGAAAAGACTCTGATGCTGGGAGGGATTGGGGGCAGGAGGAGAGGGGATGACAGAGGATGAGATGGCTGGATGGCATCACTGACTCAATGGACATGAGTCTGAGTGACCTCCAGGAGTTGGTGATGGGCAGGGAGGCCTGGCGTGCTTTGATTCATGGGGTCGCAAAGAGTCGGACACAACTGAGTGACTGAACTGAAACTGAAGATAGTCAATGTGTTGCCTTATCACCATCAAGACCTATAAAGTGTCTGATGTTTAACCTGCTTGTGAACTAACAAGTTAACCAGACAGTTTCATAAATCCTGGCAGAAGGCACAAAACCTTGGTCAAACACATGGCAGTAGCGGAGGATCAGAAGTTTTTATACCAGTTCCCTAATCTCCAGTCTCTTTGTGCTGAGCTGCTCAGTCATGTCCAACTCTTTGCGACCCCATGGACTGTATCCCGCCAGGCTCCTCTGCCCATGAGATTTCCCAGGCAAGAACACAGGAGTGGGTTGCCATTTGCTTCTCTCCAGTTTCCATAATATATCTTTTTTTTTTTTTTTCGCATTGCCTATGGAAACTGCTGCTGCTGCTGCTAAGTCGCTTCAGTCGTGTCCCAACCCTGGTGGGCTGCCTCTGTGCTATGGGGTCGCACAGAGTGGGACACAACTGAAGCGACTTAGCAGCAGCAGTTTCCATAGGCAATGCAAAAAAAAAAAAAAAAAAGATTTATTGTTTTACTGAGAAGTAAGCCTGAGATTAGCAGATTTGAAACATAACAGCCAATAAGCATGCCGGCCTTTTGCTCTGAGGTTAACATTGTCTTTTCTGATGCTAGATGGATTCACAAGGATTGAACTAACCATGCCCTCCATTCCAGACAATAATACTCATCTTCCAAGACTATCACAGCACAACTGTTCTTAAAAAGATGTGTGTAGCAATATGAGAAGCCCATGGAGAATTATCTACCAAAAATGTTGGTAGATATCTACCCAAGTTTCTGTGCTCTCTGACTTCTGGTGAGTTTTCCAGTAAATGTATTACTCTGATGGCCACTGCTTCATCTAACCAATAGATGCTAGAACCAAATTCATTACATTTTTCTCATATAGCATTTAATTAAGACCCACAACAGGACCTAGGAAATAGGGTGAGGCCTGAAGTATTCCAGCTGAACAAAATTTCTCAACCATCAAGAGATACTGTGGAAAGACAGGTGGCTTTCTCCTTAAGTCTCTATAGTAACTTTTCCAATTAATCTCAGTACATTGTATTGATGATTATACGATTCTACTTTGAACCACAAGGAGTACATCTAAAATTCATTCTTAACAATTCTGACCAATGAGTTAACACTAACCTCAACAGACTTCAGAACCAAGATTGCTCCTGTATGCTTAGTTAAAGTCAGGGACACATTTTCTGTCCCTTCTTCTTACTGGATTACTCCTAGTGTATGAATACCTGCTGCAAGATGCTCATACACGATTCATTATTTATGAGCATCTTGCAGCTTCCTCTAAGAAGCTCCTTCATGTCTATAAAATCAGTGGGTGTCATGCCAGTAGCTACAATTTCATTCTTTCTATAATTCCTGTGGGCACCCAAACCATTCATTCAAAAGGATCAGTCCAGGAAAGTAAAGAGCATTTTTATCAAACTTAGAGAGACCCATTTAATCTGTAGAAGTCACTGTGTAGGGGCATATTGAGATATTTCTCTACCAAGTGATCACCATCCATAACATCTAGGACTATGTCAATGTAACAAGATAATCTAGGTGTCTGAACTAGAATTGAGTTTGAATCCCTAGGCACACCTTTTCACAGGGCACCATCGGGAAGTGCACCAAACAGGGTTTCAGTAATAGACAAGAAAAACCCTTCTTCACAGTCAGGGTGGAATTCTGAATTTTCAAAATCAGTTTGCATAAACCACTACCATTTTTGTTCTGAACATGGCCCCAGGAAGCAATCAAGAGCAAATAACTTATCTTGGGACAGACACATTTCAGCAAAGTTCATTATTAAGATGTATGGACAAGAAAGAGGTGAGAAATAGAAATCATTTTAAGTTTAATTTTGAGAATGCCCTTCAACAGTCAGTCATACCAGATACCTATAGACAGCAGGGAGTTTGGAAGTTCTATCAAATATCTTGACTATAAAACCTATTTTTGAGTGCTTGCAATAAAAGGAATAGGGCTTCTCTCATGGCTCAGATGGTAAAGAATCTGCCTGCCTCGTAGGAGGCTCTGGGTTCAATACTAGGATTAGGAAGATCCCTTGGAGGAGGAAATGGCAACCCACTCCAATATTTCTGCCTGGAAAATTCCATGAACAGAGGAACATGGAGGGCAACAGTTCATGGAGTCACAAAGAGTGGGACACAACTAAGCATCTGAACATGCATGGACAATAAAAGGAGTACTGTTTTCTGCAAACAATCTGGGAAGATGAAAGCATGACATGGATAATTTTCAAGTTCCACAACAGTATAGTCAGAGCCAGTTGAGACTGAACAGCCATACTATAATTTGAAAAGGTGTCAACAGCAAAGAAGCCACAAAGTTAAAGTTAAATTTAGTAACATGGTTGTGTCCAATTCTTTGCGATCCCATGGACTATAGCCCACAGGCTCCTCTGTCCATGGAATTCTCTAGGCAAGAGTACTGGAGTGGGTTGCCATTTCCTTCTCCAGGGGATTTTCCCCACCCAGGGATCAAACCCGGGTCTCCTGCATTGCAGGCGGATTCTTTACCATCTGGGCTACTAGGGAAGCAAAGAAGCTACAAGGAAAGCCCAAAGAGAAGACAAAATCTGATGTTGTCAACTCACCAGAGCAGCAGCAACCATGCCCTGTATAGTGAGGGCTCCCTCACTGTGAGTCAAAGGGGTCACTTTTGACAGAAGCCACAAAGCTGACTACAGTGATATCAGAAATCTATAGTCTTTTACCTCAGCCCAGTCTGCAATGATGGGTATATTGCCCTGTCCAGTATGACATTGTATTCAGGCAGCAACAGTGGCAATACCCACAGTGCAGGCTTAATCAGCAGCTTAATTCTAGTCAATCTCATCAAATAATTATCCCTTAAAATGAGTCACTTATATGTGTGACCCAGCCAATTTGATCAGCAGCTTCTATTTGTCTCTACAGTTTGTGGCCTCAAAGAGGAACATCTTTAACCTGCCAGTCTGTAGTTTCCCAAATGGCAGACCAGACAGATACTGCAGCAAGGACTGCAATATCTTAAATGCACTATTTTCCATTTAACAAGCAAGGATTGTTAGGCTCTTCTGATCTTGTTAGTCACTGAGTCCAAGTTGACCAGTGCCAAAAGGAAATAATAACAGGCTACAGAATCACAAAGTATCCTGGAGAAGTGTTAAGTTTGAACAACAAGGGGCCAGTAGAAAACTGAAGGCTGCTTTTCAAGAGGTTTACCAGGTAGCCCTGTCAAAGGGACAAGAGTCCAAAACCCTCATGGTACCTACCACTGGTAAAGGCTGCCATATTTGCCAGAGGCTCCATATGCAAAATCAGTCACCAACACTGGCACCTGGAAGGAGTCATCAGAGTTTAAGGACCCCAGAGATGCTAACTCCCTCTGACTGATGTGTCTCTCTCATGTTAGGAAAATCCCCTACTGACCCTGATAGGATAGAGAAGTATTACACAAATATGACATCGATTCCTACTATACATTCAGATGTAGAAGCCCCAACAGGGCACAGAGTTATACCAAAGTGCCCACAAATAAATGTTACCCTCCCTTAACAACTGAACCCTTCCCAAGCCATATTATTTGAATTAAGAGTCCCCATCCCCCAATGGTAAGTGACTGGGGTGCCTGTATCTAAGTTATAAAAGTTTGAGTCCTCACCTGCCCAAAGTTCCCCAGCATACTTGGGTGCCTGTGACCTCTGTTCTCCCTGAGACAGCAAGACCTTGGCTTCACATCTTACGGCCTCTATTCTTAAATCAGCTGATGCTGGAGTAGAGGGAAAGAGAGGAAACATGGCACACAAGCACCAACAGTGACCCCATGCCAGTAAGCAAGGCTTGCACATTCACTCTCAGCTTTAAGAAGCTGCTCAATCACAGCCCAACTGAAAATACTCTGTGTCGGGGGCCCACTCAATGCTCCAGGTTAAACAGCAATATCCTCATACCTGATACCTCATACCTCATACCATTTATTTCAACTTTGTGTCAGTTCAGTTCAGTCGCTCAGTCATGTCTGACTCTACGATCCCACGGACTGCAGCACGCCAGACTTCCCTGTCCATCACCACCTCCCGGAGTTTACTCAAACTCATGTCCATTGAGTTGGTGATCCTATCCAACCATCTCATCCTGTCATCCCCTTCTCCTCCTGCCTTCAATCTTTCCCAACATCAGGGTCTTTTCAACTGAGTCAGTTCTTCACATCAGGTGGCCAAAGTATTGGAGTTTCAGCTTCAACATCAGCCCTTCCAATGAACACCCAGGACTGATCTCCTTTAGGATGGATTGTTTGGATCTCCTTGCAGTCCAAGGGACTCTCAAGAGTCTTCTCCAACACCACAGTTCAAAAGCATCAATTCTTCGGCACTCAGCTTTCTTTATAGTCCAACTATGACATCCATACTTGACGACTGGAAAAAACCATAGCTTTGACTAGACAGACCTTTGTTAGCAAAGTAACATCTCTGCTTTATAATATGTTTTCTAGGTTGGTCGTAGCTTTTCTTCCAAGGAGCAAGCGTCTTTTAATCTTATGGCTGAAGTCACGATATGCAGTGATTTTGGAGCACAAAAAATTAAGTCTGTCACTGTTTCCACTGTTTTCCCATCTACTTGTCATGAAGTGATGGGACCAGATCCATGATCTTAGTTTTCTGAATGTTGAGGTTTGAGCCAACTTTTTCACTCTTCTCTTTCACTTTCATCAAGAGGTTCTTTAGTTCTTCTTCACTTTCTGCCATAAGTGTGATGTCGGCTGCATGTCTGAGGTTATTGATATTTCTCCTGGAAATCTTGATTCTAGCTTGTGCTTCATCCAGCCCAAAGTTTCTTATGATGTACTCTGCATGCAAGTTAAATAAGCAGGTAAATATATAGCCTGAGGTACTCCTTTCCTGATTTGGAACCAGTCTGTTGTTCCATGTCCAGTTCTAACTGTTGCTTCTTGACCTGCATACAGATTTCTCAGGAGGCAGGTCAGGTGGTCTGGTCCCATTTCTTGAAGAACTTTCCAGTTTGCCGTGATCCACACAGACAAAGGTTTTGACATAGTCAATAAAGCAGAAGTAGATGTTTTTCTGGAACTCTCTTGCTTTTTTGATGATCCAACAGATGTTGGTAATTTGATCTCTGGTTCCTCTGCCTTTTCTAAATCCAGGTTGAACATTTGGAAGTTTCATGATTCACGTACTGTTGAAGCCTGGCTTGGAGAATTTTGAGCATTACTTTGCTAGCATGGGCTCCCTGATAGCTCAGTTGGTAAAGAATCTGCCTGAAATGCAGGAGATCCCAGTTTGATTCCCGGATCAGGAAGACCCACTGGAGAAGGGATCGCCTACCCACTCTGGTATTCTTGGGCTTCCCTTGTGACTCAGCTGGTAAAGAATCCACCTGTAATACTGGAGATCTGGGTTCGATCCCTGGGTTGGGAAGATCCCCCAGAGAAGGCGAAAGGCTACCCACTCCAATATTCTGGCCTGGAGAATTCCATGGACTGTATATTTCATGGGGTCACAAAGAGTCAGACACGACTGAGCAACTTTCACTTTCACTTGCTAGCAATTGTGCAGCAATTTGAGCATTCTTTGGTATTGCTTTTCTTTGGGTTTGAACAAAAAGTGACATTTTCCAGTCCTGTGGTCACTGCTGAGTTTTCCAAATTTGCTGGCATACTGAGTGCAGCACTTTCACAGCATCATCTTTTAGGATTTGAAATAGTTCAACTGGAATTCCATCACCTCCACAAGCTTTGTCCATAGTGATGTTTCCTAAGGCCCACTTGACTTAGCATTCCAGGACGTCTGGTACACAACTTTGTGTACCCCTTAATAAAGTAGCCATAGACACACTGCTTTCCAATAGGACCTCAGGGTTTGCACCTTTAGATGATTTGGATTTGATTCACACAGTGGCAAGATTTTCTTTTTAGAGTCTATCCTAATCATGGGCACTGCTGGCCTATTGCCATGACAACATTCTAGTTTTTGCCTGATTTTAACAAAAAGGCTAGAGACGTTTTCTTCATTGGTGGGGCCAATTTCAAATGTTGATCTATAATTCTTTGGGTGAGTTTTCATTTTCCAGTTCTTCATGTTCATCAGCATAGTAAGCCCAGCCTAGGACAGTAACAGCCCAGATATAAATAGTAGTTAGGCACTCATCTGGGGCTTTCCCAGTGGTTCAGATGGTAAATAATCTGTCTGCAATGCAGAAGACCCTGGTTCAGTCCCTGAGTTGGGAGGATCTCCTGAGAAGGGAATGGTTACCCACTCCAGTACTCTTGCCTGGTGAATCCCATGGACAGCAGAGCCATGGGGTTACAAAGAGTCAGACATGACTAGTTGACTAACACATTGACTTTTCACTTCGCTCATCTACTGTTTCCCAAGAAAGTTACTCTCTCAGGGAAATCTCTTCAAGAATATGATTTCCTTTTAGCGGTGAGTACCCACTTTAAAAAAAAAATTCAGATCTTTTACTGTTATCTCCAAATGTATCTCAGTCTCAAAGTGGCATATCAAACAGCAGGAGGAGTTAAACCACAAGACAAAACCAACTATCATCTTTATACTTAACAAGCGCTGCATGCACACCTTAGATTTAGTACCAGCTGAATTTCTAAGAAGCACAAGCTGGAATCAAGGTTGCCGGGAGAAATATCAATAACCTCAGATGTGCAGATGACACCACCCTTATGGCAGAACGTGAAGAGGAACTAAAAAGCCTCTTGATGAAAGTGAAAGTGGAGAGTGAAAAAGTTGGCTTAAAGCTCAACAGTCAGAAAATGAAGATCATGGCATCTGGTCCCATCACTTCATGAGAAATAGATGGGGAAACAGTGGAAATAGCATCAGACTTTATTATTTTGGGCTCGAAAATCACTGCAGATGGTAATTGCAGCCATGAAATTAAAAGACGCTTACTCCTTGGAAGGAAAGTTATGACCAACCTAGATAGCATATTCAAAAGCAGAGACATTACTTTGCCAACAAAGTTCCATCTAGTCAAGGCTATGGTTTTTCCACTGGTCATGTATGGATGTGAGAGTTGGACTGTGTAGAAAGCTGAGTGCCAAAGAATTGATGCTTTTGAACTGTGGTGTTGGAGAAGACTCTTGGGAGTCCCTTGGACTGCAAGGAGATCCAACCAGTCCATTCTGAAGGAGATCAACCCTGGGATTTCTTTGGAAGGAATGATGCTAAAGCTGAAACTCCAGTACTTTGGCCACCTTATGTGAAGAGTGGACTCATTGGAAAAGACTCTGATGCTGGGAGGGATTGGGGGCAGAAGGAGAAAGGGACGACTGAGGATGAGATGGCTGGATGGCATCACAGACTTGATGGACATGAGTTTGAGTGAACTCCGTGAGTTGGTGATGGACCGGGAGGCCTGGCGTGCTTTGATTCATGGGGTTGCAAAGAGTCAGACACGACTGATTGAACTGCACTGAACTGAATTTCTAATAATTTGCCTCATTTCTGTCCGTAGTAATCAGATTTTCCATTTTTCCTGTTCATAGCAGATGCACATTTCTGTAACTGTTGTCTGAGAGAGGCGTGGGACTTCAACCCACCCAAGACAAATCTTAGTTCTAGTTGCTACAATTAAGCAAACTGAAACCTGACTTCCAGCTTGGCAAGCAAGCCCTCCATCTGGAGGAAAATCAGCAACAACGAGAGCACCTCTACAAGGAGCAATAGTAGACTGGGAGCATATGAGGATGATTCTGTAGATGGAGTTAAAGTAAACATTTGGATGCAGTTAGAATGCTTGGACAAATGTTATGTGAGGTAATTGCATCTCCATTACCTGAATGTTTTCTTAAAATGGATATTATGTCTGATTGGGGAACACTTCCTCTACCTGATATTTTAAGTAGAAGACACATAAAATTGCCCTTTAGCCAGTATTAATTGGCCACGCTAAATGGGAGCCTCTGGAATTGCCTGAGCCTACACACTTCTTAGTTTGAAGCAACAGGGAATATCTGGTAAGAAAAAAAAATTACAGTTTTATTCAGTGATGTGTTTAAAACAGGAGTATTGACACAAACTAATTCTCTGTATTATAGCCCTATGTATTCTATGGAAAAGGCAGATGGCTTATGGATATTCTCTATAGATTATCACAGTCTGAAGTAAATAATACCATACACAGTCTCAGCAGTTCCAGACATGATATTGGAACTACAAAAGATGTTAACAAGCCAGAGGGGATTGGTTTTCAGTGATTGATGTTGCAAATGCCTTCTTTCAATCCCAACTTTTAAGACCCTAATGCAATATGTATTTACATGGGGAGGGTCCCAATTTACATTTACTGGTTTGCCCCAGTTTATAACCATAATTTTATTAGAAAAGAGTTTGGATGTGATAGATTTCAAGTGTTCTGCTGTATTGATATGACACCACCCTTTGAGCTGCTATCTTTGAACCAGTTTCCTAACATTTGACCCAAGACCACATGCTCAAATTCTCATTATTCAGAAATAAAATAATGAATAATTTACCATCTAATTGACCTGAAGTTGCTCAACATGCTCACTACCAATACAAAGGATTTCCCTCAAGGCCCATTAATTGGACCATAAGGTGCTTATCCATTCTCTTCTAGAAAGCAATGTCTCTTGTCAGCTCTGACCCTTGTCACTAAGACTGTCAAAAGATTTGAGAGGTTACCTTACCTGAATGCTAACATGTTAGCCTGCCACAGTTTCATGGATGCTGGAACCTAGCATGAAGCTCTTGGGTGAGAAGCAAAGAATTTGATTAAAACTCACAGCAACAGCAGTGCCCAGAGTATACGCATGTTGTGCCATATTCCTGAGTTCCTACTCTCAAAGGATAACAGAACACCAGGTGACACATGAACATTGTGAACTGCATTATATGAAGGCAACTCTGAACTTAGGGAACTCAGATCTTCTATAATGTGCAGTGAGCATGCCTGTTCATTTGCTCCAGAAGGCAACATTTTATTTTACTGAACAGTAAGTACAGCTGACCTGTGCTCTAGAGGGAGACATTATCTCTATTTCCAAAGCTATAAACAAACCTTTCCTTTGCTCCAGCCTGAGACACTATCTTTCTGTTCACTGAACAACCCACCTTGAAAAAAAGTCTGGAACAAATATAGTCAGTGCTTCTGTTACCAGACATACAAAGATTCACAGATATTTAATCCTCAACAATAACTAAATTTCTGTAGACAACTACTCCATCAAATTAGCTGGGATTAGCTTCCTGTAATAGCTTCATAAATCATATTCTCAATCCATTTTGCAAACAAAGACTTCTTTTAAAGAAAAAAGTTTTGAATAACTCTTCTTTAATAAATACATACATACATTCTAAAAGCACAAAAACATCTGTTCAAAATCCCTTACCATGTAGAAGCATTTACTTTCCTCTACTCTCTGAAAAAGTGATTTCTTGTGTTTAATAACATAAGTGAGCTCCAGACGGCTACTCTATGAAATGAGGTCCAAAAATTAGCTTTGTGTGAACAAAATTTTTCTTTGTTTAATCAAACATTTTGTATAATTTTAATAATTATCAAAATAATTTCTTTGTTTCTAAAATACTGGTCCCTTCCCTCTGTTCTAATTTCCATTCCATACATAGATTCTTTGTAAAAACCTATCTGGATATTGCTGGAATATTGAGAACATAATTTCATAAATAGAACATCTAAACTTGGGAACAAATGGTTATCCAGCTGCACACTGTTTTGAACTCAGTATTTAGGGGTCTTTGATGAAAAAATGTTTGCTGGATTTGTTCTGTAAAACTTGTCACTCATCCATATCCTACTAAGTTCTTCTTACAGTAAGAATTTTAGATACCTTTTCAATTCAAATCAATATGCTTAATTTTTTTAATATTACAGAAATAATTGTATGTGTTCCACAAACTCTAGAAAGAGCTATTCATAATCACTATTCCATTTGAACTGGACATTTACCCATATATTTATTTATTTTTTTTCCAGTACTCTTATTTATTTTTTTTTTAAAAGCCTCACACACAAAGAATGTTCCTGATCTAAAAATTACTTTTAAACATCTCTTCTCTTATTAATAAGTATTTATAAATTAGATAAAGTACTTTTACCAGCTGACTAATCATTAACCTAGTTTCCAGTTCCTCTCCTAGAGGTTAGTCATCTTCCATGAAAAATTAAATGGTGTAGCATCACTCAATAATATGAACTTTTCTTGCAAGACAAACTGCAATTTGAAAAAATGTTGGAAGATTCCTCAAACATCATTCTTCTGCTGAATTGAATGACTCCAGCTGTACAAACTCATTTTAAAGTAAAATTTAATAGATTATAAAATTTTATATCTGAATAATAAAATTGATCACATTCAGTAAAACTTTATTTAATGGCAGAGTTTTGCAACTGGGAATCCAAGATAAGTTCTGGTTGATCAGCCTTTCACCAGGGATGTAAGGCATAATAGATTCCATGTGGGGATCTCTTAAACTTTGCAGGAGTTTTGTAGGTCAATATATAACTCATTCAAATACTCTTACATTTCAGTAATCTCTCCTTTTGGAATACAGTTAGACAATTTTAAAAGCTAATAAACTTGCATTAATTTTTACTAGTTTTTAGTAAGTAGTTTTAACACATCACAGGTTCATTTTCTATTGATACAAACGGTTTTTAATGCTTCAAAGACAAAAGTCTGAAGTTTTATTGAGGACAAAGGTATATACAAATCAGAATGTTCCCTAGAAATAACACCTGAGTGAAAAAGGACAAGTGACCCCTGGATTTAAGAGGTCATTGGTTCAGGATAGAGGGATTAAAAGTAGAACTTGAATCACCATTGACTATTACAAACTTAAAGGGAAGGATGTCACCTGTAGTTAAACTACACAGGAAAGATAACAGGTATTTTACAGTGGCAGAGAATTTAAATATTCATTTGTAAGCTGAAAAGAAACAAGAAGCTGAGGAATTATAGTGTATTACTTTATAGAGATAAAAGGCTGAAAAGAGGTAGAGGAGCCAAGTTTAGTTCACCTCTTTTTCTCTGGTAAGAAGCAAAAGAATTTCCTAGAGGGCTGAGTTTTGAGCGCTTCAGGTAGATACTCTCAGGAGCACACAAATTTTTAAATGCAGCATTTGTCCTAGATTTATTCAACAAAGTATCTTCTTTTATTCTGCCAATGTATAGATCAATGTGAAGACTCAAGTGTCCTTCAGAAGTTTGTAGGTTCTTACTAGATTCTCCTTTTTACCCTGTATTGGCATCAACAGCTTTCCTCTTATTAAGGAGTCCTTATATTCAGCATCAGGGACTTCAGACTCGGAAACTGCCTTTATTTTATTTCAAATTGGCCCAAATGACTCTAGAGTCCACTCTTCTGGTTGCCCTGAGTATGTGAGGTAAGAACTCCCTAGTAGTAAAATAAGGCAGTTAACAGGACGTATCCAAAATATGTTCATTGGGATGGTTTCCCATTCTTCTTAATGCCCCACCTGAAGGAGCATCCTTCTGTACGCCTTTCTTTTCCTCCTATAGTCTGGCAGAGGACAGTAGAGCAGCCAACACACAAGACACTCTTTGTACCTGGCTAGACAGTGGTGATTTCATAGCCTCCTGGTCATTTCAGATTCATGAAATAGGAATTTGGGCTAGGTACCAGGCAGCACTTCTTGTGTTTTCTCTTCTCTTCTGGAGAGGGATGAAGCAGATCCTTTGTGAGAGGCATGTTCTCGTAGGGAGGTTGTCACTGCCAGAAACCTTGGTATAAACTTTTAAAATGTTGTATTTCAATTAACATGTACAATACGTTGATATGATACATTTATATATTGCAGCTTGATTACCACTGTAGTGTTAACATCTCTATTAGATCACATAATTATCATTTTTGTGATGAAAACATTTAAGATTTAGTCTCTTAGCAGCTTTGAAGTACAGAACACAGTATTGTAGATGATAAATACGATGGTGTGCATTAGATTATCAGGACATAGCAATTGGTTTCAGGCTTGTACCCTTTAAACAACATCTCCCCAGGTCCCCCATCTCCCAGACCCTGCAACCACCATTATACTGCCTCAATAAGTTCACCTCTGGAGAGACAGACAACAAAACTAAGATACCTATGCTGAGCTTACATTGTTGTGAGGAATGGGGACAGAAGGGATAAAAAATAAATTTAAAAATTAAATTACTGGCATTCCCTGAAGATATTATTGGTTCAGTCTTTAGACTACCACAATAAATGAAAACCATCAAATCAAATTACATAATTTTTTTGTTTCCCAGTGCATATAAAAGAGAAAAAGTTGGCTTAAAGCTCGCCATTCAGAAAACTAAGATCATGGCATCCAGTCCCATCATTTCATGGCAAATAGACAGGGAAACAGTGGCTGATTTTACTTTTCTTGGCTCCAAAATAACTGCAGATTGTGATTGCAGCCCTGAAATTAAGAGATGCTTACTCTTTGGAAGGAAAGTTATGACCAACCTAGACAGCATATTGAAAAGCAGAGACATTACTTTGTCAACAAAGGTCCATCTAGTCAAGGCTATGGTTTTTCCAGTGGTCATGTATAAATGTGAGAGTTGGACTATAAAGAAAGCTGCTGCTGCTCCTGCTGCTAAGTCGCTTCAGTTGTGTCCAACTCTGTGCAATCCCATAGATGGAAGCCAACCAGGTTCCCTCATCCCTGGGATTCTACAGGCAAGAACACTGGAGTGGGTTGCCATTTCCTTCTCCAATGAATGAAAGTGAAGTCACTCAGACATGTCCGACTCTTAGTGACCTCATGGACTGCAGCCTACCAGGCTCTGCCGCCCATAGGATTTTCCAGGCAAGAGTACTGGAATGGGGTGCCATTCAGTTCAGTTCAGTTGCTCAGTCGTATCCAACTCTTTGTGACCCCATGAATTGCAGCACGCCAGGCCTCCCTGTCCATCACCAACTCCTGGAGTTCACTCAAACTCACGTCCATCTAGTCAGTGATGCCATCCAGCCATCTCATCCTCTGTCGTCCCTTTCTCCTCCTGCCCTCAATCCCTCCCAGCATCAGAGTCTCTTCCAATGAGTCAATTATTCTCATGAGGTGGCCAAAGTACTGGAGTTTCAGCTTTAGCATCATTCCTTCCAAAGAACACCCAGGACTGATCTCCTTTAGAATGGACTGGTTGGATCTCCTTGCAGTCCAAGGGACTCTCAAGAGTCTTCTCCAACACCACAGTTCAAAAGCATCAATTCTTTGGCACTCAGCTTTCTTCACAGTCCAACTCTCACATCCATACATAACTACTGGAAAAACTATAGCCTTGACTAGACAGACCTTTGTTGATAAAGTCTCGGCTTCTCTGAAAGAAAGCTGAGTGCCAAAGAATTGATGCTTTTGAACTGTGGTGTTGGAGAAGACTCTTGAGAGTCACTTGGACTGCAAAAAGGTCCAACCAGTCCATCCTAGAGGAGATCAGTCCTGGGTGTTCATTGGAAGGACTGATGCTGAAGTTGAAACTCCAATGCTTTGGCCACCTGATGCAAAGAACTGACTAACTGGAAAAGACCCTGATGCTGGGAAAGATTGAGGGCAGGAGGAGAATGGGACGACAGAGGATGAGATGGTTGGATCACATTATGGACTCAATGGACATGGGTTTTGATGAACTCCAGGAGTTGGTGGTGGACAGTGAGGCCTGGCGTGCTGTGGTTCATGGGGTCACAGAGTTGGACATGACTGAGCGACTGAACTGCATATAAAAGTTATGTTTACACTATACTGTAGCATATTTAAACATGTAATAGCATTATGTCTGAAAAACAACGTACATATTTTAAATATTACTACAAAATGCTAGCCATCATCTGAGACTTCAGTAAGTCATTGTAGTAACAAAGATTATTGATCATAGATCACCATAACAAATATAACAATGAAAAAGTTTGAAATATAAAGAGAATTACCAAAATGTGATACAGAGACATGAAGTAATCAAATACTCCTGGGAAAAATACAGTGCCAGGAGACACTCAAAGCAGGGTTGTCACAACCTTCAATTTGTTTAAAAAAAAAAAAAGGCAACATCTGAAAAGTAAAATAAAATGAGGTATACCTGTAGTCTGTTAGACATTAACAGTCATGAGAAAGAGGGAAAATTGAATAATGGCTGATAAGAAACAATAGAACAAAATAAGGCAAGGTGGGGTTGGGGTTGGTGAACTAGAGTAGTCAATAAAGAATTGGTGTAGTTTTCATTGAGAAGTAAGAACTATATAGAGATTCTTAAGACATTTCTAAATATTGAATACTAGGATTTACCTTCTTAACTTTCACATATAACATCAGTCAATCAGTTAAGTTGCTCAGTCATGTCTAACTCTTTGTGACCCCATGGACTGCAGCATGCCAGGCTTCCCTGTCTATCACCAACTCCCAGAGTTTACTCAGACTCATGACCATTGAGTCCATGACACCATCCAGCCACCTCATCCTCTGTTGTCCCCTTCTCCTCCTGCCTTCAATCTTTCCCAGTATCAGGATCTTTTCAAATGAGTCAGTTCTTCATATAGGGTGGCTTTAGCATCAGTCCTTCCAATGAATATTCAGGACTGACTTCCTTTAAGATGGACTGTTTGGATCACCTTGCAGTCCAAGGGACTCTCGAGAGTCTTCTCCAACACCACAGTTCGAAAGCATCAATTCTCAGTGCTCAGCTTTCTTTATGGTCCAACTCTCAAATCCATACATAGCTACTGGGAAAACCATCGCTTTGACTAGATGGACTTTTGTTGGCAAAGTACTGTCTCTGCTTTTTAATATGCTGTCTAGGTTGGTCATAACGTTCCTTCCAAGGAGTAAACGTCTTTTAATTTCATGGCTGCAGTCACCATCTGCAGCGATTTTGGAACCCCCCAAAAATAAATCTGCCACTGTTCCCACTGTTTCCCCTCTATTTGCTATGAAGTGAAGAGACTAGATGCCATTATCTTAGTTTTCTGAACGTCGAGTTTTAAGCCAACCTTTTTACTCTCCTCTTTCACTTTCATCAAGAGGCTCTTTAGTTCTTCCTCATCTTCTGCTATGAGGGTGGTGCCATCTGCATATTTGAGATTATTGATACTTCTCCTGGAAATCTTGATTCCAGCTTGTGCTTCATCCAGCCCAGCATTTCTCATGATATATAACATACATGTGTGCTAAGTCACTTCAGTCCTGTTTGACTCTGTGACCCTATGGACCACCAGGCTCCTCTGTCCATGAGATTATCCAGGCAAGAATACTGGTTTGGTGGTGGGGGGTGGAGCGGGGGGGGCAGCCCTAAGATGGCAGAGGGATAGGACAAGAAGACCACTTTCTCCCCAAAAAATTCATTGAAAGAACATTTGAAAGCTGAGCAAATTCCACAAAACAACTTCTGAATGCTGGCAGAGGACATCAGGTACCCAGAAAGGCAGCCTGTTGTCTTTGAAAGGAGGTAGGACAAAATATAAAAGATAAAAAGAGAAACAAAAGAGTTAGGGACAGAGACCCATTCCAGGAAGGGAGTCTTAAAAGAGGAGAAGTTTCCAAACACCAGGAAACCCTCTCACCATTGGGTCTGTGGGGAGTTTTGGAATCTCTGACAGCAACATAACTGGGAGGAAAAATAAATAAATAAATAAAACGACAGATTATGTGCCTAACAGCAACTCCCAGCAGAGAAGTAGCCCAGATGCTCGCATACACCACCAGCAAGCGGGGGCTGAACAGGGAGGTATCAGCTGCATTGCTTAGGGTAAGGACCAGGCCTGAATGCCCTGAGGGCAATCTAAGGGAGCTAATATGAGATAGCAACCCTAACTGTGGGATAGCCAGAGAGAAAGAGAGAGAGAGAGAGAAGAGAGAGAGAGACAACTATCCTGCAAAAAGTCCTAACCTAAGGCACTGCCTGCCCACTGACACAACAAAGGACTAAGCGATTAACAAAGGAGAGCTAGCAGACTGCGAACCGGCCCATCCCCCCGCTGGAGGCAGGGAGGCAGGTGTGGGACAGCCAGGGCCAGAAAGGGGCAATCTCAGCCCCAGAGACTGCATCCTCTACCAAACTGCAAGCAGGCTCCCAGTTGCTAACCAAGACTTCTTGGGATTCTGGATGGTTGACATCCACCAGGAGGGCCACAGCCAGAGATCAGCTCCCAGAAGAGACACATGGCACAGCTGAGATGCGCACACCTGCTGCCACCCAGGAAACCAAGCGGCTGGCACAGGGGAGGTGATAAGATGCACCCCCCTCCCCAAAACCTGGGGAGAGTTTGCTTGCAAAACACCTGGCTGCCTGAGCTGCTCGGATCTGGGAAAGGCACAAAATGCAGGCCCAACTGAGTCTGTGCCTTTGTGGATGCCCAAGAACCTGAACCTGAGCGGCTTAGACCTCGAAAGGGCACACAACCCAGGGCCTGCTTTAGACACTTCCCCTGCAGGGCAACCTAGATCCTGAGCAGTATAGACTGGGAAAGCATACATGCTGTGAGTAGAAGCAAACCCAGTGTGGCTGAGACACAGCAAGCACTCCCCACACACATCAGTGACATTTGTTTGCAGTGTTCCACACTCCCCACAACATGACTGAACAACTGAGCCTAAATAAGTGACCACCTAGGCCCTCTTGTGTCAGGGTGGAAATTAGACACTGAGTTCAGTTCAGTTCAGTTCGGTCACTCAGTTGTATCTGACTCTTTGTGACCCCATGAATTGCAGCACACCAGGCCTCCCTGTCCATCACCAACTCCTGGAGTTCACCCAGATTCACATCAATCAAGTCAGTGATGCCATCCAGCCATCTCATCCTCGGTCGTCCACTTCTCCTCCTGTCCCCAATCCCTCCCAGCATCAGAGTCTTTTCCAATGAGTCAATTCTTCTCATGAGGTGGCCAAAGTACTGGAGTTTAAGCTTTAGCATCATTCCTTCCAAAGAAATCCCAGGGCTGATCTCCTTTAGAATGGACTGGTTGGATCTCCTTGCAGTCCAAGGGACTCTCAAGAGTCTTCTCCAACACCACAGTTCAAAAGCATCAATTTTTCAGTAGTCAGCTTTCTTCACAGTCCAACTCTCACATCCATACATGACCACTGGAAAAACCATAGCCTTGACTAAACAGAACTTTGTTGGCAAAGTAATGTCTCTGCTTTTGAATATGCTATCTATGTTGGTCATAACTTTTCTTCCAAGGAGTAAGCATCTTTTAATTTCATGGCTGAAGTCACCATCTGCAGTGAATTAGACACTGAAGAGACCTTCAAACAGAAGAAGCTAAAATGGGAACTGTTTTGGAAGTGACAGGTGCAACAGATTAAAACCCTCTAGTTAGCACCGACTACATTGGAAGGGGCCTATAGATCATGAGAAGTATAAGCTGGAACAATAAACAACATGAAACTGAACTAACCCCACACTGCCTGAAACAGCTCCAGAGAAATTCCTAGATATATTTTTACTATTATCATGTTTTAATTGTTTTTTTTAATTTTTAAGTCCTCTATTACTTCTTTATTTTTTTAATTTAAACATATTTATTTTAATTGGAGGCTAATTACTTTACAATATTGTATTGGTTTTGCCATACATCAACATGAATCCACCATAGGTGTACATGTGTACCCCATCCTGAACCCCCCTCCCACCTCCTTCCCCGTACCATCCCTCTGAGTCATCCCAGTGTACCAGCTCCAAGCATCCTGTATCCTACATAGAACCTGGACTGGCGATTAGTTTCTTATATGATATTATACATGTTTCAGTGCCATTCTCACAAATCATCCCACCCTCTCCCACTCCCACAGAGTCCAAAAGACTGTTCTATACATCTGTGTATCTTTTGCAATCTCACATACAGGGTTATCGTTACAATCTTTCTAAATTTCACATATATGCGTTAGTATACCGTATCAGTGTTTTTCTTTCTGGCTTACTTCACTCTGTATAATCAGCTCCAGTTTCATCCACCTCATTAGAACTGATTCAAATGTATTCTTTTTAATGGCTGACTAATACTCCATTGTGTATATGTACCACCACTTTCTTATCCATTCATCTGCTGATGGATATCTAGGTTGTTTCCATGTCCTGGCTATTATAAACAGTGCTGTGAGACACGTGTACCACAATATTACTCCCGTGATTTTCATTTTTATAACCTGCTATTACCTTGCAAAAAGAAGACCCTATTTTTAAAGCAAACTTTATACATATTTTTTATAATTTTTGTGATTTTGTTTGTTTTTTTAATACTGTACTTTTGAGAGTCTAACCTTTACTCTAGATTTTTAATCTTTGCTTTTGGTATTTGTTATCAATTCTGTACCTTTAAAAACCCAATCTTCAGTACCCATTTTTGCTTGGGAGCAAGATTACTGGCTCGACTGCTCTTTCCCCCTTTTGACTCTCCTTTTTCTCCCCCAGGTCACCTCTATCTCCTCCCTCCCCCTTCTCTTCTCTACCCAACAATGTGAATCTCTTTGTGTGTTCCAGGCTGTGGAGAACACTTAGGGAACTAATTACTGGCTAGATCTGTCTCTCTCCTTTTGATTCCCCCTTTTCTACTCCTGGTCACCTCGATCTCCTTTCTCCCTCTTCTCTTCTCTATGTAACTCTCTGAGAGGTCCAGGAGGTGGAGAGCACATAAGGATTGATTACTGGCTAGACTGCTCTCTCCCCTTTTGATTCCCCCTCTTCTCCTCCAGGTCACCTCTATCTCTCTCCTCCCTCTTCTCTTATTCGTGTAACTCTATGAACCTCTCTGGATGTCCCTCACTGTGGAAAATCTTTTTCACCTTTAACCTACATGTTTTATCCTTAGTGCTGTATGGATGGAGAAGTCTTGAGTCTATTGTAAGAATAAGACTGAAAACCAAAGGCAGGAGGCTTAAGTCCAAATCCTGAGAACACCAGAGAACTCCTGACTCTAGGGAACATTAACCAATGAAACCTCATCCAAAAGCCTCCATACCTACACTGAAACTAAGCACCACCCAAGAGCCAACAGGTCTCAGAACAAGACATACCATGCAAATTCTCCAGCAATGCAGGAACATAGCCCTGAGCTTCAAAATACAGGCTGCCCAAAGTCACACCAAACCCACAGACATCTCAAAACTCACCACTGGACACTGCATTGCACTCCAGAGAGAAGAAATCCAACTCTACCCACCAGAACACTGATGCAAGCTTCCCTAAACAGGAAACCTTGACAAGCCACCTGTCCAACCCCACCCATAGCGAGGAACCTCCACAATACAGAAGAAGCACAAACTGCCAGAATACAGAAAGGCCACCCCAAATACAGCAGTCAAAACAAGATTAAAAGGCATAGAAATACTCAGCAAGTAAAGGAACATGATACAAGACCACCAAACCAAACAAAAGAGGAGGAGATAAGGGGTCTGCATGAAAAAGAATTCATAATAATGATAGTAAAAATGATCCAAAATCTTGAAAATAAAATGGAGTTAAGATAAATAGCCTGGAGACAAGGATTGAGAAGATGCAAGAAATGTTTAACAAGGACCTATAAGAAATTTTAAAAAGAGTCAATACATAATGAATAATGCAATAAATGAGATAAAAAACACTCTGGAGGGAACCAACAGTAGAACAACAGAGGCAGAAGACAGGATAAGCGAGGTAGAAGATAGAATGGTAAAATTACATGAAATAGAGAGAAAAAAGAAAAAAGAATTAAAAGAAATGAGGACAACCTCAGAGACCTCTGGGACAATATTAAATGCCCCAACATTAGAATCACAGGAGTCCCAGAAGAAGAAGACAAAAAGAAAGGCCATGAGAAAATACCTGAGGAGATAATAGTTGAAAACTTCCCTAAAATGGGGAAGGAAATAGCCACCCAAGTCCAAGGAACCCAGAGAGTCCCAAACAGGATAAACCCAAGATGAAACACCCCAAGACACATATTAATCAAATTAACAAAGATCAAACACAAAGAAGAAATATTAAAAGCAGCAAGGGAAAAACAACAAATAACACACAAGGGGATTCCCATTAGGATAATAGCTGATCTTTCAACAGAAACTTTTCACGCCAGGAGGGAATGGCAAGACATACTTAAAGTGGTGAAAGAAAATAACCTACAGCCCAGATTACTGTACCCAGCAAGGATCTCATTCAAATATGAAGGAGAAATCAAAAGCTTTACAGACGAGCAAAAGCTGAAAGAATTCAGCATCACCAAGCCAGCTCTCCAACAAATGTTAAAGGATCTTCTCCAGACAGGAAACACAAAAAGAGTGTATAAACTCAAACCCAAAATAATAAAGTAAATGGCAATGGGATCATACTTATCAATAATTGCCTTAAATGTAAATGGGTTGAAGGCCCCAACCAAAAGACAAAGACTGGCTGAATGGACACAAAAACAAGACCCCTATATATGTTGTCTACAAGAGAGACCCACCTCAAAACAAGGGACACTTACAGACTAAAAGTGAAGGACTGGAAAAAGATATTCCATGCAAACAGAGACCAAAAGAAAGCAGGAGTAGCAATACTCATATCAGATAAAATAGACTTTAAAATAAAGGCTATGAAAAGAGACAAAGAAGGACACTACATAATGATCAAAGGATCAGTCCAAGAAGATATAACAATTATAAATATATATACACCCAACATAGGAGCATTACAATATGTAAGGCAAAAGTTATCAAGTATGAAAGGGAAAATTAATAATAACACAATAATAGTGGGAGACTGCCGTGAGCCAGCAGAGGAGATCCCACCCATGACAAGGTCATGTGGAAGAGAACTGTTAAGCAAGGCTTCAGGACTCAAGGGGCTCCCTAGACCTGCTCGAGCATCTACCCCAAAACCAGAATCTGTCTGTCTTACTATTTTGTGCCTTTCACCAACTCTCCTGACATACAGGGGGCCATCCCCGACCATCTGTCTCTGGAGAAAATCAACTTAGGGCTCCAGCTAGTGAGTCTCCTGGACATGAGAGGAATATTTCAAATCAAACCTCCTCTATTAGCATTCTAGCTTGCTTGGCAGGTTTATCCAGACTCTTGCAGCTATGCTTGTGATTATTCACAGCCTCCCAACTGTGAGAGGTACGGGAAGCCTAAAACATAGAGCCTTTCAAAGAGTTAAAAGTTATTAGAGTAGTGCTGGTGTAGGATTTCATTATTGGGCCAATGCTTGTTGCTAAGTTCCCAGATCTCTTATCCACTGTGCACCTGAGAGTGCATTAGTTAACATAGTTGGAATGTAAGAAAAACAAGTGTAGCCTTGAAATTAACCACATCAGACCTTTGAGCTAATTGGTTCTTTCTTGTAACTCACTGCACTTTTGCTCCGTGAGAAATGTAACTCTGTTTAGCATTTTCTGAGGCTGACATAGATTAGAAATATAAAGAAAAAACATTTCAAGGGAAAATAAGTTTTCTGGTTGAGCAGCCTTTATCAAAAGAGGGTCATAAAATGTTCACAGGCCTCCAAGGCCAGAAGATAACGTACACAATATCGTTTATGGGAAAGGTATGCAGAAAAAATCCTGGTTTTGATAAAGACAAAACAGATGTAATGTTTGGGCTGACTCTGTATGACTTTGCATCTTTCATTTCCTTCTATGTACAAGTTAAGGTATAAAAGCTTCCCTGAAAAATAAAGTGATGGACCAGGATCAGTTCCACAAAAGCTTAGTTCCCCCATGTTTTTCTTTCTTTTTCCTTCTCTCCCCTATTTTCTTATCGGCAACTTTCTTTCCTTATCTCTCTCTAAATCTCTTTGCCAATGCCATTTCTCCTTTGGGTTCCCCTGGATCCTGTGGGGGTTGGACCCCAGCAGGACACTTTAATACCACACTCACACCTATGGATAGATCAACTAAACAGAAAAATAACAAGGAAACACAAACCTTAAATGATACAATGGACCAGCGAGACCTAATTGATATCTATAGGACACTTCACCCCAAAACAATGAATTTTACTTTTCTCTCAAGCGCACACGGAGCCTTCTCCAGGATAGATCACATCCTGGGCCATAAATCTTGCCTTGGTAAATCCAAAAAAAAATTGAAATTATTCCAAGCATTTTTTCTGACCACAATGCAGTAAGATTAGATGTCAATTACAGGAGAAAAACTATTTTAGTTTCATTTGGAAGCTGAACAACACTCTTCTGAATAACCAACAAATGACAGAAGAAATCAAAAAGAAATCAAAATATGCATAGAAAGAAATGAAAATGAAAACAAAACAACCCAAAACCTATGGGACAGTGTAAAAACAGTGCTGAGAGGAAAGTTCATAGCAATACGGGCTTACCTCAAGAAATAAGAAAAAAGTCAAATAAATAACTTAACTCTATACCTGAAGTAACTAGAAAAGGAAGAAATAAAGAACCCCAGGGTTACTAGAAGGAAAGAAATCTTTAAAAAATAGGGCAGAAATAAATGCAAAAGAAACAAAAGAGACCATAGCAAAAATCAACAAAGCCAAAAGTTGGTTCTTTGAGAAGATATATAAAATTGACAAACCATTAGCCAGACTCATCAAGAAACTAAGGGAAAGAATCAAATCAACAAAATTAGAAATGAAAATGGAGAAATCACAACAGACAACACAGAAATACAAAGGATCATAAGAGACTACTATCAGCAACTATATGCCAATAAAATGGACAACTTGGAAGAAATGGACAAACTCTTAGAAAAGTATAACTTTCCAAAATTGAACCAGAAAGAAATAGAAAATCTTAACAGACCCATCACAAGCACAGAAATCAAAACTGCAATCAGAGATAGTCCAGCAAACAAAATCCCAGGACCAGACGGCCTCACAATTGAATTCTACCAAAAATTTAGAGAAGAGCTAATTAAAGACGCTTACTCCTTGAAAGAAAAGTTATGACCAACCTAGGTAGCATATTCAAAAGCAGAGACATTACTTTGCCAACAAAGGTCCGTCTAGTCAAGGCTATGGTTTTTCCAATGGTCATGTATGGATGTGAAAGTTGGACTGTGAAGAAAGCTGAGCACCGAAGAATTGATGCTTTTGAACTGTGGTGTTGGAGAAGACTCTTGAGAGTCCCTTGGACTGCAAGGAGATCCAACCAGTCCATTCTGAAGGAGATCAGCCCTGGGATTTCTTTGGAGGGAATGATGCTGAAGCTGAAATTCCAGTACTTTGGCCACCACATGTGAAGAATTGATTCGTTGGAAAAGACTCTGATGCTGGGAGGGATTGGAGGCAGGAGGAGAAGGGGACGACAGAGGATGAGATGGCTGGATGGCATCACTGACTCGATGGACATGAGTTTGAGTGAACTCCGGGAGTTGGTGATGGACAGGGAGGCCTGGCATGCTGTGATTCATGGGGTCGCAAAGAGTCAGACACGACTGAGTGACTGAACTGAACTGAATGCCTATCCTACTCAAACTCTTCCAGAAAATTGCAGAGGAAGGTAAACTCCAAACTCATTCTATGAGGCCACCACCACCCTAATACCAAAACCAGACAAAGATGCCGCAAAAAAAGAAAACTACAGGCCAATATCACTGATGAACATAGATGTAAAAATCCTTAACAAAATCCTAGCAAACAGAATCTAACAACATATTAAGAAGATCATACATCATGATCAAGAGGGCATTATCCCAGGGATGCAAGGATTCATCAATATCTGCAAATCAAACAATGTAATACACCACATTAACAAATTGAAAGATAAATACCATATGATTATCTCAATAGAGGCAGAGAAAGCCTTTAACAAAATTCAACATCCATTTATGGTTAAAAAAAAACCTCCAGCAAGCAGGAATAGAATGAACATATCCCAGCATAATAAAAGCTATATATGACAAACCCACAGCAAACATTATCCTCAATGGTGAAAAATTGAAAGCATTTCCCCTAAAGTCAGGAACAACACAAGGGTGCCCACTCTCACCATTACTATTCAACATAATTTTGGAAGTTTTAGCCACAGCAATCAGAAGAGAAAAAGAAATAAAGGAAATCCAGATTGGGAAAGAAGAAGTAAAACTTTCACTATTTGCAGATGACATGATCCTCTACATAGAAAACCCTAAAGATTCCACCAGAAAAGTACTAGAGCTAACCAATGAATACAGTAAAGTTGAAGGATATAAAACCAACATACAGAACTCCCTTGCATTCCTATACACTAACAATGAGAAAACAGAAAGAGAAATTAAGGAAAAAATTCCATTCACCATTGCAATGAAAAGAATAAAATACTCAGGAATATATCTACCTAAAGAAACAAAAGACCTATATATAGAAAACTATGAAAGACTGATGAAAGAAATCAGAGAGGACACAAATAAATGGAGAAGTATATCATGTTCATGGACTAGAAGAATCAATATAGTGAAGATGAGTATACTGCCCAAAGCAATCTATAGATTCAACGCAATCCCTATCAAGCTACCAATGGTATTTTTCACAGAACTAGAACAAATAACTTCACAATTTGTATGGAAATACAAAAAACCTCAAATACCCAAAGCAATCTTGAGAAAGAAGAATGGAACTGGAGGAATCAACCTGTCTGACTTCAGGGTCTACTACAGCTCAGCTCAGTTCAGTTCAGTTCAGTTGCTTAGCCGTGTCCACCTCTTTGCATCCCCATGAATTGCAGCACACTAGTCCTCCCTGTCCATCACCAACTCCTGGAGGTCACTCATACTCATGTCCATTAAGTCAGTGATACCATCCAACCATCTCATCCTCTGTCGTCCCTTTCTCCTCCTGCCCCCAATCCCTCCCAGCATCAGAGTCTTTTCCAATGAGTCAACTCTTCCCATGAGGTGGCCAAAGTATTGGAGTTTCAGCTTTAGCATCAGTCCTTCCAAAGAACACCCAGGACTGATCACCTTTAGAATGGACCGGTTGGATCTCCTTGCAGTCCAAGGGACTCTCAAGAGTCTTCTCCAACACCACAGTTCAAAAGCATCAATTCTTCAGTGCTCAGCTTTCTCCAGAGTCCAACTCTCACATCCATACATGACCACTGGAAAAATCATACTACAAAGTATGATTGGCTACAAAGTATGATGATTTTTTGGCTATTCTACAAACCTATACAAAGTATGGTACTGGCACAAAGACAGAAATATAGATCAATGGAACAAAATAGAAAGCCCAGAGATAAATCCATGCACCTATGGACATCTTTTCTTTGGCAAAGGAAGCAAGAATATACAATAGAGAAAAGACAATCTCTTTAACAAGTGGTGCTGGGAAAACTCATCAACCACCTTTAAAAGAATGTAACTAGAACACTTTCTAACACCATACACAAAAGTAAACTCAAAATGGATTAAAGATCTAAATGTAAGACCAGAAACTATAAAACTCCTAGAGGAAAACATAGGCAAAACATTATCTGACATAAATCACAGCAAGATCCTCTATGACCCACCTCCCAGAGTAATGGAAATAAAAGCAAAAATAAACAAACGGGACCTAATTAAACTTAAAAGCTTCTGCACAACAAAGGAAACTATAAGCAAGGTGAAAAGACAGCCTTCAGAATGGGAGAAAATAATAGCAAATGAAGCAACAGACAAAGAACTAATCTCAAAAATAAACAAGCAATTGCTGCAGCTCAATTCCAGAAAATAAATGACCCAATCAAAAAATGGGTCAAAGAACTAAACAGACATTTCTTCAAAGAAGCCATACAGGTGGCTAATAAACACATGAAAAGATGCCCAACATCACTCATTATCAGAGAAATGCAAATCACAACCACAATGAGTTACCCCCTCACACGGATCAGAATGGCTGCTATCCAAAAGTCTACAAACAATAAATACTGGAGAGGATGTGGAGAAAAGGGAACCCTCTTACACTGTTGGTCAAAATGCAAACTAGTATAGCTACTATGGAGAACAGTGTGGAGATTCCTTAAAAAACTGGAAATAGAACTGCCAAATGACCCAGCAATCCCACTGCTGGGCATACAAACTGAGGAAACCAGAATTGAAAGAGACACATGTATCCCAATGTTCATCGCAGTCTGTTTATAATAGCCAGGACATGGAAGCAACCTAGATGTCCATCAGCAGATGAATGGATAAGAAAGCTGTGGTACATATACACAATGAAGTATTACTCAGCCATTAAAAAGAATACATTTGAAGCAGTTCTAATGAGGTGGATGAAACTGGAGCCTATTATACAGAGTGAAGTAAGCCAGAAAGAAAAACACCAATACAGTATACTAACACATATATATGGAATTTAGAAAGATTGTAATGATAACCCTATATATGAAACAGCAAAAGAGACACAGATGTATAGAACAGTCTTTTAGACTCTGTGGAAGAAGGCGAGAACAGGATGATTTCAGAGAATAGCATTGAAACATGTATATTATCATATGAGTAACAGATCGCCAGTCCAGGTTTGATGCATGAGACAGGGTGCTCAGGGCTGGTGCACTGGGATGACCCAGATGGATGGGATGGCGAAGGAGGTGGGAGGGGCGTTCAGAATGGGGAATACATATATGCACATGGATGATTCATGTCAATGTATGGCAAAAACCACTACAATATTGTGAAGTAATTAGCCTCCAATTAAAATAAATAAATAAATAAAAAGAATACTGATGTGGGTTGCCATGCCCTCCTCCAGGGGATCTTCAAGGACCAGGCATCAAACTCTCATATCTTGCCTTGTCAGGCAAGTTCTTTACCACAAGTGCCACTTGGAAGGCCCCCATATAGCATACTGCAGTGTTAGTAATATCTATCATGTTGCACATTACATCCCCAATACTTATTTATACCTGAAAGTTTGCAGTACCTTTTGACGGTCTTCATCCAATTTTTATTTCCCTCATATGAGATGATGGATGTTCCCTAAATATACTGTGATAATTATGTAAAGATCATTATGCTCTATACCTTAAACTTACATACTACTGTTAAGTCAATTATATCTAAAAACTGGAAGAAAAACTACTGCATTTTACAATAATCAAAATAGTTAAAATTCTACAGTGTTGCTTCTGTTCCAACTCTTTTGCAACCCCATGAACTGTAGCCATGTCCATGGGATTTCCCAGGCAAAGATACTGGAGTGAGTTGCCATTTTCTTCTCCAGGGGATCTTCCTGGCCCAGAGATCAAGCTCATGTCTCCTGCATCGCAGGTAGATTCTTTACCGCTGAACCACCAAGGAAGCTCAAAATTCTACATTATTGTATATAACATGTGAGTGAGTGAAAGTTGTTCAGTTGTGTCTGACTCTTTGTGACTCCATGAGCTATACAGTCCATGGAATTGTCTAGGTCAGAATACTGGAGTGGGTAGTCTTTCCCTTCTCCAGGGGATCTTCCCAACCCAGGGATCAAACCCAAGCCTCCCACATTGCAGGCGGATTCTTTACCAGCTGAACCACAAGGGAAACCCATATAATATAATTGTTTTATAATAGAAATTCAACTTATACAAACATAAACAAAATTGGAAGGTAATACTGATTTGTGTCTTTTAAGCAACATGAAAAGTATATATGAAAAATAGGTTTAAATACTTCAATATAATATAAAATGAATAGAGGATATATTCTCAAAAAAAAGAACTATAGATGAGTTATAAGCATTATGTAGAATATGGATATACATAAATGAAAAATCGTGAATTGCAATTATAGGATATTCCTTTTTACATATAAAAATTTGCAAATAACTTTTAAAAGGCCATAGACAATGTTGGGAAATATTTTGTGATAAGCTAGTATGCACTCAGAGAAGGCAATGGCAACCCACTCCAATACTCTTGCCTGGAAAATCCCATGGACAGAGAAGCTTGGTAGGCTGCAGTCCATGGGGTCACTAAGAGTCGGACACGACTGAGCGACTTCACTTTCATTTTTCACTTTCATGCATTGGAGAAGGAAACGGCAACCCACTTCAGTGTTCTTGCCTGGAGAATCCCAGGGACGGGTCGCACAGAATCGGACACAACTGAAGTGATGCAGCAGCAGCAGCAGCAGCATGTGCTACTCATTAAAGCAGGATACAGCTTTCTGGAAAGCAATGTATATATAAAGAGTCCTTATATGATAAACATAATGATTCAAACATTTTTCACAAAAAGTACTTAACAGAATATGCTCACAACATAAAATAAAATAAAAAATCCAAGTCACAAAATGATCTCGTTTGTACAATGCATGTAAATGTTTGTGAAAATAAACAGAGATGAAATACACATGACTCTAGAATTCACAGTTTCATTTATTTATACATATAAATTCTTTCAGTTCTCATCTAACGAGACCATGCCTTAGGAGTTATAATATAAGAGGGAATTAAGAGTGACCAACTATAGCCAACTGCCTAGCATCCAAAGTACAACACAGATTTATCTGTTCTGAATTTCATATTATATGTGTCATGTGCAAAGTGAAGTGAAAGTCACTCAGTCGTGTCAGATTCTTTGCAATCCCATGAACTGTAGCCCACTAGGCTCCTTTGTCTATGGAACTTCCTAGGCAAGAATAATGGAATCGGTTGCCATTTTCTTCTCCATATGTGTAATACTTCTTGTCAATTTGGAAATTTTTCCATTTGTCCTCCAGAGAAATTTACAACAAACAATTTATAACAAAACTACTTTTGTGAATGATTAAATTTACAACAAACAACAAATCAACAAAAATCAGTGACTAAATTGCAGAAATTTACACACAAAAAAAATCAGTGATTAAATTGAAGGACTAAAATAAAGAGATCATTTTACTTTATGCACACACTCAGGGAATTAATCTGGCAGAAGTTCAGCTCTATTACCAGGACAACACTGCTGCCCTGAATAATTCTGCTTCTTTATATACTTAGAAAATAAAAATAAAAGATTTAGAGAAGTGTTTCAGTGAGGGCCCTAGGCAGTAATAAAAAACTTTACATTGGGCATACAAATATTAACTTTAAAAATATTAATGAAAATTCAAAAGGCTATCAATTTGTGATACGATATATTTAGAAAACATGGAACTTAATTAACAAATGTGATTCAAGGAAAAACAACCAGCCTACAAAGAGTGAAGTCACCACTGCAAATTAGGGCTAAGAGCTTTAAGAAGCATTTCTATTTTTGTTATGTAAGTTTTATCATGTAAGTTTGGTTTAGCTGATAAGTAGATATGAAAGATTTTATTTCTGAGCTAAAGAGACTCAGAAAAGTGGATTAGAGGCTAGAATAAGCAACCAATAGGGAGAAAACTTGTTCATTAATATACACGATCTGTAGTTTGGCAATTATCAATGAATGAATTGATAAGCTTATCAATTACCATAGCTTTGGTTTTATAGGTCTGGGGCAGTTCCCAGTAGATGCTGCTGCTGCTGCTGCTGCTAAGTCGCTTCAGTCGTGTCCGTCTCTGCGATCCCATAGACGGCAGCCCACCAGGCTCCCCCGTCCCTGGGATTCTCCAGGCAAGATCACTGGAGTGGGTTGCCATTTCCTTCTCCAATGCATGAAAGTGAAAAGTGAAAGTGAAGTCACTCAGTCGTGTCCGACTCCCAGCGACCCCATGGACTGCAGCCTACCAGGCTCCTCCGTCCATGGGATTTTCCAGGCAAGAGTACTGGAGTGGGGTGCCATCAGCTTCTCCGCCAGTAGATATTACAATACTAAAAAAAGAAAGAACATAGCTCAGTCGTATCAGACTCTTTGCGACCGCATGGACTATACAGTCCATGGAATTCTCCAGATCAGAATACTGGAGTGGATAGCCTTTCCATTCTTCAGGGGATCTTCCCAACGCAGGGATCAAACCCATGTCTTCTGCATTGCAGGCAGATTTTTACCAGCTGAGCCATAAGGGAAGCCCACTATACTAATAATGCAAAGTTTATTTTGGTGTCAAATTAATTTTAATATCTCCATAAATTACATTTGCTGTAAGTTTGTAGGTTAATTAAAGGCCTAAAGGGATCAATTAAACTAGTGCATTATGTAGTAGAAACTATATGCACAGACTATATCTTTTTTAAAAGTCACATTGATAACAAGAAAATGTTAATGTAACTTTTTGGATCTTTTAATAAACTCTATTCATCTTTAGAGAATTTTCCTTCAGAAAATGCTTATATTACTCACTTCACTTCCTACCTTTTCCAAACATTTTCACAAATCTTTCTACAAGAGTTTGTTTTTTTCTTTTTGTATAACTCTGCATAATAAAAGACTTACATTAGCCGAGTAAATTTTCAGCAGGAAGTTGTTAAAAAACAAACTACCTAAAAGAAAGGAGCAACTGTTCTGGAAATCAAGGCCAACTTCATTAAAAGTAAACAGTCCTAGAGTTGAAGTTCAGTTCAGTCACTCAGTCATGTCTGACTCTGCGACCCCATGAATCACAGCACTCCAGGCCTCCCTGTCCATCACCAACTCCCAGAGTTCACTCAAACTCTTGTCCATCGAGTCGGTGATGCCATCCAGCCGTCTCATCCTCTGTCATCCCCTTCTCCTCCTGCCCTCAATCGCTCCCAGCATCAGGGTCTTTTCCAATGAGTCAACCCTTCGCATGAGGTGGCCAAAGTATTGAAGTTTCAGCTTCAGCCTCAGTCCTTCCAATGAATACCCAGGACTGATCTCCTTTAGGATGCACTGTTTGGATCACCTTGCAGTCCAAGGGACTCTCAAGAGTCTTCTCCAACACCACAGTTCAAAAGCATCAATTCTTTCGCACTCAGCTTCGTTCACAGTCCAACTCTCACATCCATACATGAACACTGGAAAAACCAGAGCCTTGACTAGACGGGCCTTTGTTGGCAAAGTAATGTCTCTGCTTTTCAATATGCTATCTATGTTGGTCATAACTTTCCTTCCAAGGAGTAAAGGTCTTTTAATTTCACGGCTGCAATCACCATCTGTAGTGATTTTGGAGCTCAAAAAAATAAAGTCTGACACTGTTTCCACTGTTTCCCCATCTATTTCCCACGAAGTTATGGGGCCAGATGCCATGATCTTAGTTTTCTGAATGTTGAGCTTTAGCCAACTTTTTCCAAATGCAAATATTGGCCTTGTTGTATACTAGTGAAAAGAAACCATAGGGGCATAGAGAAAATAAATTGTTGAATGTCTGCTGTCTAAATCAGCAGTGTTGGGCAATGCATATTAATCTCTTATTCAGTCCTCAAAGTATTATTTCTAATATACAAATATAGATCTAAGACTCACTGTCTAGACAATGTGATCAAGATCACTTGAAGTGATGTGTTAGTCCCTCAGTCATGTCAGACTCTTTGTAACCCCATGGACAGGGGCTTGCCAGGCTCTTCCATCCGTGGGATTTTCCAGGTAAGAATACTGGAGTGGGTTGCTGTTTCCTTCTCCAGGGGATCTTCCTGACCCAGGGATTGAACCCAGGTCTTCTGAATTCCAGGCAGATTCTTTACCATCTGAGCCACCAGGGAAGCTCAAGATCACCAAGTTAATGGATAATAAGACCAAGTTTTCAATCCAAACCTCTCTAGTCCAAATGATATTCATATAAAACATGGTTCAGACCAAAGACTGAGGGAAAAAAATACAAACAGATGCCAGTAAGCAAGGTGTGTTTAGGGATTAATGCGGTCACCAAAGGATGTGGAAGCTGCCTGGAGGGACTTCCAGTGAACTTAAACTATTTTTATTTTGCTCTTACTTACATATTTTATATTTGTACATTTTTACCAGTTCTTTGTACCTGTGGCTCTTACATAACTATAAAACAAATCAAACATACAAATAAATAATATGATAAAAGAAAAACACCTACAGGGAAAAATAAACATGTAGTGTTTTACATTTTTTCAGATACAGTTTTACTTGCTGTATAAACATATACACATAGACATGTATGTGTATTTATATAGATGTTTTATAATTTAGACATATACATAGATTTTTGAATAGACTTAAATGTTATAGGCATTTGTTAGAGAACATTTAAGTATCCTAATTTCCTCAAACAAGTTCGGACAAAATGAATTTTCAGATTCCTTGCAGCATTACACATCCTATTATCTGAATTGATTGGTTGTTGTGTATTTTGTTTTGTTTTTTGTATCTGTTATCAATTTTGTACCTTTAAAAACCCAATCTTTAGTACCCATTTTGTTTGGGAGCAAGATTACTGGCTTGACTGCTCTCTCCCCCTTTGGACTCTCCTTTTTCTCTCCCAGGTCACCTCTATCTGCTCCCTCCACCTTCTCTTCTCTACCCAACTCTGTGAATCTCTTTGTGTGTTCCAGACTGTGGAGAACACTTAAGGAACTGATTGCACGCTGGATCTGTCTCTCTCCTTTGATTCACCCTCTTCTGCTCCTGGTGACCTCGATCTCCCACCTCCCTCTTCTCTTCTCCATGTAACTCTATGAACCTCTCTGGGTGTCCCTCACTGTGGAGAAACTTTTCATCTTTAACATAGATGTTTTATCATTGATGCTGTATAGATGGAGAAGTCTTGAGGCTACTGTAAGAATAAGACTGAAAACCAGAGGCAGGAGGCTTAAGTCCAAATCCTGAGAACACCAGAGAACTCCTGACTCCAGGGAACATTAATCGATAGGAGCTCATCAAACACCTCCATACCTACACTGAAACCAAGCACCACCCAAGGGCCAACAAGTTCCAGAGCAAGACATACCATGCAAATTCTCCAGCAACACAGGAACGTAGCCCTGAGCTTCAATAAACAGGCTGCCCAAAGTCACTCCAAATCCATTGACATCTCATACCTCATTACTGGACACTTCATTGCACTCCATACAGAAGAAATCCAGCTCCATCCACCAGAACACCAACACAAGCTTCCCTAACCAGGAAACCTTGACAAACTGCCACGCATCCAACCCCACCCACAGTGAGGAAATTCCACAATAAAGAGAACTCCTCTAACTGACAGAACAGAAAGGCCACCCCAAAAACAGCGATATAAACAAGATGAAGAGACAGAGAAATACCCAGCACATAAAAGAACAGGATAATTACCCACCAAACCAAACAAAAGAGGAAGAGATAGGGAATCCACCTGATAAAGAATTCCAAATAATGATAATGAAAATGATCCAAAATCTTGAAAATAAAATGGAGTTACAGATAAATAGCCTGGAGTGAAGGATTGAGAAGATGCAAGAAAGATTTAAGAAGGACCTAAAAGAAATATAAAAGAGTCAGTACATAATGAATAATGCAATAAATCAGATAAAAAACACTCTGGAGGGAACCAACAGTAGAATAACAAGGGCAGAAGATAGGATAAGCGAGGTAGAAGATAGAATGGTAAAAATACATGAAACAGAGAGGAAAAAAGAAAAACGAATTAAAAGAAATGAGGACAGCCTCAGAGACCTCTGGGACAATGTTAAATGCCCCAACATTAGAATCACAGGAATCCCAGAAGAAGAAGACAAAAAGAAAGGCCATAAGAAAATACCTGAGGAGATAATAGTTGAAAACTTCCCTAAAATGGGGAAGGAAATAGCCACCCAAGTCCAAGAAACCCAGAGAGTCCCAAACAGGATAAACCCAAGATGAAATACCTCAAGACACATATTAATCAAATTAACAAAGATCTAACACAAAGAATAAATATTAAAAGCAGCAAGGGAAAAACAACAAATAACACACAAGGGGATTCCCATAAGAATAACAGCTGATCTTTCAAAAGAAACTCTTCATGCCAGGAGGGAATGGCAAGACATACTTAAAGTGATGAAAGAAAATAACCTACAGCCCAGATTACTGTACCCAGCAAGGATCTTATTCAAATATGAAGGAGAAATCAAAAGCTTTACAGACAAGCAAAAGCTGAAAGAATTCAGCACCACCAAGCCAGCTCTCCAACAAATGCTAAAGGATCTTCTCCAGACAGGAAACACAAAAAGAGTGTATAAACTCAAACCCAAAATAATAAAGTAAATGGCAATGGGATCATACTTATCAATAACTGCCTTAAATGTAAAAGGGTTGAAGGCCCCAACCAAAAGACAAAGACTGGCTGAATGGATACAAAAACAAGACCCCTATATATGTTGTCTACAAGAGAGACCCACCTCAAAACAAGGGACACTTACAGACTAAAAGTGAAGGACTGGAAAAAGATATTCCATGCAAACAGAGACCAAAAGAAAGCAGGAGTAGCAATACTCATATCAGATAAAATAGACTTTAAAATAAAGGCTGTGAAAAGAGACAAAGAAGGACACTACATAATGATCAAAGGATCAATCCAAGAAGAAGATATAACAACTATAAATATATATGCACCCAACATAGGAGCACCACAATATGTAAGACAAATGCTAACAAGTACAAAAGGGAAAATTAACAATAACACAATAATAGTGGGAGACTTTAATATCCCACTCATACCTATGGATAGATCAACTAAACAGAAAATTAACACGGAAACACAAACTTTAAGTGATACAATAGACAAGCTAGATCTAATTGATATCTCTAGGACATTTCACCCCAAAACAATGAATTTCACCTTTCTCTCAAGCACACACGGAACCTTCTCCAGGATATATCACATTCTGGGCTATAAATCTACCCTTGGTAAATTCAAAAAAAGTGAAATCATTCCAAGCATCTTTTCTGACCACAATGCAGTAAGACTATATCTCAACTATAGGAGAAACACTATTTAAAATTCCAACATATGGAGGCTGAACAACACGCTGCTGAATCACCAACAAATCATAGGAGAAATCATAAAAGAAATCAAACTATGCATAGAAATGAATGAAAATGAAAACACAACAACCCAAAACCTGTGGGACACTGAAAAAGCAGTGATAAGGGGAAAGTTCATAGCAATACAGGCATACCTAAAGAAACAAGAAAAAAGTCAAATAAATAACCTAACTCTACACCTAAAGCAACTAGAAAAGGAAGAAATGAAGAACCCCAGGGTTAGTAGAAGGAAAGAAGTGAAGAAGTGAAGTGAAGTCGCTCAGTCATGTCCGACTCTTTGTGACCCCATGGACTGTAGCCTGCCAGGCTCTTCTGTCCATGGGATTCTCCAGGCAAGAATACTGGAGTGGGTTACCATTTCCTTCTCCAGGGTATCTTCCTGACCCAGGGATCGAACCCAGGTCTCCTGCATTGGAGGCAGACGCTTTAACCTCTGACCCAAAGAAATCTTAAAAATTAGGGCAGAAATAAATGCAAAAGAAACAAAAGAGACCATAGCAAAAATCAAAAAAGCCAAAAGCTGATTCTTTGAAAGGATAAATAAAATTGACAAACTATTAGCCAGATTCATCAAGAAACAAAGGGAGATAAATCAAATCAATAAAATTAGAAATGAAAATGGACAGATCACAACAGACAACACAGAAATACAAAGGATCATAAGAGACTACTATCAGCAATTATATGCCAATAAAATGGACAACGTGGAAGAAATTAACAAATTCTTAGAAAAGTAAAACCTTCCAAAACTGAACCAGGAAGAAATAGAAAATCTTAACAGACCCATCACAAGCACAGAAATTGAAACTGTAATTAGAAATCTTCCAAAAAACAAAAGCCTAGGACTAGACGGCTTCACAGCTGAATTCTACCAAAGATTCAGAGAAAAGCTAACACCTATCCTACTCAAACTCTTCCAGAAAAGTGCAGAGGAAGGTCAACTTCCAAACTCATTCTATGAGGTCACCATAATACCTGACAAAGATGCCACGAAAAAAGAAAACTACAGGCCAATATCACTAATGAACATAGATGTAAAAATCCTTAAAAAAATTCTAGCAATCAGAATCCAACAACACATTAAAAAGATCATACACCATGACCAAGTGGGCTTTATCCCAGGGATGCAAAGATTCTTCAATATCTACAAATCAATCAATTAACAAATTGAAAAATAAAAGCCATATGATTATCTCAATGGATGAAGAGAAAGCCTTTGACAAAATTCAACATCCATTTATGATAAAAACTCTCCAGAAAGCAGGTATAGAAGGAACATACCTCAACATAATAAAAGCTATATATGACAAACCCACAGCAAACATTATCCTCAATGGTGAAAAATTGAAAGCACTCCCCCTAAAGTCAGGAACAACACCAGGGTGCCCACTTTCACCACTACTATTCAACATAGTTCTGGAAGTTTTGGCCACAGCAATCAGAGCAGAAAAAGAAATAAAAGGAATCCAAATTGGAAAAGAAGAAGTAAAACTCTCACTGTTTGCAGATGATATGATTCTCTACATAGAAAACCCTAAAGACTCCACCAGAAAATTACTAGAGCTAATCAATGAATATAGTAAAGTTGCACGATATAAACTCAACAAAGAGAAATCCCTTACATTCCTATACACTAATAATGAGAAAGTAGAAAAAGAAATTCAGGAAACAATTCCATTCACCATTGCAACGAAAAGAATAAAAACTTAAGAATATAGCTACCTAAAGAAACAAAAGACCTATATATAGAAAACTATAAAACACTGATGAAAGAAATCAAAGAGGACACTAATAGATGGAGAAATATACTGTGTTCATGGATCAGAAGAAGCAATATCGTGAAAATGAGTATACTACCCAAAGCAATCTATAGATTTAATGCAATCCCTATGGTGTTTTTCGCAGAACTAGAATAAATAATTTCATAATTTGTATGCAAATACAAAAAACCTTGAATAGCCAAAGCAATCTTGAGGAAGAAGAATGGAACTGGAGGAATCAACCTGCCTGACTTCAGGCTCTACTATAAAGCCACAATCATCAAGACAGTATGGTACTAGCACAAAGACAGAAATATAGAACAATGGAAGAAAATAGAAAGCCCAGAGATAAATCCACGCACCTATGGATACCTTATCTTTGACAAAGGAGGCAAGAATATACAATGCAGACAAGACAATCTCTTTAACAAGTGGTGGTGGGAAAACTGGTCAACCACTTGTAAAGGAATGAAACTAAAACACTTTCTAACATCATACACAAAAATAAACTCAAAATGGATTAAAGATCTAAATGTAAGACCAGAAACTATAAAACTCCTAGAGGAGAACATAGGCAAAACACTCTCCGACATACATCACAGCAGGATCCTCTATGACCCACTTCTCAGCATATTGGAAAGAAAGGCAAAACTAAACAAATGGGACCTAATTAAACTTAAAAGCTTCCGCCCAACAAAGGAAACTATAAGTAAGGTGAAAAACAGCCTTCAGAATGGGAGAAAATAATAGCAAATGAAGCAACAGACAAACAACTAATCTCAAAAATATACAAGCAACTCCTGCAGCTCAATTACAGAAAAATAAATGACCCAATCAAAAAATGGGCCAAAGAACTAAGCAGACATTTCACCAAAGAAGACATACAGATGGCTAACAAACACATGAAAAGATGCTCAACATCACTCATTATCAGAGAAATGCAAATCAAAACAATGAGGTACCATTTCACGCCAGTCAAAATGGCTGTTATCTAAAAGTCTACAAGCAATAAATGCTGGAGAGTGTGTGGAGAAAAGAAAACCCTCTTACACTCTTAGTGGGAATGCAAACTAGTACAGCCACTATGGAGAACAGTGTGGAGATTCCTTAAAAAACTGGAAATAGAACTGCCATACAACCAAGTAATCCCACTTCTGGGCATATACACTGAGGAAACCAGAATCGAAAGACCCACGTGTATCCCGATGTTCATCGCAGCACTGTTTATAATAGCCAGGACATGGAAGTAACCTAGATGTCCATCAGCAGACGAATGGATAAGAAAGCTGTGGTACATATACACAATGGAATATTACTCAGCCATTAAAAAGAATACATTTGAATCAGTTCTAATGCGGTGGATGAAACTGGAGCCTATTATACAGAGTGAAGTAAGCTAGAAAGAAAAACACCAATACAGTATACTAACGCATATATATGAAATTTAGAAAGATGGTAACGGTGACCCTGTATGCAGGACAGCAAAAGAGACACAGATGTATAGAACAGACTTTTAGACTCTGTGGGAGAGGGCAAGGGTGGAATGATTTGGGAGAATGGCATTGAAACATGTATATTATCATATGTGAAATGAATCACCAGTCCAGGTTCAGTGCATGATACAGGAAGCTCGGGGCTGGTGTACTGGGATGACCCATAGGGATGGTATGAGGAGGGAGGTGGGAGGAGGATTCAGGATGGGGAACACATGTACACCCATGGTGGATTGATGTCAATGTATGGGAACACCAATACAATTTTGTAAAGTAATTAGCCTCCAATTAAAATAAATAAATTTATATTAAAAATAAAGAAAAAATAAAATTGTGACTATCTGAACTGATTGCTTTTTTTTTAATTTATTTATTTTAATCAGCCATGGGTGTACATGTATTCCCCATCCTGAACCCCCCCCCCCACTTCCCTCCCCATCTCATCCCTCCAGGTCATCCCAGTGTACCAGCCCCGAGCCTCCTGTATCATGCACCAGCCCTGAGCACCCTGTCTCATGCATTGAACCTGGACTGGTGATCTGTTTAACATATGATAATATACATGTTTCACTTCTATTCTCCCAAATCATCACACCCTCTCCCTCTCCCTCAGAGTCCAAAAGACTGTTTTTTACATCTGTGTCTCTTTTGTTTTCTCGCATATAAGGTCATCATACCATCTTTCTAACGTCCACATAAATGCATTAATATACTGTATTGGTGTTTTACTTTCTGATTTACTTCACTTTGTATAATAGTCTCCAGTTTCATCCACCTCATTAGAACTAATTCAAATGCATTCTTTTTAATAGCTGAGTAATATTCCATTGTGTCTAAGTACCACAGCTTTCTTATCAATTCATCTGCCGATGGACATCTAGGTTGCTTCCATGTCCTGGCTATTATAAACTGTGCTGTGATGAATATTGGGGTACACATTTCTCTCAATTCTGGTTTCCTCAGTGTGTATGCCCAGAAGTGGGATTGCTGGGTCATTTGGCAATTCTATTTCCAGTTTTTTAAGGAATCTCCACACTGTTCTCCATAGTGGCTGTACTAGTTTGCATTCCCACCAACAGTGTAAGAGGATTCCCTTTTTTCCACATCCTCTCCAGCATTTATTGTTTGTAAACTTTTGGTTAGCAGCCATTCTGACCAGCGTGAGATGGTACCTCATTGTGGTTTTGGTTTGCATTTCTCTGATAATGAGTGATGTTGAGCATCTTTTCATGTGTTTGTTAGCCATCTGTATGGCTTCTTTGGAGAAATGTCTGTTTAGTTCTTTGGCCCATTTTTTGATTGGGTCATTTATTTTCTGGAATTGAGCTGCAGGAATTGCTTGTTTATTTTTTAGATTAATTCTTTGTCTGTTGCTTCATTTGCTATTATTTTCTCCCATTCTGAAGGCTGTCTTTTCACTTTGCTTATAGTTTCCTTCGTTGTGTAGAAGCTTTTAAGTTTTATTAGGTTCCATTTGTTTAGTTTTATTTTTATTTCCATTACTCTGGGAGATGAGTCAGAGGATCATGCTGTGATTTGTGTCAGAGAGTGCTTTGATTTGTTACCCTCTAGGAGTTTTA
The DNA here is from genome assembly GCF_001704415.2 of Capra hircus. Lineage (NCBI taxonomy): Eukaryota > Metazoa > Chordata > Mammalia > Artiodactyla > Bovidae > Capra > Capra hircus. The sequence continues at coordinate 123,358,461 of NC_030809.1, read as the reverse complement.
TAGTTTCTGGTCTTATGTTTAGATCTTTAATCCACTTTGAGTTTATTTTTCTGTATGGTATTATAAAGTGTTCTAGTTTCACTCTTTTACAAGTGGTTGACCAGTTTACCCAGCACCACTTGTTAAAGAGATTGTGATTTCTCCATTGTATATTCTTGTCTCCTTTGTCAAACATAAGGTGTCCATAGGTGTGTGGATTTATCTATTTTGTTCCATTGATCTATATTTCTGTCTTTGTGCCAGTACCATACTGTCTTGATGACTGTGGCTTTGTAGTAGAGCCTGAGTCAGGCAGGTTGATTCCTCCAGTTCCATTCTTCTTCCTAAAGATTGCTTTGGCTATTCAAGGTTTTTTTGTATTTCCATACAAATTGTGAAATTATTTGTTCTAGTTCTGCTAAAAACACCACTGGTAGTTTGCTAGGGATTGCATTGAATAAACTGATTGCTATTTAATTAGAATGGGTAAATGCCAGCATAAAACTTCTAGGACTTTTTCTAAAAGAGTATTTCTCATCAAAAAATTCATCTTAGGAAACAAAGTATTTATTCTATAATACCTCTATCTTTTTGAAACTCTTTTTTTTAAAAAAAGGCAGTTTTAAAATAGAATTTCTTGTATAAAGTGAAATATTGTGTCAAAATTACTTAGATTTCTCCAACTATTTTATTACATTCCAATAATTTGAAAAAGATCAAGGTTTATTATCAATAATAGATTTTTGTTTTTTTAAATAAACCATTGCCTTTGCAGATAATTTTAAGACAGGAGCTTGAAAATACTCATAATAATGACAATAAGACTGAAATAAGTACAGAACATTCTAGGTATTATTTTTAAAGGACAACATTAATATGAATAACTATTTTAGTATAATTTCTCAAAAAATCAAATATTGTTTCAGTCAACATCCTAAGATGATCACAAAATATTTACTGACAAAGATAATTCAAAATAAGGTAAGTAAATAAATGTATTCACATAAAGATAATTCCACATTAATATATGAGTAGCTTTGAGATAAAGAAAGTGTCCTTAAGTAAAGAGTGCAATGAATTATTGAAAAAGTTCAAGCTGTGAAGGTCATATGTGAGACAGTAGGATAAATTTGGGAAGTGTATTTTAGAGATTATAATCATGTAGTCCAATGCCTGGTTTGGAATAAAAACTCTGCTTAATGAAAACTAGGTCTTAAAACTGGAACTCAAACGTGTCAGCTGAGGACCACAGGAACTGTAGGAATTACACAGTGCTACAGGGTAATGATTTGTTTACACATCTGTAACCCAAAGATTAGATCCAATTCTTAGATTCTTCACCTAAGTATATTCCCACATGCCTTATAAGCTTTCATTTATACACTAGATTTTTTTAACTAAACTAAAAACTAAACAAAATATGAATCTTTCAATCACATATGCTTTAAGATTGTTTGGTGTTCACTGAGATTAAATTATTAAAGAAAAAGGCATGATAAATTTGAGATTAGAAAGGCCATTTGGGATAAAAATGGGTAAATGTCAGCATAAAACTTCTAAATATGGAATTTTCTTCTTTTCTAGTCAGTTGATTCTTGTAGAAAACTAATTCTCAAAAAGATTGTAATTTTCACAAACAATTCTTGATAATATACAAGTGAATTGTACTAAGTGCTTATTTGAACATAGTTTCTAAAAATACAAATATTAGATCCTTTGATTAAACATTATAATTTTCTGTAGAAAAAATATACATAAACACAGATACTTAAAATATGTAGCACATAAGCATGTTCAGAAAAATAGAACTCAGATATAAATCACAAAGTTTAACCTGGGAATCCAGTTTATCTACTTGTCCCAGAACTTTCTAGTTTAAGAAATTAAAAACTGCCATTGATATTTTTAAAGTGTTGAGATATAATTGATATACTTTACTTATACATATTTTTGCTTGCTTTTGTACAAATTTCCAGTTTTAGACTATTACAAATTAAGCTACTTTAAACATTAGTGTACAGCTCTTTCTATGAGCATGTATATTCATTTCTCCTAGGAATGGAATGGCTGAATCACATGATAGATGTATAGTTAACTTTTCTATTTTAACTTTATTTTTGTACCAAATTATAATGACTATAGTAAAATGACTAGATCAATTTATGAACAGCTTATATTTGTTTAACATTATTGGATGACACTGCTGCTGCTGCTAAGTCAGTTCAGTCATGTCCGACTCTGTGCAACTCCATAGATGGCAGCCCACCAGGCTCTGCCATCCCTGGGATTCTCCAGCAAGAACACTAGAGTGGGTTGTCATTTCCTTCTCCAATGCATGAAAATGAAAAGTGAAAGTGAAGTCACTCAGTCGTGTCTGACTCTTTGCGACCCCATGGACTGTAGGCTACCAGGCTCCTCCGTCCATGGGATATTCCAGGCAAGGGTACTGGAGTAGGTTGCCATTTCTTTCTCCTTGGATGACATTAGAACTTTGAAAGTCTGTCAAATTTGTATCTGACCTTCGAAATTAGAATGTTCTGTGTAAAAGTGTAGCCTTTAAAATAATTATATGTTTTGAATTTTAAGCTTATAGAAAAGTTGTAAAAGGTTACAAAATTTTCCTTATATCCCTCACCTAGTTGCCCTCATGTTAACATCTTACATAACCTTAATGCAATGATCAGGAATAAGAATTCAACACTGATAAAATATATTAAGTATAATAAGATACAATACATTAAGTAAAATAAGATACAATATATTAAGTAAAATAAAATAATATATTAAGTAAACTTGAAATTTCAGGGTTTTTTAACTGATAATGTTTGCTATTCTAGGATTGTATCTAAATTACATTTCTCCTTGCCCTTAATCTTGCCTTTCTTCCATGACCTTGACACTCACAGAATATGATCAGTTACTTTGTAGCAAGTCCCTTAATTGGGGTTTCTCTAAACCATTTTTTATGATTGGAATAAGTTATACATGTTTGGCAATATTACCATAAAAATAATATTGTGTATCTCTTGAAGATAAGAAACTGCCAAACTGTTTTCCAAAGTGTTTGTGCTATTTGGCATTCCCATAATCATCAATCTTTCTAGTTCTCACAATTGTAGGGGCATAATGTGGTATCTGTAGTGTTATGATGAGCTTCTTTTCATGTGTCTCCTGTATGCTACCCATATGTTTTCTTTGGTGAAATATCTATACAAAACTTTTACCCATTTTAAATTAATTATCCTATTATTGTTTTGAGAGATATATGTTCTAAACAAGAGTCCTTTACTTTGCAAATAATTTATATCTCTGGCTTACCTTTTCATTTTCACAACGTCCTTCAAACTGCAAATGGGCTTTTGATCTAACTTATTGACTTTTTTTTCATGGTTTGTGCTTCATTTTTAAGAAATTTTTATTAAAACATTTCTGATATTTTCCTCTAGAAGTTTTATAATTTTATCTCTTAAACTGGGGTCTATTTTAAAATATTTTTTCATTTTAACAAAAATTAAGGTAAGCTTGAAGTCCTTTTTTTTTTTTTTTTTTTTTTTGCATACGGCCATCAACCATTCTAGCATCATTTGTTGCTATTATGATATAAACATGTACTAGTAAAAATCAGGCATACCATCCAAAAGCACTTTGAAATTCTCAAATATTCTTCTAATAACATAATATTTAATGCCCATATAGTTTACTGAGCACATTCTCCATTATTATCTATTTTGGGTATCTTTAAACTTTTGCCATTCAAAGTAGCTTTGTGAAGAATTTTTTAATGTCTATGTACACATCTCTACTAATGCAAATTTCTAGAAAGGCATATATCATTTTACACAGAAATTACATTTTTTAAGCTCTTGGTACATACAAACAACTTATCTTCCACAAAGCTTATTCTACTCTACCTCCTAACAAGTACACTATTAATGTTATTTTGTTTACAAATTTGGTAATTAAGAAGAAATTTTACCTTTGTTTAAATTTTCATTTGTCAAGTTGCTGATAGTCATTCATTAGGTTACTGACTATACTACAGATCTACAGTAATCAAAACTGTGTGGTACTGGCACAAACACAGAAATAAGATCAATAGAGCAGGATACAAAGTCCAGAGATAAACCCACACACGTATGGTCATCTAATCTATGACCAAAAAGGCAAGAATACAATGAAGAGAAGACAATTTCTTTAATAAGTGGTGCTGGGCAAACTGGACAGTTACATGTTAAAGAATGAAATTAGAACATTCTCTAACATCATACACAAAAATAAACTCAAAATGGATTAAAGACCAAAATGTAAGACTGGCTACTATAAAATTCTTAGAGGAAAACATAGGAAGAACACTTTCTGACATAAATCACATAATATCTTTTTTGCTCTGTCTCCTAGAACAATGGAAATAAAAACAAAAATGAACCAGTGGAATCTAATGAAACTGAAAAGCCTTTGCAGAGCAAAGAAAACTATAAACAAAATGAAAAGAAAACCCACAGAGTGGAAGAAATTGCTTGCAAACAAAGCAACTGACAAGGGATTAATCTCAAATTATTCAAACAACTCATGCAGTTCAATATCAAAAAAAACAAATAATCAAACAATGAGTGAAAGATATAGACATTTCTCTGAAGAAGACATGCAGATGGCCAAGAGCCACATGAAAAGATGCTCAGCATCACCTATCTATTTGCATCACCTAGAGAAATGCAAATCAGATGTAAAATAAGATATCACTTCACACCAGTCAGAATGGCCATCATGAAAAATACTATAAACAATAAATGCTGGAGAGGATGTGGAGAAAATGTACTCACCTACACTGTTGGTGGGGATGCACAGCCACTATGGAGGACATAGGGAGGTTCCTTAATAAACCAAAAATAGAGCTCACTTATGATCCCAGAAACCCCTCTCCTGGGCATATATCCTGAGAAAACCATAATGAAGAACGATACATGCACCCCAATGCTCACTGCAGCAATATTTACAATAGCCAAGACACAGAAGCAATCTAAATGTCCATCAATGGAGGAATGAGCAAAAAAGATGTATATATGCACACCCAATGGAATATTACTAGTCATAAAAAAAAATATTAAAATGCCATTTGGAGAAACTGGATGGACCTAGAGATTGCCATACTAAGAAAGAGAAAGATAAATATTATATGATACGGCTTATATGGGGAATCTAGAAAAATGTTACAAATGTACCTATTTACAAAGTGGGAATAGAGTCACAGATGTAGATAAAAACTTATGGTTACCAATGAGGAAAAGAGGACAGGAGGGATAAATTGTGACTGGGACTGACATATACACAATACTATATATAAAATAGATAACTAATAAGAACCTACTGTATATCAGAGGGAACTCTACTCAATACTCTGTAATAAGCTATATGGGAATAGAGTCTAAAAAAGAGTGGATATATGTATACACATAACTGATTCACTTTGCTGTGCAGCAGAAACTAAAACAACATTGCAAATCAACTATACTCAAAAATTTAACAAATTTTTAAAGATGAGGATGGCTACTGTCATAAAAGGTAACAAAGATTGGTGAGATATGGAGAAATTTTAACATTTTATACACTGTTGGTGGGAGGGTAAAATGATGCAGCTGCTATGGAAGAGAGTATGGAGGTTCCCCCCAAAATTAAAAATAGAACTGCCATATGATCCAGCAATCACACTGTTGGGTATAAATCAAAGGAAATGAAATCAATATCTCAAACATATGTCCACACTCCTAAATTCATAGTAGCACATTCACAATAGTCAGGATATGGAAAAAACCTCAATGTCCATTGAAGGGTGAATGGATAAAGAAAATATTATACATACACACACACATATATCTATATATATAATAGAATATAACTCAGCCTTAAAAAGAAAAAAAGAAAGAAAGAAAGAAATCCTGCTATAGGCAACAACCTTAATGAATTTGGAGGACATTGTACTAAGTGAAATAAGCCACTCACAGTATAAATACTGCATAATCATACTTATTTCAGATACTTCAAGTAGTCAAAATCATAAAAGCAAAAGAGTATATTAATTGGTAACAGGAGCTTGGAGGAGGGGGAAATGAAGAGTAGCTGTTGAAGGAATATAAAATTCCAGTTATGCAAGATGAATCAATTCCAGAGATCGACTGTACAGTGCTCTGCCTGTACTTAGCAATAAGCATTGTACACTGAAAATTTTAAGAGAGTAGCATTAACCAATTCAGGACTAGAGGTGAGAATGCTTAGGTGTGGGGAGGGAAGGAAGTGGCTTTCTTCTCTGACTTCATTCCAGGGTTTTCATTTTTATCTCATTTATTTCACACAGAAACTTTGTAAAATAGTAACTAACTCCTTGAAATGAGAATTAGAAAACTAACATTAATACGGTTCACCAGTGGTCGGGCAGGGTTCAATTATAAATGTTGGCCTTCAAAGTTAAATATCTTTCCAATATTGTCTCTTCTGCAATTAAGTGTTTTTGAATCTTTTTTTAAAATAAGTTAAAATTGTGTTTGTTAAGTTACTGACATGGTCAAGTATTTATTTCATATAACTAAATTTACATATTTTTTCTTTTATGAGTTATTTTCTTAGGAGTCTTACAATTTTCCTACTGCTAAGAAAGCTAAAGTGAAGTGAAAGTGACAGTCACTCAGTCGTGTCCAACTCTATGAGACCCCATGGACTGTAGCCTGCCAGGCTCCTCTGTCCGTGGAATTCTCCAGGCCAGAATATTGGAGTTGGTAGCCATTCCCTTCTCCAGGAGATCTTCCCAATCCAGGGATCAAACCCAGTTCTCCAGCACTGCAGGTAGATTCTTTATCATCTGAGCCACCAGGAAAGCCCAAAAATACTGGAGTGGGCAGCCTATCCCTTCTCCAGAGGATCTTCCCAACCCAGGAATCGATCTGGAGTACCCTGCATTGCAGGCAGATTCTTTACCAGCTGAGCTACCAGGGAGGCCCAAGAAAGCTAAATGTATACCTAAAATATTGTTCCCATGCTTGTTACATATGCTGCAAATTTTTCTCCTACAGTTTGTTTGCCTTTCATAGTATGTAAGGCATTGATACACAGAATCCTTATCAGATACTTGAGCTTTCACTTTTTTGTTTGTGCCTTGGTATGTAAATAAAAGCCTTGAGATCAACTAAGGCATCATGAGATCAGCTGAAGCACCACGAGGTCAGTTAAAAATACAATGATGTGGAACATTCTAAAACACAGTAAGTCAGAAAAACAGATCATAAAGGAAAAGATTCAGTATGCTAACAGTTGTATTTTAAGGACATTGGATTTTTCTTCTTCTTTCCCCCAAAGTGTTAATGACCATTGCTTTTTTACAGTAGTAACACAAGTAGCTTTTTAAAAAACTTGTCTTCTTCCCACATTTTCTATTATGAATTTTTTTCTACTTTATTATGAGAAAGTGATTATTAAAGAGGCAGAACATTCCCCAGAATTTTTCTGATGGGGTGGCAGGGGAGATATTGTATAGGTGTTAATAAAAAGATCTATCAATACTATGGCATCTTATTAATCATTCTATATTGAGTTTGTTGAATAAGCTTTCCAAATTTCCTGACATCCTATTAGGGTAACTGAAACAATATTCATTTCCAACTGTTAGATAAGAAATTAGCATTTTTTTCCTAACTACTTCAACTATGTTCATGTATTTGTGTCAAACACTTCAGATATAATTCAATTCTATCCACATTATAGGCCTATTTAGTGACCTTGAGTCTATTTGAACCATAATGTTTTAAGTCTATTAAGCATGTATGAGATCAAGAATAAGAGAATATACACAAGCCAGTCAGACTGCTGCTGTTTTATACTATTGCTACCATGCTGTTCTCTCCTAGGTGATTATTATCTCATTAAGTTTTAAACCAGTTTGGAAATAATTTACTCAAAATTTAGGTTTAATTAAACACTATTTAGGGTCACTATAACATTAGGATCCAATCTTATTTAAACTTTAACTTTTACAACTCCACCATAGTAAGTAGGGAATCATTTATTATGTAAGGAAAGAACATGACCTTATTGGTTATAATTAAGATGGATATGAATCAATTCTAGCAATTCTTTGTGGCATTCATTGCAAGGCATCACTTACTTGACACAACAACCTGAGTTTTCATTAATTAAACAATGTGTTTGCTAACAGGATAGGCAGTAGTTTTTTCTATCATATTAATATTTCTAGGATGTTCTATAAGCAGTCACTAGTCAAATTTAGGTTCCAGCGTCAGAAAAATTAATCTTACAGGGTTAAAGGATACAGTGACTATACTAATACTCAGTTTCCGTAGATGAGGAAAGACTGAAACTGACTAAAGTTCAAAGGATGTATTTCATAAGTGTGTGAAGAGACTGATCTCAATGGGAATCACCAATCAAGCATATTGACATGAATGACTATAAAGTTCTCTTGCTGTTTAGTCACTAAGTCATGTCGAACTCTGTGCGTGAGTCCATGACTCCAATTCATGGACTGTAGCCCACAAGTCCATGGGATTTCCTAGGCAAGAATACTGAAGTGGGTTGCTATTTCTTTTTCCAGGAGATCTTCCTAACCCAGGGATTGAACCCACATCTTCTGCCTTGCAAGTGGATTCTTTACCACTGAGCCACCAGTGAAACTGATACAAAATTTAGACAGAAAGAAATATTTAAACACAGTTTAAAATAATATTAGTATCTAGCAAGAAGGTAGTATGAATCCAAGGTAATTGCCTAAGGACAATAAAGTCTGTAGTAATTCAAAACACAAGGCGCTGTACTATGAACTGCAGAAAGGCAGAGATATAGAATCTAGTTCAACACAACTTACTACCTATATGTCTTTGAGGAAGTTATTTTACCATGTGCCTCAGTTACATATTCTTTTTTTAATAAAGACAGAAGTTCTAACCAAGTAATCTCTTTAGATCTCCTCCAGCTCAATTTAATCCTTAAAAAAGTGAACACAGAATGTACCCATACAATAGTACATTCTTACTTGAAAGATTAAGTTTAAATTTTTAAACTACAAATTTTAGCAATTGTCCCCTTCTCTTCTCCTTAAACAATGGGATGCTAGATGCCTTTTCTTTTTCCTTGTACTTTGCTACACTGTTATCTCTTTTTGAAACTGGGGGGGAAGATAATCATTACTTTTAAAGGGAATAAAAGAAAACTCAGTCACATCAGAACCTTCTGGGACATTAGATGTGGAATTAGACCTTGGACAAGTGATTCTGATTTTTAACTAGACCCTAAGGCACTGGGTGCTCATTTTGGCTTTACTTTATAACCACTTGAAGGAGCTTGTAAGAAATATCCATCCCTCAGCCCCAGTCCCTTGGACTGCAAGGAGATCCAACCAGTCCATTCTAAAGGAGATCAGCCGTGGATGTTCTTTGGAAGGAACGATGCTAAAGCTGAAACTCCAGTACTTTGGCCACCTTATGCAAAGAGTTGACTCATTGGAAAAGACTCTGATGCTGGGAGGGATTGGGGGCAGGAGAAGAAGGGGACGACCGAGGATGAGATGGCTGGATGACATCACTGACTCGATGGACGTGAGTCTGAGTGAACTCTGGGAGTTGATGGACAGGGAGGCCTGGCGTGCTGAGATTCACGGGGTCACAAAGAGTCGGACACGACTGAACGACTGAACTGAACTGACAGCCCCCATTCCATGGGATTGCAATTTAATTTATCTGGTATGTGACCCAAATATTTGTCTTTTTAAAAGGAGTTCAAGTGATTCTAATGTGTAAACAATACTTCTCTGAAATAGAGTTAAGAGTTAGTATTGTAAAATATATGATACCATTGTCAAAATAGCTGAACAATTTTCTGGTAATAAAAGTAACACTGTAGAAAATTCAGCATCTCAGGATTTAGCATCTAAATTCCAGAGACTGTGATTGTTTTAAAGAAAATTCATTTTTATACATGCTAGGAAACTGAATATTAGAAACCCCACCATTGAGAAAGGAAAGTATATCAAAAATTTCTCTCCCTATTGGAAGAGAATCATCTATAACTAAAGAAATAGGCACAATGACCATCACCAAGCTTTAGTAAAATATAATTTATTCAGATATTGAGTTATGATTTTCTTCTCTGTGCTAGTAACTGACACTAATGACTAGTAAGCTGAAAATTTTTAAAGAGTTTTACCACCTAAGCAAAGAGAAATGTGTCAAACAAATTTAAATTGATGTCTTCTGTATGTCTATCTTACTTATTCTTGACACATTATACACTAGTAACTGTACCAATTTTTACAAATGCCATCTTATTTTCATTCATTTATTCAACTGTTTATTACATACAAGGTATTAGGAACTATACTAGAGATTTAAGCAAATATTAATGTTTGAAAGGTAAGTGGAGAAGCAGCTGAGAAACTTGAATGCAATAAAGTCAATGCTAGAATCATATGAGCCCAGAGTACCACAGGTCCTCCAAAGGAGAAACATATGACCCAGTCATGAGAAGCTTCTAAGTTTTCCTGGGGGAATTTTCAAGTAAAAAAAAAAGAAAGGAAGGAATCCAACTTGAATAAAAGCTAATATTTAATCAAGTGAGTCAGGGAGAAAAGGAAAAAGTAAGTAAGGAGGTGAAGGAAGAGGATCTGGAAGGGTCACTATTACAGGGCAGATATATCTTGGTATATATGCTTGTAGAAAAGAACATGGAGCTTCCATGGAAAAAGAAGTTGTCCAGCTCACTGAAGTATGTATGACTTTTAATGTGGATTGTTATATTAATTAGGACTCTCAGAGTAACAATAGGCAGTCTCTTCCTCTCTTTCCACATACAAGGAAGCATGAGGTCCCACCCACATTAAGGAGGTCAGTTTTCTCAGTCCACTGATTCAGATGCTAATCTCATCAAGAAACACATTCACAGACACACTCAGACATAGTATGTAACATGTACCTGTCAAATTATCAAATTAAACAACATATTAGTGAAGAAAAAGATAGAAACAGGGTCAGATTGAGTCTTAATTGGCTCCAAGAAATATGGGTTTTATTCTTAGTGCAATAGGGAAATACTCGAGGACTTAGCAGCAAAAATATATGATCCAATTTTCATTTTAGAGAGATTGTGCGGACTCCTGGGTAGAGAATGGATTGGGCAAGGGAATGGTTAATTTAAGAGGATCAGTTATGAAGTGGTATCATCTAGGTAAAACATAATAATGGCCAGTGTTAAAGTAACAGCAGTTTCATTTCTCATCCTTACCTTCTGATCATTCCCTTTTGACAGATAAGAAAACTGAAGTGCAAAGTATTTTAATATCTTTTACAAATATCACAGCTAATATGTGCTAGGATTGAGATCTGATCCTAGAATAATTTGATATCAAAGCCTAAACTTTGGTATAAATGAGAACTGATAAGTGGTTAGATAGGAGTACTATATTTATCTAACACAATAGTCCATTCATTTTTGTTCAATCAAAACATTTCATAAACACATGCTGAACACACCATTTATAGTTCTTTATGCCAGGAATTTAGGGAAATAAAAATGAATGGGAGCATTTCTCTCAAGTGCTCAGTAAATAAGTCTTTTTGCCATCAGTTCAGTTCAGCTCAGTTCATTTCAGTCACTCAGTCATGTCCGACTATTTGCCACCCCATGAATCACAGCACACCAGGCCACCCTGTCCATCACCAACTCCCGGAGTTCACTCAGACTCATGTCCATTGAGTCAGTGATGCCATCCAGCCATCTCATCCTCTGTCGTCCCCTCTTCCTCCTACCTCCAATCCCTCCCAGCATCAGAGTTTTTTCCAATGAGACAACTCTTCACATGAGGTGGCCGAAGTACTGGAGTTGCAGCTTCAGCATCATTTCCTCCAAAGAAATCCCAGGGCTGGTCTCCTTCAGAATGGACTGGTTGGATCTCCTTGCAGTCCAAGGGACTCTCAAGAGTCTTCTCCAGCACCACAGTTCAAAAGCATCAATTCTTTGGTGCTCAGCTTTCTTCATAGTCCAACTCTCACATCCATACATGACCACTGGAAAAACCATAGCCTTGACTAGATGGACCTTTGTTGGCAAAGTAATGTCTCTGCTTTCCAACATGCTATCTAGGTTGGTCATAACTTTTCTTCCAAGGAGTAAGCGTCTTTTAATTTCATGGCTGCAGTCACCATCTGCAGTGATTTTGGAGCCCTAAAAAATAAAGTCTGACACTGTTTCCACTGTTTCCTCATCTATTTTCCATGAAGTTATGGGGCCAGATGCCATGATCTTCATTTTCTGAATGTTGAGCTTTAAACCAACTTTTTCACTCTCCTCTTTCACTTTCATCAAGAGGCTTTTTAGTTCCTCTTCACTTTCTGCCATAAGGGTAGTGTCATCTGCATGTCTGAGGTTACTGATATTTCTCCTGGAAATCTTGATTCCAGCTTGTGTTTCTTCCAGTCTGGATTCTTATCTTGTGGGTTGCCTATTTGTGAGTTAAATTCATAAGATAATAGATGTTTCCTATTTATCAGGTAACAAAGAGTTTATGTAGAAGTTCTGCATAGTATATTTATTAAAGTAACATTCTTCACATATTTTGTGCCAGGTGTTCTACATTACTAAACAGATACTTTCCATATGTTTTTTTAAGTTATTTTAGACTGATCAAATCCTAAAATGCTACAGTTAAATAATTTATAGATAAAATGTATACATGCATACATATATATGTATACCAGGATGGATGGATGTGTGTGTGTATACACACACACATATGTGTTTTATCAAATAAGGCTGGGAAAAGTGTTACATAAAGAGTAAGCATCTTTTACAAATCATCAAATGGAGAATATGAAAACCAGTATTATGTAGATACACTAATCTAATGACAATTTACAAGTGGGATTTCCATTTTTAGTAATGGGTAGCTATGTTATCTGGACCAACCTTCCCACTGAAGGTAATTGAACAAGCAGGATAATTATTATGTTTGTGTATGTACAATATGTGTATGTGTTTTCTCTAAGCATCTAAGAGCTAAGAACCAAAGCATCCAAGTGAAGAACTACTAGGTCAAGATCCAGAAAAAGATAGGAAGGAATGCAGGAAAGTGAGCTGAAATGTAAAGTTACATTTTCTTGGGGTGTTTCTATTCAGCGTTAAGTCAGATCACTGGTTCTGAGAGCCCTTGCTGCCCTGCAGAGACAAAAGTTGTCTAGTGTCCACAGAGGATGGAACTCTCATACACTACTCTGTATGTTGAGCTGGAACTCAAAGGACTTTATAGGGAAAAGACCCAACTGAAATTTCACCAATCTTCACAGAGATAAGTAAAACCAGGTAAAAATTACTTCACATACAGGGCAACTTCTTACAAATGATAACCAATACTTCTCACTAGAAACACAGCAGGCCAAAGACTATATAACATTTTTTGAGTCTTAAAAGAAAGAAAACAAAAGTTGTCAACCTGAAATTCTGTATCTAACATTCTAAAAATTAAGGAGAAAATAAAGACATCAGAATTAACAAAGGTTGAAACAATACATTGTATAAAAACCTGAACCACTGTAAATGCCAATGGAAACTCATTAAATAAATAATATTATAAAGTATATTCCAATAAGTTATATAACTTGCATAAAATAAACAAATTTCTTACAAAATATAACTTCCCAAATCACATACATGAATTTTTCTAAAATCTTAGTAGCTGTATACATACTTTAAAAATAATTTATAAATACCTTTACTAAAATGAAACTGCATAAAGAAGGTTTCAGGCCCAAAAGTTTTCACTAATGAATTCTACAAAATGTGAAGAAAAAAATCATTTTATATAAACTTTTTCAGAAAATAGAAAAAGCACATTTTTCAGCTTGTTATATAAGGCCAGCATAATTCTAAAACTAAAACAGCACCAATAAAAATTTATAGACCAATATTCATCACAAACATTTACAGAAAATTAATATTTGTAAATATGTCAAACATTATAGAAAAGGATGATATATGGTAAGTGACTACATGAAGTTCATCCTAAAAACAAAAGGTTGCTAAACACTCAAAAATCATGTTTTCAATCAAATAAAAATGAAAGAAAAGATATATTTGTCATAATAAATGCAGAAAAAGAGCACTTGATAAAATTTAATTCATTTTCATGATAAAAACTCTCAATGCCTAAGAATAAAAAGAACTTGCAAACTTTCTCAGTATGATAAAAAGCATGTACAAAAAGCAAGTATCTAATATACTTCATGGAGCAATTTTGAATGCTTTTGCTCCAAAATCGAAACAAAGCAAGATTACTACCCCTAAGTTCAAAATGACTATCACCACTTTCATTTAATGTTATACTCAAAGCTGCAGCTCATTTAATAAGGAAAGAAAAAATAGGAAATGCTAAAATTGTCCTTATTCAAAGACATGATGGTCTATGTAGAAAATCATAAAGAATCGATTAAAAAAAGTGGATTGTACTTACACAGGGCTGGGTGTATGTTAAAACTAACCAACCCAGAGATGCTCCAAGAGGCTCCTCAGTGTGGGCAAGTGAAAATGTCCTGAATATGAGAGACAGATCATCTCAGCTGCATGTTCAGATGTGCATATATTTCTTCAAAATTGATTAAAGTTGTTTTGGAATGATCAAGCACCTCAAAGATAAAACACCAAATAAAGTCAAATGAGCCACACTTGCCTCATCAATCGAGTTTTCCAGTCATCTGTGATCTTGGAGATTGAAAGTTCTAGAATGGTTAAGTGGGAGGACCTTTCTTCACTCTTCAGAACTCGAGGTTACCAGGAAAAGTGGTCCTGATAGAGATCAAGCCTTGAGCCTTTAGAGTGGGAGCACTAACTCCAAGATCCTAGACTACCAGAGAACTAACCCTAGGGAGTAAAGGAAACCACTTGAATACAAGACCTGGCACCACCCAACACCAGTAGCACCCTGTGCAGGACACCTCATATATGACCTCATATATGATCATCTCAATAGATGTAGAGAAATCTTTTGACAAAATTTAGCAGGCATTTATGATCAAAACTCTTCAAAAAATGGATACAGAGGAACCTACCTCAACATAGTAAAGGCCATGTATGATAAGCCTAGAGCAAACATTATTCTCAATGTTGAAAAACTGAAAACATTCTCCCTAAGATCAGGAACAAGACAAGGGTGTACACTTTCACGACTATTATTCAACATAATTCTGGAAGTCCTAGCTACAGCAATCAGAGAAGAAAAAGAAATAAAAGGAATCTAGATTGGAAAACAAGTAAAGCTCTCACTGTTTGCAGATGACATGATAATGTACATAGAGAACCCTAAAGATACTATCAGAAAATTACTAGAGCTAATCAGTGAATTTAGCAAAGTTGCAGGATACAAAATCAATACATGGAAATCACCTGCATTTCTCAATACTAACAATGAAAAATCAGAAAGAGAAATTAAGAAATCAATCCCATTTCACAATTGCAACAAAAAGAATGAAATATCTAGGAATAAACTTACCTAAAGAGATAAAACAACTGCACACAGAAAATTATAAGACACTAATGAAAGAAATCAAAGGTGACATAAACAGATGGAGAGATATTCCATGTTCCTGGGTAAGAAGAATCAATATTGTGAAAATGACTATACTACCAAAAGCAATCTACAGATTCAATGTGATCCCTATCTAATTACCATTGGAATTTTTCACATAACTAGAACAAAACACTTCACAATTCATGTGGAAACAAAAAAGATTCCAATTAGCCGAAAAAGTCTTGATAAAGAATGGACCTAGAGGAATCAACCTTCCCACCTTCAGATTATACTACAAAGCTACAGTCATCAACACAGTATGGTACTGGCACAAACACAGAAATATAGACCAATGGAACACGATAGAAAACCCAGAAATAAACCCATGCACCTATAGGTACCTTATGTTTTACAAAAGAGGCAGAAATATACAATGGGGCAAAGACAGCCTCTTCAATAAATAGTGCTGGGAAACTGGATAGCAGATCACAAACACCTTACCGCCAAATTCAGACTTAAATTGAAGCAAGTAGGTAAAACCACTAGACCATTCAGATATGACCTAAATCAAATCCTTTATGACTATACAGTGGAAGTGAGAAATAGATTTAAGGGACTAGATCCAATAGATAGAGTGCCTGATGAACTATGGAATGAGGTTCATGACATTGTACAGGAGACAGGGATCAAGACTATCCCCATGGAAAAGAAATGCAAAAAAGCAAAATGGCTGTCTGGGGAGGCCTTACAAATAGCTGTGAAAAGAAGAGAGGTGAAAAGAAAAGGAGAAAAGGAAAGATATAAGCATCTGAATACAGAGTTCCAAGATAGCAAGGAGAGATAAGAAAGCCTTCTTCAGTGATCAATGCAAAGAAATAGAGGATAACAACAGAATGGGAAAGACTAGAGATCACTTCCAGAAAACTGGACATACCAAAGTAACATTTCATGCAAAGATGGGCTCAATAAAGGACAGAAATGGTATGGACCTAATAGAAGAAGAAGATATTAAGAGATGGCAAGAACACACAGAAGAACTGTACAAAAAAGAGCTTCACGACCAAGATAATCACGATGGTGTGATCACTCACCTAGAGCCAGACATCCTGGAATGTGAAGTCAACTAGGCCTTAGAAAGCATCACTACAAACAAAGCTAGTGAAGGTGATGGAATGCCAGTTGAGCTATTTCAAGTCCTGAAAGATGAGGCTGTGAAAGTCCTGCACTCAATATGCCAGCCAATTTGGAAAACTCAGCAGTGGCCACAGGACTGGAAAAGGTCAATTTTCATTCCAATCCCAAAGAAAGGCAATGCCAAAGAATGCTCAAACTATGGCACAATTGCACTCATCTCACATGTTAGTAAAGTAATGCACAAAATTCTCCAAGCCAGGCTTCAGCAGTACGTGAACCGTGAACTCCCTGATGTTCAAGCTGGTTTTAGAAAAGGCAGAGGAACCAGAAATCAAATTGCCAACAACCGCTGGATCATAGAAAAAGCAAGAGAGTTTCAGAAAAACATCAATTTCTGCTTTACTGACTATGCCAAAGCCTTTGACTGTGTGGATCACAATAAACTGTGGAAAATTCTGAAAGAGATGGGAATACCAGACCACCTGACCTGCCTCTTGAGAAACCTATATGCAGGTCAGGAAGCAACAGTTAGAACTGGACATGGAACAACAGACTGGTTCCAAATAGGAAAAGGAGTACGTCAAGGCTGTATATTTTCACCCTGCTTATTTAACTTCTATGCAGAGTACATCATGAGAAACGCTGGGCTGGAGGAAGCACAAGCTGGAATCAAGATTGCAGGAGAAATATCAATAACCTCAGATATGCAGATGACACCACCCTTATGGCAGAAAGTGAAGAGGAACTAAAAAGCCTCTTGATGAAAGTGAAAGAAAAGAGTGAAAAAGTTGTCTTAAGGCTCAACATTCAAAAAACAAAGATCATGGCATCTGGTCCCATCACTTCATGGCAAATAGATGGGGAAAAGGTGTCAGACTTTATTTTGGGGGGCTCCAGAATCACTGCAGATAGTGACTGCAGCCATTAAATTAAAAGACACTTACTCCTTGGAAGGAAAGTTATGACCAACTTAGACAGCATAGCAAAACCAGAGACATTACTTTGCCAACAAAGGTCCGTCTAGTCAAGGCTATGATTTTTCCAGTAGTCATGTATGGATGTGAGAGTTGGACTGTGAAGAAAGCTGAGCACCGAAGAATTGATGCTTTTGAACCGTGGTGTTGGAGAAGTCTCTTGAGAGTCCCTTGGATGGCAAGGAGATCCAACCAGTCCATTCCAAAGGAGATCAGTCCTGGGTGTTCATTGGAGGGACTGATGCTGAAGCTGAAACTCGAATACTTTGGCCACGTCATGCAAAGAGTTGACTCATTGAAAAAGACTCTGATGCTGGGAGGGATTCGGGGCAGGAGGAGAAGCAGACGACAGAGGATGAGAGGGCTGGATGGCATCACCAACTCGATGGATATGAGTTTTAGTGAACTCCAGGAGCTGATGATGAACTGGGAGGCCTGGCGTTCTGTAATTCATGGGGTCGCAAAGAGTTGGATATGACTGAGTGCCTGAACTTAACATGCAAAAGAATGAAATTAGAACACTTCCTAACACCACACAAAGATAAACTCAAAATGGATTAAAGACCTAAATGTAAGACCAGAAACTATAAAACTCTTAGAGGAAAAGATAGACAGAACATTTGATAACATAAATCAAAGTAATATCCTCTATGACCCACCTCCTAGAGTAACAGAAATAAAAACAAAAGTAAACAAGTGGGACCTGATTAAACTTAAAAGCTTTTGCACAGCAAAGAAAACTATGAGCAAGGTAAAATGACAACCCTCAGAATGGGAGAAAATAATAGCAAATGAAACAACTGACAAAGGATTAATTTCTAAAATATACAAGTAGTTTATACAACTTAATATCAGAAAGACAAACAACATAATCAAAAAGTAGGAAAAATAACTAAACAGACATTTCTCCAAAGAAGACATACAGATGGCTAACAACACATGAAAAGATGTTCAACATCACTTATTATTAGATAAACACAAACCAAAACTACAATGAGATATCACCTCACACTGGTCAGAATGGCCATCATCAAAAACCCTACAAACAATAAACGCTAGAGAGGGTGTGGGATATAGGGAATGCTTTTGCACTGTTGAGGGGATATAAATTGATGCAGCCACTGTGGAAGATGGTATGGAGATTCCTTACAAAACTAGGAATAAAAGCACCGTATGACCCAGCCATTAGACTCCTAGGCATATACCCTGAGGAAACCAAAATTGAAAAAGACACATGTATCCCATTGTTCACTGCAGCACTATTTACAATAGCTAGAAAATGGAAACAACCTAGATGTCCATCAATAGATGAATGGAAAAAGAAGTTGTGGTATATATACACAATGGAATATTACTCAGCCATAAAAAGAAATGCATTTGAGTCAGTTCTAATGAGGTGGATGAACCTAGAGCCTATTATACAGAGTGAAGAAAATCAGAAAGAGAAAGATAAATATTGTATACTAACGCATATATATGGAATCTAGAAAAATGGTACTGAAGAATTCATTTGCAATGAATTCCAGGCACATTCCAGGCAACAATGGAGAAAGAGACAGAATAGACTTATGGACATGGAAAGAGGGGAGGAGAGGGTAAGATGTATGGTGAGAGTAACATGAAAACTTACACTACCATATGTAAAAGAGATAGCCAACGGGAATTTGCAGTATGTCTCAGAAAACTCAAACAGGGCTCTGTATCAACCTAGAGGGGTGCGATGGGGAGGGAGATAGGAGGGAAGTTCAAAACGGAAGGGATATATGTAGTATACCTATATGATTCATGTTGAAGTTTGACAGAAAACAACAAAATTCTGTAAAGCAATTATCCTTCAATTAAAAAATAAATTTTTAAAATCTAATGAACCCCACTTTCTGTTATGTAACTTGTGCTATGTGCTTAGTTGCTCAGTAATATCCAACTCTTTGACTTCATAGATTGTAACCTGCCAGGCTACTCTGTCCTTGCGGATTCTCCGGGCAAGAATACTGGAGTAGGTTGTCATACCCTCTCGCCAGGGGATCATTCCAAACCAGGGACTGAAACTAGGTCTCCCACATTGCAGGCAGATTCTTTACCAACTGAGCAACCAGAAAAGCTGATTATGTAACTTACACCTAAACAAACATGATTTTGGAAAGAAAAAAAAAGTTAATATAATTCATGCATTATCACATAGTAATAATTGTGCTATACTGTTACCTGACTAGCATTCAAACTGAACATACTTAAATTTTCTAGCGATCAAAGCAAAGAAACAGAGGAAAACAATAGAATGGGAAAGACTACAGATCTCTTCAAGAAAATTAGACATACCAAGGGAATATTTCATGCAAAGATGGGCTCAATAAAGGACAGAAATGGTATGGACCTAATAGAAGAAGAAGATATTAAGAAGAGGTGACAAGAATACACAGAACAACTGTACAAAAAAGATCTTCACAACCCAGATAATCACGACGGTGTCATCACTCA
Source organism: Capra hircus (assembly GCF_001704415.2). NCBI lineage: Eukaryota > Metazoa > Chordata > Mammalia > Artiodactyla > Bovidae > Capra > Capra hircus. Next base: position 123,338,346 of record NC_030809.1, on the reverse strand, counting down.
CCAAGAGTGAGACATCCTGGAATGTGAAGTCAACTAGGCCTTAGAAAGCATCACTACAAACAAAGCTAGTGGAAGTGATGAAATGCCAGTTGAGCTATTTCAAATCCTGAAAGATGAGGCTGTGGAAGTGCTGCACTAAATATGCCAGCAAATTTGGAAACCTCAGCAGTGGCCACAGGACTGGAAAAGGTCAGTTTTCATTCCAATCCCAAAGAAAGACAATGCCAAAGAATGCTCAAACTATGGCACAATTGCACTCATCTCACATGCTAGTAAAGTAATGCTCAAAATTCTCCAAGCCAGGCTTCAGCAGTACGTGAACCATGAACTTCCTGATGTTCAAGCTGGTTTTAGAAAGGGCAGAGGAACCAGAGATCAAATTGCCAACATCTGCTGGATCATAGAAAAAGCAAGAGAGTTTCAGAAAAACATCAATTTCTGCTTTACTGAATATGCCAAAGCCTTTGACTGCGTGGATAACAGCAAATTGTGGAAAATTCTGAAAGAGATGGTAATAATAGACCACCTGACCTGCCTCTTGAGAAACCTATATGCAGGTCAGGAAGCAACAGAACTGGACATGGAACAACAGACTGGTTCCAAATAGGAAAAAGAGTACGTCAAGGCTGTATATTTTCACCCTGCTTATTTAACTTCTATGCAGAGTACATCATGAGAAATGCTGGGCTGGAGGAAGCACAAGCTGGAATCAAGATTGCCAGGAGAAATATCAATAACCTCAGATATGCAGATGACACCACTCTTATGGCAGAAAGTGAAGAGGAACTAAACAGCCTCTTGATGAAAATGAAAGAGGAGAGTGAAAAAGTTGGCTCAAAGCTCAACATTCAGAAAACGAAGATCATGGCATCTGGTCCCATCACTTCCTGGCAAATAGATGAGGAAACAGTGGAAACAGTGTCAGACTTTATTTTTTTGGGCTCCAAAATCACTGCAGATGGTGACTTGCAGCCATGAAATTAAAAGATGCTTGCTCCTTGGAAGGAAAGTTATGACCAATCTAGATAGCATATTGAAAACCAGAGACATTACTTTGCCAACAAAGGTCTGTCTAGTCAAGGCTATGGTTTTTCCAGTGGTCATGTATGGATGTGAGAGTTGGACTGTGTAGAAAGCTGAGCACCGAAGAATTGATGCTTTTGAACTGTGGTGTTGGACAAGACTCTTGGGAATCCCTTGGACTGCAAGGAGATCCAACCAGTCCATTCTAAAGGAGATCAGTCCTGGGTGTTCATTGGAGGGACTGATGCTGAAGCTGAAACTCCAATTCTTTGGCCACGTCATGCGAAGAGTTGACTCACTGAAAGAGACTCTGATGCTGGGAGGGATTGGGGGCAGGAGGAGAAGGGAATGACAGAGGATGAGATGGCTGGATGGCATCACCAACTCGATGGACATGAGTTTTAGTGAACTCCAGGAGTTGGTGATGGACAGGGAGGCCTGGCGTGCTGTGATTCATGGGGTCACAAAGAGGTGGACATGACTGAGCGACTGAACTGACTGACTGAAATTTTCTAGGACATTAATGCTCTAGGAAACATCACAGTTAATGAAATGAGGAAAACCAATAGGCAGAGACAGACGTTGATTGCAATGCAATTGCGAAAAAGGCCTCAGCTCACTCCATAGGGCCTTCAGTTTTCCAAAATTAAGTCAAAGGGGCTGGATCTTCTTACCCATTACCCTGTAATGAACTTCACTGGCTGTCTCTTTAGACAGGGCATAACCTTGAGTGAGGTGGTCCAGAGAAGGAAATGGCAACCCACTCCAGTACTCTTGCCTGGAAAATTCCACGGATGGAGGAACCTCATAGGCTACAGTCCATGGGGTCACAAAGAGTCAGACACGACTGAGCAACTTCACTTTCATTTTCTTTCAGTTATTGGAAAGAGTCTTAACTATGAGACTTTTGCAAAATTAGTAATGTTAAGGATCTCAGAGCATACCATAAGATCCACTGAAGTCTAACTCTTGTAGCACTTAAAAATATTTTGTGTAATAACTGCATCCTATCTGGGAATAGCTTCTCCACTATTCTGCTTGATCTTCTTAATTCTAGTTGATCTTTCTTCCTCTAGTATTCTGGCTGATCTAAGGTAGGCTAAACAAACCACATAGCTCCTGCCTCTGCAGTCGGTCTTGAGTGTTTAAATGGTACTTCAGTTCAGTTGCTCAGTCATGTCCGACTCTTTGCAACCCCATGGAATGCAGCACACTAGGCTTCCCTGTCCATCACCAACTCCTGGAGATTGTTCAAACTCATGTCCATGTAGTCAGCCATGTCATCCAACCATCTCATCCTCTGTCATCCCCTTCTCTGGCCTTCAAACTTGCCCAGCACCAGGGTCTTTTCCAATGAGTCATTCTTCGCATCAGTATTTACTTCGCAAAGTATTGGAGCTTCAGTTTCAGCATCAGTCCTTCCAATGAATATTCAGGACTGATTTCCTTTAGGATGGACTGGTTGGATATCCTTGCAGTCCAAGGGACTCTCAAGAATCTTCTCCAACACCACAGTTCAAAAGACTCAATTCTTTGGTGCTCAGTTTTCTTTATAGTCCAACTCTCACATCCATACATGACTACTGGAAAAACCATAGCTTTGACTAGATGGGCCTTTGTTGGAAAAGTAATGTCCCATCTCTTTAAGAGTTTTCCACAGTTTGTTGTGATCTACACAGTCAAAGGCCTTGGCATAGTCAGAAGCAGAAGTAAATGTTTTCCTGGAACTCTCTTGCTTTTTTGATGATCCAACGGATGTTGGCAATTTGATCTCTGGTCCTCTGCCTTTTCTAAATCCAGCTTGAACATCTGGAATTTCATGGTTCACATACTGATGAAGCCTGGCTCAGAGAATTTTGAGCATTATTTTGGTAGCTTGTGAGATGAGTGCAATTGTGTGGTAATTTGGGCATTCTTTGGCATTGCCCTTCTTTAGGATTGGAATGAAAATTGACTTTTGCAGTCCTGTGGCCACTGCTGAGTTTTCCAATTTTGCTGGCATATTGAGTGCAGCACTTTCACAGCATCATCTTTTAGGATTTGAAATAGCTCAACTGGAATTCCATCACTTCCACTATCTTTGTCCGTGGTAATGCTTCCTAGGGCACACTTGACTTCACATTCCATGATGTCTGGCTCTAGGTGAGTGATCACACCAGCATGGTTATCTGGGTCATGAAGATCTTTTTTATATAGCTCTTCTTTGTATTCTTGCCACCTCTTCTTAATATCTTCTGCTTCTGTTAGGTCCATACCATTTCTGCCCTTTATTGACCCCATTTTTGCATGAAATATTCCCTTGCTATCTCTAATTTTCTTAGAGAGATCTCTAGTCTTTCCCAATCTATTGTTTTCCTCTCTTTCTTTGCATTGATCACTAAGGAAGGCTTTCTTATCTCTCCTTGCTAGTCTTCAGAACTCTGCATTTGGATAGCTAGATCTTTCCTTTTCTACTTTGCCTTTAGCATCTCTTCTTTTCTCAGTTATTTTTAAGGCCTCCTCAGAGAACCACTTTGCCTTTTTGCATTTCTTTTTTTGGATGGTCTTGATCACTGCCTCCTGTACAATGTCATGAACCTCTATCCATTGTTCTTCAGGGACTCTGTCAGATCTAATCCTGTTCATCTATTTGTCACTTCCACTGTATAATCATAAGGGATTTGATTTAGGTCATACCTGAATGGTCTAGTGGTTTTCCCTACTTTCTTCAATTTAAGTCTGAATTTGACAATAAGGAGTCCATGATCTGAGCCACAGTCTGCTCCCAGTCTTGTTTTTGCTGACTGTATAGAGCTTCTCCATCTTTGGCTGCAAGGAATATAATCAACCTGATTTCAGTATTGACCACATGGTGATGTCCATGTGTAGAGTCTTCTCATGTTGTTGGAAGAGGGTGTTTGCTATGACCAGTGCATTCTCTTAGCAAAACTCTGTTAGTCTTTGTCCTGCTTCATTCTGTACTCCAAGGCCAAATAAGCCTATTACTCCAGGTATCTCTTGATTTCCTGCTTTTGCATTCCTGTCCTGTATAATGAAAAGGACATCTTTTGAGGGTGTTGGTTTTAGAAGGTCTTGTAGGTCTTCATAGAACTGTTCAGCTTCTTCAGCATTACTAGTTGGGGCACAGACTTGAATTACTGTGATATTGAATGGTTTTCCTTGGAAATGAACAGAGATCATTCCATCATTTTTTAAATTGCACCTATATACTGCATTTTCAACTCGTTTGTTGACCATGATGGCTACGCCATTTCTTCTAAGGGAGTCTTGCCCACAGCAGTAGATAATGGTCATCTGAGTTAAATTCACCCTTTCCAGTCCATTTTAGTTCACTGATTCCAAAAATGTCAATGTTCACTCTTGCCATCTCCTGTTTGACCACTTCTAATTTACCTTGATTCATGGACCTGACATTCCAGGTTTCCATGCAATATTGTTCTTCCATCACCAGTCACATCCACTGGGCATTGTTTTCACTTTGGCTCTGTCTCTTCTTCATTCTAATGTTATTTCTCCACTCTTCTCCAGTAGCATATTGGGCACCTATCGACCTAGGAAGTTCATCTTTCAGTGTCATATCTTCTCTTTTATTATTGTTCATGGGTGGAGAAGGAAATGGCAACCCACTCCAGTACTCTTGCCTGGAGAATCCCATGGACAGAGGAGCCTGGCAGGCTACAGTCCATGGGTTCACAAGAGTCAGACATGACTTAGCAACTAAATTGCCACCACCACTGTTCATGGGGTTCTCAAGGCAAGAATACTGAAGCTGTGTGCCATTGCCTTCTCCAGTGGACCACGTTTTATCAGAACTCTCCACCATGACCCATCCATCTTGGGTGGCCCTACACAGCATGACTCATAGTTTCATTGAGTTAGACAAAGCTGTGGTCCATGTGATCAGTCTGATTAGTTTCCTGTGATGGTGGTTTTCATTCTGTCTGCCCTCTGAGAAATAAGGATAAGAGGCTTATGGAATGGTACTTATCTCCCCTTTTATACTTTCCAGATTTGCTCATCTTTGGCTCATCCTCCACTGCCCTAGGAAGCTTATCTGGTGGAGGGGAAGGGAGTCTGACCCAGACTTTCAACCATTAGAAATATGAACTCCTAGTCACCATCCTCTTCTAAGCCACAGATGCTGTGTTGTCAGTTTATCATCAAAATTGAGCCTAAAATAATAAGACATCACATGTTTTCCTCACATTTGCTAATCTGCCCCACTATTTAACAGAATCGCTGTATCCTCCTGTTAATCAAGGTCAATTATTCCTACCTGGGTGGTAGCTTTTTCCTTTGCTCCTGTTCTCTCAGCCCAAGGACCTCAAATGTACCATAGTGTTCAGCTATGGCAGAAAGTTTTATACGCTTTTATTATGGGTCCTCTGATAGACTCATTTCCCCTCTGAGAATCAGGATGGGAGCCACAGGGATGGGAGACATATCCCTCACAGGTAAACAATGAATGAAGAGCCAATCCTCCTTGCACTCCTGCAGAGCCTATGTATCGTAACTGTTAGGCACAGCCCTAAAAGCAACCATAGATAGAGAGAATATACTGAATGATGGAGTTGCATCCTACGGTATGACACACACATCCTTGTAATGTTTTATCTCAAGTTAGCATCTCAGCTGCACCTTCACATAGACATTTCAACATTCTCTCAGGAAAGCAGATTTAGGGTGGTATAATATATGATGGAACCAATGGGTCCATAATTGGATCCCTGTTGCTGAATCTCTCTTTCTATAAAGTTTCTTCTGTCTCTGCTTACACCCAGCCTTCTACTTAGGACTGCCACTGCTCAGTGGGGTGATAGACCCTAGAAGCCTGATCACAGGACATCACGTGACAATGCAGCCAGGGCTGCCTACCATGACCCTGATTCTATCACACCCAGCAAGTCACACATTCAGCTAGACCCAGTGGTAATCATCATAAAATGAAAGTGCCCATAAGAGACTGGGCCCAGGCATGGGCAGAAGGAACAAACAAGCTGTATTAATAAAAGCAGGGGGCTCAGACTCCCATTCCAGTGTTATCTGGGTAAAAGTTTAAAAGCTGGCTCTTCAGATTAAGGAAGCCCCAGATATAAATCTATAGCATTTATATAAATCTACAGCATTTCAGTTCGGTTCAGTTTAGTCACTCAGTCGTGTCCGACTCTTTGTGACCCCATGAATTGCAGCACGCCAGGCCTCCCTGTCCATCACCAATTCCCGGAGTTCACTCAGACTCACGTCCATTGAGTCGGTGATGCCATCCAGCCATCTCACCCTCTGTCGTCCCCTTCTCCTCCTGCCCACAATCCTTCCCAGCATCAGAGTCTTTTCCAATGAGTCAACTCTTCACATGAGGTGGCCAAAGTACTGGAGTTTCAGCTTTAGCATCATTCCTTCCAAAGAAATCCCAGGGCTGATCTCCTTCAGAATGGACTGGTTGGATCTCCTTGCAGTCCAAGGGACTCTCGAGAGTCTTCTCCAACACCACAGTTCAAAAGCATCAATTCCTGGGCTCTCAGCTTTCTTCACAGTCAAACACTCACATTCATACATGACTATTGGAAAAACCATGACTAAACGGACCTTTGTTGGCAAAGTAATGTCTCTGCTTTTCAACATGCTATCTAGGTTGGTCATAACGTTTCTTCCAAGGAGTAAGCACCTTTTAATTTCATGGCTGCAATAACCATCTGCAGTGATTTTGGAGCCCCCCAAAATAAAGTCTGACACTGTTTCCAATATTTCCCCATCTATTTCCCATGAAGTGATGGGACCAGATGCCATGATCTTCGTTTTCTGAATGTTGAGCTTTAAGCCAACTTTTTCACTCTCCTCTTTCACTTTCAACAAGAGGCTATTTAGTTCCTCTTCACTTTCTGCCATAAGGGTGGTGTCATCTGCATCTCTGAGGTTATTGATATTTCTCCCAGCAATCTTGATTCCAGCTTGTGCTTCCTCCAGCCCAGTGTTTCTCATGATGTACTCTGAATATAAGTTAAATAAGCAGGGTGAAAATATACAGCCTTGATGTACGCCTTTTCCTATTTGGAACCAGTCTTATATAAATATAAAGCATTTTCCAATTTCCTAGGTATAAATACTCCCACCATGGCTGACTTCAAGCTACTAGTGTGACGTCATTCAACAGATTTGGAAAAAGATGGTTCTCATCAGCACCTCTCTCTCATGCCACATCTACATTCACATGAGAGAGGAGAAGAGCCCTCACAGGCAGTTGTATAATTCTCTGAGTAGACAATGTAGCCTGCTTCAAAACTTTTGAGTGTATGCGTTTTTATTCTCCTATGAATCTTGACTCCACATGGTGCCCTCTCCCGCCACAGAAAACTGTAATACCATATCGTCCACCGGGTTGTATAGCCTAAGTTGCAAGACTGTTTTGTCATGGACCAAATGTGCTAAGAGCCTTTTCCAAATCAAGGCTCAGCTCGAAGTAGACAGTCCTCAATGTTACATGATAAACAAGTCAATGAAGTATTCCCAAGCACAGAAAAGTTTATATTCAGAATGCAAATGCCCACCAGGAATGAAAAGTAAAAGAAGCAGCAAATTATCTTTTTTTTTTTAATTGAAGTATAACTGACTTGAAACATTATTAGATTCAGGCGTACAGTATAATGATGTAGTATTTTTATATATTACAGAATGTTCACAAGTCTGGTTACTATCTGTCCAAGTTGTTATGTTTCGACTATATACCCTATGTTGTACATTACATACTTGTGCTTTATTTTATTTCTGGAAGACTATACCTCTTAATCTTCCTCATCTATTTCACTCACCCACCCACCTACCTACCTCCCATTTGGCAACCACCAGCTTGTTCATTGTGTACATGAATCTGTTGCTGTTGTGCTGTTCATTTATGTCCTTCAGATTCCACATAAGCCAAATCCATATGCTATAACTTATTTCACTTAGCAAAATATTCTAAGTTCATCCATATTGTCAAAATGGCAATATTTTTATGGCTGAGTATTATTTCTTTGAATATATACATCTTTATCATTCATCCATTGATGTACACTTAGATTGATTCCATATCTTGGCTATTATAAATAATGCTGCAATGAATACAGAGATGCCTAAATATCTTGACTATTATAAATAAGGGTACAATGAGAAACCTATATGCAGGTCAGGAAGCAACAGTTAGAACTGGACACAGAACAACAGACTGGTTCCAAATAGGAAAAGGAGTGCATCAAGGCTGTATATTGTCACCCTGCTTATTTAACTTCTATGCAGAGTACATCATGAGAAACGCTGGGCTGGAAGAAGCACAAGCTGCAATCAAGATTGCCAGGAGAAATATTAATAACCTCAGATATGCAGATGACACCACCCTTATGGCAGAAAGTGAAGAGGAACTGAAAGTCTCCTGTTGAAAGTGAAAGAGGAGAGTAAAAAAGTTGGCTTAAAGCTCAACATTCAGAAAATGAAGATCATGGCATCCGGTCCCGTCACTTCAGGGGAAATAGATGGGGAAATAGTGGAAACAGTGTCAGACTTTATTTTGGGGGGCTCCAAAATCACTGCAGATGATGACTACAGCCATGAAATTAAAAGGTGCTTACTCCTTGGAAAAAAGTTATGACCAACCTAGATAGCATGTTGAAAAGCAGAGACATTACTGTGCCAACAAAGGTCCATCTAGTCAAGGCTATGGTTTTTCCTGTGGTCATGTATGGATGTGAGAGTTGGACTGTGAAGTAGGCTGAGTGCCGAAAACCTGATGCTTTCGAACTGTGGTGTTGGAGAAGACTCCTGAGAGTCCCTTGGACTGCAAGGAGATCCAACCAGTCCATTCTGAAGATCAGCCCTGGGTGTTCTTTGGAAGGAATGATGCTAAAGCTGAAGCTCCAGTACTTTGGCCACCTCATGCGAAGAGTTGACTCATTGGAAAAGACTCTGATGCTGGGAGGGATTGTGGGCAGGAGAAGAAGGGGACGACAGAGGATGAGATTTTTGGATGGCATCACTGACTCGATGGACGTGAGTCTGAGTGAACTCCGGGAGTTGGTGCTGGACAGGGAGGCCTGGCGTGCTGCGATTCATGGGGTCGCAGAGTCGGACATGACTGAGTGACTGAACTGAATTGAACTGATCATCTACTCAACCAGTCTTCTTTTGCCAAACTCAAGTGTCAGGTAGTAGCATGATGAATAGCATGGAACATGAAATATCATGCTTATCAGGTATATTATAGTATATATTTCTAGAATATTGTCATATTTGAGGATTAAAATATTTATGATGCTGTTAAATACTACCAAATTCTCCATAGGTGGTATACCATTTTGTACTTCAATAAATTGCACATGTATACCCAAAGGAATTATTTTCTGTATATTCCTCATTTTTCTCAACTTGATTGTTAAGAAATGGTTCATTACTGTAGTTAAATTTATTTTATCATGAGAGAGGTTAAACACCTTTTTAAATGCTTAAGTGCTATTTACATTTTACCCTGTGATTTATCTTTCATGTCCTTTGCTCATTTTTAATTGGATTGTTCTTCCTAATTTCTAGGATTTTTATTTACATATACTTCAAATAATTATATAATACTCTATTTCAACCATGTTTTACTGGACTGGTCTCTTGATAAAAAGTGTTTTCAGCTCTAATGTGGCCTGTTTTCATTTTTATTCAGCATTTCTCTCTGAGGCTTTCCAAGGACCAAGTATGGACAACACCACACACTCTCCCCATCCACTGATTTGCACAGAGAGAACCAAGCAGGTGGGATTTCAACATGAGCCAAGGCATTACTTTAGGATCTGAAGTAAACCACAAAATGTGTGCAAATGAAAAAATGCTGTTGTCCTAAAATTTAACCATGTAGCCTATAATTCCATTTATAAACTGTCAGTCACAGCCACAAGTTAAACTACACTTTTAAAGTAAGCCAAGGAATACTGAACTAGCCATCCAATCTTCTACAGTCATTTCTTCCCTCAGGGTAATTGCAGCTGTGGGGCACAGCATAGAAACTGAAAGTAAGAACAAAAAACCTGAGCAAAGGGTCGCTGTGGGGTAAGAGAAGTTATATTTATATGCAATATATTATTAAGGTTTTCAAAACTTTGAAAGACAACCCACTAAGTAAGTCAATATCCAAGTAGAGTTCAGTGTTCAGGAAGCATGCAAAGAGAGACAGAGGGTGTGGAAAAGAAATTAAAAGAAAGCAGGAAGTAAAATAATTTCCATGAAGAATCAGAATCGAGAAGAAATACAACTGAAGTATAATAATCTCCTGGGAGGTATCTCTACTAGGAGATGAAAAGGGAGGAAAAGTTGTTATGAAGACATACAAGAGTGGGTTGTGCCAATCCGTCTGCTTAGTCTCTGATCACATTTAAAAATAACTTATCCCAGAAATAGTTTCAGCACAGCACCAATGTTACTGCGTGGGAAACTGAGAGCAGGATTGTGGCATAGACATTATAAGTCAGTTGTTCAAAACTGCTTCTCTAAATTGTAGCTTAGAAATCACCACCCCAAATTCAAGTACATTGGAGGTGATGCCAGCAGTACTAGTACTTAGTGAACATACCTAAATATGTAGGAGTTCTTCAGGGAGGCAGTAAGAATGATAGCCAGGAACCACCACCCACCTCGTCATAAGTAACAGAAGGAAGAGTACAGATGTGAAATATTCAAGAGCCACTCACCTGTCTTCAAATCATGGCAGAAAAAATCAGAAGGGCATGACCTACAATGTTAACATTTCCCACTTATTATATTCCTTGGAGGTATCTATTAATGTTAGGCTCATAGTATTTATGAAAGTCAATATTTTAATAAAATTTTTACAGCATGAGTAGAAGAGAAAGTTTGTACTCAGTGGCAAGGGATCTGAGTTTACATCATGCTTCTGCCACTTATTAGCCGTATGGTCATGGGCAAATGACTTAAGGTCCTAAATCTACCCATGATCAATTTTAGAAGAGGGGAATAACAATCATTATTACTGGGAAAATAAATATTGTGTAATGGAATAACATCTGGCACATAAGTGTTCATGACATGTAACCTATCTTCTACCCTGTCTTCTAGAACATTCTTTAAACTCATTCCTGATAAGAAAACTTTTCGTCCCTTTTCTGTCTTAAGAAGTGGACTTTGGCCTCAGTATCAGAATAAATAGGCCATATAAAGTAAATAGAATGAAGATTAGAATACTAAGGTATCTAAGGGAGGGAAAAAATCTGTAATCCAGGAATATAGACTGTTACAGACACAAAGCTTCAGACACCTTGGTAATTATTTCTTCTGTCATTAAAGTTTGAGTTAGGTATGAGTGAGTGGGAAAAAAAATAGTTTTACAACTTGAAATAGTATGGAAACTTTCAGAATCCTGCATCAAATTCTGATTTACAATTCACTAAATTGGTGAGGAAAGCTGATTGGAGAGGGTCTTGAATATACGGCCGAGTAGCAAAGATTTTTGATCAAATAATGATGTGATTAAAGATGGATTTGGAAAATTTTTCCTCAGCATTGGTAACTATTCATTGAGCACTCCACAGAAAAACAGGATGTATGAAGTAGGGCAGAGGATGAATTGAAAGGATGGAGGCAGTGTGCAAGTCATCAAAGTAGCAAGATGATCTTTTCTGAGTAAAGAGGACAAAGGTAAGGCTAAGTTCTTGAGGACCATGAAGACTTTTCTTTAGCATCTACTGTGGACTGGTGCTATAAAGATCTAACAGGAGACCAATAAAGAAATTACAATCTGTGCTAAAGAACCAATTCATGTTAGGGAAACTTCTCTGCACAGTCATGACTTCTCTAAATACATGCACAAAAGATGAATGGGCAATGGTGCTTATTAAGACTTGAATAGTTTAATATGAAGATTCTGTAATAATTTAAGGAAATTGTTGAAATTACCTTAATGTCATAATTATTAATGTTCATTAATTCAAAAACTAATTGTTAAGGTAACACTTTGGCATAGTCAGAACACAAAAAATATGTAAAGAGGTTCTATAAGTAGCAATGACATCCATACTAAGAGCATTAAGGTTTAATTGAAACATGACTAGTTGAGAAACAAATAGTAACTCAAGAACTCCTGAGACTTGAGTTTTTTCTCTGAGACAGAAGATACAGTAATTCTTGTATAAGGGTTTCTTTTCTGATGTAGGGATGGTAAAATATCACTCAACTCAAGAAAAATGGATGATTCACAAGCATGTAAGGTAAGGCTTGAACTGGGTATTTGAAGGGGAGGAGGAGACTAACATCTATTTAATACCCTGCAAGCATTAGCTGAAATGCTTCACTTGTATTTCCCCAAAACATACACTAACTCTTTGAAGTAGGCAGTGTTAACTGTATTTTAGAAATGAAGAAACCAAGGCTCAGCAAGTTAAATTGACTACAATCACTCAGTTAGCAGGCAATTAAAGAACCGGAATTACAACCCAGGGCCTGTGAAGCCCAACTCCATGTTCTTTGTACTCCACTACAATAGTCAATCAAGTTTAAGTAAGGATTTATAAAAATTTAGGGCAAGCAAATAAATACGTCCAACACAAGACTGTATTTAAAACAAATTCTAAACATGATTTTCTCTCTTGCTTATATGACAGTTGTAGCAGATATGTGATCCTGAAAAGAACTCCTCTTCAAGGTATATCATTTTTATCCTTCAGCAATTGTACCCAAAGTTGTGCCACACTGCACAATCACAACCAAGTAAACTGAGATGTTTATCCCAAGGACCTGTTACCTTTCTGATGTTTGTTCTGAAGATTAAAAAAAGGTGACACTCAAAATAAATAGGAGGTAGCTACCTGAGCAAGTTGGGTTTTTTCATCAAATTCCCATTTTCATTGCTAAAATATAAAAGCAAATGAAATATCAGAAGCAATTAACACATATGCTCATACCTGAGTGGATTGTATAACTGAATACGTCAATGAAAAGTATGTTTAGCAGTACAATGTCAAGAAGGTTATTTTTGCAGAATTATTGCATTTATACAAAACAATAGCAATATAAGCAGCCAGTTTACCCAGTGGTATTAAAAATGCTTAATGTAGAGAAGTGGCTGAACTAGTTATACATGATATGTAACTATTCTTTCACAATTTGCAAAAATTCTTATACAGACTAGTTATGTCATTTCCTTTCCTACATTTTACTTTTTTGATTAGACAGGAAAATTTCAACCCAATGTATTATTTTCAAAGGAAAATAATCAGACTTGTGTAGAACACAAATTCCTTAAGACTTTCTTGTGTTAAAGAAAGCAACATTTTATTTTAATGTTCTTCCAAGTTCACAAAAAAAAAAAAAGATGCTGAAATTTTAAGAACTAAGTTATTCTTATAGAAAACATTTATCTAACTTAATAACAATGATTATCAAATTTTTCAATCTCTAGTATTTTTGAAAAGTTGGCCTTTTTTCCACCTACATTTTAATACCATACTTTAATTCTTTTAACTTCCCTGGTGGCTCAGATGGTAAAGTGTCTGCCTACAATGCGGGAGACCCGGGTTCAATCCCTGGGTCGGAAAGATCTCCTGGAGAAGGAAATGGCAACCCACTCCAGTATTCTTGCCTGGAAAATCCCATGGACGGTAGAACCTGGTAGGCTACTGTCCATGGGGTAGCAAAGAGTCAGACACGACTGAGCTACTTCACTTTCACTTTAATTCTTTTAATAAATTAACAAAACTTTGGAAAAATACCTAAAATGTAGAAAGGGGTTACCGGAGTGCGTTCTTTTGCTTTCAGATATTTGAAGGAAAAACTCAGAACCGCTTAATAAATCTAGTCAGCCATCTCTGAAAAATATTCTTCCACTGAAAATTATCTGAGCATAATAGCACATACATACAAGTTACAGGGAATCTGGCGTTCTCATATCCTGCTACTGTGATTGAAAGTTTATCAACCTTCTAGAAGTCAGTTGGTAATGACTCCAGTTTTATATATGCCTCTCCCTTGAACCCAATATTTCTACTCCCAAGAATTTAGCCCAGGGAAACACGTGTACAAGTTCACCATATATACGTGAATATACGTCAATATACGTGAAAGAGAAATATTCACTGAAACATGAAGCAAAATTTTGATTAGAAATAATCTAGCTGAACCTCCACTTTAGTTAACTAAATTGTGGTTTTTAAACAACAAAAAGCTGTGGAGCCTCTAAAATGATCAAATAGAGCTACATGTTCTGATATAAACCAAAGTACATAATCTACTGAGTGAAGAATCAGGTTATAGAGCAGCATATATATTATAGTTCTGCATGTTATATTCTTACATGGATTGGAAGATACAGCTCAAATTTTAAGCTATAATATTTCTGCACAGTGAAGCTAAAATTGGGAAGTACCTCTTTAGCATATACTAGCTACAATAGTATATATTGCTTTAATTTTTAAAAGTCACCCCCATTTAATTAAATTACTTTCAAGTGAAATAATTACATATAATTTAGTGATATTATGATGATAAATTAAAGAAAAAAATCTCAGATTGTCTTGTGATTGCATTTTGTGTTTCAGTTCACTAAGTCTATCATATGTAACATTTTTGCCAGCAACAGCATCTATTATTGTCCAGGCACTAGACAGTCCCCATGACAGTGTCTGGGTAATAAGAGTCTGAATGAGGACAGAACAGTTCCTGCCTAATTCAAACCTTCCCCACCTACTCACAGTTTCCATGAACTCCTCAACATTTTTTCACAAAAACACAATTTTTAGCCAGGGCCAGTTCCTGTTATACTAGAACCCTATTACACTTTGTCTTTGGAAGCTCTATGATGGTTTGAAAAAAACTCTAACTCCTCTCATTCCTTCTTAGGCCCTGAAATACAAGCTCCTGATCATCAACAACAACAAAATGACATCTATAATTGTATTTAAAATTGTTCCTGGGAGATTTCAACAACAGCACTATTGCTGTTTTCCCAACCCATCTCAATATGGCTAGGATTCCCAGAGAAGAAATAATTTGCTTTGCTCTCATGCTCTACTAAAAAGCACTTGTTGTCAGCAGCCACCTTCACTTCCACACAGAAACTCCACTACTTCAGCAACACCCCAGGTCACTGAGATTCAGAAAAGTCACAAAATTATAATGAAAACAGTAGATGCTTAGATAATCTCTTAGTGCCATTTAGTTTCATGTAAGTGAAACATTACAAAGATCATGGCATCCAGTCCCATCACTTCATGGCAAATAGAGAAACAGTGGAAACAGTGGCAGACTTTTCTGGGGCTCCAAAATCACTGCAGATGGTGACTGCAGCCATGAAATTAAAAGAAGCTTACTTGTTGGGAGAAAAGTTATGACTAACCTAGACAGCATATTAAAAAGCAGAGACATTACTTTGCCAACAAAGGTCTATCTAGTTAAGGCTATGGTTTTTCCAGTAGTGATGTATGGGTGTGAGAGTTGGACTATAAAGAAAGCTGAGCACCAAAGATTTGAGGCTTTTGAACTGTGGTGTTGAAGAAGACTCTTTGACAGTCACTTGGACTGCAAGGAGATCCAACCAGTTCATCCTAAAGGATATCAGTCCTGAATATTCACTGGAAGGACTGATGTTGAAGCTGAAACTGATGCAAAGAACTGACTCATTGGAAAAGACCCTGATGTTGGAAAAGATTGAAGGTGGGAGGAGAAGGGGACGACAGAGGATGAGATGGTTGGATGGCATCACTGACTCAATGGACATGAGTTTGAGTAAACTCCGGGAGTTGGTGATGGACAAGGAGACCTGTCAGACACGACTGAGCAGCTGAACTGAAGTGAAACGTTATTCCATCTTCACATTAAAGAAGCCTCGCCACCAGATTCATCCTTCTATAAACCATAGCTATTTGTGAAGTATATCACAGACATGTGCTTAGTCGCTCAGTCATGTTCAAATCTTTGCAATCCCATGGACTTTAGCCCACCAGGCTCCCCTGCCCATGGGGATTCTCCAGGCAAGAATACTGGAGTGGGATGCCATGACCTCCTTAAGGGGATCCTCCCTACCCAGGGATCAAATCCAGGTCTCATGCATTGCAGGTGGATTCTTTACCATCTGAGCCACCAGGGAAGCCGTATCGCAGATCAGTATATGACAATTAAATTCCTAAATGCCAACAACCACTTAAACATTTTTCTCTTTCTTTCCTAAAATGTTCTTTCGTCATGACTTCTCTTAGACTCAGATGTTTTTTGTTAAACATGGAAGGAAATGCAACAGGTAAAGAAATATAAAACACATTAAGAAACATTCTTGCATTCATTTAAACACTCCTGTGTGTCAAAAACTCTTGATGGTTAGTGAATATGAGGAAGATACAATTTGTCCCAAAAGTCTGTAAAGACTCCATATTCATTTATTTCTCTTCATCTAGAATGTGTTTTTATCCAAGATCAAGATTACAATGAAAGTATAAAAATAGCTACTAACACATATTGAGTACTTAGCACATTTTAGGTAGTAGGGTAAATATTTTATCAACATGTAATCATTGGAAAAACTTCATGAAATAGGTACAGTTTAGTAATTCTGTTTTACAGGCAACTCCACTGTTGATAGAGAAACTTATAGAAAATATAACAAATTGTTGGTTTTTCCAATAAATATGTTTTTCTGGAATATTTATATAATAGGCAAGTATGATGATAAAGAGTTTTGTCAATCGCTTTAATAAAATTTAATATAATTTAATATACTTTAACATAATACTTTAATATACTTTAACACAAATTTATCAGAATATAATCTACCTTGAATTTAAATATACCCCTTATAGTACGATTATGAAATATTATGTTTCTTTCTTCAATGTAATTATCATCAAATCTTGAAGCATCTCTCTTGAATAGTGTTTCAATGAAGAATATCAAGGTGAAATGAGTACAATAATTGATTTTAGGGTTTTAAAGTATTAAAGGAGTCTAATTGGAAGAAAATTTGGGGGGAAAAATGCTAAGCAAGTGTTTTACTTACCACCCCCAACAAAGACACATGAGTTACTAAAAGAGGAAGAAGAAAGAAAGTTGGAAGACAAGAATAGATATTGGTGTACATAGTGGTATACAATGTGCTCCCTTATTTAGGCCTGGATTGTGAGTGAGATGGGAACTCTTAAATTTGGACACCCAAGAGTAGAAAACTGTGTAACTGGAGATCTTCAAGAAAATCCATTCATGTTCCCCTACCCCAATCAAAATGGCACAGGCAAAGAAAAATAGAGATAAATGAAATGTAATAGAAGTAGAGAAGTTTTGATGGCCACGAGCCTAAAATCCCAAGAAAAGCACAGGAGATCAGCTTAACCTGACCCATGCCCTTAAGTATATAAGAACGTTAACACAGAGAAAGCTAGCAAGTGAGACAGGCATTATAGACTGACACTAAAGTGGTTGGCCATCCATGCAAATGTAGAGATGGATACTGAAAAGTGAAGATCATGACTGGACTGCACATATCAGAAAGGGGAAGGAAAGGACCAAAGAGGATATCTCTGCCTCCCACTGACACTACAGCAATAGGTAATTCCAAGTACTTGCAAAACAACTGCAAGGCCAGAGGTAGGTGAACAGGGTTCTGTAAATCCTGAAGCGACAGCGTTTTAAATCTTAAATGACTGATCACTGACTTTGCTGTAGTTTCCACCCCAAAAGACTAAGAAATCATGATTGTGGAGTGAATATCTACCTGGATAAGAGCAGACCAATTTTTCTAGTATTGAGAGCAAGAAATTCAGAATAGAAATTAAACTCAGCTATGGAGGGGAAAGTCTTAAATTTTCCGTGCTAGATTTTGACATCCACCAAGCCCACAGCAGGCTGTAAGAGACCCATAAAAGCTGAAATTGCCTAATTCCATATCTGTCCGTTTCCACCACCATATCTTCCACTATTGGATCAGTCATCATCAACTTCTTCTCTACATTATCACAGGGATCTGGAGGTCTACATACCCTGGGTGTTTTTTTAATTTGTTGTAAATGCATCACAGCCTAAGTGGAAGGGAAAAGGGAGAAACCAAAACTTCCCTTTGAAAATTGCCAATTTTCTTTTCCTACAGTACTTTCAATTGTTCAACAAAGAATCACTGCTAGCCCTTTCCTGAGTCTCTTACCAGGGAATTTGCTGGAAAATTCATCAGACCCTACCTTACGTTCCTCTGTGTTCTATAGTTTCTCTGCTAGAAGCAGTAAGAACTGGAATTTCAGGGTCAAATAGCTTTACTCGGCCAAAGTTCTCATCCCCATTAAGTCATAAGGAAAAATTTCAAATAATACCTGTTTTTAAATATTATCATTACCTATATTATCTGAATACAGATGTAAATACATGAAACCATCAGGAGAAATATTTCTCCTTCATCTTCTTTCCTGTTACCTTCTCTTGATTTACTTCTCCTCTTCCATTATTTTTACTTTTCCTAAGTCAGCTTATTTCCCTCCATAGGGTATAATTTAACAGCTTGTTTGATCTGTTTCCCTACCCTACTCATACATCAATGCCTTCTTTTTCCGGTCAGCAAATCTTTTGCCAAGCTTGTTCTTCCCACTCTTCATTAGATGTACTTTTTCTTTTGCCAGGAGCATTAGTTTAGTACCATGCATCATGGTCCAGAAAACTAAATTCTGTTCAACACCATCCACAGAGCCAGCTGTTCACTTCTCAGTTCCTTCTTTATCTTCCAAAGTCCTGACCTTCAATTAGAAGATGTAAAACCACCACCTGTGTTCCCAAGATTTGCAATTTCCTACCCAGATTTCTAAACATATATACAATCCAGGGTTTTTTTTTCCTTTCATATTTTTAGCAGTTCTAATTAAACATTGGACTGGTGTGTAAATATCAAATGTTAAATGACTTTTGATGTTCTAATCAATAATATTTTATTGCCATTTAGTCCTCAGTATCGATGAATTTTGACATATATAGCTCATGGGATTGCATAGAGTCAGACATGACTGAGCAAATGAACTGAACTGAATCTTTATAATCCATTTTACTTTCTAAAGAGAATCATTTCAGTTATAAGAAATAGATGCAATATAACATTCGAATTAAAAAATACATACACAAATATTTCGCAATTATATTCCTGATAGAGTTTAAAGGAACTAATTTTTCAATGTTTTAGAAGTTTTAAGCTGTGTTTTTTTAAACACGTCCAAGACTAAATCTTCAACACTGTTCTCTAATTAGTGACTATCTCTTATGTTCACTAACTGCATGCCTTTATTCCATCTATGAATTTCTACACAGTTGAGGTCAAAGGTCCCATGAAAGATGAAAAGCAATAACTTTAACTTGACTGTTATTGAGTTAAGCTGAAGATAGGGGTTGTAATTCTGTTTTACCTTTTAAGGAAGACCAAAATCTTTTTCTACAAATTGAATATGTATTGGGGGTGGGGGGAACAAATGTGAATTTGCAAAGTTGAAAAATTATTAAAATCATCTTCCACATATGTTTTTATATTTTTGGTACTCTTGTGTTGAGACAGAACCATGCGATTTAAAATGTCAAGTTAAATAGTAGGTTAGAACTCTTGGGAAGATTCACTGCTTACACTTGTTATTGTATTAGTATATCCTAAATTCCTGAAAGCCCACAGGAAAAAATTTTAATTAATAAGACACTTCCACAGAATTTAACATGTTCTACTACATACAGTAGGTGCTTTCTCAACCCATTCTGAGTCAGCACCTAGATCCCATTATCCTTTAGGGTTTTAAACATCAAACTCAAACTCTTTAATCCCAGGGTTTCCTGATAAAATAGAAGGCATGGAGTTAAATTTGAATTTCAGAGAAACATTTAGTGGAAATACACCTCAATTGTCCAGGACACTTGTTGTTCAGTCACTAAGTCATGTCCAACTCTTTGTGATGCCATGGACATACCAGGCTCCCCTGTCCTTCACTATCCCTCAGTTGCCCAGGACATACTCATACTGAAAAGCATTCATCTGAAATTCTAATTTAATTTAGTATCTTGTATTTTTATTTACAAAATCTGACAACACAATAGCCCTGAACTATGGGAATTATTTCCAATGGCTCATTTTCATATGATCAGTTGCAATTCAGTATCATCCTGGGCTCATAACATCCATGAATTCAGATGAGATATGGCATAGCTTGTTGCTTCCTTGTTGCTCTGTAAGCATCCATAGATTTTTGGATGTGTGAGTTCTAACCTTATAACCAGACTGGAATAAAGGTTTTATCTTCCTGAAAATGGCCCTATGTCTATATCTCCCTCCTTCTATCCCTCCAACCACCCTTTCTCACTGGAGCACCCCTTGATTCTTAACAGAGCCACTCCAGTGTTCTGAGGACCACATCTGATTGTACTCTGGGTTGTATGTGACAATAACCTGGGAAGCTTTGAAAATGTGATAGCTAGCCTCCATCCCAGAGTATTTAAATAAAAGCTAACCTTCATCTCAGAGTATTTAAATAAAAATCTCTAAGAAGGACTGCTACCACAGTTGGTATTTGTTACTCACAGATGATTTTAGTGTGTAGCCAGGTAGAGACTTTTGCTACCGAAAGGAGTAGTGATAATCAAATTTAGATACAAACTCAAATCATGTCAAGGAGCTTTTTAAACATTCCCACAACCCAGACTTATTATATTAGAATATCTAGGGGCAGGACAAAAGAATGATTTTTTTTTTTTAACTCTCCCAGGTGAATCCAACTTCAGCTAGGAATCAGTGCCTCATAGGCAGGTAATGTTTCCAGTAAACTTTAAATCTCTCATACTACCACCCACAGGTATCTTTTTTCCACTCTTCTCTTTTCAGACAGTATAGACCTTAGCTTATTCTTAATCACCATTCTCCCCACTCCCCCCAAAATTATTAGAGTGCCATTTCTATTAGTTGCAGACTTTACTAAAGGTTTAGAGTTTTACATGAGAGACACATAAAAATTTTAATATTAGACATCCTTAGACCTCAAAATTTTTGGTTACTCTGACATCTGTCTTATTTAACTTGCCCTTACTAAAGATACCTTGACCCAAATTCACCCACGTTTTATGTAGGTCAATTTAGCCCTCCTCCACAGTGTCTACCTATACACAAAGAATCTTTGAAGTTTTATTTTTTTTTCCTCTGTCTTCCCACCAGTCTCTAAGCATAAAAGACCACCACACACACACACACACACACACACACACACACACACACACACACACACACACACACACACCATAAAAGATGCTATCAACACCCCTGTCACCAACACTCCATACACACCTAACCCTAAGAAGTCTGAAATGTGAATCAACTTGAACTTTAAGTGACATTTTTTTCAAACAGATACATAAATTACTGTTGTGGGAATGAATGTAACTATAAAGTGTGGTGATGATAATCCTCCACTTAATTCTCTAATTTCAAGACAGATTTTTAACTGTTACAAACACTTGGTTACAAAAAGTCAAAGGATATACAAACTCAGATTCTCTAGGGAGTAAACTTCTGTAAAGCAAAATTTAGAGAAGTGCTCAATAAACAGCAATTGAAAATACAAATTTTCAACTATTCCCACCAACTTATTTCTGAACCACTCAATTGAAGTCTATTATTTAATAGAAATTTATTTAACATAAATAGATATTTAATAGATATTTATCCTTTCACTATTATTTGCTTGCTATTTTAATATCAAGCTGAGCGCCAAAGAATTGATGCTTTTGAACTGTGGTGCTGGAGAAGACTCTTGAGAGTCCCTTGGACTGCAAGGAGATCCAACCAGTCCATTCTGAAGGAGATCAGCCCTGGGATTTCTTTGGAAGGAATGATGCTAAAGCTGAAACTCCAGTACTTTGGCCACCTCATGCGAAGAGTTGACTCATTGCAAAAGACTCTGATGCTGGGAGGGATTGGGGGCAGGAGGAGAAGGGGATGACAGAGGATGAGATGGCTCGATGGCATCACTGACTCGATGGACGTGAGTCTGAGTGAACTCCGGGAGATGTTGATGGACAGGGAGGCCTGGCATGCTGCAATTCATGGGGTCGCAAAGAGTCAGACATGACTGAGTGACTGAACTGAACTGAACTGATACATTGGTTTTGCTTTCTCAGGTGTCACAAATTGACCCCTTCTTTTTCACCATCCCAATTTCCCATTCATTCTCAAATTAGAAATAAGTAATTAGGAAGTAAACACAAATTGTTTTTAAGCTGAGTAAATGCTTTAGTGGTATAACTTTGGGGAAGAAAAGATGAGTTTTCACATAAATTTTGAAAAAGGATTTTATTATTTAATGAGATCACAGTAATAGCTACAAATTACACTCAACTATTAATTATCCACCTAACAACCAAACAAACCTCAATGACATACAGTCTTTAATTTCATAAACCCATATCTGCTGGTATTTGGCTTGTGTAGGCTAGGACTCACTGGGATTTGCTTTAGGTTGCAGGTTGTGTTCAGATGTGCTCCAGCAACAACTATCCAAGGCAAATTCCTCTCGTGATAAAATACAGGAGTATAAAAGGAAACTCAACTGAAATTTCAAAATTTTTACATATTACATCCATCAACATGCCATTGGCAAAATCGTATCACATAGTCAAGCCCAAAATCAAGAAAACAAGGAAGTATATACTACTCATCATAAAGTTCTAATAGATATTAGTACTACTGTAAACAGTTCAAATTTACCACACTATCCTAGATATATCCACTTTGGAACATAGGTGATATGTTAATATTTTTCCCTATATATATTGAAGCTTATAATTAAGAGACATACATACCCCAATGTTCATTGCAGCACTATTTACAATAGCCAGGATATGAAAGCAACCTAGATGTCCATCAAGAGATGAATGGATAAAGAATTTGTGGTACATATACACAATTGAGTATTACTCAGCCATAAAAAGGAATGAATGTGTTGGTTGAACTGAGGTGGATGAACCCAGAGCCTGTTATAGAATGAAGTCAATAGAGTGAAGTAAGTCAGAAAAATAAATATCATATTAATGCATATACATGGAATCTAGAAAGATGGTACTGATGAACCTATTTGCAGGGCAGGAATAGAGATGCAGATATAGAGAACAAATTTGTGGACACAGTGGGGGAAGAAGAGCGTGGGACAAATTGAGAAAGTAACACTGAAACTTATACATTATCATATGTAAAATAGATAGCCTGTGGGAAGTTTGCTCTATAACACGGGGAACCCAACCTGTGCTCTGTGACAACCTCAAGGGGTAGATGCGGGTGGGTAGGAGGGAGGCTCAAGAGGGAGGGGATATATGTATACTTATGGGTGATTCAGCTGTATGGCAGAAACCAACACAACATTGTAAATCAATTATCCTCCAGTTAAAGATAAATTAAAAAATAAAAGCCCAATGGGAAACCTCAAGTTTTTCTTCTCTCTCTCTCTCTCCTTTTATTCTCCCTCCAAAATGGAAGAAGATCTCAAATGCAAAAGGCACTAGAGTATGGTATTAAGTAGTATGGGCTCTGGTGTTGCGGCAACTATTTCTATAAATAGGTATAGTGATACCTACATCATAGGGTTGTCAGGATTAGATGAAATAATCCATGTAAAGCACTTAGAACACTACTAGCAAAACAGCAAATACTCACAAGTGATCTACCTAATGGGAGGGAAAAGATTTGGGTTAAAGTTCACCTTCCCCCACTTTATTATCCTTTGGAGCATCTTTCTCCCAAGTTAAGACATATCCTCTTTCTTCCTACATGAGTACTCTGATAAGACTGACTTCATCCCAAAGGAAGCTCTATTCCTGTAAAGCCCCGCCTAGGGAAAGGAAGTTGGTTCAGGCTTAAGAAGATAGAGCTCTTGTCCCAAAAATATAAAAGTCATCCCTTTCTTTCATGATCCTTTTTCTGAGTAGACACATATTCTCCCAGTAATTTTTGCATAGAATAAGAGCCATAATTTGGGCCAAAAATTCTACTAAAAATTTTGCATGTATTATCTTATTCAATTCTCCCAAATATACAAGTATATGGATTATATTTTCACTACATACAAATTAAGAAATTTTTACTTGCCCAAGGATTAACAGCTAGCAAGTGAGTGGCCAAAACTCAATTTAAAATAGACTCAACTTCAGAGCCTCTTTGAAATAGTAACTTTAGGAGTCCTTCAAAATTCTTAGAATATGACATCTAATATATATTTGAATCAGTTCTTTTTTTTTTTTTTTGGCATCTCCACACAGTTTATTGCTCCTTCCAGGGAGGTGGGGTTGGTGGGGGCAGGGCGAGCAGGTGAATCAGTTCTAACGGGGTGGATGAAACTGGAGCCGATTATACAGAGTAAAGTAAGCCAGAAAGAAAAACACCAATACAGTATACTAACACATATATATGGAATTTAGAAAGGTGGTAATGATAACCCTGTATGTGAGACACCAAAAGAGACACAGATGTATAGAACAGACTTTTGGACTCTGTGGGAGAGGGAAAGGGTGGGATGATTTGAGAGAATGGCATTGAAACATGTATAATATCATGTAAGAAACGAATTGCCAGTCTAGGTTCGATGCAGGATACAGGATGCTTGGGGCTGGTGCACTGGGATGACCTAGAGAAATGGTATAGGGAGGGAGGTGCGAGGGGGATTCAGGATTGGGGATTCAGGATTGGGAATTCATGTACACCGTGGCAGATTCATGTCGATATATAGCAAAACCAATACAGTATTGTAAAGTAAAATAAAGTAAAATAAATAAAAAATAAAAAATCAGAGAATTGAGTAACTTTAAAAAAATAAATAAAAAATAAAATAAAATAGATTCAACTCCAGAGCCTCTTTGAAATAGTAACTTTAGGAGTCCTTCAAAATTCTTAGAATATGACGTCTAATATATATTCCGAAAATAAATACAAAATAGGTATAAGATGGTACTTCATATATAATCTGAGTATGAAGAAAAAAATATCACTTTGGCGGTTCATCAACTGATCCTTTTTCATACTTACTGAAGAGAACAAGGGTTGAAGTTCTCCTTCAGATTCCAGAACTTATCCAAAGGAAATTCAATCAGGCAATCTAATTGTTTTCCAGCTGAATCTTGCTTAGGGGTTCCACTATAATAGAACTTTTGCAAACTCTTAATGGACTCAAATGCCACACTTTACAGAGGCAGCTAGTAAAACCAAGATATGTACTAACCCATCTAGTATCACTCAGCTGGACATGACTGAGTGACTGAACTGAAACTGGTAGTAAACTTGAGATTAAAATTTGGTTCTTATATTTAGGATCAGTACTCAATTATAATGAGATACTTCATTTTGAGAAAATTATGCACTACACCCCTCCCCCCTCCAAAATAAAGTACTCATTCTTTCAGTAAACAGTTCACACTAGGAACACTTTTTTCATCTTCTCATCTAAGAGTGTCTTCCTGGCCAATGCTTGCCCTTGAGAATGTTTCTGAGATCGTGACATCCACAGCGACCTTGAGTGGCCACACGGATGTGAACAACATAAGGTGATGAGGGCCTTAACCATATACGATTGAATTTAAGAGACACCCCATGGAATTGCGCAACACGGTGATCCAGATGACAACCCGCTCATTTGATAAAAACTCAGACCACAGAAAACAAGCGCTCTGTTATTCACCCCCATCCATTCCATGAAATTTTTATCCTCTTTAGAAAAGAGGACAATGCTTTTTCCTGGAGCATTCTGCACACTACAATAAGCCTCCATACAAAATCTGAAAATATCTAGTTACAAAAAAGTGCAGGATAATGGCTTTAGCTCCTGTTATCTGCTTTGGCTGGAGAGTGGATGCAAGTTCTAAGCATCTGTCACAGATAATGGCAATTTCATATTAGTTCTGCTAAGATGCTCATAACATTCATTCAGTTTCAAAAGAAGACAACATATTGTTATTCTCAGGTTTATATTTTGCATCTTTATCTATTCATAGGGTCTTCCAGCTATATTAGAGTGATATTATATCTGTACTTGAAACAGAAGACTATCATCCTAAAATAGACTACAGTATTGCCCCTTTTTAAAAAATACAAGTGCATTTTCTCTTAAAGAGCATGACTTATAATAATAACAGTTATCAATATGCAATTACTTTGTTTACCTTGGAACATATTGACATTCATTTATTTAAAGATAATGTAGCATATTTGTATTCATTGGGGTAATCTGTGAATATGATTAAATATGGATGCCTATCTTATACTAAGGGATAAAATTAAAATTGTAATCTAAGCCTTTGCACCACTAAAAATAGTTCATATTAAATTGAGAAAATTGCATTATGGCTTATTTCAAACACAATTGCAAATAATTATAAGGAAACAAAATCACGACTTGGATAACTGCTATGTGAGAATATTCATTCTACCCTATAATGGGACACTGGAGCTAGATTAACAGGGCAAGTGCTTCAATTAAAGCATCAGTGACTCTTCAAGAGTGACCATCCATTTACCTCCAATATGGTAGATGGATGCAGAGAGATGGTCAAGTAGTGTCAAAGGTATATTATTGAGGAGAACATAACTGAAGATGATGCCATGGGCTAAAATGTTTTAATAGTTACAAGAATTCATTTGGTTGAAGGTTGGAAATAAGGCTCAAAGATTCATATATATATATGTATATATATATCAGGATTTTCTTTTTTAATACTCTAATTCATATAGGTCTACTGAATTAGATGATCAATTAATATTCAGAGGTTTATATACAGGAAGCAAAAAAAGTTGAGATTAAAATACACCAAAAAATGGTATTAAAAATTTTATTTGAATGTAATTTGAAATTTTTTATACCTTAAAACACTTTGAAAATGTCACCAGAAACACAATATCACCATTAAAAGTAAAAACTTTCTCTTACAAGAGGCTCTAATTAGAGGCCCTCTTGGAACTTAAGAACAAAGTTCTGTTTTTCTTCTATGCCACCCACAACGTTGTCTTCTCTCAGAATTATTGCTCTTTATCACAAGTTTGTTAGGGTTCCCTTGTTCACAAACACCAATCCTTCTAGCAGGGTTCCCTACACTAGCAATAATTAAGATGGTTCCCTGATCAAAGAAGATATTTTTCAGATAAACCATAAAGTTGCTTTGCTACAGAGATGAAATGTTATGTTTCATCTTCATTAATAGTCTGAAAAGCATTCATATGTGATACTCTTTCCAAGTGATATTTTCTACTCTAGGGTAGTAGTGAAAAAAGTTATACATTAGCATGTGAGTTCTACTCAACTTTCACCATCAGATAACCCATCTACTCTAAAATTCTCAACTTCAAATGAACGATTCAGGCTCACAGGAATAAATTTAGTTGCTATCTCCTTCTCCAATCATTTTTTCCTTTATCAGTATTTTGATTAGAAAGCATTTTGTGAAAAAAAGTTTAAGTGCATAAAAATCAGAGTGTATGTGAAGTAACTTATTTCATTCTTTCATTTGTTTTTAAGATTATGACTCTTTAATTTCAAGGGAACAAAAATGAAATACACCAACTCCAGTGTAAGTTCTGCACATGTATCAGAGTATCCCCGAGGAGGATGGAGGATGAAAGTGCGATCTCAAGCCCTCTTTCACTGGGGCATTTCATGGCATCCCTATGTGGTAGATGATGTGAACTGGTATTCTTCATTTCCATTCCTTTCTTTCGGCTGGAGATGTGGCAACTGCACTTCCTTCACTCTCTGGAAGCTACTTTCTCAGGGTAAGTTAGGATATGTGAAATTTAGAGGGGAGAAGTGAGACAAGAGTTCTCTGCCTTCCCCTTCCACTCTTTTATCAGGAAGCAAATGTTTAGAAATGGATTTTTCTGTCCAGTTCACCAATATCCCTTCTCCCTTACAGGAGACAGAAGCTATTGTAGTTGCAGCACTTCCCATCAGTGCTGGCCTCCAAATCCTCGACTGCAGCTAGAGAATGTGTCTTGAAACCACAGTACAAGTGCAGGTCTTAAAAGTAAAAGTTCTCCTAGGAGCTCATTCCTGGAACATAGTGTCTCCTTTTTGTTAACATCTAGCTCTCTGTATTTGGAGAAGGCAATGGCACCCCACTCCAGTACTCTCGCCTGGAAAATCCCATGGACGGAGGAGCCTGGTGGGCTGCAGTCCATGGGGTCGCTAAGAGTCGGACACAACTGAGCGACTTCCCTTTCACTTTTCACTTTCATGCATTGGAGAAGGAAATGGCAACCCACTCCAGTGCTGTTGCCTGGAGAATCCCAGGGACGGGGGAGCCTGGTAGGCTGGTGTCTATGGGGTCGCACAGAGTCAGACACGACTGAAGTGACTTAGCAGCAGTTCTCTGTATTAAACCACTTCCTACTTAAGATGGTGCATCATTTCTTCACTGATCCCTCACTGATGCACTGTCAATTCTTTCAAACAAAGAGCAAGAGCGTCTTAGAGAGGATTCAGCTTGCAGCACATTTTCTCTTTCAGAAAAAAAAATATGTATATGTGTATCAAAAGTTTACTTATACACAATACATTTAAACATATACAAAACTTTAAATATATACATTATAAATTACAGACAGGATGGAAAGGGTGATGATTATGCAGGGTAAACTTTTCTGTATCTTTCAAGAAGGAGAAAAGGAAACTAGAGGTTTGCACAGTAAAAAGGAAGCAATAGTCAGTGCTTAATTTTAAGAAGTCCTAAACTGTTACTATATTACTATTTATAGCCTGTTTTAACTTATCTTTCTTCCTAAGAGTTATAAGTATTTATATCTATATTAATACACTTTTGTTTCCCCACAGCTTTATTAAAAGCAAAGGCAAAACATTTACATTCATCAAAACTGAGCAAATGACTTACCAAAAGGCAAAGTCAAACAGGAGAGTCACACCCTACTCTCATCCCAGAGCTCAACTTTGAGCCAGGGGAAGGAAGCTTTGGTTTATAAACCAGCCCTAACCTCTACCTTCCTTTCGTCCAGTCCTTGCACCTAAGTACCTAGTGATCACATCAACATCAATGTTCACATTCCCCACATACTCATACTACCAAAATCTAGAAAGTATTTAAGATTATTTTAAGAATTTCTAGGAAGGTGATGATCCAGAAAAGAGTTTAAAATAAGCAATATTCTGATTTTCTCCATTATAAGAAAGTCTGGTCCTCAAAGGTAGTACTACTAGCAAACTTAAGAAAATAAAAGCTAAAATAAACTTTCTTATCATTAATTTGAAATCTACTTCTCCTTCAACTTGATTCTAGGAAGGTTGGAGATTTAAAACTCTTCAGGCTGGATTTCATTTATTCCCTGAAGATCCATCTCAGCCTCTGTGTGTCTCTGAATTTCTGCCTGTTTTTGCATCGCAGTTTCTTTGTCCTTGACATCTCTCCACCACTGCTTTTCAGCTCTTCTCCCCAACTCCGAGTACACTTTCTTCCTTTCCCTCTCCCACTTAATTTCTCCTTTATTAAATGGCCACGGTATAAAGCTGAAATTGCTATTTCTTGTTGTAGTTTTGGTCTGTAAAAGTAGAGGATTGAACAGTTTTATATTTTTTCTAAAAACACTGAATTTTCTGTGTATCAGTAACTCTCAATTCAAAAAAATTCCCACCATTTCTCAAACTTGTTCCTCGTTAATGAAATATGCTACTCATATTGCAACCTTACCTCTACTTGGCATCACTCTTAGCTTTAAAAAGACTTTTTTTAAAAATAATTCTTACATTTAAAATATGAAAATTATATTTTGCCTTGGCAGTAAGATTTCTTAAAAACTGATTTTTTTCTTCCTCCTTTTGTATTTCTGCAGTGCATATTCTAAAGGGAGAAAACTTACAAATTTATAAATAAATATCAATTGATTAAAATTCCAGCTTCTCAATATGTTATAAGGATAATTTAACACACTTACATAAGCATAAAACTTTCAAATTTTAGGATAACATCGGTATTGTTTAAATAGGTGCATTTTTCCTTGTGAAGGGACAGATGTACTCATGAATAAATTGCATCCACATTATATTAACACGGCTTTGTTTGCAACCCAGCCAGTTTAATAAGAACTAGACAATAGAAAACAAAACCAGAAAATGTTTTGTAGGAAGAACAGTGGCTGTTCTGAAAAGTCTAGCCTTATCTCTTCCTTGCGTCCATCAGAGGCTTTAACTCACCTTTTATTGCTCTATAATTACTTTGATCTTCTGGGTTTTATAAAATTAAACACTTTTAAATAGCCATGCCATATTCCTTTCAGTTTAATTTCAGCCTATACTGGTCGAATTCCATCTCCTTTTTTATCACACAGTGCTTGCTACGGAACATGCTCAGAATTGACCTGGCAGAGTTAATTGCCAGACAACGCAGCTGCACCTGAACCTTATCAGTGAAAGAGCACTCTCTAGCAAAAAGAGCCCTGACTGGGTGTCTGGAACCCTGGTCAACTTTCTATTCTGAATGACCTTGAACACGCGCATCAGCTCTGTCCTGACTTTCGTCACCTGGCAAACAAGAATTTTGGCTTAAAGCATACAGGACTCCTTGAAGCAAAACAGTCTATTTTTCCAAGACTTATTTTCCAAATATCTGGTATAGTACTCCAAACTGAAATGACACATCCCATACAGGTGAAAGTGGCTGTTCTAACAAGTATAACCCAGACAAGTCAACATTTATGGAGGAAACAAACATGATCCAATTATGGCTTTTGAGACCATGAAAAATAATCAAGAAATTTCCTATGCCTGAGGATGGTAAATCAAGTTAAGATTACAAGGCATTATGTACATAAAGTAAGAGTCCAAAAGACAAATTAGCAAGCAGAGATCACAGGAGACAACATGGCATGACATGGTGTTGAGAAGAAGCATGAAATGTAGGAAGATTTAATCAGGAATGATTTCCTGGCAGTGTCTTATGTTCTGAGTGAATCACTGGAAGCAGGGTTTTTTAACTAGGAAAGTGGACCAGGAAAGGCAGGTAGAGTATTTGGGGCTCAGGAGGAACGTGTGAAGGTACAGAAGCATCGGGCAAATATTTAAAAAGCTACAGTGAGAGTCAGTTACACAGAAGGTTTTCTTCTCCTGCAGAAATATATCCTTCAGCACACGTGAAGCAAGGTAGCTATAAACACATCTGTCTCATTTATGCTGAGATCACATCCGCAGGAGACAAGAGCTGACTGCAGTGTTCCTGCTGCTTAGATTCTCGGGCTCACTACAGCTGCGGATTTATACTCTCATGATATTAGACTTCACGATCCAACATCTCCCAGACACTTCTCCAGAACGTATCAGGCAGCATTAATTAGACACATGTTGCTCTGTCCCCAGTTACTATTAACTTCATGTTACTTTTCTTAATGGTATTACCATTAAGAGGAGATCCCCTAATCAAATATCTAAGTGTGGCATCAACAAAGGTCACACTCAGCACTCAGCCAAACCCTCACCATTGATGGAATTTCTACTGCTGTTGTTGCTCACCTCACCTCACTTTTGTGGTATCAAGAATATTAATCTTCAAGTTTTTAAGTGGTTTTCTTTTTATAATTTTTTCAAATCTTTTGATTTGGCTCACTGAGTTATTAACATTCTATTTTTGCTTACCAAATAAAACATGTTCCACCTCTATAAATGATACCACTCTTGATAATACTATCAAGTGAGGAGATAGGTTCATCTTTGAAGACCACAAAGAATCAGATAGTTGTATCATTACAAAATACAGAACAAGTCTATAACAAAATTTCAGAGAAGGAAATGGCAACCCACTCCAGTATTCTTGCCTGGGGAATCCCGTGGACAGAGGAGCCTGGTGGGCTGCATTCCATAGGGTCACACAGAGTTGGATACGACTGAAGTGATTTCGCAGCAGCAGCAGCGTAACAAAAATTTGCATTTGAGGAAATGTATTAGCAGCTACGGATGTAATAGATAGATGCTGATACATTAACTGATAGAAAAAAAGCCAGGAGCCATTTCAGTCTTCTAGATATAAAATAAGGATCTACTTAGGCTGGGACGATAGCATAGAAATCAGGCATAAACCTAAGATGTGTACAAATGTTAAAAGCACTTACTGATGCACTAAATTAGGGGTAGGAGAAACATAGACATAAAGAGTTACACTAGAAGATAAGAATGAGCAAGGCTTATAAGGCAAGGGGAGGATGTTTAGGGAAGCTTGATTGGAATGGACAGGAATTCAGCATTCCTCCGTTCTACCTAAAATCAGAGAACTAGGTGACAGGCACTGCGGTAGATTTCAGGGATGTCGTAGTTGCTAAAACAAACCTTGTTCTTTCCTTCAAGGAGTTTACGAAACTATCAACATATGGTTCTAAGTAATCAGTTTTTGCTGAAAGTACTGCATTAGGGAAGTTCAAGCTATTACAGAACAGGGGACTCAAGCAGTCTGATACTTAAGGGAAGACTTGAAGGGTACACAGGACAGGAGCTGGGAAGAGCAATGCAAGCAAATGAGCTCCATCTTCAGTGTAGTACTTCATTTGTGGCATTCGTGAGAAATCCAATTATTACAAACACGTCTGTGCCAGACATTTTACAAACGCTGCTTCATTCAAATCACACAGCAATCCTGTAAGGTAATTATTATTCCATCTCTAAACCCAAGCCCTCAAACACATTCAAGGGACCATGGCGTCAAAGCAGGGAAGCACCAAAGCTAGAATCTGCCCCAGCAGGGTGCCTGCAATCCCCTGCTTTGATACATTAGGTGTTTTTCATTCTGAAGGAATTTGTCTGCACTCACTCCCTTTGGCACCAGCTCCACTCGGAGTAAACCCAATTCTTCTTCTTTTTGACAGTTCTTAAAATATTTAAAGACACATTTATGCTCACCAACCAAGCTTTCAGGTTTCCACCATATTGTAAGGATATGTATGTTTGCATATTCTAATCACAAGAACTATTACCTTACCCACCACTTTGTGGCTTATTTATTCTTGTCAACAAGGCGGTAACATCGTATTCTACTGAGACATGGCCTGACTGCTGTTATGAACCTCATATACATTTCCCAGCACTTCGTCCCATTCCTTCGTATCCTCTGCATCTCCTTTCAACCCCCTTCAACGTACATTTCCATCTCTTTGATTTCCCTTGTTATTTTTCACAGTCCCAGTTACTTTGACATTAGTTGTCAATAAGTGTTTGTCACAACCTCGCCCTGTCTGTTCCTTTTAGCCCTTGGCCTCAATCTTTCATCTCTATAACTTGACAGTTTTTTGATTCTCTCGTTTGCCTCCCCAAGCTTCTCCATTTGCTGTTTCTCTTATTCATCAGCCACCTTAAGGTTCCACCCCTTTCTGGGGTTAAATTCCTAGAGTGTTCTTTGCCAGAAAACATTTTTTTCAGTGCAATTTTAGCCACATTTCTAATTAAAACCAGCAAGTAAAAGCTTGGTTGAAAACAGGTGAGCTTGTACTAAAGAACACCTGTTTTAAGACTCAAACCTCAAATGGATAAAGCAACCCCTTTTTACGTTTTTAAAAATATGTATATCAGATATTTTCTTTTCTTCTAAGATCTAAGGATCATTGGTTTGAAATAATGAAACACATAAGTGAGTATCTTTAGAGAATTTAAGGAAATTTGTCAAATGCTTCTGTGACAAGTAGGTGTTTTATGGTTTCTAAACACTGATTTCAAAACCACTGTCTACTTGCAAAGTCAGGGGTTTATTCTGTTCCACTATATATTAAATCCCATTAATGTTAATGGCAAAACATAATGAGCCTCATGATAATGTGTGTGGGGGTGGAAGACTTTCAAACTGAGAGAAGACACTGCAATTGTTCTGAGGCCTCCCAAACTAGCAAAATTCACTACATGGCCATACCAGTTCCCACGTGTTACAGGCAATATCACCATATGCAGTTTTCCTATTAGAGTAATCATTAATCAGTGCTGACTATACGCTGTAACTTTATAGGAAGTCAAAGTTTTTCCTAGCAGTTCTCTCTCACATAAAACACACACGCATACTTCACAGTACCTCTGAAGAGAGGGAGTTCTGACCCCAGACAATTCTCAGAACACAGGGGTTATACCACCAAGACTATAGTTTTCAACACAAGTGAAGACCACAGGCTACAGAGAGTGTGGGCACTTGAAAACCACCTGAGAATCACTCTTGAATCTATTTCTTCTAAACTTCTCTCTGAGGGTAGTTTTGAGACTTTTGCTGTACTTGAAATTTTATCTCATATGTGTGGTATAATAAAATAGGTGGTATAATCAAATAGGCTTGAGACTCCTCTCTCTCTCTGGAGAGATTCCATCCCTGGAAAACCAGCGTGAGTAGAGGAGGACCATTTTGTCCCTTCTGGGT
The DNA here is from genome assembly GCF_001704415.2 of Capra hircus. NCBI lineage: Eukaryota > Metazoa > Chordata > Mammalia > Artiodactyla > Bovidae > Capra > Capra hircus. The sequence goes on along the minus strand of NC_030809.1, from coordinate 123,303,963 downwards.
GTTCCTGCCTTCTCACATGAAGAGATGCTGCTTCTTTTTCAGAAGTAACTGAAACCCTCAAACCCTCTTCTCACTCTTGCCCTCACAGAAGAGGTTTTCTCATCAAACCCTGAACTGGGGGGAAGAATCACTGCCCACACACAGCCTCCAAGCCCATCTAGCCTTCTGAGTTGTGGATGCCCCTCCCACTCCCATTCTCCAGTATTAAGTACACCTAAGTCTACAAGACTGTGGGACCCACTTACAGCAGAAGTAGTAGCACCTGTGAACTGGTTAGAACTGTAAACTGTCCTGCTGCTTTCCAAGCCTGCTGAATCTGTAACTCTGGAGTTGCTGCTGCTGCTAAGTCGCTTCAGTCGTGTCCGACTCTGTGCGACCCCAGAGATGGCAGCCCACTAGGCTCCCCCGTCCCTGGGATTCTCCAGGCAAGAACACTGGAGTGGGTTGCCATTTCCTTCTCCAATGAATAAAAGTGAAAAGTGAAAGGGAAGTTGCTCAGTCGTATCCGACTCTTAGCAACCCCATGGACTGCAGCCCACCAGGCTCCTCCATCCATGGGATTCTCCAGGCAAGAGTACTGGAGTGGGGTGCCATCGCCTTCTCTGAACTCTGGAGTTAGGGCTCAGGAATCTGTGCTTTCACAAGCCTTCCAGGGGGTCCTTGTGCATGGTTTAAGAAGTATTGCTCCAGAGCAGTGCTTCTAAAATTATAACATGCAGATTCTGAGATGGAACCCAAGATTCTACATATCCAGAAAAGTATCAGGTGACTCTAATGGTCCTTGGACAGTTCACTCTTACAGCTTTGGCTGAACTTTGGAATCACTTGGAGAGTTTAAACATCATGATGATTGAGCCCCACCCTCTAGATATTCTGATTTAATTCATATAGTGGGTAGCCAGGGAATCTGGGCCAATTGAAATTATAAATTCAGTTGATACCTCAGTATCTATGTCAATTTTTCACCAGTTCTAAACTCATAAAGAGAATAATGTGATTGGCACCTTGAATTCCAAGTGGAAATTTCACTGGGAAGAAGTTAATAGCATAACCTTACTCTACAGCAGTTCATGGAGAGAAATGCTGTTTTTCAAATTCATTTGACAATTACTGTTCTTTCCACAGGAGTATTAAGACCTAAGATTTGCAAGGTCAAGACTAGGATATGAGCCTGGGAGAAAAGAAGCAAAGAGATTTCTCAATCTGCTTTTTAAAAGGAGGAGTAACGATAACCCTGTATGTGAGACAGCAAAAGAGACATGGGATGTATAGAATAGTATTTTGGACTCTGTGGAAGAGGGAGAGGGTGGGATGATTTGGGAGAATGGCATTGAAACATGTATAATATCATATAAGAAACAAATCGCCAGTCTAGGTTCGATGCAGAATACAGGATGCTTGGGGCTGGTGCACTGGGATGACCCAGAGAGATGGTATGGGGAGGGAGGTGGGAGAGGGGTTCAGGATTGGGAAAGTGTGTACACTCGTGGTGGATTCGTGCTGATGTATGGCAAAACCAATACAGTATTGTAAAGTAAAATAAAATAAAATAAATTTTAAAAAAAGCAGTAACAGTGGAAAGCTGACTACTAAATAACACTGAATTTAAAGTTAGGATACAAAATTGTAACTACCAAATGCCCAGGTATACTCAAACACATATTACACATGTCATAATAGTTATGTCCAGGTGGTGTTATTTGGATGATTCTTCTTGATCCTTTTCTGCATGTCTAATTTCCCCAAAATAAATATGCATTGCTTCATATAAAAAATAAATGAATAAAAGGAGGTGTAACAACACTTTTTCCCAAAAAATGTCCAAATGGCTTATAAACAAATGTAAGATGTTCAACATCACTGGCCATCAGAAAAATGCAAAATAAAAATCACTACTTTATACCCACCAGGATAACTAAAAGACAGATAACAATAAGTGTTGGTGAAGATGTGAGAAATCAGAGCCCCTGATACACTGCTGGTGAGAAGGTAAAATGGTAAAGTCATTTTGGAAAATGGTCTAACAGTTCTTCAAAAGATTAAATAGTTTCCATACAACTCTGCAAGTCTACTATTAGGTATAATGTATATTCATGAGCAGTAAAAACATGCCAACTCGACAAAAACTAGCCCATGAATGTGCACAGAATCATTACTTATAAAAGCCAAAGAGGGAAAACAATTCAAAGGTCCATAGCTGATGAATGTATAAGTAAAATATGATACATCCATACAATTACAATATTATTTAGCCATAAAAAGGAATGATGGAAAATGAAATGGCAACCCACTCTGGTATTCTTGTCTGGAAAATTCCATCGACAGAGGAGCTTGGCAGGCTACAGTCCATGGGATCACAAGAATTGGACACAACTGAGCACAAAAAGGAATGAAGTACTAGTACACGCCACAACATGGATAAACCTTAAAAAATATGGTAAGAGAAACAAACCGAGTACAAAACTCCACATATTATATGATTCACTTTGTAATGAAAGTCCAGAATAGTCAAATCAATAGATACAGAAAAGGCTTCCCAAGTGACACTACTGGTAAAGAACCCACCCACCAGTGCAGGAGACAAGAGATCCAGGTTCGATCCCTGGGTCAGGAAGATCCCCTGGAGGAGAACACAGCAATCCATTCCAGTACTCTTGCCTGGAGAATCCCATGGACAGAGGAGCCTGGCAGGCTACAGTCCATAGTGTAGCAAAGAGTGGTACATGACTGAAGTGACTTAGCATGTGTGCACACACACAGACACACAGACACGCATAAATATAGAAATGAGATTAGTGATTGCCTAGGGTTGAGGGGGAGAAGGCAATGGCACCCCACTCCAGTACTCTTGCCTGGAGAATCCCATGGACGGAGGAGCCTGGTAGGCTGCAGTCCATGGGGTCACGAAGAGTCGGACACTTACTGAGCGACTTCACTTTCACGCATTGGAGAAGGAAATGGCAACCCACTCCAGTGTTCTTGCCTGAAGAATCCCAGGGATGGGGGAGCCTGGTGGGCTGCCATCTGTGGGGTCGCACAGAGTCAGACACGACTAAAGCGACTTAGCAGCAGCAGGGTTGAGGGAGTAAGGGAAAATGGATGGGTGGCTGATAAGGTATGAGATTTGCTCTGTGGGTGATGAAAACATTATAAAATTGATTGTGATAATGGTTATATAAATCTGTGTGTATGCTGAATCCATTGAATTATATAGTTGAAATGAGTAAATGTTATATATGTAAATCATATCTCAATGAAATTGTTACCAAAAAGTACTGACTAAGATCACCAATAATCCCTGCTCCCAGCTAATATTTCAGTCTCACAATTTCCTCCCAGAGAAGAAAAATATGCCATGGGAAGGCATAGTAAGGGTGTTTAAGGTTGACCTGGAAATGGGCTTTTTCAAAAGAATTTCCCAGAGAGATGACGTCAGAAAAGATTAAAAAACTATTTAAATAGGAATATTGAATCAACAGAATAACTTAAAAAGTAGAATATTTCAAATGAAGCAGTTTACACTGTGAAGGGCTAGAGCAAGAGAGAGTTTGGGCATTTGAGGAACTAAAATTTTGTGACCCACCAATAGTACTGGATGATAAATAAGGCATGTGGGGGGGTGGGGTGCTAGATGAGAAAATTACCATGAAGCACCATGGTGGTCCATGGTATAAATTCAAACTTATACTGCTTCTTAAGAAAAAATGGGGAACTATAAGAGTTTTAATGTGAAGACAGATGGGCATCAATAAGATACCTTTTCATGAACACAGCATGTTTGAATTTGTTAGTCTTATCTAGTATTTTTTTAGTTCTTTACATATTCTCAGAAAAAAATAATGAATCTTGCTAATGTAACACATAAATCAGAAAACATAATTTGTCAAATTGACAAATTTAGCTACTTAAAAAAATTTTTTTTTAATTTTTCTTGGCAAATATCACTTTGCTGACTTTACCAAAAGTAAAGTCAGAGAGCAACTGCCAAAACCTTAAAAAGCAAAATCAGAAGACCATCGAGAGATTAATTTCCCTAAGCAATAAACAGTCCTTAAAAATAAAAATAAGAAAGTCAACTACTGAATGAAAATAGATTACATCTGAACAGAAAGTTAAAAGAAAGGGAATACAAATGACTTAAACATATAAAAGCTTCCTCAGTCTCACTCATTATAGTAAAAGAAAATTAAAATTACATCAAGATATTATATTTTTTGCCTTCTTGGCTGGCAAGGCTCAGAAAGTTTGAGAACATTCTGCGCTGGCGAAGATATGAGTAAAAAATTACACTTACATATGCTGGTGAAAGCACAAGTTGGCATAACTTCCATGAATAGCAATTCAGCAAGAGTTATCAAATCAAACACATTTTAACTTCATTAGCTTCCGAGAGTCTATCCTATAGGTAACATAGACACTTGCCTGTGGCTTTCCATAACAGCATTGCATATAACATTGGGCTGAAAATATCTAAATGTCCAGCATTAGGAAACTGCTCTTAAAAGTTATGCATTCATAGGGTGTAATATTATGCAGTCATAAGAGAACGAGAAGAGTATCTTTTCCGCTTACACTGAATGACACATAAGATACATCAGTAAGTGAGAAAACCAAAACAGTACAGTAAAACATGGATAGGGTGCTGCAGTGTGGACAGAACAGGGTCTGTTTGTATATGCAAGGTCTCTGGAGGGCTTTACAAGAAACTTATGGCCTGGACTGTCTGCAGCATATTCAGTTGCTGGTAGACAGGAGTGCGGAAGACTTATTATACCCTTTCATAGTCTTGGAGTCAAGTGCCTCAAAAGTAAATAAATTTAAATTTCAAACATGTTAGTTTAACCACTGAAAGATTTTTTCTAAATTATTTCAGTTGATACTCTTGGGGGGGGGGGGGACGGGGAACCTGGACTTTCCTGATTCCTTAATGTTAGATAACAGAGGGCAGTTCCATGCTATTAAAATCTTGATGGTAATAAAGAGTTCAAAGGATATACTCATGCCCACAGAATGTTTATGAAAGCAACTAGTTCATCCATCTAAAATTCTGCAACTGCCTCTCGAACTTAGTACTTATTTTATTTTTTGGGGGGGGGGGGGGTTTTGTTCATTTATTTACTTGTACAGTTTGTGGGAACTTAGTCCCCTGACCAGAGATCGACCCTGGGCCCTCAGCAATGAAAGCGTGGACTCCTAATCACTAGAACACCAGGTAATCCCAGAACTTAGCACCTCTGATTATAAAACCATAACCTGTTAGTCACACAAAATGGTGGAGATGGTTATAGTGGCTTTTCTGTGTCTCTGTCTGCTTAGTGCCTTTTCAACATAACTCTAACATTTGGAGAATTGTCTGCCTTTCTAATCCCAACTCTCCAAGGTTGAAACGAGAAATCTCACTTGCCTGCCTTGCTTAAACAGTCAGAAACCTGCAACCACTCACCATGCGTTATCCAGCTTTGCCAGGGCATCCTGCTTGCTGTGAGTGGGCAGCAGCAGCATTTGGGGGAGAGCCATGACTGTGAGGTGGAGAACCAACAGCGGGAGCTTGAGGTCTGAGGCGAACACATGCTGTGGTATACAGTACCTGATTGCCATGGTGGCCGCCAGGGCATTTTCTCCTCAGGCTGGTGTACTGTATATTTTCGGGATTTTTTCTCCTAGAAGCTTAGTTGTGAGGGCTTGAGGGTATTCTCTAGTCCTCTTAAAGACTGTGTAATAGTAGTAGTGTTAGTCACTCAGTCATGTCCAACTCTGCCACCTCATGAACTGTAGCCCACCAGGCTCCTCTGTCCATGCGGCTAGGAGACCAGAAGGAGGAATTCTCATTCATGTTCTGAATCTCAGGAGGAGGTACAGAAAGTGCATGAATCTCTCACTCAAGTACCACTCAAGAACAATACAGATCCCAATAGGAAGAGATATACCTTGCATCTCCAGCAGAAAGTAACATACTTTACTACCTTCAGCAGGAGGAAGAAAAAATTTCTCCTTGCCTGGAAACAGCTCAACCAATCAGCGACTGTCACAACTCAGCCAATGAAAATTAACCATACTGTGAACTCCTAGTTTCCTCCAGTAGACATTTTGTTTATAACAGCCACTCCCAACTTCTCTTTCTCTAAAAAACTGTCTTCTCATTCCTTTTATCAGACTTAAATATGGTTTGCCACGTGCTCCATCCCAAATTTACAATTCTTTTCTGTTTCTTAACCCATTTTGCTGATAAAATAACTACCTGTGTTGTTGTTTAGGATAACAGTGTATACAATCTTGCTCAAACCATACAGTATCCCAAGGTAAGAATTCATTTTACATATGCTGAAACAGCTATCAGAGAGGTTAATTATCTTGCTTAAGACCATAACTAGTTCTGAACAAGATAATCTAATCCTCTTCTTAACTGCTATATTTCATTGCCTCTGCGTGTGTGTGTGTCTGTGTGTGTGAAAGAGAGAAAGTGAGAGAGTGTGTACTCAGTCGTGTCCAACTCTTTGCGACCCCATGGGCTGTAACCAGCCAAGCTCCTCTGTCCATGGGATTTCCCAGGCAAGAATACTGGAGCCCCATTGCCATTTCCTACTAAAGAGGATCTTCCCCACCCAGAGATCAAACCCCGTTTCTTGCCTCCCCTGTATTGGCAGGCAGATTCTTTACCACTGTACCACCTAGTATGTTTTTCATTACCTATCAGAGTTTGGAAAAATAAACTCTAAAACACAGAGAAAATTGAAGTTGTTTACCTGTCTACTAGTAATAATTATTCATGAATGAAAACTGTATTGTTAAAAAAAAAGAAAACTGTATTGTTTCTGACCTAAAGAAAGGTCTAGGTAAGAACAATAATACATAGAACTATTATAAAAGATTAAACAAATGCCTTGAAGTCGTCTTAAGATTCTTAACATCATTACTATCCTCAGAACATACCCCAAAAGTTCCAGGAGGCAAGTTAATATTAACCCTACTATAAAGCAGTCCACATTTTCTGTAAAGCACTTATTCTCCATCTTTTAATTCATTGTATAATGTCTAGATGTTTCTTTTCCCCCATTTGAATCAGTGTTGCTTTTTCAATTTATAAATCCCTTTATTTATTCCAAATATTTTAAGATTTTTTTTAAAGAATATTTTGAGATATGCAAGGACTCAAGCTAAGGATGCATTCAAGGCCAAAAGGTAGTCAACTTATAAAGACGAAAGAATTCATCAAGAGTTTACTAGTCATTCTCACATATTACCAATGGAGCACTATATTCTTCAGCAGACACTGGGAACCTAATTACACTCCATGGTGACAGGAAAACACACAAGAATAATCGATGCATGGTCTATATCTTCACAAAACTGCAACCTAATAGAAAAGATGGAATATGATTTAAAAAAAAAAACTATAGTTCAAGTTGAAAATAAATGTCATGAAAAGGAAATAAATATACAGAACTTGACCTGCAAATTGTCTAGGGAGAGCATTGAGGTATAAGAGGCAACATGAGGAAAAACTCAAAGAATGAAAGCCTTGGTGTCTGTGCACAACATAGAAAAGTATGATTTCACTATTAGGTAGTATTATTAAGGGTAGAGTGTGGGATTAGACTGGAAATAGAGTTTGATTTGGAAAACTTTCAGTGCTGACTCACAAGTCAGAATTTAATTCTAGAGGCCATGATCACCTACACTGGGTTCTGATACACTGAGTTCTGACCGTGTTTTGTCCAGAACACATGCTCAATCAGGGACACCTACTTCATCATTATTTATTATGACATATCTTTCACATTAGTAGAATTAGTGAGTTGGGCAAAAGAAATGGCCCATTAGTAAATGGATACTAATGGATTAAATTTTAATCCTTATGTTTTACATTTACTCTACATGGCATTTAGAGTTTTGAGAAATATGTGACATGCTAACGCTTCCCAAAATATTCACTTGATAGGTAACAAAGTTAAATGAGTTCTCATACTGGAAATAAAGAATTGGATATCCTAAGTGCATACAGACATAAACATAAATCTGAGTTTTCTTTTTCATTTCTGTGCCCAGCATGAAGCTGTTAGAATAAAGCTGTTTTGTACATCATTAAATAATAATATTTATCCTGCAGAGTTAAACCGTATTAATTGCATTTCTCATTTTTCTTTTGAAGCAAGTTGAAACAATGCAAACATTTTAGTCATTTTAAAGTTGATGATGAAAATGTCCAAAATTTAATTTTTCTACTCAAGTCATATTAAACATATATATTCATTGTTTGAATAGTAAAGTTTTAGACAAATGTAAGTTTAGTTTATGACCCACCTAGATAGCATATTAAAAAGCAGAGATATTACTTTGCCAACAAAGGTCCGTCTAGTCAAGGCTATGGTTTTTCCTGTGGTCATGTATGGATGTGAGAGTTGGACTGTGAAGAAAGCTGAGTGCTGAAGAATTGATGCTTTTGAACTGTGGTGTTGGAGAAGACTCTTGAGAGTCCCTTGGACTGCAAGGAAATCCAACCAGTCCATCTTAAAGGAGATCAGTCCTGGGTGTTCACTGGCAGGACTGATGCTAAAGCTGAAACTCCAGTACTTTGGCCACCTCCTGCAAAGAGTTGACTCATTGGAAAAGACCCTGATGCTGGGAGGGATTGGGGGCAGGAGGAGAAGGGGACGACAGAGGATGAGATGGCTGGATGGCATCACTGACTCGATGGACATGAGTTTGAGTAAACTCCAAGAGTTGGTGATGGACAGGGAGGCCTGGAGTGCTGTGATTCATGGGGTGGCAAAGAGTCAGACACGGCTGAGAGACTGAACTGAACTGAAGTTTAATTTAATTTCTCCTTAGCTTACTTTGGGGGACCCCTAGTTCCCTACTATTTGGATCAAGATGTTTTTAATTACCATTTGAGTGAAAATGACTTTTATGACATCTTTTTTTTTTCCTAATATGTGTCTCCTCAGTTCAGTTCAATAGCTCAGTCATGTCTGACTCTTTGCAACCCCACAGACAGCAGCATGCCAGGCCTTGCTGTCCAGCACCAATTCCCAGAGCTTGCTCAAACTCATGTCCATTGAGATGGTGATGCCATCTAACCATCTCATCCTCTGTCATCCCCTTCTCCTCCTGCCTTCAATCTTGCCCAGCAGTAGGGTCTTTTCCAATGAGTCAACTCTTCGCATCAGGTGGCCAAAGTATTGGAGCTTCAGTTTCAGCATCAGTCCTTCCAATGAATATTCAAGACTGACTTCCTTTAGGATTGACTGGTTGGATCTCCTTGTAGTCCAAGGGACACTTAAGAGTCTTCTCCAACGCAACAGTTGAAAAGCATCAGTTCTTCAGCGCTCAACTTTCTTTATGGTCCAACTCTCACATCCATACATGACTACTGGAAAAATCATAGCTTTGACTAGACAGACCTTTTTCGGCAAAGTAATGTCTCTGCTTTTTAATATGCTGTCTAGATTTGTTATAGCTTTTCTTCCAAGAAGCAAACATCTTTTAATTTCATGGCTGTGGTCACCATCTGCAGTGATTTTGGAGCCCAAGAAAATGAAGTCTGTCACCGTTTCCCCCTCTTGATGAGAGTGAAAGAGGAGAGTGCAAAAGTTAGCTTAAAACTCAACATTCAAAAAACTAAGATCATGGCATCTAGTCCCATCACTTATTGGCAAATATATGGGAAAGAATGGAAACATGTATCTCCTACCCGATGGCTGTCCTTGAGAGAATCACTTTCCAGGTGAGAAAGTATGCCTGGAAAACTGCTAATCATTTGTCATTTAGGAAAATAGGAAATATACATTATTGTGCTTTCATCTATTAAAATATTTCTCTTGAGTACACACTAAGCTTAAGACTGTTGTGATATACTCAATTATGGAAAGGATGACTATGACTCTGTAATTAGCAGGGCAGAGCTACAGGCCTCTTCATAAGTCAAACATGGTGCTCTCTATCATCCCATTCTAACTATTAGTGGATCTGTGCTAATTACGACCTACACATTATGAGCCTAGAAGCTGAGAGTAGTCAAACACAGTGTTTATATGTTTATATTTTCCCTTGAATCTGGAGACAGGTTGGCCTAGGAGTTAGCAGAATTGGGTTTTGTCCCAATTTAGCTACCACAAATGTGTGGAACATCTTCTCTAATCTGGTTCTCATCTGTGGAATAGCATTGATTCTAAAGGAAGACAACTTCCGGCCATAATGTTATAATAAGAAAAAGCACTTATATGGTATATTTCCATGCGTGCTAAGTCGCTTCAGTCGTGTCCAATTCTTTGTGATCCTATGGACCATAGCTCACCAGGCTCCTCTGTCCATGGGATTACCCCAGGCAAGAATACTAGAGTAGGTTGCCATGTCCTAATCCAGGGGATCTTCCCAACCCAGGGATCCAACCCATGTCTCTTACATCTCCTGCATTGACAGACAGGTTCTTTACCACTAGTGCCACCTGGGAAGCCTTATATTTCCATATGCATTGCCTAAAATAATATCATGAACCTGTGAGAAGTTACATGATGAATGTGAAAGGCAAGAGGCCCACAGTAAACGCAAAAATTTCAAAAGAAAATTCCAAGATATTTCCCAAGCAGCCTGTCAAGGCCTTACTAAATTAATAAGACCCAGAGTCTGGTCCCCATATATATAGTCTTCAAAACTCTCATTTACTAACAGGATTACCACTACCATCAGTTACTTTTCAAAGAAAAAAATCTTTGGCTGAACAAGTTACAATTTTGTCCATGATCTAAATGGAAATGAGCAAAAAAAAAAAATTTTTTTTTCTTTAAAAAGACAAAGCCTGCTTTTGATAATAATGAGCAGAGCAATGCAAATTTGGCAGGACAAATCAAATTTGGTTGTAAAATAAAAACACTTTACAAGCCTGGTTAGAGGTTTCAGTTGTTTGTGTATGCAATGTCACTGTCATTAGTAAAGGTTATCTTGCAGCTCCAGTCTGTAGTTTCTTATTAATAAAATGGAAAGTGAATATACATACTAAATTAAACATTTCACCTCTTCAGGACCATATCTGACAACTCTGTTTATCCGTGCATTCACTCAGTTCAACAGTCATTTATTAAGCCTTGCTGTATAGAAGGCAGATTCATTTTGGGTAGGATAAAAGAAGTCAGTACTTTCACAAGCAGATTCATATTTTTATTGAATCATAAAAATGTAGATTACAGAGAAGATATTTAATAGCTGATATTTTTGGCTGAAGCAAAACGGTCTCCATTCAAAACTGGGATATGTCCTGTATGTTACACCTTTTCTAGATGCTGTAATTCACTATGTGCACTGTAGTGCCAGGGTGGGGAGTGGAGCTTCCCAGAGGCCCACTTCAGCTGCCCCCAGACCTCTGTTTCAGAAAGACCCACCTTCGCCAGTTACCAAAAGCTTACATTTCAGCTGCTGCTGGAATGGATTTTTGTTCTGAGCATTATATTCAGGTTTTGAATCAAAGGTTATATGGGAAAATAGCCAACAGTAAACCATTCTCCTAAAATAAGCCATAGAAAGAGTAACTACAACTGCCGCTAGGTTGCAGGTTGTCACTGTTGTTTAGTTGCTAAGTTGCATCTGTCTCTTTGTGACACCACGGACTGTAGCCTGCCAGGTTCCTCTGTCCATGGATTTCCCAGAAAAGAATACTGCAAGGGGTTGCCAGTTCCTTCTCCAATGGATCTTCCTGACTCAGGGATCAAACTTGAGTCTCCTGCACTGCACGTGGATTATTTACCTGTGAGCCACTGGGGAATAGTGAACCATTCTCCTAAAATAATCTATGGAATGAGTAACTACATAGTTGATTTTAAGAGTTACATACCTCTTTAGCTCCACTTATTTGTATTCTACCACTTGTTCAGGGCCAAACTTACATGCCTCTTCTTCTACAAAGATTTCCTTGTTCCCTTCAACTACAATTATATTCATCTTTTTTCAACAGTCCTCACTCTGAGGTGGGTTAGGTTAAAAATGTTTTTTTATAAAAGATAAAATGATAAAATATAGTTTTATTCCTAATGTTCTTATTTCATTTTTAAAGTTAAAATACGTCTTATATAACCTTAATAGGAATCTCTGGAAAAAATAAAAATAAGATCAAAGTATAATAGTATTAAAAGTATAATAAGGAGACCTTATAATTTTTTTAATGGAGAAATTTCCAGAACATATAAAAGAACAGAAACCATGCAACAAAATCATAGAGATAAAGTACATCTGTTAATAGCAGCAAATATAAATGTCTTAAAGACCTCTGTATATTTTTTTTAATGGCTTTCAGATTAGTTTACAAAGAACAAGTGCCAATTGTATAACTTAGAAAACACACAGCTAAAACAAAAGAATACAGAAAGAGGATGGGAAGAAAAGGGTTACCAGCAGAACTGTAATTCAGTCCCTCCTTCTTCAAGGACACCAGAGGCCCTTTGACCTCAGCTAGAACTCCTCATCACACCAAGGGAATTTAATAGCCATAAAAATATTTTTTTAATGAATCTTTTTTTGTGGTTTCCATATACTCATCTAAAGAATTCTTCCACCAAAATATATCTGCTCTGACTGGATCTTTTGGTAATGCTGCTAAGTCGCTTCAGTCGTGTCCAACTCTGTGCGACACTATGGACCGCAGCCTACCAGGCTCCTCCGTCCACGGGATTTTCCAGGCAAGAGTACTGGAGTGGGTTGCATAAATTTATAAATTTATTATCTCAACTCTCCTCCTGGAGTGTTGCAGTTAGTCACATAGCATTCCTAGTTACATGACTAAGAGATCTCCAAACTGAGCAGCTTCCCGGCACAGAATTACACCTGGTACTCTGAACCCAAATAATCCCAGGTCTTTGTCTAGCTAGGAGCATATGACAGTCAGGCACTCCAGGACAGCAGTTTAATGATGGGCATGGCTGTTTTCTCAAGTCCTTTGCACAATCCTAGTGCAACTTTGTACCAGATAGGACAATTTTGTTGGAGTCTGCTGGACACTTGAGGCCTCTTTGATAGTGCAGAGGATAGTGTGAGGCAAGGCCATGATTTTTTATAAAACCAATCAGGAAACACACAAACAATATTGGCATAATGTGGAATGATTATTTTTTTTGAAAGGGTAGGCTTTGAGACAAAGATACTAAGCAGAATCCCCCCAAAAAGTAGCAAAGAAAAATGCAGACTAATATCCTTTGTATATTGAATGTGGATTCAAAAGTCTTTAAGCAAACATACACATATTGATATACAAAAGGATTCTATGCCATAACCAAATGAGATGTATTCTAGGAATGCAAGACTGATTTAAACATCCAAAAATCAAATAATGCAATATGCCATATCAATAGAATAAAGGACAAAAATCACAATACATGATTTAAAAACAAAAGATCTCTCAAACAACAAAGATTAGAAGGGAAGGTTCTAATTCTCAAAAAAAAATCTACAAAAAACTTACAGCTAACATATACTTAATGATGAAAGACTAAATGTTTTCTTCCCCCAAATCAGGGCCAAGACAATGGATGTCAACTTTTACCATTTCTATTCAATATTGTATTGGAGTTTCTAGTCAGTGCAGTAAGAGAAGAAAAATAAGTTTAAAAAACATCAGATTGCAAGGGAAGAAGTAAAACTGGACATATTCACAAATGAGCTGATTGTCTATGCAGATATCCTAAGGAATTTACAGGAAGAAAAAGCTACTAGAAATACTAGAAAATTTAGTAAGTTCATAGAATACAAGATTAAAATGTTAATTTTGTTTTTATTACTGGAAACAAAAATGAAATTAAGGGACAATTCCATTCTCAATACTATCAAACAGATTTAAATATTTAGGAATACATTTAACAAAAGAAGTACAAGACTTGTAACCAAAAACTAAAAAGCAATGCAGAGATAAATTAAATATCCAAGTAAATTCAGTTCAGTCACTCAGTGATGTCCGACTCTGCAACCCCGTGGACTGCAGCATGGCCTGGCCTCCCTGTCCATCACCAACTCCTGGAGCTTGCTCAGACTCATAGCCATAGAGTCCATCATGCCATCAAACCATCTCATCCTCTGTCATCCCCCTCTCCTCCTGCCCTCAATCTTGCCCAGCAGCAGGGTCTTTTCCAAAGAGTCAGTTCTTCACATCAGGTGGCCAAATATTGGAGTTCCGGCTTCAGCATCAGCCCTTCCAATGAATATTCTGGACTGATTTCCTGTAGAAGGGACTGGTTGGATCTCCTTGCAGTCCAAAGGGACTCTCAAGAATCTTCTCCAACACCACAGTCCAAAAGCATCAATTCTTTGGTGCTCAGCTTTCTTTATAGTCCAACTTTCATATCCATATATGACCACTGGAAAAACCATAGCTTTGACTAGATGGACCTTTGTCTGCAAAGTAATGTCTCTGCCTTTTAATACGCTGTCTCATAGCTTTTCTTCCAAGGAGCAAGCATCTTTTAATTTCATGGCTGCAGTCACCATCAGCAGTGGTTTTGCAGCCCAGAAACTAAAGTCCGTCACTGTTTCCATTGTTTCCCCAACTATTTGCCATAAAGTGATGGGACCAGATGCCATGATCTTAGTTTTTTGAATGTTGAGTTTTAAGCCAGCTTTTTCACTCTCTTCTTTCACCTTCATTGAGAAACTCTTTAGTTCTTCTTCACTTCCTGCCATAGGTGTGGTGTCATCTGCATATTTGAGGTTATTGATATCCAGGTAAAGAGATATCTTTATCCAAGTACTTTATACAAGTAAGGAGAGAGACGAATCACATTCTTGGATTGTTAACAAGGCAATTTATCTCAAATTCAACACATCAGAATCAACATAAAAGTCAAAATTCCAGCCACTAATTTTGTAAAACTTGACAATCCAAACTTAAAACTGATATAGAAATGTAAAGGGCCTGGAATAGCCAAAACAATTTTGAAAAAGAATAAGCAAATTAGGTTTACATTTTCTGACCTCAACACTTACTGTGAAGTTACAGTAAGCAAGATAGTGTGGCCCTGACATAAGCATAAGCACATAAACCAAAGGAGCACAGATAAACTCCTACATTTATGATCAATTAATTTTTGACATAAATGCTGTGCAAGTCATTGGGGAAAGAATAGTCTTTACAACAAATATTGAAGGACAATGCCTAGCTATTTGAGCCCTAAAAAGACTGATATTAAAAGCTTCCCTCAACCTCATACCATACGTAAAAATTAACTGAAAATGGGTCATCAGCTAAATGTAAATCTGTAACAGTTCTACAAGAGAGCATAAGAGAAAATGTTTGGAATGTTAGGTTAGGCAAAGATTTCTTAATACAACAGAACAGAATCCATTTTAAAAACTGATAAATTGGACTTCATCAAAATTAAACATTTTGAAAAAATATGGGCTCACTTATACCATCATGATAATTTATATTGAATTGTTTGGTATACTAACTAACACTCATAGCACTAAACAAAATAACCTTGAAGAATTGCATAAGTTGTACTGATTGTGGCTTCCTGATGGACATAATGCTTTCAAGGGATAGGTCTTTATTTGCACTGAATATTTCAAAAAAATATATCTTGTTTAGTACTATAAAACTCATATGCTGCTTGTGGCAAATTGGATCACTGGTCTCTATTCTTTCATTTCTTCGCAATGGACTTCTGGGAGACAAAAGACTTTTGCCTGCCCCTTGACTTTGGGTTTCTTCAATGTGACTTGTGTAGGGGAATGGGATGTTAGTGGATATGATGCAAAGATATGAAATGTGCTTATGTAATTAATTTTGCCCCCCGTTGAACTCCTGCCTTTCACTATGAAAAGAACAGTTTGGATAGCTTCTTGTCCAAGAAGGAGAAGGGATATGTAGACCTAACTCATACCTTTGAAACACAACTGAATTTAGCCTTTATCCATAAAACCCACCCAACTACCCGATACTTGCATGAGCAAAAAATAAATGCTTATTGTTAATTCCCAAAACAAATATTTTTAAATTTTTGTTCTTCAAAAGAAGAGCAAAGAAGAACTGAAAATAAAAAGACAAGTCACAATCTAGGAGAAATTATTAATATTTGCAAATCTTATATCATCATAATCTGATAAAGGACTTGTAAGTTCCAGAATATACAGGGAACTTTTACAAATCAATAATAAGAAAACTTCCAGTTTAAAAACTGGCAAAAATCTGAGTAAATATTCACCAAAGAGGATGTACAAATATCTAATAATAACATGAAAAGATGTTTAACATTATTAGTCATTAGGGAAATGCAAATTAAAACTTTAATGAGATATCACCACATTCTCAATGGAGTGACCATAATTCTGAAGACTGATGACATTAGTATGGATAAGGATACAAAGCTATGAACCTTCATAGTTTTCTGTTATGAATTCTAAATGATAATCAACTTGGAAAACCAATTTAGCAATTTCTTCAAAGATTAAACATATACCTGCCATGCAACACAGCAATTCTACTCCTAAGTATTTATCCAAGGGAAATAACTTAGGTCCACGAAAATAAGTAAATATATGTACATACCCTCACATACATACTTTCACACACAAATGTTCATAACAACATTATTCAAAAAGAGAGCCCAAGTGGGAAATTTAGTAGAGTAACTGGTAAATGGATAAGCAAAATATGGTATATCCATGCTACTGCTGCTGCTGCTAAGTCGCTTCAGTCATGTCCGACTCTGTGCGACCGCATAGACGGCAGCCCACCAGGCTCCCCCGTCCCTGAGATTCTCCAGGCAAGAACGCTGGAGTGGGTTGCCATTTCCTTCTCCAATGCATGAAAGTGAAAAGTGAAAGTGAAGTCACTCAGTCATGTCGGACTCTTAGTGAACCCATGGACTGCAGCCCACCAGGCTCCTCCATCCATGGGATTTTAGAGTACTAGAGTGGGGTGCCATTGCCTTCTCCGTGGTATATCCGTAGTATGAGCTATTACCAGTATAAAGTAGTAAACTCTATACATGCTGCTGCTGCTGCTGCTGCTAAGTCGCTTCAGTCATGTCCGACTCTGTGCAACCGCATAGACGGCAGCCCACCAGGCTCCCCAGTCCCTGGGATTCTCCAGGCAAGAACACTGGAGTGGGTTGCCATTTCCTTCTCCAATGCATGAAAGTGAAAAGTGAAAGTGAAGTCACTGAGTCGTGTCCGACTCTCAGCGACCCCATGGACTGCAGCCTACCAAGCTCCTCCGTCCATGGGATTTTCCAGGCAAGAGTACTGGAGTGGGGTGCCACTGCCTTCTCCAACAAGGATAAATCTCAAAAACACTGTACCAATTGAGAGAAGCCAGATGCAAAAAAAAAAACAAACAAACAAACAAACAAACAAAAACAACAAAAAAAGACTATATATTGCATGACTCCATTCATTTGAAATTTCTACTTAAGGCAAACCTATAGAGATAGAATGCAGATTGTTGGTTACCTAAAGCTACAGTTAATGGGGTCAAAAAGAACTGGACACGACTGAACACGCATGTACCCACACAACGTTGTAGAGGGTGATGGGGATTGACTACAGACTAGCAGGAGAAAAGTTTTAAGTTGATGGAAATATGCTCTGAAGTTCATTGTGTTGTGCTAAGTCACTTCAGTCGTGTCCAACTCTGTGCAACTCCATAGACATCAGCCCACCAGGCTCCCCCGTCCCTGGGATCCTCCAGGTGTGAATTTATTCTTTATTTTACTACTGAGTAAAGCAAGATCATGTGTCATGAAATAATAACATAGCATTCCATTTAATGAGCTGTGCACATATATCTCATAGCTAGTGCTATGATTCTATTTGTTGTTGTTATTGCTACTATTAGACCATAGAAAGGTTATGGTCATGAGACTGTGCAGCCATAAACAGAACTTGATGCTTCCATCCAAGGGCATCCTAAGCTCATGGCAGCTCTCAAAAGACCAGTCTGTTACTTAAGTTGAGAAACTGGTATCTTTTCTCATTATGTACAAAATATTTGGCCTTAAAATAACTGTTTCAAAGAATGAACATACTCTCTGAGTTATAGCATTTCTTGACAATTGCTAACACTTTCTACTTTCAATGCATTTTCATATGTAATCTTTGTCAATGCAGAAGACATGGAAGGCATTTTGTCTCCCATTTACATGATGGAACTGGAGCTTGGGGATTTTTAAATGAACTCCTAAATTCGCAGGGATATTATGATGGGGGAGCTAGGACACGACCCCGAGTCTTTCTGTTCCCAGATGTCTGCTTCCCCCACTGCAGTGCCTTTTATCCTAAATTAGTTCTTTCCCCTGAAGGCACAAAATAATGTTTAAAATACACAATCTGTTTAAAATATATTCAAAGAAATTGGGTAACAATAATTTAAAATCCTGTCTTACATTGGAATAGTACCATCTACTTATTTTTTCAGTTTTATTGAGGTGTAATTGAAAAAACTTAAAATGGAACATGATGACTTGATATATATCTAAATGAGTTCTTATAACTGTTTATACTATGCTCTGTGATCTGAGTCACTGGAAGGATTTGTTTTGCTAGGAGTTGGAAATAAGTGCATAAAATTTTTGCTTTAAAAAACAAATCCAACTAAACAAAAACTATTTTTTAAGTATTAAAAAATAGAAATGAATAAAGGCTGCATAGTAATTTAATAATTTCAATACTATATATGTTCATAAACTAAATAAGCATAGTGTGGTTTAAAATAAATAAAATCACATAAACAAGGAAAATTTTAAATATTACCTCAGAATTCTACTAATTAGCTAATTTATTTTTCTCTAAGTACCTGAGACATCAAAAGGAGTTTATATTCTGGGAAAATCTATCAAATTTCTCTTTAATCTCAATAATTAAATATCATGAAAGCAAATGTATATAATATATAATTATACATTGAAGCACATTTTATTTAGTTGATACATATGCGTAATTTTTCATTTACATACTTACATGTATGCATGTGCCTAGTGAGGCAAAATAACAATTTTTTAAGTTGTGTCATAGATTTTCATATATATATATGTGTGTGTATATATATATATACACACACTTAGGAAATATAAAAAATTTGTGAAGTTAAAATTCCAGTTTAATTGTGAATACTAAATCACTCAAGTAACTAATTCTTGAAGAAAACAATATTAAGCTTAGTTGACAGTCTCTTATTCATATCATACTCTTTTCTAAATCAAGACTAGGTAGGTAAAATTTGAACTAAGAAAATGTTTCTGATTCCTCCTACTCTCAGAACTTTTCTCCTTTCTTACTTCATCCCATAATATTTGAGGGTAGGGGTGGGGATGTCCAGACTAATTTGTTCCAAAGGATGCTACTTGGCTGACACATTCAGAAAAGGATCAGATGTACATATTCTTGCCAAGGTGATAACATCCTACTGGAGATCAAAATCCAACTCTCTGAATGTCACCTGATGGCTTACAGGTATGATGAAAAAGCAATGGAAAGGGCTTTAGATTGAGATAACTAACAGATATGTGTAACACTCCCTGTCTTCTCTGATAACCAACCATAGCATTATTCTTATCACTTTAATTAATAAATATTGATAATAATGAATATCAATGTCATACATTAAAGGCCACTATGTTGAAAGAATTTAAATACATCTCTGTTCTTTAAGATTTGAAAACACATTGATGAGTCTGATAAGACTATATTTCACTTGGGAAAAATTAAACAGAAATTCTATATCATCTCTCCTATGCTTAGTGCATTGCAAAAGAATTCCAAGAAGAGAGAAAAGAGCCAGATCTTTAAATATTAATGTTTGTAAGGTAAAATGGTTAATCCTGCTAATAACTTAAGCCTATGGTAAACTTCTGAGATGTTTAGATATTAAATGAATATATGTATAATTAATTAGATATAATCAGAGATGAACAGCCCCACTTAAGCAAACCATCATCATCATATGAACAGAGAAAAGACAGGATAGCTTAAGCAGTGACATTATTTTCAAATCACTTAAGCCAAATAACTCTGAATCCAAAAGCTTTGATCATGTATAATCCTGCTAAAAGACTGACTTGTAACCAGCCTGTGATACATTATGTTGCAAAGCTGTAGCACTAGAGCATAACAGAATCTTATTTTCATTAATTCTTTTTTTCTTTTTTTGAAAATGCAAACACTCCATATGTTTAATAGCCCAAGAAAAGAATGTTCTCCCTTTTTGGAATTTCCCATTAGTGAGCATTTTATTAAAAAAAAAAATGTACAAAGAAAACAGTGATTCAAAGCCATTTTTAAAAATTGACTTAACCTATGCTGCTTCCCTAATAGCTCAGTTGGTAAAGAATCTGCCTGCAGTGCAGGAGACCTGGGTTCAGTTCTTGGATGGGAAGATCCCCTGGAGAAGGGAAAGGCTACCCACTCCAGTATTCTGGCCTGGAGAATTCCATGCACTGTATAGTCCTTGAGGTCACACACTTAACCTATGTTAATAATAGTAACCTGTCAAATAATATTAGTCCAACTGTGTATTTTAGCAAAAAAAATTCAACAACTTACGCTGTGTTTACAGTGACTTTTGAATTCGTTTTTATGTGATACTTCCTCCACAAGACTAGATTCAGAGGCCAGATACAAAAGAAAGAACTCTAGCATAAGCAAAATTAGAGTATGTATAAGGACCCACCAATGAAGACAATTTTACTGGAAGTAGACCCCTTTATAAATATTAATCTAAGATTAGGGACAAACAAGATACCTGGGGCCATAAAATTGCCTCACATTCTAGAGCTGTATTGTCCAAAGAGGTAGCCACTTGCCATATGTGACTCTTCAAATTTAAATTTTTTAATTAATCAAAATTAAATAAAATTTTAAATACTATTCATCATTTACACTAGTCATGCTTCAACCCAAAATTCACCTGTGGTTATAGAGCTAGATAGCAGAAAAAGAACCTTCCCATCATTACAAAAATTTCTGTTGGATAGCACTGCTCTAGAACAAATGCCATATGGGCAGGGACCATAAGTGTTTGAACCACTAATTTAAGTGTCTAGCACAGTCCCTGGAACATAGGAGATACTCAATAAACAATAATCTACTTAATTAACAACCAAATGAATGGCCATCTTTTTTTTTTTTTTTTTTTTTTTGGTAGCTCCACTATTCTACATAGAACTAGACAAGGTCAACCATTAATCAGCTGGTTCGCAATCTTAAAGAGGAACTACCCCATCTAAATCCCCACTTTCAACACTAAAATGATTGAGACTGAAAGGTGATTTGTGAAAAGGTCAGATAAATGAATTTCAGCATGTCATATTCAAACCGTTTTTGGTAAATGATATTGTTTACCTATTTTTTTTTTTATTCTGGACGTCAGAAACTTCACTGAAAAATCAGGTGGTATACTTGTAACTACAAATCTTAATCATTAGAATACCCAAAGTGCTCCTCTAACTCATATCTTTATAAAAGCAACAACAACTAAAGTTATAAATTACTGAACTCACATGAGAACAATAAGGAGCTTTCTACAATATATATTAATTTTAGAGTATACATAATATATTGGATTCTGATAAAAATGTCTAATTCTCCTCCTGAGGAAATTCTGAAACTCTTCAAGTGCTTAAGGTAACTATTCCTGTTTGGGGAAAAGTTTTCAATTAGTTTAATCACGCCTCAGATACACCTCATAGTCTACAATACAGCCTCTCTGCAAAGCTACTATTCCTGTTTTAGTTTGCTCTGGATTTCTCATCTGGTGTGTTCCGTATTCTTGTGTTCTTCTACATGATTCATAGGGATGAAGATATTTAGGTATGTGAAACAAAATTATTAGTACTACTTGCAGACTTTCTCAGCTTTTGCCAGCAATGGCTCCAACTTGATTTTAAATATTTAATATTTTTCAACAGAGTCTCATGAAAAATTTTTCCTCCATATACTCTGAAAACTATCTGCCATGTTTTGATTGGATCTCATTCTTTTGGACTGAACACTCCATGCAATTGAAGCTGTCTTTTCTGTCCCCTGCGCTGCCCTGGAATGACAGAAATGGGTATGTGCTGCTGCTGACTGAGGTCCGTTCCACAGAAACATGGAAGACAGCATGGTATTTCCTTCCTAACACATTTCCCACAGCTAACCCACCCACATCATGGACCACTCGAGTGGCATATCAGAGGCAAGGAGAGGCGCGGGGAGGCAGGGTTTGGGCAGCTGGTAGACAGTTGGAGAGACAGGGAATTTACTGAAAAAATATCATTCAGCAACTGTTGTCATACAACAGTTTGCCCAGAACCAGCTGCACTCCCTTGTATACTGTAGCACTGTTCATTGCAGCCAAGATGCAAAAACAAACTAAGGGCGCTTTTACAGATAAATAGATAAGGGAGGTGTGGTATGCACACGTGTCCATGTGTATAGACAAACACACAATTGAACATTATTCAGCCATGAGGGAAAAAGGAAATTTGTGACAACATAGATAGAACTTGAGGGCATTATGCTAAGTGAGCCATAAAACAGAAGACAAATATACTACATGGTATCATTTATGTGTGGAATTTTTTTAAAAAGTCAGACTCACAGAAACAAAGAATAGAAAAGTGGTTGCCAGGGGCTACAGGGTGGGAGAAACAGGGAGGAGAGATTGGCAAAAGGGTACAGACTTTCAGTTGCACGGTGAATAAGGTCTCAGGATCTAATATAAATCGTGGTGACTATTGTTGACAGCACCTTATTGTATAATTGAAATCTGCTAAGAAAGTAGAACTTAACTCTTCTCACATATACACACACACACACAAAAAAAAAACAATATAAGTATGTAAGGTAATGGGTGTGCAAGTTAATTAGACAGGGGGAATCCTTTCACAGTGTATACATAAATCAAATCACCATGTATACTTCTAATATCTTATGATGGTACTTGTTGAAGCTAATTTTTAAAGCCTCTAAACCAATAGATTCACTGTGATTTCCAGGACACATACATGAAAAATAATGATAGTGGCTTTGGGAAGTATAAAAATGATACTAATTTCCTCATTCCATTCTTTGTCTAAATAAACAATAAAATATATAGTATAGGAAAGACTAAACATTTTCTCAAAGATCATAAAATAATAATTAGTTTATTATAGATGTTTAATAATGTTAATAAATAGATTTTATTATTAAAATTATCTTAATTTTTACATTTTAATTTAATATTTAAAAATAATTCTTCATTATCTGTGGCAATTATGACTTCTCAAGTACTGTATAATTATTTTTAATACTTATACATATATATACATATAAACACACACATATACACACACCACTCAATTACTAGAAACTCTTTTCAAATAAAGTTTCAAATAAAATAGGTACACGTACTACAGAAAAGAAGAGACTGAAATCCAGGGATAGAAAGAATATAAGAAAATCAGTCAACAAAAGCATAAATCTTATTGCGGTGCCCAGCAATATCGAAATACAGTAGAATTATATAGTAGGAAGAATTTACTGGATTGCTTGATTTTATTTTCCACTAAGGAATCAGCAAATAGTATTGACTAGGATACTGATTACATGTGGTTATAAGTACAGGTTGAGAGTTACATTCTTCACTGGTGGGAAGTGGCAGCTTATCCTCTTAGTTGGCTAACTCCAAGTAGAAATCATTAAAGTAACCTTATCTCCCTCAGGGATCTCCACCCTCTGCCTCAGTCAGTGCACTTCAGTTTTTACAGCATCATTTGTTTCTCTGGCATCTCAATTTTCCTCTCCATAGACCCATGAGATTTAATCACACATGCAGCAAAAACCTTACATTCTATTTCCTTTTTTTCAAAGGCTACAGTTTTGCATCTGTGCTGCCTGCCCACACCACCACAGATTTAATTTACTTGTCTAACTCATCAAAATTTCAGACATATCCATGCCTTCTGTCTCAACGATCTTCACACTTCCTTCTCTCTTCCCAACAGCCAAAGCTCACCATGGACCTGGTTCTCCAGCCACACAGCACTGTCCATTTTATCCTGTGCATTTTCTCATCATTTCTCCTTGTTTGGAAAATGTTGTTTCTCTTCATGTTTCCAATTGTTGTCCCCTGTTACATTTATAGCCTCACTTAATGGAGATTAACACAACAAAAGCAAAATGGTGCTGAAATCAATAACCTGAATTAATGAAAACTCCCCAGTAGAACAGATGGCTGTCCCAGCTCTAATTTTAATAAATATCATAATTCAAAGATTCTCTTCTGCCTATAAAAAAGAGGGTTGTATTTCAGTTGGGTCCAAATGGAAAACACACAGTTCATGTTCGTATATGCTCAGTTTCATGTTTAAAGAGTCAGATTGAGGGTTTTCATAGGCTTATTACTATTCCTTTTTTTCTCATTATATTCTCCGTAGGAAAATTCCATCAAATGAATTTTTTTTTAATCCAACCAGTGAGAAAAGAAGTGAGCAAGGCAAGATTTCCAATTTGTCAGAACTAAAACAAATAGATATTTTATGCAATATTTCATACTCAATTCACTGTACACTAGAATGTTCTTTAGCCTTGGATTACCTCTAAGTACATTTCCCTCAGGTGTTTGAGGAAGCTGGGATAACTATTTTAATCCTGCTCATACACTGATAGACAGACTGCTTGAAGCTATGGACAGAGGTTCATAACACTGTACAGGAGATTATGACCAAAACCAACCCCAAGAAAAAGAAATGCAAGAAGGCAGAGTTGTCTGAGGAGGTCTTACAAATAGCTGAGAAAAGAAGAGAAGCAAAAGGCAAAGGAGATAGGGAAAGATATAACCAACTGAGTACAGAATTCCAGAGAATAGCAAGGAAAGATAAGAAAGCCTTCTTAAGTGAACAATGTAGAAAAGTAGAGGAAAACAATAGCATGGGAAAGATTAGAGATCTCTTCAAGAAAATTAGAGATACCAAGGAAACATTTCATGCAAAGATGGCCTCAATAAAAGACAGAAATGACAAGGACCTAACAGAAGCAGAAGATATTAAGAAGAGGTGTCAAGAATTCAGAGAACTATACAAAAAAGATCTTAATGACCCAGATAACCATGACGGTATAGTCACCAACCTAGAGCCAGGCACCCTGGTATGTGAAGTTAATTGGGCCTTAGGAACCATCATTACATGGACTTCCAGCTGAGCTATTTCAAATCCTAAAAGATGATGCTGTTAAAGTATTGCACTCAATATGCCAGCAAATTTGGAAAACTCAGCAATGGTCACGGACCCAGAAAAGGTCAGTTTTCCTTTCAATCCCAAAGAAGTCTAATGCTAAAGAAAGTTCAAACTACAGCACAATTGTGCTCATTTCGCATGTTATCAAGGTAATACTCAAAATCCTTCAAGGTAGGCTTCAACACAGTTAGTGGAGAAGGTACATGAACCAAGAAATTTCCCGATGTACAAGTTAGATTTAGAAAAGGCAGAGGAACCAGAGATCAAATTGCCAACATCTACTGGATGATAGAAAAAGCAAGAGAATTCCAGAAAAACATCAACTTTTGCTTCATTGACTACACTAGAGCCTTTGACTGTGTGGATCACAACAAACTCTGGAAAATTCTTAAAGAGATGGGACTACCAGACTACCTTACCTGCCTCCTGAGAAACCTATATGCAGGTCAAGAAGCAATAGATAGAACCAGACATGGAACAATGAACTGGTTCAAAATTGGGAAAGGAGTATGTGAACACTGTATATTGTCATCTTGTTTATTTAACCTATATGCAGAGTACCTCAGGAAAAATATCAGGCTGGATGAATCACAAGCAGGAATCAAGATTGCTGGCAGAAATATCAACAACCTCAGATGTGCAGATGATACCACTCTAATGGCAGAAAGTGAAGAGGAACTAAAGAGCATCTTGATGAAGGTGAAAGAGGAGAGTGAAAAAGCTAACTTAAAACTCAACTTTCAAAACTAAGATCATGGCATCTGGTCCCATCATTTCATGGCAAAGAAAAGGGGGAAAAGTGGAAGCAATGATAGATTTTCTTTTCTTGGGCTCCAAAATCACTATGGACAGTGACTGCAGCCACCAAATTAAAACACACTTGTTCCTTGCAAGAATAGCTATCAAAAATCTAAATAGCATATTAAAAAAGCAGAGACATCACTCTGCCAACAAAGTCCATAAAGTCAAAGCTATGGTTTTTCCTGTAGTCAAGTATGGATATGAGAGTTTGGCCATAAAGAAGACAGAGTGCAGAAGGATTGATATTTTCGAACTCTAATGCTGGAGAAGACTCTTGAGAGTCCCTTGGAAAGCAAGGAAATCAGTCAATCCTAAAGGAAATCAACTCTGAATATTCATTGGAAGGACTGGTGCTAAATCTGAAGCTCTGATACTATGGTCACCTGTTACGAAGAACTGACTCATTAGAAAAGAGCTTCATGCTAGGAAAGGTTGAGGGTAAGAGAAGAAGAGGAGGACAGAGGATGAGAGGGTTGGATGGCATCATTGACTCAATGGAAATGAGTCTGCGCAAACTCCAGCAGATAGTGTAAGACAGGGAAGAGTGTCATAAAGAAGCGGACATGACTCAGCAACTATAAAAACAATACACTGACCAAATCCTTCATGGTGAGGTCTGCCCCGTTGACTAGCAGTAACTTTCATAGTTCAGTTCAATTCAGTTCAGTCGCTCAGTCGTGTCCGACTCTTTGCGACCCCATGAATCGCTGTACGCAAGGCCTCCCTGGCCATCACCAACTCCCAGAGTTCACTCAGACTTGCGTCCATCAAGTCAGTGATGCCATCCAGCCATCTCATCCTCTGTCGTCCCCTTTTCCTCCTGCCCCCAATCCCTCCCAGCATCAGAGTCTTTTCCAATGAGTCAACTCTTCTTATGAGGTGGCCAAAGTACTGGAGTTTCAGCTTTAGCATCATTCCTTCCAAAGAAATCCCAGGGCTGATCTCCTTTAGAATGGACTGGTGGGATCTCCTTGCAGTCCAAGGGACTCGCAAGAGTCATCTCCAACACCACAGTTTAAAAGCATCAATTCTTCAGTGCTCAGCCTTCTTCACAGTCCAACTCTCACATCTATACATGACTACTGGAAAAACCATAGCCTTGACTAGACAGACCTTAGTCGGCAAAGTAATGTCTCTGCTTTTGAATATACTGTCTAGGTTGGTCATAACTTTCCTTTCAAGGAGTAAGCGTCTTTTAATTTCATGGCTGCAATCACCATCTGCAGTGATTTTGGAGCTCCAAAAAAATAAAGTCTGACACTGTTTCCACTGTTTCTCCATCTATTTCCCACGGAGTGATGGGACCGGATGCCATGATCTTCATTTTCTGAATGTTGAGCTTTAAGCCAACTTTTTCACTCTCCTCTTTTACTTTCATCAAGAGGCTTTTTAGCTCCTCTTCACTTTCTGCCATAAGGGTGGTGTCATCTGCATATCTGAGCTGATTGATATTTCTCCCGGCAATCTTGATTCCAGCTTGTGTTTCTTCCAGTCCAGCATTTCTCATGATGTACTCACATAGAAGTTAAATAAGCAGGGTGACAGCATACAGCCTTGATGTACTCCTTTTCCTATTTCGAACCAGTCTGTTGTTCCATGTCCAGTTCTAACTGTTGCTTCCTGGCCTGCATACAGATTTCTCAAGAGGCAGGTTAGGTGGTCTGGTATTCCCATCTCTTCCAGAATTTTCCACAGTTTCTTGTGATCCACACAGTCAAAGGCTTTGGCATAGTCAAAAAAGCAGAAATAGATGTTTTTCTGGAACTCTCTTGCTTTTTCCATGACCCAGTGGATGTTGGCAATTTGATCTCTGGTTCCTCTGCCCTTTCTAAAACCAGCTTGAACATCAGGAAGTTCACAGTTCATGTATTGCTGAAGCCTGGCTTGGAGGATTTTGAGCATTTTTTTACTAGCGTGTGAGATGAGTGCAATTGTGCAGTCGTTTGAGCATTCTTTGGCATTGCCTTTCTTTGGGATTGGAATGAAAACTGACCTTTTCCAGTCCTGTGGCCACTGCTGAGTTTTCCAAATTTGCTGGCATTATTGACTGCAGCACTTTCACAGCATCATCTTTCAGGATTTGAAATAGCTCAACTGGAATTCCATCACCTCCACTAGCTTTGTTCATAGTGATGCTTTCTAAGGCCCACTTGACTTCACATTCCAGGATGCCTGGCTCTAGATGAGTGATCACACCATCATGATTATCTGGGTCGTGAAGATCCTTTTTCTACAGTTCTTCTGTGTATTCTTGCCATCTCTTCTAATATCTTCTTCTTCTGTTAGGTCCATACCATTTCTGTCCTTTATCGAGCCTCTCTTTGCATGAAATGTTCCCTTGGTATCTCTAATTTTCTTGAAGAGATCTCTAGTCTTTCCCATTCTGTTGTTTTCCTCTATTTCTTTGCATTGATCGCTGAAGAAGGCTTTCTTATCTCTTCTTGCTATTCTTTGGAACTCTGCATTCAGATGCTTATATCTTTCCTTTTCTCCTCGGCTTTTCGCTTCTCTTCTTTTCACAGCTAACTTTCATAAGACTAGCAGAAACCTTCTGCAAGGCTCATGTTCCCCTTCACCAAAACCACATATATACTGACCTTCCCCCTGCCTCTTCAGACCAGTTTCTTAGAGCTATCTGGGTGCTGTCTCCCTGGCTGTAGTCCTGATTTTGCCCCAGATAAAACTTAACTCACAACTCTCACACTGTGCAGTTTTTTTTAAGTCAATACACTGCCTTTAATAAGTCCTCATGATTAAAAGAGCCAGTTGAATCATGAAAAAATGATACCTTTACCAAGTAATGCTGATAATACCATGCCTCCTTTTCCTTAGAGGGATCATCTTAGCACTTAAAAAAAAGCTGAAAGCACATGGATATGTATATATATTCCCATGGTTGGCTGAGACCCTGAATAAATTAGATTATGTTTGATAGGAACTTAAATTTTAAGATTGTGATAGATTGTGATAAATTTTAAGGTTGTGATAGATCCTCATGTGCACAGAAATGGTTCTATAACTGAATAATCCAAGGATAAAACCAGAGAAAATTACTTTTCTTCATATAGTAATTAACTCACATGGATCTGCAATGTCTCTGGCTAAACCTATATGCTTAAAAAAATAAATAAATGGATCCATAGACATTAGAAAGTATGTTAAGAATTTTCAATAAAGTACTACTTTATACAAAAGCTATTCCTCTCTCTCTCTCTGTCTCTGTGTGTGTGTGTGTGTGTGTGTGTGTGTGTATGTGTATGTTTGTAGTCACTCAGTCATGTCTGACTCTACGTGACCCCATGGACTGTAGCTCCCCAAGCTCCTCTGTCCATGGAATTTTTCCAGGCAAGAATACTGGAGTGGGTCACCATTTCCTACTCCAAGGAATCTTCCTGACCCAGGGCAATATAAATTCCCTCAGAGAGTAAAAGGGGTGGAAGGTTTTTCTGACTCCTCCAGAATAGTTTCACTGACCTATTGTTTTTCAGTCTGTACATCTAGCCAACTCTTTACCAAACAACCAGAATGATATAGCAAGCTGTTAGAGCTGGTGAAAGGAATATTGAAACTTATAACCTTCTTCGCATTTGTAAATTGTGTACTTGTGTTATTCATTGGGAGCTTTAGCAAAAAAAAAGAATCACTTCCTTTGTGAGTAGTTCACAGTTCTTTAAAAACACTCAAATTATCTCAAACACTTGTTAAATTTCTGCAGTAAATGTGTTTTAGCAATAGCTAAATATATATAGGACTTCCTTTAACACTAGCATTTTTCAGTGACTGAAGTCAAGTCTCTGTAAGGCAAAATATGTCAGCCTTACAGTTCAAAGTGTCTCCAAAAACAAATTCTGTAGAGAATTAAGGGTCAAAATCTCAACATAAACATGTATATATTTCCATTTCTATCATGAATTAGAATTAATAATGTCCAGTAAATCTACATGCAGACTCACTATGACAAGACTAAGCTGCTAAGACGCTTCAGTCGTGTCCAACTCTGTACGACCCTATAGACGGCAGCCCACCAGGCTCCCCCGTTCCTAGGATTCTCCA
This sequence comes from Capra hircus, assembly GCF_001704415.2. Lineage (NCBI taxonomy): Eukaryota > Metazoa > Chordata > Mammalia > Artiodactyla > Bovidae > Capra > Capra hircus. The sequence goes on along the minus strand of NC_030809.1, from coordinate 123,273,940 downwards.
AGCGAGAACACTGGAGTGGGTTGCCATTTCCTTCTCCAATGCATGAAAGTGAAAAGTGAAAGTGAAGTTGCTCAGTCGTATCCAACTCTTAGGGACCCCATTGACTACAGCCTACCGGGCTCTTCCATCCACGGGATTTCCCAGGCAAGAATACTGGAGTGGGGTGCCATTGCCTTCTCCCACAATAAGACTATAGCTATGTTTAAAAATGCATTTGTATACTTGAATACTAAGGTTTCTCAGAAACATGTGAGTCATGAGGTTAGAATTTACCTCACAATAATTTTTCAGATACTCAGAACTTACCTTTTTGCTGCTAAGTTTTCTTTCCCCTGAGTCTTTTTTTATAAAAATAAATATAGAGCTTTACTTTCCCTTCTTTATTGCATAGACATATACTATTAGTTATCTATTGCTGCATAAACTATTGCTATAAAATTTCACAATATGAAATAATATACATCTTACAGTCTCTGTGGGACCAGAATTCAGAAAAGGCATCACTAAGTGGATCCTCTGGTCCAGGGTTTGTCATGAGACTGCAATCACAGTGTTAGCCCACACGCTGGGCTGCAATCAAACGGGAGCTCAGGCTGAAGTCATCCCAGTGTTAAGGTGAAACAGGATCTACTAACTCACTCAGTACCGTGATTAGGTGGCGTGATTAGGTGGCGTGATTAGGTTTCTCCCAAGCTACTGAATTGACTGCCTCACATTATTGAAGGCTGTTCACCAGAGGCAGCCCAGATATCTCTCTTCATCAAAACTAGCAGGTGAGGAGATCCAGGGAGACAGGATACCAGCAAGACAGAAGTTACAGCGTTTTATGACAACATTGCATCACTGTTGCTGTAAACGATCCTTGAGAAGCAAATCACAAAGTCTAGCTACACTCAAGGGGAGGGCTAGAATACCAGGTAGTAGGGGTCACCGGAAAACATGTCAGAAGCTGCCTGACACAACTATAATTATACTTTTTTTACACCTTTTTTTCACACAAAAATAAATTGCAGAAATTATTTGTTTTCAGTATAGAGCCTTTTTCATGGTCACATAGTACTTCACTAGTTGCTGTATCATATTCAAGCAACTTTTCATAGTTGGGCATTTAGGTTATTTCCCACATTTTACTATTACACTGCCACAATCAATAGTGTCTTCTATAGTTTAAATTCATATTTGTAGAGATGTATCTTCAAAGTAAATCTCTAGATATGATCATAGGTAAATGCATGTATAACTTGATTGGATATTACAAAATTCGCCTCTGCAGGGATTATAATACTTTGCCTTCACATCAATAGAACAATATATGTTTCTCCACAGCCTTACCAAAGTATATTGTCAAATGTTTATGCTTTTGCTAGTCTTTCAATCATTCCATATATTTGAGCTACTAGATATCTTTTTCTGTGAACTATCCATATATTTTTTTCTCTCAGGTTTTGGCCTTTTATCCCCTTACTTTTTATGATCCCTCTCATATATTAAGAAAATCAGTTCACTGTCTATTATATGTTGCAGATATTTTCTCCCAATTGTTCATTTGTCTTTTGACTTTGCTGATAATTTTTCCCCCATGCAAAAGTTTCATGTGGTCAATTTACCAACCTTTAATTTTATTACCTCTGAATTTTGAGTCATAAACAGGAAAGTTCTCCCACACCAAAGTTATAAGAAAATTCACTGATATTATCTCCTAGAACACAAATAGTTTCATTTTTTAATATTTAAATCTCTGATCCACTTGCAGTTTATTCTAGTGTTTTTATGAAAAGCACAGATCCAATTTTACCATTTTTGAAATGGCCAATCTGTTTTCTCAACACCGTTTATTTTAAAAGTCCATGTTTTCTGCGGAGAATTTAGATGTCATCTTTACTAGGTAACAAATTTCACAATGCGTTAGATCTATTCTTGGAATTTCCATTCTTTCCATTAGACTTTCTAATCAAGCACTAGTACCACACTGCTTCCCTGGTGGCTCAGCTGGTAAAGAATCTGCCTGCAACGTGGGAAACCTGGGTTCAATTCCTGGGTTGGGGAGATCCCCTGGAGAGGGGAATGGCTACCCATTCCAGGGTTCTGGCCTGGAGAATTCCATAGACTGTACAGTCCATGGGGTTGCAAAAAGCTGGACACGACTGAGTGACTTTCACTAGAGTATCATACTAGTTTAATTGTAGCAGTTTTATAGTATGTTTTAATATTCCCCCCATTGCTGTTTTTTTAGAGCCTTTCTAGTTTCTTCTTCATTATTTTTTCTACATCAACTTTATTACCAACTTGTCTAACTCCAAAAGAAAAAGAAACTTGTTGACCTTGTTATTGGGATCATGCTGAATTGACATCCGTATAAGGTGGAGTTTGCCCACCTCAGAACAGAGCATGTCATTTCACTGTTCAAGCATTCAAAGTCCTTCTCATACAGCCCTTTCGTGTTTCTTAAGGTCATTCCTAGTTCATGCTGCATTGCACATAGGCTCCCCGCTTTCATCAAACCTTCTAACCAAAACACATAAGCTGTTGGTTTTTGTACCTTAAGTTTACATCTTATTACAACCGTCCATGGGATTTTCCAGGCTAGAGTACTGGACTGGGGTGCCATTGCCTTCTCCAATTACAACGTATCAGTATATCCCAAACCGCATAAGCATATTGTGCCTCCATAATCGGGGTAAATGGGAATTTGAGAGATTTCAAGGTCACCCACAATTTATTACCTAACCTAATGAAATTCAAGTAGCTTTTAAAATCCTGGTTAAAGAATTTATTACCGCTGGTTTTAAGGGTGAAGAAAATTTAATGATTACAATGTTTTGAAATGTTCCAGTTAAAACATAAACAGTAAGGGAAATACTGGTTTTATTACACAGCTTAAATCAGTTTTTAAACTGATTTAAAATTTAAAATAACTAATATTTTTTGGAACCAAAATGAATCAATGTTCACACTTCAGATAGTGCAATGCCAAGATTACTACCACCTCAGACACCATATTTAAAAAATTAAAGTTCACATTTACTGAGTGAGCAAACAGATGGATAAATACTAACAGGCACTAGGCCACATTTATCCATTGGAGTAATGAATGCCTCCTCATTTTCATTTGGTCAAGAAGAAAAATCTAAGCAGTTTCGATCTACAAACATCAATATTTCTTACTGATAGATGAAATAAAATCAGAAAAGCAAACAACTTTTATTGATGGTTTTCCCTTTAATTACTAAATCTGCTTTCTGACAGGCAATGAAATAATAACACATAATATCAGAATCAAATTTTGTAATCACCAACAGGAACTCTCTGGAACCTAAATGAAAATGAAGCTCCCACACATGGGGTGTACTTGAAATTTTAAATAGTAAAATGAGGTCATCTCAAATAGCTATTTTTAGCCTAAACACATAAGCCAAAGAACACTAAATACAAATCAATTAAGTTGTCAGAAAATCTCTTCAACTCCAGCCCTTTAATGTGAAAACTATGCCATGAAAAATTACTAAGGTTAAAACTGCAACATCATTTTAGAAAGGATTTAATTTTTTTAATGCACACAGAAAGGAAAACTTTCAGTTGAAGTAAATGTCCTTGAGTTCTTTATGTAAACAAGTTTTGAATGTCGTTATGAGAAAGAACCTACTGGATTTTGTATTAGAACTATAGCTCATCTAACATTAAAATAATCAAATTGCAAAGATGCCTTCCCCCTCACCTAATTCTACATTCACCTTTCACTTTTATAGTTAACAGTCAATCCCAAGGCATTTCATCCCATTTCCCTGAAAAGCACTTTAATATTCCTTTCCTTCTATAATAATAACTTAATAAGAGTGTGTAATTTTGCCTCACTTTTCTTTCTTTGAGAGTTTTTTTTAGGGAATAACAATAAATGAAGCTTTTGACATTTAGTAGAATTTGGCCACAGCTTTATTAAGCTTCACTGAACTCCATCAAGTTCATTTTTATATAAGGCTGAATATCTTAACAACTCAAAAACCAGTTCAAACCATTTGTGAGGTTATACAGTTCCAGGTGGGTTTAAGTGTAGTCTTTAGAACAGACCAGAATCAGAAAATATTAGGTAGGTAAAATTTTTAAAATATTCTATAAAACCCAAAAAACCTGAACTTTAAAAACTATTAAGAACGCATGATATTTAAAAGGTAAGGAGAAACTGACTGATAACATTCCAGTTCAAGATAAAGCTTCCAATCTGTTTTCTTTCATAGCCAAACAAACCTACCCCCATTATGGAAGATCCATCATTCCAAAATTTCAAACAGCCCTTTTTTCCCCTAATCAGAAGTCTGTACAACAGTGAAAAACATATCTGACAAAACAGGGCTCTTGTCATTTATTGCTGTTTACCCTTGAATGCATTTCACAGCTTGAATAAGTCTTTGTTTTACCAACTCTAACCCAACAAAAAAAGCTCACTTGTCAACCCACATAGAAAATAACTCAAATTGTTTCTTTACAACTCAAGATTATAGAGTGGTGGTAACCCTTTCATCCAGAGTACCTTAGCAATGCCAATTTATTTCTGACTTTCACATTTTAAAGCATCCAAATCAGATGGTTTGGTAACTCTCAAATAAAATTTTCTCGTAAGCATTTAAAAAATAAGAATCAAAAAGTGGTTCTTTGTCACCAAGGTCATGCAGAAAAATGTAGGAGTAACCAACTGCTCAATGAGTAAGTGCATTTACATTAAAGGTTAATATATTCAGTCTTTCAGTTCAAGAATAAACCATCTGGTTTGAAATACAGAGTTGAAATGAGTCTATAAAAAGGTAAGAATTCTTGAAAACAGCTCAGAACTATACATCCAGTAACTTCAAGTATTCACTACTTCTTTTTTAAAAAAAAATTATGATTTATATTCAAACCTACCAAATGAACATCTGGCCTCTACACATCACTGACACACAGGTGAGTAGGGTATTACTATCTCCAGACTTCAATCTACCGAGAGTTGTCACTTTAGCGTGTCAGTACAGCAGTCAGGTAGACCTATGCCTGACCTAAGCAAATATATTCTTCGTCTATCGTCTTCCCTCTATACCTGGGCATCTCCCTCTTCATCTTGCGGGCACAGGGCCATGCAGGGCTGTGACAGGAGACGTAGGAACCTGTGGCCTCATCTTCATGACACCCCTGAGAAGCATTGCCATTTTTTTGATTTCTCAGCAATCACTTGCTACCCCTCCGATACCTCTGTTAAAGTGTCTACCAAATGGAATAAACCACTTTCAGAACCTTGTGGAAACTCACCAAATAACTTCAAACAAGGTCCAAAATTAAACATTAAACCACAATCCTTTGGTGCCCCCAAAGTCCTTTGTATCAGTTATCTATTGCAATTTAGCAAACCACCCCAAAACTTAGGGCTCAAAATAGCAATTTATGGCATCTCACAATTCTGAAGTTACTTCTTCTGTTCCATGCGGTGTTGGTTTAGGGTCCCTCACACAGCTACATTTATTTGGTAGCTGAGCAGGAACTGGATCATCCAAGAAAACCTCATTCATATAGCTAGGAATTGGTCCTGACTGTCAGCTGGACAACTCAGGTTTTCTCCACGCGGCATCTCTCTCCACATGGTGACTCATCTTCCAGGGCCTCCCCACCTTGGTTCTCACCGGCAGGATGGCCTGGATTTCCCTATATCGTGGCAGCTGGAATCCGAAAGAGCAAGAGCAAAACTGCCACTCCCTCAAAACTAGGCCCAGAGCTGGCTCAGCATCACTTCTTTGTCTTTGGTATTCTACTGGTTAGAACAAGTCACAAGGCCAGCCCAACTCAAGGTGGGTGGGGGGTTCGGGAGATAGGCTGCAACTCTGGTAGGAGTGGCATGCGATACACAGGAAAAGGAGGAATTGTTGTGCAGCTATTTTGGGAGACTATCTACCACACCTTAAGCACAATTTGCATGAAAATTCCTCTAAAGAAGAGGAAAAGGGGTCCTTCAATAACAGGGCAACATATGCTCACTTGACTCTTTGCTTACACAGGAAACAGATATGAAACGACACAAGGAAGAAATGTCAAGAAAAGTCTGTTTTTACTGGAGTGGGTAGCCATTCCCTTCAGGGGAACTTCTCGACCCAGGGATCGAACCTGGGCCTCCTGCATTGCAGGCAGACTCTTTACCATCGGAGCCACCAGAGAAGCCCATGATATTTAAAAATCAGGACAGTGTGACATGCTTCTTTTATTCTTAATATTACTCAGTTCCATGATTACTAAAAACTGCTAAAAATAAAAAAACACCACTGCAGTAACTAATGAGAGTTACACGGCTCTACCAGACCTCTCCCAGCTTGGCTTGCTTTCAATGGCAATCAGTCATATTCTGTTGCAGTAAAAACAGAGGTCCAGAAATTAGAACAGTGCTATGAAAGGGAGTCAGAGCACCTTTCCCAAAACCACAAATTAGATAGGAGCATCTATTACTACATCGGTAGCCATGTTAATATTTAGTTAATACTTACACCATTTTCATCATTAATTACTTAAGCCTTAATTATTTAAGCCTTTCCAGGCTGTAGTCATGTTTGGAAAGAAAACAATACTATGGTATCAATTCCTACTTTTGAGTGCCATTTCAAAAGTACAACCAAAGTATGAAATTATTGGGCTTCCCAGGTGGTACTAGTGGCAAAGAACCCACCTGCCAATGCAAGAGACATGAGAGTCATCAGCGGATCCCTGGGAAGATCCCTTGAAGGAGGAAATGGCAACCCACTCTAGTATTCTTGCCTGGAGAATCCCATGGATAGAGGAGCCTGATGGGCTACAGTCCATGGTGTCACAAAGAATCCGAATGAAGTGACTTATTGCTTCCCCAATAACCCACTTTCTGATGGCCAGGTGATAGAAGGAAAATTGAAATTAAAAAATTGAAAATTGAAATTAAAAAAAAGCTCCCTAGAAGAAGAAGAAGAAGTCATGTGCTTTCCTATACACAAACGCCTCAGCTAGCCTCAACGGCCTTTCTCTTCAAAAGTTCAGTTGAGTTCAGTTCAGTCGCTCAGTCGTGTCCGACTCTTTGCGACCCCATGAACTGCAGCACACCAGGCCTCCCTGTCCATCACCATCTCCCGGAGTTCACTCAAACTCATGTCCATCGAGTCGGTGATGCCATCCAGCCATCTCATCCTCTGTTGTCCCCTATTCCTCCTGCCCCCAATCTCTCCCAGCATCAGAGTCTTTTCCAATGAGTCAACTCTTTGCATGAGGTGGCCAAAGTATTGGAGTTTCAGCTTTAGCATCATTCCTTCCAAAAAAATCCCAGGGCTGACCTCATTCAGAATGGACTGGTTGGATCTCCTTGCAGTCCAAGAGTCAACAGTAATTGGACTATGGTGAGTTATTCTTTGGAAATCATATGGAGTGATGGAAATGCCATCAAATGAGACAGGGAACACTGGAGCAGAGGCAGGTTCGGAAGGGAAGAGTTTGGGACATGTCTAATTTGAGATGCTTGTTAGACATCCAAGTGGAGAAGTCAAGTCAGCAGTTAAATACTGATTTCAGTAGCTCAGGCTCTGGGCTGGAGATATAAATTTGGAATTTGTTGTAGCCTACTTGGTATATCAGCTATGAGAATGGTTATAACCATCAAGGGAGTGAGTGTGTTGAAATGCTTCAGCAATCAGAAGAAAGGGAGAAAAGGGAGCAACAGTTAGTGAGACTGAGAACTTGCCAGTATGCCCAGGTGAAAACCACAGAGCCACGTGAAGAAAGGGCATCCAGGAAGGGGGCTGAGCACTGGTGTCATATGCCCTCAAAGGTCACGTGAGACCAAGACTGAGAAATGTCCATTAAAACAAAGCAAGAAACAAAATGCATTATTTCACAAGCACAATGTCAAACTGCCCTGTGAGACAGCATGTAAGCACGCTCTAATAACCACATAAATTTAAATTTTCTCGTCCCGTACTCTTCTACTTAAGTTTAAAGGAAAAACTATTAAGTAAACTGGTTTTCTGTCAGACATAAGTAAAAATGTTATTTTTTGATTCCCAAAATCAACATGGCATGACCATATGCCGTATGCTTAGTTACCTCAATAACAGCATTTCCTACAGTGCAGGACACAGCCTGTTGTTAAGATCATACCCGAGGCATCAGTGCCATCTGTTTGAAGTCTCCTTTTCCCATCTCCCTTATCTACAGAAAATAATCTGAACAAAAGAAAAAATATCAAAGATAATACAAGTCAAAAGCTCACCATAAACTCTAAGAGCAACACTTCCAGTTTGCAACATCCCAAAGATTAAAATAAAAGTTTCACTGAGGAAAACACTTAACTGTCTTGAGTTCTTATGTTTAAGTATCTTTTTCCCCCAATCATATAACAAGGCAAATATGAAGATCTTGCATAAGGAATCACACACTCTCAGGAAAGAACTTTACCCACTGTCTGACACCTATGGGTTACACGGCAAGTAAATAGCATACATGCTAAGAATGTTACTGTTACATTAACAGGGCTTCAGGGATGCTGGACTCTTAAAATGCTATAGTAACTCATTTTTCTCAGAACAGGAAAAAAAAAGAAAGAAAAAAAAGGAAGAGATCAAAATAATAAACTCCCTAGCATTTTATCACATTTCCTTTGATGCCATGATTTCCTTCAAGTCCATGACACTTCAAGTCCAAGACAAGTCTTGTCATCCGTCTTCCAGTTACAAGAATAAAAGTGTTTATTACTCTGTACATTAGCTATATTTCTAATGAAGCAGTGCACAAATAGAACTGCATTTTCCTTATGGTTGAGATTATGATTTCAGAGTTCTGAAGGAAAACATACTTTAATATTATTTTCCAAGATGAAACACACTCACTCAACAATGAGATATGCATGGAACACTAGTTCATGGGAGACAGCACCGCAGGCATTGTGATTTCAAACCACAGCCCCTGCTACAAGGAGGTGTGACCCGTGTGCAGCCGTAAAAACACATGGACCTAAAAGGCAACAATAAAGAGCTGGGCAACATGAGCAGCAAGTGAGTGATACAGAAAACAAGTGTTATGGAACCTGAGTCTGCAAAAGACGACTCCCAAAAGATATGGTCTAGACAGTCTCCAAAAGCCAGCGAGTCTCCCCCGGGGCTTTTCAGAAGGAGTAGGAACTGAACCTCGAGGCGAGAGACAAGACATGGCGCAGACAAAGACACAGAGACAAAGCGATTCTGGGTTGGTGACTAGGCACGGCCAGTTGAAGTGGAAAATTCAAATCAGAACATTGAAAAGAGAGGGAAACAAACGGCGGCATGCTGAGGACAGCACCACTGCTCTTCTTTCCCTCTCATTTCCTGCCTCTTCTCCCTGTACCCCAAGCCGCCCTCTGCCTGGCTTTGGATTAACCATGACCTCTAGAGTCAGAGAAACTTGAATCCCAACTACACTTCTCAGTACCTGTACAACCTGAGAAAGTTATTTAACTATCGGAGCCTCTGTTTTCTTATATGTGAATAATGATAAGTATGTCTACTTTAAAAGTCTTATACTTTCAATATTTATATGTATAGTAATAATAACATCTAATACTGTGTTAGATACCATGGTCAGATCATTTGCAGTGTCTCATTTAGACCTTAGCTAATCCTCAGCTGCCCTCAGGGTCCATATTATTTCCTTTGTGCACTGAGAAAATTGATAATCAGGTCAAATTACTTGTCCCAAACCATAAAGAAAAAAATTGGCAAAGCAAGAATGGATCAGAGGTGCTGCTGACCCAAAGTCTTCATTCTTAGCTACTCTGATACAAGAGAGATAATAAATGCAAGACAGGAAATGGCAACCCACTCCAGTATTCTTGCCTGGAGAATCCCATGGACAGAGGAGCCTGGTGGGCTACAGTCCACGGGGTCGCAAAGAGTCAGACACGACTGAGCAACTTAACTTTCACTTTTCACTGTCCAAAATTCTATGAGATATTTCGTATCTGGTATTCTTGTTTTTCTTGCCATTATCATAATTATTATAGATGAGAAAACTGAAATCCAGAGATTTTATTTAACTATCCCCATGTGACATTGCAGGCAGCTCACAGCAAAAATAGACTAGAGTCTGATTAGCAAAGTTCTTAGATTTCAAGTTAAAAAGTTTATTCATTTTCCTCCATTAATAGAGCACCATTGCAGTTTGCTTAATGTAGGAATAGAATAGTAAAGGCATTCCTTTAGAAGGGTCAATCTGATCCCTAACAGAATCAAAATGTTCTGTCTGTGGAAAGACACAAATGACTATTATCACTTTGTTGTATATGTTGAACATAGTTCTTCCCTCTTATCTTGACTAGAAGTTCCGTAAGAGGAAAATTTATTTCCTATATATCTTTATATATCCAGAGCTTAGCATAAATTTATGTACCTTAGTGCAGATGCAAAAGTGTTTGATTGCAAAAAGAATGGATGAATGAAGTGAATATATTAAGTTCAAGTGGAAGCACTTTTAGGAGTCCACATGGCAGCTTAACGGATTTATGAACCTCACTGAAATTTATTTAAAATGTAGACTGTACATACTTAAATGCATTTTCAAGAAAGAAGCTCCACATTTTTTGTCAGATTCTCAGAAAAATCCAGGACCTCATAAACATTAAATACCATTAGACTCAGGTAGGAAGACCAGTTAAAAGCAATTGAATTTGTTCAGGAAAAGAAAAAGAAAATAGTGATATTGCAATAGACCTGGAAAGAATAACACAGTTAATGACATTCCATAAATAAATCTACAGAATTTGACACCAAAAACCAGAGATCACATGGAAATAGAAAATAGACTTGTGGTTGCCAAGAGAGAAGGGAGTTGAGGGAAGGAGGGTTTGGGAGTTTGGGATTAGCAGCTATATTAATAAACTATTATATATAGGATTGATAAACAGTAAGGCATTACTATATACCACAGGAATCTATATGCAATATCCTGTGATAAACATAATGGAAAAGAATATATATGTATAATGGAGTCACTTTGCTGTACAGCAGAAATTAACACAACAATGTAAGTCAACTATACTTCAATAAAACTAAAAAAATAAAACAGTAGTCATTGGGTCTAGCATAATAATACTGTGTGGTGTCATTGTAATGGCTAGTTCCAAAGAGAGATGGCAGAGATATAACTTTTCCAGCTACCTGACTTCTTTCATAAATGCTAGAAAGTCTTTAAAAAATAAAAATGCATAGATCACATTCTTAGAATCCTACAGTGAAAGCAGACACTCTTGTTGCAAGTTGACAGTCTACAAATGTTTACTGAATTCTGATATATGTGAAGAAATTGAAATTAGAGACACAGAGATAAAAAGTAGCAATTGTGTTCCTTTTTGCTGGAAAACTTGAGAAATCTTGTTTAATGAGAAAAAGAAGCCCAGAGATTTTTAAAGTATACTGAATGAATCACTAACATGATATGGATCGAACCATAGACAATGGCCTCTCTAGTAAGACTGAGAGTGTATATTTGTCTCTAGGCATTGTAAGATTGAAATAAATCAAACTACAGTCTTGCTCTTATTTTCCTTATGTTTTCAGTATTTTTAGATGAATTATATTAAGCTTTAAAAAGCAAAAGTTTTCAATAAATATGCAAAGAGAGGGCTCCAAAGAAGAGGCCAAAAGAATATATCCCATTGTTCATTGCAGCACTATTTACAATAGCTAGAACTTGCAAGCAACTTAGATGTCCATTGACAGATGAATGGATAAAGAAGTTATGGTATATATACACAATGGAATGTTACTTAGCCATAAAAAGGAATGCATTTGAGTCAATTCTAATGAGGTGGATGAACCTAGAACCTATTATACAGAGTGAAGAGAGTCAGAAAGAGAAAGATATTGTATTCTAACGTATATATGTGAAATCTATAAAAATGGTACTGAAGAATTTATTTACAGGGCAGCAGTGGAGAAACGCATTTGACTGACTCAAATGTGTTCCTTTATATGGCTAAGTAATATTTCATTGTGTATATATACAAAACTTCTTTATCCATTCACCTGTCAATGGACTTCCCTGGTGACTCAGACGGTAAAGCATCTGCCTACAATGCAGGAGACCCGGGTTTGATCCCTGGGTTGGGAAGACCCCCTGGAGAAGGAAGTGGCAACCCACTCCAGTATTCTTGCCTGGAGAATCCCATGGATAGAGGAGCCTGGTGGGCTGCAGTTCATGAGGTCACAAAGAGTTGGACATGACTGAGCAACTTCACTTTTAATGGAGAAACAGACATAGAGAATAGACTTATGGATATGAGGAGAGAGGAGGGGAGGGTGAGGTATATGGAAAGAGTAACATGGAACTTAAATTACCATATGTAAAATAGACAGGCAATGGGAATTTGCTGTATGACTCAGGAAACTCAAACAGGGGCTCTATATCAACCTGGAGGGGTGGGATGGAGAGGGAGGTGGGAGGGAAGTTAAAAAGGAAGGGGATATATGCATACCTATGGCTGATTCATGTTGAGGTTTGACAGAAAAACAACAAAATTCTGAAAAGCAATTATCCTTGTAAGGTCTGTAAGAATTTCAAGCCATAGCATTTCTACTAATAGATATACACTGCTATCTTTTCACTGCTCTCTCTCTAGGTGACTGCCAGTATAGCTGGACAAGAGCTAGTTTTATTTTTTTATTTTTTTAATTATTAAAACGCTTTTATTTTAATGGAGAAATCATTCCACTAGAACAATTTATGTATTCTACCCAAAAATATTCAGTTCAGTTCAGTTCAGTCGCTCAATCGTGTCCAACTCCTTGTGACCCCATGAACCGCAGCACGCCAGGCCTCCCTGTCCATCACCAACACCCAGAGTTCACTCAAACCCACGTTCATCAAGTTGGCGATGCCATCCAGCCATCCCATCCTCCGTTGTCCCCCCCTCCTCCTGCCCCCAATCCCTCCCAGCATCAGAGTCCTTTCCAATGAGTCAGCTCTCCGCATGAGGTTGCCAAAGCACTGGAGTCTCAGCTCCAGCATCACTCCTTCCAAAGAACACCCAGGGCTGATCTTGAGAATGGACTGGTTGGATCTCCCTGCAGTCCAAGGGACTCCCAGGAGTCCTCTCCAACACCACAGTTCAAAAGCATCAATTCTTCAGCACTCAGCCTTCTCCACAGCCCAACTCCCACATCTACACACGACCACTGGAAAAACCATAGCCCCAACTAGATGGACCCCTGTTGGCAAAGTAATGTCTCCGCCCCTGAACATGCTGTCTAGGTTGGTCATAACTCCTCTTCCAAGGAGCAAGCGTTCCCTAATTTCATGGCTGCAATCACCATCTGCAGTGATATTGGAGCCCCAAAAAAACAAAGCCTGACACTGTTTCCACTGTTTCCCCATCTATTTCCCATGAAGCGATGGGACCGGATGCCATGATCTTCGTTTTCTGAATGTTGAGCTTTAAGCCAACTTTTTCACTCTCCTCCCTCACCTTCATCAAGAGGCTCTTCAGCTCCTCTTCACTTTCCGCCATATGGGTGGTGTCATCTGCATATCCGAGGCCATTTGATATCTCCCCCGGCAATCTTGATTCCAGCCTGTGCCTCCTCCAGCCCAGAGTTTCTCATGATGTACTCTGCATATAAGTTAAATAAGCAGGGCGACAACACACATCCTTGATGTACTCCTTTTCCCATTTGGAACCAGTATGCTGTTCCATGTCCAGCCCTAACTGCCGCTTCTCGACCTGCATACAGGCCCTAAAGAGGCAGGCCAGGTGGTCTGGTATTCCCATCCCTTCCAGAACTTCCCACAGTTTATTGTGATGCACACAGTCAAAGGCCCCGGCATAGTCAATAAAGCAGAAATAGATGTTTTTCTGGAACTCTCTTGCCCTTCCGATGATCCAGCAGACAACTGATCAAATTGTTGGCAATTTGATCTCTGGTTCCTCTGCCTCCTCTAAAACCAGCTTGAACATCAGGAAGTTCATGGTTCACACACTACAAAACAGCTAGTTTTAAATTAACTAATGCAAGTTTTCTGAAAATGACCATGCATGTTAAATGCATGTGAAAGAAATTATTCAAACTCAATGACAAAGGAAAATTTATAAAAATATTTAACATCTTCACTAACTGAAAAGAATGAAAATTGAAGACAATGTGCAGGGACAGTCATAGACCTGCTCTACTCTTGAGCCAGAAGCAGCCACTAGTGGCTCAGAGTGTTGCTTCTGCAAATAATAAGAACTAAACGTGCCCCTAGAGAAAAGATGCGACAAAGTTAGAGTCATTGCTGGAAGTCAGAGGCTGGACTGTTGTAACTCCTATAACTTGTTCTTGAGGTGGGTCTAGCTTTATAAGATGCTCCAGATGGAGAGAGGCAAAAGAAGAACAGCAGAGCCTCATCAGTGTCAAGCAAGGTCTCTCTAGGATCAGTGGCATGATCTGCACTGTTGCTACTAGATAGTGACAATCAGTACCGATAAGAGACTTGAATCTGGGCTGGGACACCAATAGCTAGCAGGGAACAACTGCAAAAATAAGACTATGAAGGATGATCCAGAAGTAGAGGGACAGGAAAAAATAAATGCAAAAGTCTCCCACAAAAGTTGATCTTACCATATCACTTTTGCAATTTTATTGCATGTTACTAGCCAGAGAGGGGGATAAAACATCTAAAGGAGTATAACCAAGCTAGACCCAGTGGTTATTTCTAGAAATTTTGCTTTCTATTACATATTCCTTTTATGCATTTTTTATAAGGAGCATATATTGATTTTTATATCAGAAGAAATAAAGACATGTACTTTTATGCCTATTAAAAACAACTTCCCTACCAAACAAAATTCCAGAACCCCATGAAGATGCCTAATGCCAAAAAAGTCAAAAATCAAGTTATAAATTCACTCAAGATTAATTTTATGAAATAGTGTGGTAAAATTTTTATTTTTTAATTATATATAGTTAAAGGTGTATTATAGCAAAGACTTTCAAATAAACATGTGTAGATTGTCCAACTGCTAAGTCACTTCAGCCGTGTCTGACTCTGTGCGACCCCATAGACAGCAGCCCACCAGGCTCCCCCGTCCCTGGGATTCTCCAGGCAAGAACACTGGAGTGGGTTGCCATTTCCTTCTCCAGATTGCCCAAGGAGATGTATTAAAGAAAAACATGCATGAAAAAAATGAAGAGGAAATTATGAAACAAAAAGGGAAAAGCATTTAGACTCAAATACTGGGGAAATTTCCCAGAATAATGCATAAAAAGAGAAAGGCATTTTTTAAAAGAAAGACTACCCAAGAAATATAGAAAGACAAGAACCAGTCCTGGCCATGATATGTATTTCATAGCTGCTGTATTTAGGTATAATTTACATATAATAAATTCAACCATGTTAAAGAAAAGAAAGAAAAGGAAAAGAAACATGGAAGATTCATTGAGAATCGCCAATATACACAAAAGAGGAGTTCCAGAAGAATGTAGGCTATCAGAATAGAAATACTTGAAAAAGCCATAACTAAGAATTGAAAGAGACACATGTACCCCAATGTTCATCGCAGCACTGTTTATAATAGCCAGGACATGGAAACAACCTAGATGTCCATCAGCAGATGAATGGATAAGAAAGCTGTGGTACATATACACAATGGAGTATTACTCAGCCGTAAAAAAGAATTCATTTGAATCAGTTCTGATGAGATGGATGAAACTGGAGCCGATTATACAGAGTGAAGTAAGCCAGAAAGAAAAACACCAATACAGTATACTAACACATATATATGGAATTTAGGAAGATGGCAATGACGACCCTGTATGCAAGACAGGAAAAAAGACACAGATGTGTATAACGGACCTTTGGACTCAGAGGGAGAGGGAGAGGGTGGGATGATTTGGGAGAATGGCATTCTAACATGTATACTATCATGTAAGATTAAATCGCCAGTCTATGTCTGATGCAGGATACAGCATGCTTGGGGCTGGTGCATGCGGATGACCCAGAGAGATGTTATGGGGAGGGAGATGGGAGGGGGGTTCATGTTTGGGAACGCATGTAAGAATTAAAGATTTTTAAATTAAAAAAATAAAAAATAAAAAAGAAATTTTCAGATGTGAAGCAGTACATATATCTTCAGATCAAAAATGCTCTGTTGCTAAGCATAATAAATGAATTCACACCCTAATGCATTACAGGAAAAGTGAAATAACACCAGGAGTGAAAGTATGTCAAAAACATACCCAAGTAATACACTACACATTTTTTATCCACATTATTATTTGTATTTTAATATTTCACACATAGTATTTATTTATTTATCTCCTCTTAATTCTCTTGTCTTTCTCTGATTTAACCTTCTGCATCATAACTTTTCAAGATGAAAAGTATCATTTCCTATAACGTGGGACAAAGATGATTACTTCACTAATGTTTTAGTCCATAAGGACAGAGACCATGTACTCTTTTTTGCAGTTGCAACTCCAGTACCTGGAAACGTCTTGTACTTAGTTCTAGTGTTCAATGATGTTTAATAGCTGAAAGAGTAAATACTCTAAGAAATTAAGTGACTTCCCTACTTTGACCCCTAATAAATGATAGAGCTGAACAATTTGTTGTTGACTATTAATTCATTTCAGTTTCACCACAGAATCAAATACTCAAGTACTATTTCTACATAGGCTACTGCCCGTCCATTTCCTCTTCATCGATTTCTTGGCCGATGATTTTGTTCAGATCAATGTTCTAAATAACCCTGCTTTTTTAAAAATCTAGTCTTCTTTTTTGGCTCTTGCTTTTGTCATTCAAATTGTTGTTATCACTCACAAATTTATGTACTCCTCAAATTTATTGCATATATTTTTATATCTATATGCAAGTTATTGGAACAAATATACATCCAAAACAGATGAGTCAAGAAAAGATGATGATTTGAAGGGGTAAGTGCAACTCAACAGATATTTTTTAAGGCATATGTTCAAAGCAAGATGCTAGGTTCATCCCTCAAAGATATTACATAGTATATTTAAAAGCACATTATAAATACATAAATATGATAGAGGGTGATTCTAGGGGAAACATACTATAGCATTCTAAAAAGGAAAAACAATTTTAGAGTAACATCATGGAATAGGTGACTACTGTGAGGGCCTTGGAAAGACTAGCAGCATACTGACAGAAGCAGATGAAAGTAGATAGAATTTCAGCCCAAGAAAAAGAATGAGCAAACAAATAGAAGCAGAAAAATATGCCATTGTTAAAATGCAGCCACCTCTTAACTTGGTCTTCATGATAGGCTGGGTACAGAAAAGTAACAAAGGAGAAAATGTTGCAAATATGGCTTAAGGATATATAGAGCCTTGAATGTCTACTGAAGACCTTGTATATAATTTAGTAGGTAACAAGGAACCGTTAAAGATTTAAAAAAGAGAGAGAGGGAGAAACTGTATTATGTCAAAGATACGCTTTTTGGAGTTTGAATATGATGAGTTAGTACTTATCCCCATGAATTTAAGGTTTGGCAGAACATCTAGGGGGGAATGCACAGGTGAAAATGAAAGATGGCACTCAGGAGAGGAGCTGGAGCTGGAAACGATGATTAACATCTTGGGAGGGAATAGGGACAAAGACAAATGTAAATCACATAAGGCAGCTGTTCAAGGATCCAGTCAGTGAGCTTGGGGCAGTCAGCAATGAAGAGTGCTTCATTAAGTCAAGAGGAAATAAGGTTAAGAAAAAGACCCTGGATTTGGCCTTTGGAAGATATTCTTCAGTGTTAAATATCAGTACCAGTAGGATGGGTGAGAGCAGAAGCCTGAATGGTAAAGTGTAAAATAGGAGAAAGAACAAATGTCCTATGGGACAATCTGGTAGTGAAATGTGTCCAGTATAAGAATTGAACGAGGTTTCTTAGGATAAAGGAATCCTGAGCATTATTTTGACGCAGCAGAAGAATTAGGGCTCTTGTCTTTGCGTTAATATCACAAACTCTCAAAATACTCATTTCTCCATCTTGTGATACCTATTTACTTCTCATTCCCGCATGTTACACTGAAATTTAATCAAGCGTAGATGCTATGTCTTATTCACTGCTGTTTTCCCAGCAACCAACTCATTGCCTAACACACTGAAGACACTTAACACAAATATTTTAAGATTCAAGAAAAGATTTCAGGATGTTATAGGGAAAATGAAACTGGTATAGCAAGTTCCTGGAGGATATGTGAAGGGTTAGGATCAGCAATAGGATGAAGGATTAAATGTGAGTGATAATAGTATTTATTATCTAATTATCCCCACTGGTTTAGTTGCAGAATTTAAGAAGTCATGTTATAAAATTTTTTATATAGAAAATAAATACTCATCCTATGCAGGTAGTATCTATTCCTTCCAAATATTCTCAGTTATGCGTTTGTATCAGGAGTGTTCTGTTTTCAGCTTTGAAACACCCATTCAAAAAAGTTTGTGTGATCGTAAATAGTACTTTAAATAAACAGATAAGCTTGAAAGTTAAAGCAAGAAAAGTTAACCCTGATTCAAGGAGAAAAAGTTGGGAAGTCTAAGAAATCTTTGGTGAGCAGAAAGAAGAAAGTCACATAACACAGAAGATAAAACTCAGGAGAATATTCATCATCCCTCTTCTATACTTGGGCTTTCCTGGTGGCTCAGACAGGAAAAAATCCACCTGCAATGCGGGAGACCTGGGTTCAGTCTCTGGGTTGGGAAGATCCCCTGGAGAAGGGAAAGGGTACCCACTCCAGTCTTCTGGCCTGGAGAACTCCATGGACTGTACAGTTCATGGGGTCGGAGATGACGGAGCAACTATCACTTTTACTTTCATACTATCCTCACTGCCTCCTTTGCTTGTTTGGTTGGTTGATTTGGGTGTTTTGTTTTCACGTATTTCTAGCCCTGTGAGAATAAAGAAGCCAGGATATGGATGTCTATATTTCAAATCCACTCGAGTTTCCAGATTGTTTTATGGTACCAGCTGGAAGCTGCATTTTAAGAATTTGAGAAAAAGGGGAATAAAGGCATGACTGTACCTGCCAGAAATCAACTTGGTCCCCAAGTAGCCACATGGTGAGAGCCCATCTCTTTGAGGATCTGGAGATAGTCTATCTTGCGTGTCCAACAGTTTTGTGTGCAGTCAAAATGACTCAAGGTGGCAATGTTTCCTATTCCCATTGGTCCAAGTGAATAGATTTCAGCCAAATAATTTTTATATTAATATAAGATGCCTCTAGGTTTCCCTGGTAGCTCAGTTACTAAAGAATCCTGCTGCAATGCAGGAGACCCCTGTTTGATTCCTGGTTTGGGAAGATTCCCTGGAGAAAGGATAGGCTACCCACTCCAGTATTCATGGGATTCCCTGGTGACTTAGATGGTAAAGAATTCACCAGCAATGCAGGAGACCTGGGTTCGATCCCTGGGTTGGGAAGATCCCCTGGAGGACAGCATAGCAAACCACTCTAGTATTCTTGCCTGGAGAATTCCATGGACAGAGGAGCTTGGTGGGCTACAGTCCATGGGGTCTCAGAGTCTGACACAACTGAGAGACTAAGCACAGCACAGCACAGCAAGATGCCTCTAGCTTCAATTCCTAAAATTTCAAACGTGAATGGAGTTGTGGGAGGTGGCAGCAATGAACAAAGAAAGCTGTAAGGAAGCAATGGTGTTTCTCCTGGTTTCCCAATTCAGTGAGAGACTCCATAAGAGGAAAGCAAATATGCCTATGCCCATGAGGTATGCTGTCACCTTCTGAACCCATTCAGCTGCAGCAACTGAATCTCAGATGGGAAGTGATTTGTCTGTACAGGCACACAGGGTGAGATAATCAGAGTGCCAGGATCAGAATGTATCATCCCCCAGTTTTCAGTCTGAGTCTTGAGCCATTACACTGTTATTATTTTACTCTCCAATTTATCCAGAGATATTTTTATTGTAGTTCCATTGCATTTCTGTTTAATGTTTCTCTTTCCACCCAAGAAGCCTGTCTTCTAAAACTTTGCTGGCCCTCACAATTATCTCTCTCTCCCAGTGTGAGGCCATCCTCTCCACAGCCCTCCCAGCGGGCTAGGTGAGTCATAACTCTGTAGGGATTTTCAGGTTTTGAAGAAGAAGGTGATTTCTCATGCAAAGGCAAACCATTACATTGGTTTCATACATCCCTGGAGCACTAATCACCTTAGAGTTCTGGTCCCAGAAGAACAGATGTGTTTCTCTAGTCTTAAAAACAAAGTTACTCTTTGGGTAACTTTTAATGCTCTTGAAGAAACAAAGTTCCATGAGAGAGAGAAAGACAAAATAATATGCCGACTACCACTTCAACAGTCAGTATGAAATTTGCTTTTTTTTCTTTTCATTTCATCAAATATTCTGCAAACACTAATAATTGTCCCTCATTCTATCTCTGAAAATAAATTATTTTCATAAGAGAAAAAAATACTAAAAGAGGGACCATGCTTTGATATGATTTATTCAAGCCAGATCATTTGCACATCAGCATACCAAACTGCTTTTGCATATCAGAACACGGAATCATAAATCAAAATGGCCACATGAGGCTCTGGAAGGTGATCTAGTCCAACTCACTACCTTCAGGGACAGCAGGACTCTCAAACTGCCTCAGCTATAAGAGGTTTTTAATGACCTTTAAAGAAAAAGATCCCTTCCTTCTTTCTAATATTTAACAATGCTGAGATGGAAGGAAGGACCTCCTTTATATCCAACCAAAATGTCTTAAGGAACAACAGTAAAATAGCATAATAGATTTGCTTCATTTTGTAACATTTTGCTAATTTTTTAATGACATAGCTGATGGCTATGGCAGAAAAAGTGCATACATATAATTTATATAATTCTAATTTTTTTTCTTTTTTTATTGGAGGATAATTGCTTTCAATATTGTCTTAGGTTTTGTCGTACATCAACATGAATCAGCCACAAGTATACATGTGTCCCCTCCCTTCTGAATCCCATTCCATCTCCCCTCCCAACCCACCCCCCTAGGTTGTCAGAGAGCACTGGGTTGAGCTCCCTGTATCACACAGCAAATTCCCACCCGCTATCTGTTTTACATATGATAATGTATATGTTTCCATACTATTCCCTCAATTCATCCCACTGGCTCTTAAAAATAATAGATCATTGGTTAGGGTGATACAAGCAAACAGCATGAACTAAGCTTCCTACACAATATACTGTTACATAAAACCTGGAGGAAATAATTCTAGCAGCAACTCTGTATCTTAGAAATAGTTATATCTAGTGGTAGAAGCAAAATCTGAATTAATTTAAATAAAAAACTGAACTAAGCAATAACTGAACAATAATTTTCTCTTCATCATGTAAGACTTGGGCAATATTCCCTTTAAAGAGGATTATGTAAGTGAACTATAGTTTCTAAAAGGAGAATTATGCTTTCACAAAGATGTTTTCTAAGGAAACTAAAATTTTAGTAGGCAATTATTTAAATACTTTTTCTTAATTTTAAATCTCTTCGAGACTGTGTTGCCTGATGTTTACAGTTTAGCTCCCAGATTTGCACATTCTAGACTAAGTACTGTTTTTCTAAAATCACCAATAGCGTTCTTGTTAGAATAAGATATGTTTTTATTAAAATTCCCTGCCCATGTTGTACCATCATTTCCAGGCTTACTCCAAACAGAGGATTCAAGGGTGGTGACAGACAGAGGTCATGGCTTTCTAGGAAAAGTTTATACAAAACTTCAAAGGACTTCAAAACCCCTACGGGTCATTCATTTGCCATTGAAATGAAGAATCTGAGCAATTCATAGGTCACGGTACACACAAGTTGTTCAAAGACCTTCTCTAGATTTTGTTATGGTCCAGATTCTTATGTATAATCTTTCCCTGGATAGACAGACCCCCCAAGAGAACCATGAATAAAATTCAGAGGATCAGTGAATGCAGATTACAAAATGTAACATTTTTATTGTCACTGACCTCTAAATGAAATTTATCATTTCCTGAAATTATGAGGCAACAAACCACAATGGTATTAAAATGCCACCAATAGTAATCATAGATATTTCCATATCACAATATGGTTATTGCAGATATTCTAAAATACAGGCTTCATTTATGTTCATATCTCCTTTAAAATAAGGTAGTTATGTATGTTGATACAGTAGGGAGCCTCTAAAGAAAAAGAAGCAGAAATGACTTTCTTGACATAAGAAAATTCATTTTAGACCTAAGCCATTTCATGATCTAAGCCTGGCCACAACACTTGCCTTTGAACTGGTCTTAGTAATTAACAATCTTAAGGGAACAAAGGAATACAGGAACAAAGGAAAAGCACTCAAGAAATACTAGTGCAGAGGTAAAACAGAATCTCAGTTCCTCCTCGAAGGACATATATAGCAATCTGATACAAATCTTCGAGTTCTGCAGGAGTAAAAGCCCACATCCATGTGGAGGATGGAGACTACAGGCTGAGACTCCAGACTGGTCAGGTGGAACCTAAGAAACAATGGTGTTGAACTTTTCTGACCCTTGTGACATCAGTCAACTAAAGTTTGGACTCCACTATTTCCACTTCTTGACTACACTAAAGCCCTTGACTGTATACATACAATAAACTGTGGAAAATTATTAAAGAAATGGGAATACCAAACCACCTTACCTGCCTCCTGAGAAACCTGTATTCAGGTCAAGAAGCAACAGTTAGGACTGGATATGGAACAACAGACTGGCTCAAAATTGAGAAAGGCTGTATATTGTCACCCTGCTTATTTAACTTATATATAAGGTACATCATGCAAAATGCAGGGCTGGATGAATCACAAGCTGGAATCAAGATTGCCAAGAGAAATATCAGCAACCTCAGACATGCAGATGACACCACCTTAACAGCAGAAAGTGAAAAGGAACTAAAAAACCTCTTGATGAAGGTGAAAGAGGAGAGTGAAAAACCTGGCTTAAAACTCAGTGTTCAAAAAACAAAGATTATGGCATCCTGTGCTATCACTTCCGGAGAAGGCAATGGCACCCCACTCCAGTACTCTTGCCTGGAAAACCCCTGGACGGAGGAGCCTGGAAGGCTGCAGTCCATGGGGTCGCTGAGGGTCAGACATGACTGAGCGACTTCACTTTCACTTTTCACTTTCATGCATTGGAAAAGGAAATGGCAACCCACCCCAGTACTCTTGCCTGGAGAATCCCAGGGACGGGGGAGCCTGGTGGGCTGCCGTCTATGGGGTCGCACAGAGTCAGACACGACTGAAGTGACTTAGCAGCTTAGCAGCAGCTATCACTTCATAGCAAAAAGATGGGAAGGGAAAAAATAGAAATAGTGACAGACTATTTTCTTGGGCTCCAAAATCACTACAGATGGTGACTGCAGCCATGAAATTAAAAGATGCTTGTTCCTTGGAAGAAAAACTATGACAAACCTAGACAGCACATTAAAAAGCAGAGACATCACTTTCCCAACAAAGCTATGGTTTTTCCAGTAGTCACGTATGGATGTAAGAGTTGTACCATAAAGACAGCTGAGCACCGAAGAACTGATGCTTTTGAATTGTGGTGCTGGAGAAGACTCTTGAGAGTACTCTGGACTCCTAAAGGAAATCCTAAAGAAAATCTCAACCCTGAATATGCATTGGAAGGACTGATGCTGAAGCTGAACCTCCAATACTTTGGCTACCTGATGTGAAAACTGGACTTATTGGAAAAGACCCTGATGCTGGGAACTACTGAGGGCAGGAGGAGAAGGAAGAGACTGAGAATAAGATGGCTGGATGGCATCACCAAACCAATGGACATGGGTTTGAGCAAACTCCAGGAGACAGTGAAGGACAGGGAAGCTTGGTCCATGGGGTCGCAAACAGTCGGACACGACTCAGCAACTGAACAACAACCTTTGCTCCAGTTCTATGCTGAATCCTCCTCTGCTCAAGCCCCTTCGATTTCCCTCTTTATGACTGAGGGACTGAACAACTGAACAACAAGTGCCTTCATGAATATGCATATGCCAAAACACTCACACATGAATATGCATGTACCCTTAGCTTAGAGTGACAAAGAGTCAGACACGACTGAACAATGAACTGAACTTAGCTTAAAGCTTCTGCAATTTAGTTGTTCCAGGAGACACTGCTTTGGGAAAGATCCCTGGTGTTCTCCTTACTTGCTGCAAGAAACAAATCTTTTCTCCTTCCTGTCTTTGGCTTGGTTGTGCCTTTTGGTTCAACACCGACCAAGAAGTGAACCTGGATTTTCAGGCAACAGTTATTATTATTAAATTCACAATTTTAAATCATTTTATGACTATACTTAAATATAATTTATTTCCTTGGTAATCCTATATGTTTTATTTTATGTGTTTAAAAATTATTCTATGACAATAGAAGTAACTTTGTTAACCTGCTCCCTAGTGTAACTGGAGAAAATTATTTTTCAAAAACAGTCATTCACAGACTCTGGGAATGATCATGAGTACAAACAAAAAAATAATTTTTTTTAATGAACTCAGTAAAATCAATGAAAATTCAGTAAAAATATGAAAGTCTGCAGTATTTGAATTGAGACTGTTCCTTCCCTCCGTTCTCCCAGCTCAGTAAGGTAGACACTCCACTCCAGACTGCTGCAAGTCAAGAACACAGGACTCCCTTTCTCCCCAACTCCCTGTCAGAGGACCTTCTTCCCAGAAGGAGCAGGACTTCAGTGTTTCTCCTCCTGTTCCCAGCTGCCTGATGTTGTGGTTCAGCCTCAGGTAAACACTCCTAAGAGGTGAGGTTCCCTTTTTCTGTCCAAGCCCTACTCATGGAATTGAGGCTCTGCCTTGGATATGGCAGGCTGAAAATACGGGGAGCCTAAAAGTCCTTTCCCCTACTCATGACATAATTGCTCCACACCAGGTAAAACAAACCAAGAGGCTTCAGGATGCTAAACCCCATCTACTGAGTACTCAGCTTCTAGAGCAGGGATGTCACTCAAAGAGAAGCTTGCCATCACCTCAACAGATCTCTAGAGCCCTCACTCAGAGATTTTGCCTGTGGGGAGAAGCAGATTGTTAAAAAAAAAAAAAAGGAATGACATTTTGATTGGATTCAGAAGAGATGTGTAGATAGAAAGAAGATTAACCTAGATGGTAAACTGCCTAAATTGCAGTAGAGAAGCAGGGACAGAAAATAGCAAATACTGACCTCAGGAAACATAAAGGAGCCACAGTTTGATTGAATTCATTTCTGTAGCAATTTATATCCCAGAACATTTTTGGAAATGGAGCAATCAGTCACCAACAGTGAAGTTTAACAACTGGGTGGGGCTTCCCAGATGGCTCAGTTGGTAAAGAATCTTCATACAATGCAGGAGACCCAGGTTCCATTCCTGGATGGGGAAGATTGCCTGGGGAAGGAAATGTCAACCCACTCTGGTATTCTTGCCTAGAAAAATCCCATGGACAGAAGAGCCTGGCAGGCTGTCCATGGGGTCGCAAAGAGTCAAACATGACTGAGCAACTAACAAATAAAAATAAGTAAATGGTAGGTTAGGGAAAAGAGTAAACAAGGGCCCTGCTAGAACCACTGTCATCCCAGAATGAATAGCGGCACGTCCAACCTGCACCTCCTTCAAGTGCAACATCAGAGATTTAATACTGGGGGTGGTGTGAGGAGGCAGAGGAAAAGAGACTTCATTAAAATAATACTTGCAGTCAATACATGTCTGTGTGCTAAGTTGCTTCAGTCATGTCTGACTCTTTGTGATCCCATGGACTGTCACCCGCCAGGCTTCTCTGTCCACGGGGATTCTCCAGGCAAGAATACTGGAGACTGGAGTGGGTTGCCTTTTCTTTCTCCAGGGGATCTTCCTGACCCAGTAATCTAGGCAGTCACTATATAAATAAGCAAATAACAAGAAGAAGGGAGCTCAGAGCAGGGGAATTGGAACCATACCCCTATTTGCTATAATGTATCAAAAATATCCAGTTTCCAACAAAAAAAAAAAAATCATGAACTTATGGAAAGTATTACACTAGGAAAAAAGCTGGCAACAGAAGCTACCTGTGAGTGTCGAAGTGAGAGATGTCAGATTTAAAAGAAAAAATTTTCAAAGTACCCATTATAAATATGTTCACAGAGCTACAAGAAAGAATTACTAAAGAAGTAAAGGGATGATGGCAATGTCCCATTAAATAGAGAATATCAATAAAGAGACAGAAATTAGAAAAAAGAACCAAATGGAATAGAAAAATACAATAACTGACATCAAAAGATCACTGTAGGGGCTCGAAAGTGACTTGAACTGGAAGAGGAAAATAATAGTGAACTTGAAAATAGATTGGCAATGATTATACAAGATGAACAGAGAAGGGGGAAAAAAAGAATGAAGAAAAATGAATGGAGCCTCAGAGAAAGGTGGGTACCATTAAGCACACTAACACATTCACTGATGGAATACTAGTAGGAGAGGAGAGAGAAAAGAAAATATATTCAAGGAAATAATGACTGAACACTTAGCAAATTTACCGAAAAATAATAACCCATATATACAGGGAGCAAAATGAACTCTAAGCAAGAAAACACAAACAAATACATTACAGTAAAAATGCTGAAAGTCAAAAAACTAAGAGAAAACTTTCAAATCAACAAGAAAAAAATTTATTTTGACATGTTCAGGCAATAGACTACCACAGGGGCCAATGACACAGAACAAGTTGAAGAACCTCAGGTACAGTCATCTAGAATAAAATAATTGGCTACATGACATAGTGGGGGATGGGGAGGAAATCCCAGTTTTCAATCTGCTTTTATCAAAATGCTGCAGAAGATAAAGTGTCCATAGTCAAAAACAAAAGGTGGGGGGTAGGTTAAAAAAAATTGTCAATTTTATTACTATAAGACTTGTCATAAATGTTAAAATGTCAGTTGTGACTCTCAAGATATTCATAAAACTTATATTACTTCCCAAATTCCTTTAACCATAAAAAATTTTTTTGGAGTACCACTCAAGGCTCAAGGTTTGCAGAGCACTTTCAGAAACACAGATCTGGTAGTTAATAAAAGTGAGGGGTATTGATAAATGCTGGGGTCAATTGACATCTCTGTTTCCTATGTCTATATCAGATACTACTTTCTCTTAAGGACATCCATAATAGACAACTACCCATATTTTCAAGGACATCCTAGGTGAAAAGCTGTCTGAGGTTCCTGGTAATGCTGCTTGCTAAGGCCCCCAAATTTAAGCCACCCTGAGGGGTGACTGTGCCCTGGCCTGTATTTTTTTATTTGAGGATCATATTCAGTTAAAAATCTTTAGACTTCTACATTAATGAGTGCGGAAAAGGACAACCACTGCTAACGGGCTTCTGTGCATGGAAAATTCTTTACCATTGCTGTTTCTAGTCTTTAGGTGCTGGTTTATAATCACAGCCTATCAAAATGTTGCATGCCGCTTCAAAAAACATAGTCATCATCTGAGAGCTATACTTAACATCAAATGCCAAGGCAGATTTATCAGCAGTTGAGGCCTGGAGCACAGCCAGTTCACGGCACTGAAGATTTGCTTGCTGCAACTCGCCATCAGGGGGTGTATATTAGAAGGGGATGGACTCAAGCCCGATATCAGGAAACTATGGCTCAGCAACTTGAATCAGGGTGACAGCAAACAAGGAGGGCTGGAGGAGCAGGATAACGGCACGTGAAGACAGCTTCAAGGAACATAACATTGCTGCTGCCTGTCGGAAAACAGCAACAGCAGCACGCAGACCAACCAATCTTAGCATACCAGGAGGTGAAGCGGCTTTCTTTTTTTTTAAACAAAAACGCGTACAGTCTCTAAGATCAAATGTGACTCATAAAAAGAGCTCAGCACTATCTAGATGCAGACAGACAAACAGATTAAGACTCACTGTGGAAATGACCTTAGTCTAACCAATTATATCATCCTTAGAAAGTCTACACAGAAAACTTGGTTCCTGTATATTCTCTATGGTCATTGACTTTTGCTTCTCATATCCTTCTAACAGCTGTGCAAGTCTGTGAATCTGAACTGAGTCCCATCCTGCTCAAAATACTTAGAATGTTTTCTGTTTTCCTGATTAAAAGAATTGTATTGCATTTTTCCAGTTAGGAGGGCTATGGACAATTGCCTGAATGACTATAGGGACAAGATTCTACTTTCCTAGAAGCTTGTCCACAAGTTAGTTAGCATGAAAATACTGACTCTTTAATAGATTATGAAAGAATAGAGAGGTCTATGCTAGCTATGGCATGGCAGCCTTCCTATAATCAGGCCTCTTTCTGAGGAGAAAAAGGAGCAAGTGAAGGGAAAATCGAATGCATGTATAAGATAAAACCACAAGACACAATTACCAACAGCTAGGACAAGCAGATCTCAAAGACCCAGGACAACTTTGGATAACAAAACGGTGGCAGGCAGGAGGATAAGCATCATAGATTAAGAACGTCTTAAACTAACAGAGAACCAATGGGCAATCAGAAACCCAAGGATTATCCAAGAACCTGTAAAAATTGAAACAGCTCACCTTTCATGTTGACTTTTTAAAATATTATCTCATTTTTGCAAATTCAGAAATACAACCACTTATACATAGTGCTAATGGGAATACAAATTGCCGCACTGATTCAGGAGAACCATTCGGTGATATGTTTTAAATGGTTAAAGATGTTCTGGGTTTTAACCATACATTTCCGCACCTAGAAAAGTTTTCTAGCAAAATCACTTTTGTTTAAGAAAAAAGTGTGTGTGTCTCTAAGCGCCTTACGGAGGGCTGGAAGAATAGTCTACAGAATATCAGCAGTGATTCTATCCGGGTATTTTTACTTTCTGTTTTAATTTCCTTTATTTTCTTTAGAATTGTCTCTGACAAACAGATATTAATTCTGTAATACATGAAATAAAATATACTCATATAACAACTGAAAGGGTAATAGAGTGAAAATACATACAGGTGTCAGGAAAATTTGACCATAGTTTGATGTCTGTTGTTAATTATTCTGTGGCTCCAAGGAGGCAAGAGTTATTTTTAGACCCTAAGTTAGGAACTGATAAAGGGAGATTCCCAATCAAAGTGGTGAAGGCAGCAACTGAGGAGCTACAATTCCTACTGGAAAAAAAAAAAAAAATTCCAAGCCAGCAAACTTCACCCTAGCACAAATAGAGTCTCCAATCTCTGACTCTCATTCAGAAGCGTATGTATATAAGGAGACCATGGAGGAGTGGAAGGGAACAGAATGATATAATCTAGGAAAGAACAGAAGAAAATAAACATAATCTGTGCTTTCCCTGCTCTTCCAGGCTTTCCAAAGCACTTCACATTGCATCCATTACAGCTTTTCAGCAAGGCCAGGAAAATTATTTTAAAAAATCAAGAAAAAGGAAAACTTCAAAAACAGAATAATGCTAGTATTTTTAAATTCAATGAAATTTCTTTTCCTAATGCTCTGTGAGACTCAAGAGGACGGAGGCCTACTCTTGGCTGTCTTTGTATTTTCAATGCTTAACACAGCATGTGTGTGGCTCAAGCAAGTTTGATGAACAGATGGATGAATCAATGAATAACAATTTGAATCTTTTCAAATAAATCCTAAAGCCATCCCATTTTACCTAGAAAAGTGCCTGTAACAAAGCAAAACAAGTGTCATGGGAATAATATGCAAATATACAAATAAACTCACAAGCATTTTCACTACTTCATTTTTATTGGAATCTGTGTTATATTCAGCCCCTACACCCATTCATCAGGCTCCTAATACATCTATCAAAAGGATGCCAGTTGCCACACTTCTCTAGGTATTTCAGGGCCTTGTGCTTCATTATTGAATCATTGAGTAGAAACATTTAGGTAGTTGACCCTCAGTGAATTTAACAAGAGATTGACATGCATCAGCAGTATCAAAGCTGACTCAGACACAGAAAAAATTTGTGCTGACTAGGTGACAGCCTTTACTGAGCGACGGTGAGGGGCTTGAGGGCCTTTATTGTGAATGAGAATGACAGTGCTTCAGAAAGGCCTGATGCTGATTCTTTGACAGGTTATATAGTCACATACAAAAGTATTCTTGCTGCTGTCACACAGCATCATTTTTTTAAATGTCAAACCTGTATTACACTGAATAAAAAAAAAAAAGTAAAGAAAGTTCAAGCCCTGACTGCATGTGAAATAGCAAATTAAAAATTATTTCACTCCCAAATCCAGACTATGATAAAAGAAAACAAGTGACCTCTGTTGTTCTCACGCTTGTGGTTTGAAAAACAATTGGATTATTTTCTTAGCAAATTTGTTTTAACTTAATCATTTCAATTATTTAGCAAATACCTGAACAGTCTCAATGGATTTATAGGGGTGCCTATGTGCTAAGTCACTTCAGTCATGTCCAGCTCTTTGCTACCCATGGACTGTAGCTGGCTGGGATCCTCCGCCCATCGGATTCTCCGTCCATGGGATTCTCCAGGCAAGAATACTGGAGTGGGTTGCCATACCTTCCTCCAGAGAATCTTCTCAACCCAGGCAGGTATTGAACCGGTTTCTCTTACATCTCCTGCATTAGCAGGCAGGTTCTTTACCACTAGCACCATCTGGGAAGCCTGTTTTAGGGGTGGTTTTCACTTTTTCCAAGAAAATTCATTCAAGGTCAAATTCATTCTCGGTTGAGTACATTTAGCCATCTCCTTTCAAGGTCCCTGCCTTCATGCTTTGCAGAAGAAGGCCATTCCCTTGTTTATTCTCAATCTAGCCCTTCTATGAGCTAAAAGCTCTTACTATTGTTTTCACAAGCCATGAAACCTACTGCCTACATAGACATCTGTTTAGGCCTCCTACTGGATTCTCTTGACATTGTTTTGCCCACCTATCTTTGGGACACTTACCTGTTCCCAGATTAGTAATAGTAAAAACTCTCACTTATCAAGCATAATCAAAGGCCATCACTGAACTGGAAACTTTTTATCAGTTACCACAGCCCAATAAGGCAGGTATTAATAATAGCATCACCATTTCACTGGTGAAGAAGCTGGAGCTGAGAAGACTGAGTAATTTGTCCTGTAAGATGATATATGGGAAAAGCACATGATCTTGGAGTTAAAAAAATCTGAGAAGTCCTACCATTAACTAAGTATATGATCCTAAACAAGTTCCTTAGCTCCTCTAGCCTCAATTTTCTCATGAGTAAAACAAGAATACTGAAGTACTACAGTGAGTTTAGGACACGGGGCAGGGAGATGCTTACCTATGGCGCTGAACCTTCTATGACCATGCCATATAATTTTTCTTTCTTGATTAAGGGAAAAGAAAATACTAGTAACTTATAATTACTATCCCCAGAATACACTGCCTAAGACCACTGCATTCTCTCATGGTATATTTTTACATGTTTTCCTGAGGGCAAATCAATGACATACATATATCTCACACTCAGACTTAGGCATACTTCAGCTATGATATATTAGTTACCCCAAACTATTTAAGCAAATGCTTATCCTTTTTTAAGACCTTGCACTTTGCCATTTTTTGAGCCCAGCAAAAAGAGCCAGTAGGATTAAGATCTAGAGAGTCTCAATAAGATTTCTTCATCAGCCACAGCCTCTACCATCACTGGACCTTGGAAAGGTTGTAATCAGTTGCTAGAGAAATTCTCCACAATTGTCCAGCAGTTCAATTTTTGTGTTGTCCTCTGATTCTGCATTGCAAACATTAGCATTTAACAAGGCTTGACATAGGACCCTCAGACAGTTGAAATCATCCACTTCCTAGCAGAGAGCTCAAAGTAAATTTTGAGGACTGCATTAAAAGGTTTTTCCATCCATGGGATTTTCCAGGCAAGAATACTGGAGTGGCTTGCCATTTCCTTCTCCAGGGGATCTTCCCAACCCAGGGATTGAACCCTGGTCTCCAGCTTTGAAGGCAGATTCTTTACCACTGAGCCACATGGGGAACACATGTATGCCCGTGGCAGATTCATGTTGATGTGTGGCAGAACCAATACAATATTGTAATTAGCCTCCATTTAAAATAAATAAATTTAAATTTAAAAATAAATAAATTAAATAAAAGGGCTTCCACAGTGGCTCAACAGTAAAGAACCTGCCTGCAAAGCAGGAGCCTCAGGAGATGTGGGTTTGATCCCTCAGTCAGGAATTCCCCTGGAGAAGGGCGTGGCAACCCACTCTAGTATTCCTGCCTGGAGAACCCCATGAACTGAGGAGCCTGGTGGGCTACAGTCCATAGGGTAGGAAAGAGTTGGCCACGACTGAAGTGCCTTAGCATGCATGCACGCACCACATTAAAAACAGAAAGTCAAAGGTAATATGAAGACTTTGATCAGTTTTTGTCTGTTGCAGTCCTGATATTTACTTCTTTTTGCAATTAAAAGAATCGAAGTTTGGCTCAGAGAAGAGGGTCACTCATAATTTATAAGAAATCCTAAAGCACAATGACAAACTAAAATAGTACAGATCTGCTGTTTTAGATGAAAGAAATATAGAATCAGAAATATGATTCTATCTTTAAGAAATAAGTCAGTTTCAATAAAAGTAGACTCTGAGGTACCCACATGAAGCTTTTGTTAATCCAGAGGCAATGGAGTATATCGTCTCTGGCAATACCACTGACGGTCCCATTTGGGGTTTCCAGGCTCACTGGTAGACTATCACCAGTGACTTAGTTTCAACTCTTCCCTCTTCCCTTCCTTGTGAATGTTCACTCTCCCTAAGTTTCCAGTCTCACAAGGACAAGAAGATAAGAGCACTCTAATCTGTGCAGAGCTGTCCTTATTTTAGAATATACATATATATATATATATATACACACACACACACACACACACATATGCTGCTGCTGCTAAGTCACTTCAGTCATGTCCGACTCTGTGCAACCCCATGGACTGCAGCCCACCAGGCTCCTCCGTCCATGGGATTTTCCAGGCAAGAGTACTGGAGTGGGTTGCCATTGCCTTCTCAGATATATATACATATAGTATATATTAAAAAACAAATTTCTAAATATATGTTTATATTAGAACATATATAATGTTCTAATGTTGTATATAAACATATATGTATATATGTTTATATGTATATGTCTTTATTCATATAAATAGCAGAGTCGGGTGAATTTTGAGCTTTGTAAAATATGGAATCAGAACATGACTGGTATTGAAAATATCAATACCTTATAAATTTGTACCTAATGCCAAATTGAAAATCATTTATGATACAGGCCTGCTCTGATTTATTTTTCTTCCTCCTCTTCCCATCTTTTCTTTTTTTTTTACAAAACATATAAAACTCAGTGTAATTTCTGATACTTGAAAAGTAGTATACTCTGAGCATCTCTCCACTGCAGTGCTTTGTAGAAGTTTGTATTATTAAAAATATTTCTAACAATCTATATCCTTAAAAACAATGCTTAGGTTTTTGTTTAAATCTTTGGCAATAATGTCTACCTCCCGGGGTTCCTGCAAATATTACATGACATATTTATAAAGAACTTTGTATTCAGTATATAATTATATGATTTACCTAATACTCTGTTAACTCACCTAGTAAGTAATGAAACAAAAATCCAAGTTTTCCCATTTCTGTCACTTGGGCAAATTATTTTACATTTGATACCTATTTCCTGGTAGCTCCAACAGTAAAGAATCCGCCTGTAATGCAGGAGACCAGGTTCAATCCCTGAGTTGGGAAGATCCTCTGGCAAAGGGAATGGCTACCCACTCCAGTGTTCTTGCCTAGAGAATTTCATGGACAGAGGAGCCTAGTAGGCTCCAATCCATGGGGTCACAAAGAGTCAGACATGACTGAGCAACTAACACACACACACGCATAGTTTCCTTAACTATGAAAAGGCGATAATAATAGTATCTATCTCACAGGGTTGTTATGAAGAAGAAAGTTAATATAGGAAGCACACAGGCCAATGTCTGGCATGTGATAAAGCTCCTGGATTAGATACCATCATATCATCATTATTATCATTCCAGGCAAGACTTTAATACATATCTACCTTTAAAACATGCAAACCTCAACATATCGTCTGCTAGCCCGAACCTAGTCTGATTTCCTGCTGCCTAAAATATCTAAAAATGCCTTCTCTACTTGGCCTATCTGATATTGAGGTTGAGAACAGGCTCCCTCTGGCCTATCCATCTGCTGCCCAAACCTTGATTATCGCAATCTCCTAGCCTTTTATGCACACCTTTACTGTCTTCTAGGATGGCCAGGTAAAGTGTGTGTGTGTGTGTGTGTGTGTGTGTGTGTGTGTGTGTGTGTAGGTGCTAAGTCATGTCCAACTCTTTGTGACTCCAGAGACTGTAGCCTGCCAGGTTCCCCTATCCATGGGATTCTTCAGGCAAGGACACTGGGGTGGGTTGCCATTTCCTTCTGCACAGAGTAAGTACAGGCGACAAAACTTAACTTTTAATTTCAATAAACAATGAACACTTTTAGTACAAGTGTACTGTCTTAGTCTGTCTGGGTTGCTACAACGAAAGGCCACAGACTAGGAGGCCACAAACAACAGAAGGTTACTTCTCACAGTTTGGGGAGCTGGAGGTGCAAGACTAGGGAGCTAGCATGGCTGTGGTGGAAACCCGCTTCTGGTTGCAGACTGCTGACTTCTTCCTGTGTCCTCACAGGGAAGGGATGAGCTCTCTGGAGCTTTTCTTATGAGGGTATCAATTTCATTCATGAGGATTCTACCCTCATGACCTAATCACCTCCCGATATCATCACACTGGGCATTAGTATTTCAACATATGAATTTGGGGAGGATACATTCAGACCATAGCATATACACGGTAAATATTTCATGGAACATACTTATATTACAACAGTGTTTGTTGTTTATCTGAAATGCAGATTGTTACAACCTCACCAGAGCCATGACAGGCTCAGAGAGGTGCACTAGGCCAAAAATAATCCCTGAGTCATGCTTCCGGGGATGATAACTCTGGCCAATCAGAGGGATGATAACTCTGGCCAATCAGAGGGATGATAACTGGCCAATCAGTAAATACCAGGAAACCCCTGCAGCCAATCAACCCTTGCCAACTCCCTGTCTTTGTTCTAAACTTACAAATACTACTGTAAATCTGGGCTGGGGCTCTTGTTCTACTCCACTGTGTTGGATGTGACAAGAGCCCTGGCTCGAGCTAGCAATAAACCCCTTTATGCTTTCGCGTTGCTGTGGATGTCTTATTCTCTCAGTTTTGGGGACTCAGACACTGGGCAAAACACAGATAACTAGACATCTTGTATTTTTAACTGCTAAGTCTTACTCCTCTACCCTATTCTAATCCAGTTCTAACATGGTAAATACAGGAAGATGAACTTTTACTTCAGTATCCATTACTATTGTTTGGACTTAATCATGTTGGGGCTGGGGGAGGAGGTAAACTATGGAAGGGCTGAGGAAGGCAAAACTTACAGCATAGAATTTCCAGTTATATTCCCAACCTTAATGGCTAATTTTTTTGTATAACTGAGATTGCTTGGGATTCTCCTCATATATTCCAAACCTTTCTTAACATATAAATCTCTCACAGCAAATAATGTTACCAAATTTTATAATTTTAAAATCACTATTTTCTATTCTATTTAAGTCAATGTTTCTTTTAAGGTTTGTATGATTTCAAAAAGTCTCTGGGATCTGAATAATAGAACCAAATTTCAAAAGCAGTCATCATCACCACCATCATCATCTCCTGAGTACTGAGAGAGTATCTCAACAGGTAAAAGTAATGTGGTTTGGGATCTAACAGCATGCAGACCTTAGAATACAGGCTGAAACTCAAGTGCCTACACTGTTAGTCAGGCAACCTAAAATGAGCTGTCAGCTGGAGAAGAGAATTTGCATACATGTTATGTGCAAGAGAGTAAGAAATGAAAAATATACACCTCTACTGAAAGGGACAATAATAGGCCTTGTGCTGGCACATTGTTTTGATTTTTTTTTTTAAGAGAAACCAAAACTCCTGATTTTTATGTGAAATTCTTCTGTTGACTTTTTATTTACAAAACATCATGCAGGCAGCCCTAATACAATATATCTATGAGAGCTTGCAAGGCAGCCTCTTGCTCACAGCTTCCAAAGTTCAAGTTCCTTGAATTTCAGTAAATTTGATCCTCATGGACAATTTAGGTTGTTCAATAATTGAATTTTTAATTACTGATAAAAGTATGAGTCTTCAAAAACAATCTTCTATTCAACATAAACCTGCCATCCAACACTTTGATCAAAGTCAGTTCTGTTTTTTGAGTCTAGGTTAGTAGACACCATGGATCTGTCATTGTTTCCTACCCATCCATTGACAGGTAAGGAAAATGACCATTACGTTGATTTTGAGTCATTTACGGGGAGGGAGGAGGGTTCAGGATGGGGAACACGTGTATACCTGTGGTGGATTCATGTTGATGTGTGGCAAAACCAATACAATACTGTAAAGTAATAAACTTCCAATTAAAATAAATAAATTTATATTAAAATAAATAAATTTTTAAAAAAGAAAAAAATAAATAAAATGCACATTTTTAAACAGAGATGCTTTAACAGAAGCTTAACAAAGATGCTTTACCAGAAGCTTTCTTTCTTTTTAAATTAATATAACATTACACCTACTGGTTCTGTAAAACATTCCTAGCCTGTAAATGTAAGGCACGGGAAAGTGATTGTAGAGATACAAGCTGTTGAAAGCTTTCCCGTTTAAAATTTTCTTTACCATAATCATTTTTCTTTATATTTCCTGTGAAGTCATCTCAAATGCACTCCCCACGATGGGGAAATTGTCCCCGGTATGCCTAGTACTTGGTCGTATGATTCATGTGGTTTTACACTGCATGGGTTAGAAACCATTGAAAGTGCTGAGAATTAGTGAATGTAACGTGGAAGTCTGTCCTGGGAATTCCAGCTGCTGCTTTGAGTACTTGGGCCCCAGATTAATTATTCAGATAAATATGCAATTACTTTGAGCCAAGGCCACAGAAAAAAATCCTTCCTACGGCCTGATTAGGAACAATGAGTTCTTCCCTCAGAAGCCCACTGTTTCTCATCATCAGTGCCTCCAGTGCAGGTTTTTTAAGAAATGAAGTCCTGTTGGTAAAGATGAGTCTTAATTTTTTTATTCACTTTACAAAAAAGGAGAAAGAAACTAAATGGAAGCTTTAAAGTCACTATGAACTAATGCTTTATGTGTTCCTGTATCTTCACTGTAACAGGAAAGAGAACAAGCTTTGGAATAAGCTCAGATGTGGGTTCACATCTGCCACTTACTGCAATGGACCCTGAGGCAGGACAGAGATTATCACGTCTTTGAGTCACCTATGAAGGCAGTTGGCAGGCAAGTGACAGATGAGTTGGGCCCATCGTCTGTGTGGAGTTGGGGGACCCCAGTGTGTGGCAGGGAGGCTCCCAGTGGGAGCAGTAGTGGGTCTTTAAAAAAAAAAAATTGCTTCTTAGCAGACCTTGAGCAGTATCCATCAATGACTCTAAACCTCCATTTCTTCATCAGAAATTACAGGTATGAATACCTACTCAGGAGTATTCTTATTAGAATTAAACAATTACTATGTCTGCTTAAGGGTGTGATTTATATCCCTATATTTACTAGGTACCTCTCTCCATGAAATAAGCACACCTAGAACATGAAATTCTCCTAAAAAAAAAAATCCTCCTAGCTTACAGGATGAATGCAACTTCTAAATTCAATAAAAATGCTTATTGTATAATTTTCTCTTCACGTTTAGTACTATCTGCCATGCGCCTGGAACCATTGGTATATCATAAATATTAATTGTTAAAGGAAACTTATTCCTCTACCAAAAACAATTCTAAAGGCAAATATGTGGGGTTTTCCCCAGGTGAATCAACTTTCCAGCTCTCTGAACACCAACTCGGTGTCCTATAACTTAATGCAATGCCAGGAATTAGTGTCCAGCTCCACAGGTTTAGAGTTTGGTCTAAAAGCCCTTACTTCAGATGCCAGTCACAAGTAATAAGTCTGTCTAAATTGGCTGCAAACACAGGAGAGACTACAAACCTACCCCCAGGTTAGAATGGCTCACAAAACTCAAGGGAACATTTACTTATATTCACCCATTTATTGTGAAGAATACTATAAAGGGTGCAGATGAACAACCAGATGAACTATATAGAGTGTGAGGTACAAAAGGATCCAAAGCACAGGAATTTCTGCCCCCTTGGATTAGGGGTGCACCACCCTCCCAGCTTCCCCAGTGGCTCAGTTGATAAAGCATCTGCCTGCAATGCAGGAGACCTGGTTTTGATCCCTGGGTTGGGAAGATCTCTTGGAGAAGGGAATGGCAGCCCACTCCAACATTCTTGCCTGAAGAATCCCATGGACAGAAAAGCTGGTGGGCTACAGTCAGTGGGGTCACAAAGAGTCGGACATGACTGAACAACTAACAGTTTTCACCCTCCCAGCATGTGGATTTGTTCACCAACCCAGAAGCTCTCCAAACCCTGCGGCTTTTATGTAGGCTCCATTAGGTTGGCATGATTGGGTTAAATCATTGCCCACTGATGATTAAGTCATCTCCAAGTTCTCTCCCCTTCCCAGGAGTCAAGAAATGGGACTGAAACTTCCAACCCTCTAAACATGTCTTGATCACTTTGGTGAAAAGGCCTCATCCTAAAGCCACCTAGAGCCTCCCAGCCATCAGTCATTTCACTAGAATACAAAAAATACACATGTCGTTTAGGATATAACAAAAGTTTTAGGAGATCTATGCCCAAAACCAGGAACAAAGACCATATATAATATTTTTTATTATATCATAATATCACACTGAACCTGAAGAAAGGCCCAGGAATGTCAGGAGACAGGAGAGAAAAGCCAGCAAAGCCCATGTCCTGAGGGTAGTAAGTCAGAAGATGTCATCTTCCCCTAAACAATTAAGTGTCTTAAGCAATAAGAGCTTGTGTCTTTCAAGGAGGCAAAGTACAAGCATGGAGCTTAGAAATCAGCATGGGAATGGAGTAGGGCCTTTGCCCCTCAACTATCCTGAAAACAAACTCAGCTGGTGGTCTTTTCCTCACCAGGAGAAACCAAGCGCTGAATACACATGTTGTTGGCTGTTGTTCACTCATATCCAGCGCTTTGTGACCCCACAGACTGCAACACACAGGCTCCTCCATCCTCCTCTATCTCCTGGAGTTTGCTCAGATTCATTGAGTCAGTGACACTATCTAACCGTCTCACCCTCTGCCACCTCCTTCTCCTTTTGCCTTCAATTTTTCCTAGCATCAGAGTCTTTTCCAGTGAGTCAGCTCTTATCAGGTGGCCAAAGTATTGGAGATTCAGCTTCAGCATCAGTCCTTCCAATGAATATTTAGACTTGACTTCCTTTAGGACTGACTGGTTTGAATACACATGTTCAGTTCAGTTCAGTCACTCAGTCGTGTCCAACTCTTTGCGACCCCATGAATCGCAGCACGCCAGGCCTCCCTGTCCATCACCATCTCCCGGAGTTCACTCAGACTCACATCCATCAAGTCAGTGATGCCATCCAACAATCTCATCCTCTGTTGTCCCCTTCTCCTCCTGCCCCCAACCCCTCCCAGCATCAGAGTCTTTTCCAATAAGTCAACTCTTCGCATGAGGTGGCCAAAGTACTGGAGTTTCAGCTTTAGCATCATTCCTTCCAAAGAAATCCAAGGGCTGATCTCCTTCAGAATGGACTGGTTGGATCTTTGCAGTCCAAGAGACTCTCAAGAGTCTTCTCCAACACCACACTTCAAAAGCATCAATTCTTCTGTGCTCAGCCTTCTTCACAGTCCAACTCTCACATCCATACATGACCACAGGAAAAACCATAGCCTTGACTAGACAGACCTTTGTTGGCAAAGTAATGTCTCTGCTTTTCAATATGCTATCTAGGTTGGTCATAACTTTTCTTCCAAGGAGCAAGTGTCTTTTAATCTCATGGCTGCAGTCACCATCTGCAGTGATTTGGAGCCCAAAAAATAAAGTCTGACACTGTTTCCACTGTTTCCCCATCTGTTTCCCATGAAGTGATGGGACCAGATGCATGATCTTCATTTTCTGAATGTTGAGCTTTAAGCCAACTTTGTC
Organism: Capra hircus; assembly: GCF_001704415.2. Lineage (NCBI taxonomy): Eukaryota > Metazoa > Chordata > Mammalia > Artiodactyla > Bovidae > Capra > Capra hircus. The sequence continues at coordinate 123,233,891 of NC_030809.1, read as the reverse complement.
ACTCTCCTCTTTCACTTTCATCAAGAAGCTTTTGAGTTCCTCTTCACTTTCTGCCATAAGGATGGTGTCATCTGCATATCTGAGGTTATTGATATTTCTCCTGGCAATCTTGATTCCAGCTTGTGCTTCTTCCAGCCCAGTTTCTCATGATGTACTCTGCATAGAAGTTAAATAAGCAGGGTGACAATATACAGCCTTGATGTACTCCTTTTCCTGTTTTGAACCAGTCTGTTGTTCCATGTCCAGTTCTAACTGTTACTTCCTGACCTGCATATAGGTTTCTCAAGAGGCAGGTCAGGTGGTCTGGTATTCCCATCTCTTTCAGAATTTTCCACAGTTTGTTGTGATCCACACAGTCAAAGGCTTTGGCATAGTCAATAAAGCAGAAATAGACGTTTTTCTGGAACTCTCTTGCTTTTTCAATGATCCAGCAGATATCAGCAATTTGATCTCTGGTTGCTCTGCCTTTTCTAAAACCAGCTTGAACATCTGCAAGTCCATGGTTCACGTATTGCTGAAGCCTGGCTTGGAGAATTTTGAGCATTACTTTACTAGCGTGTGAGATGAGTGCAATTGCGCAGTAGTTTGAGTATTCTTTGGCATTGCCTTTCTTTGGGATTGGAATGAAAACTGACCTTTTCCAGTCCTGTGGCCACTGCTGAGTTTTCCAAGTTTGCTGGCATATTGAGTGTAGCACTTTCACAACATCATCTTTCAGGATTTGAAATAGCTCTACTGGAATTCCATCACCTCCACTAGCTTTGTTTGTAGTGATGCTTTCTAAGGCCCACTTGACTTCACATTCCAGGATGCTTGGCTCTAGATGAGTGATTACACCATCGTGATTATCTGGGTCATGAAGATCTTTTTTGTACAGTTCTTCTGTGTATTCTTGCCACCTCTTCTTAATATCTTCTGCTTCTGTTAGGTCCCTACCATTTCTGTCCTTTATTGAGCCCATCTTTGCATGAAATGTTCCCTTGGTATGTCTAATTTTCTTGAAGAGATCTCTAGTCTTTCCCATTCTGTTGTTTTCCTCTATTTCTTTGCATTGATCACTGAGGAATTCAATTCAAATAGGAATTCAATTCAGAAATAGTTCAATAGCCTATTAAGGACAAAGAGACTGCATGCTTCTCAGAGAAGCACATTTAAGGAAAGCTGAGCCATGTTTAAATTTTGACAGTGCTACAATTCTTTGGGGACTCGCTGTCCAAGGAAAAGCAGCAAGCTCATGACGTTCCCTGAAGGGATAATGGCCGCCTGTCAGATCCTTGTTCACGGTGCAGGCTGACTGCACAGAGCAGGAGCAGTGGCCGAGGATGGAGCACATTGATATCCTGCTCAGGGAGGATGGCTTAAATGACAAGAATCTCATTTGTTTCTGCTCAGTTCTTTAGCCCATAAGGAGCTCAAGTTAACCTCTGGGGGGGAAATGGGTGGGAAGAGAGAACTGTAAAGCTATTGCCTCTAACATGGAGGCGGTTCAGGGGGAATGACCTTTCAGTCACACCCAGAGGTCACATGGTCTCTCATTCCATCTCTGGGGAAAATGTGCTAGATTATAATTTTACTTTTTTCGTAAAGCCTCATGGCCCTGGCCCTACCATGTAGTTCACATGTTTGCATCCTTTTCATCTCATCCTCCTTTTTAAAAAAAATTTTTTTTTAATTTTGCTTTGGGGTATAGCCTAATAACAACATTGTGATCGTTTCAGGTGAGCAGCGAAGGGATTCAGCCAAACATATGTATGTATTCATTCTCCCCAAAAGCCCCCACCCATCCAGGCTGCCACATAACTTCAGAGTCCCATGTGCTATATGGTAGATCCTTCTCGGTTATCCATTTTAAATACTGCAGTGTGTACATGTGCTCCACATTTAATTGCAAAGATCACACATGTTTCTAATGAAAATTACTGTGAGTGAATGTGATGTTCCAAACTCATCTCTTCCTGACAGCTGCATGCAAAGGTTATTACGCAGACTAGCTGACCTTAGGTGAAGGTGACCGCTCTTGGTCAATTGATTGAAAGAGAGTGACACAAATGACTAAGGAGGGAAGAATCAGTGGTCTGCACCAGAGCATGGTTATGAGTCTGTGTGCTGGCAAGCTCACTGATGGCCTTATCTACACACCCCTGAAAGGCTAAGTGTAAGAGAAAGAGCAGTATTTCCTGGCTCACTAAGCCTAAGTGATATTGTGAACAGTAGAAGTTGTCAAAAGGAATATAGACAGCTGTGATTAATAACGTTTGGAATTTTCTTCTCTAAGTTCCACCAGGAACTTTGGAATCACATTTAAAAGCAAAGTTCAAAGTTTCAGAATACATAACATTACATACAGCAAAAATAAGATTAAAAGCTGGCTTAAAACTTAACATTCGAAAAACTAAGATCGTGGCATCTGATACCATCACTTCATGGCAAATAGATGGGGGAAAAATAGAAAAAGTGGCAGATTTTATTTTCTTGGGATCCAAAATCACTGTGGACAGTGATTACAGCCACAAAATTAAAAAGCACTTTCTCCTTGTGAGGAAAGCTATGACAAACATAGACAGCAGGTAAAAAAGCAGAGACATCACTTTGCCAACAAAGGTCCATACAGTCAAAGCTATAGTTTTTCCAGTAGTCATGTACACATGTGAGAGATGGATCATAAAGTAGGCTGAGCACCAAAGAATTGATGCTTTCAAACTGGGGTGCTGGAGAAGACTCTTGAGAGTCCCTTGGACAGTAGGAAGATCAAACCAGTCAATCCTAAAGGAAATCAGCCCTGAATATTCATTGGAAGGACTGATGCTGAAGCTGAACCTCCAATACTTTGGTCATCTAATGCCAAGAGTCAACTCACTGGAAAAGCCCCTGATGCTGGGAAAGACTGAGAACAGGAGAAGGGGGCAACAGAGGATGAGATAGTTCGATGGCATCACTGACTCAATGGACATGAGTTTGAGCAAACTCTGGGAGGTAGTGAAGGACAGGGAAGCCTGGTATGCTACAGTCCATGGGGTAGCAAAGAGTCAGACATGACTTAGCTATTAAACAAAAACAATAACAACAAAAGTCCACTGAATTTAAAACTGGAAATGTTTTCTTTTTGAATTAGACAATATCAATTTGGCAAACTGGAAGAATTGGACATGTTTTCCTTTTGATTTAGACAATATTAATTTGGTAAATATATAAACCAAAATATTGAGTAAAATGAGCTTTATACAGTATTATTAAGGTTTTTTCATATTATCTAGATGAAATCAAAAGTTTCTCAAGTCAGGAAAATGAAGTAAATAAAATATACAGTGTTATCTTCCTGCCTGCTACATAATAAGTTATTGACCTTACATATCAAAAGGACAGTAAGTGATATATCCTTTTAGATGTTTTTTAAATGATAATAAAAAGTGACTCAATAGTAAAATTGATTATACCAGTTATTTCCCACTTTGAAGAGATAAACAGGTAAATGAGATAGGTGGAGTTTCAAGGAGATTAAGTTAAATGAAATCTGACAAATGGCTACTGTTTCACTTGCCCACAGAAGGAGTGAGTTTGATACTGAGGGTTGAATTAGATTTTTCTAGGAGAAAAAAGATCACAAAGGAAATTCAAGTCAAGTCAGAATAAGAGATGAAAGCATATATTGACTAAAGCAGAGCTCTGCTAGATGGCTCTAAAATGAGAATATATGGAGGTGGAGTTTAATCACAGATTTCTTCAAGGTCAGGGGAAAACAGGCAATGAACAAGAACTGCTTTTGAGCAACTTAAAAGTATAAGGATTTTTCAAACATAAGATGCAAGTTTGGAATAAATGGGCTACTCACTTTTGTATTTTATTATTTCTAAAGCATCATTTAAGAATATGAGTATTGTTTACCTATGGTACTGGGTTCAGTTTATTCCCTAAGAGGGACCTTTTGCCCTCTTAATAAGATTTCAAATTAGAATATCATTTTTTCAGGATTAGTTCTAAACTATTACATCTTTTTTGTAACCTAGCACATATGCCAATTATCTTAGTTTTTCCAAACTCTAATTCCCATAGCTGGTATAGACAAACAAATCCATTTTCACCTTCTCCTTTTGATTTGAAAGCAAACCTTTTGTTATTCATATTTGTATCTAAATGCACTAAATCCCCTTTATCCTTGTGTGTACTCTAAGGGTGACCATAACAGTTTCCCCAGAGTAGCCATGGCAACACTCAGGGCTTTAAAATGGCCAACTGTGGCTACTGATCTTAATTCTTTTCTGTAACAAACACACTATCTGATACCTATATCTCCTTGCAAAATCACTTGCTGTTACCATTGCTTTTTCTCTCCTGAAATATCATCTTCCTTCTCCACCATTGCTTAGTTCACTGAAGACACTAATATTTAAGACCCTGGACTTTACCTTTTTTACCAGAAAATAGTAAAAAAAAAAAAAAGGTAAAGAAAGAAAGATAAAAAAAAATAAGCACTGTATTATTTATGCAGATAGTAAATAACCAAGGCAGGGTGAGAGCTATCATCAACAGCCACATGATCAATGATAACAGGAAAAACAAATTTGTCACTGGCTTACTCTACAGTGTCTATAATTTTCTCTCTGGCTAGATATTATGTATTTGATTGCTGTTGTTGTTCAGTCACTAAGCTGTGCCCAACTGTGCAATCTCATGGACTGTAGCATGCCAGGCTCCTCTGTCCTCCACTATCTCCCAGAGTTTGCTCAAATTCAAATTCATTTATTTGATGATTTAATTAGTCAATAATATTCATTAGTTATCAGCATTGTGTATATTGCCTTACTTAGAGAAGTAAAAATAAAGTAGACGAAATTTACAACAGGTACAGATCACAAAAGATGCAGGATAAAGTGGAGAACATTCCAGAAAGCAGGAAGAGCACGTGCAAGGACACGGAGACATGTGCAAGAAGGAGTCTGCAGCCTTGTAGAAACTGAAAGATATTTGATGCTGTTCTGAAGGTCAAGATGTGCCTGGGAAGTAGTAAGAGGAGGTCAGAAGAGTCTGTAAAAAAAAGCAAGGATGAAAAGAACAAAATTCATTGCAGAATAAAATTCAAATGACTGGCGGTGGTTTACAAGCATTACTGTTAAAGACCAGACTGCGTATTTTAGACACAGGTTCAGGCTGCTTATGGTCTCTGTCACAGATTCTTATTTGTTTTTTTGTTTTTCAAAGTGTGGAAACCACACTCACCGTGCAGGCCAGGGCTAGACTGGGCCTACAGGCCTCAGTTTGCCTACTTCTGCTGTAGTCAACTGTCTGCCCTGTCATATTGCCAGATTCTCCAGGCACTGGAGAAGCAAGGGGGAACCTGAAGAGTGACCTCAAAGGAGCTAACAGGATAAGGAAGCATAAGCTGAGGAGGCCTGAAAACAATCCACCTGGCTGGCCAGGATGGGCTGTAATGATTTCACTATTCCCCCCATCACACAGTTCCTTTTAGCTTTTGAACACTGAGGTGACAGAGAATAATACATACCTGAACATTTTGGAAAATAATACATGCCCAGGCACAGATTTAGTTTTCTTATTATGATAACAAGTATTTTGATCTTTAGAATTACTTGTTCTCCAGCTATCAAAGACAGGCTTTGCTTTCAGAACCAGACCACCAGGCAGTGAGTGCAATGTCCTTCTGCATTATAATTCATAGCCTCCTTTGAAAAAACTTCTGAGTAGAAATCTTACCTGAGCAGTATTTTATTCTTCCTGCTTACTGTATCCACCTCACAAAATAAAAAGTCTCAGACACAGAAATGACGGGTTCAGCTATAGAGATTTCCACGTACGTTCGGTGAACCTAAATTAGCTCACAACACATGCCGACAACCAATGGGGGCATATCTCTCTGCAAAGAACAAGCACCATACCTGTCTGGATGAGTCTCCATAAAAGATGAGGAAAAGAGGGCACTCTGCATTTATAGCTCCCAGCTTTTGTCCTCTGCCACCTATACATCAGTAGCTAGGGGTGTAGCCATTAGACTGACTCAGAACTCACACTGTGGCACCAACACCCTCCCTATTGTGAGTCCAGGCAGGTGATAAAGCCCAAAGTCTTCCTGTGTCTGAGGCACATCCCTTTGCTGCTTCTGTGCTTAAAAAAATCAAGGTTTGTCCTCAACTCAGGCATTATATGCCCCAATTTTCAACATGCTAGTTCCACCCCATGTCAATGAATAGTTTCACCAGTCCATTTCCCTGTTTAGTGCAAGACATAGATCTAATTTGTCCTAAAACTGATTTTTTGATATGCATTTAACTGGATATCCAGTGGCAGTTCTTAGTGTTATGATAAATTTATTCAATTTTTTGACAACACTTTGAACTTAAACACATCAAAACTTTTTCTCTGACCTTTCACCAATTGTCAGTCCCTTACTGACTGTGCTAAATACAGCTGATAAACACAACGAGAATCTTAAAAGATAAAAATATATCATCTTTCTCAGTAACTCAAAGTAAGGCTATTTTCCTGCTACTTGCAGTAATTCTTTTCTTTTTTATGTATTTTACATATCTATCTAATTTTAACTAATTAAAAAATTTTAATAACCTAGAACATAACTATTATATATTTCTGTTTTGGGGGAATAAACAAGAATTAATGGGGTTATATTCTTAATAAAAAGAACACACAATGAAAATTTTAAAAGAATAAACATAAAAACACAGTTCAAAATCTTAGAACTGAGCACAAATTAAGGAAAACATATAATTAAAAATAGAAAGAACTGACCTTAGAACATTATATGGTTACATTTTGATTACCCAACTAACAATCATAACTTAGCAATGTGAAGTTTCATCAGTGTTTAAGTGGGCAAGAGAGTCTATGAGAAACAGCTCTACCTATTGCAAAACTTATGTTCACTATAAAAACACACAAATGAAACAACAAACAAAAAAGTTATAAGGTACCACTGTGCCAAGTACCAAACTAGACGTGGAAATACAAAAATGAACAACAAAAAAAAATGTCCTTTGCCCTTTTATGACAGCCCATTGGAGGAGAGGATACTTATAGCAAAATGGGGGGAAATACCATTAAAATGGTATATGTAAATTATTGGAGTAACCTTAAAAAGGAAAAAATAAAGCCTTCACAAAGGTGACATTTGAACTAGCTCATCTGAGATGATGATTTACAACACAAACGAAATGTTTCATCTTTCTGTTTATAACAAGAAACACGCATGCTTCGCCAGATGATGAAAACCACACTTGCTCCCTGAACTGACCCCACCGTGTTGAGCTCTGTGGGCCTCTGTCATACTTCTTGATCCTTCAAGGTCCCCAGAGTGAAAGCGTCTGTTGCAGCCAAAGCAATCCATGCCTGGGCACTAGGTCAGTGACCACAGTATATATTGAGTTTGAAAAGTGCTGAATATTTTGAAAGTCAAGAGAAAGAAATTAAAGGAGAGAAGATCTCTGGAACAGTATGCAATAGCCTATAAGAACATTTCTGAGAGGCCTTAATGGGCTTCAAAACAGAGAATTAGACAAATGGAATCATTGGTTCAAAGGAATAAATCCCAAGGGCTTTGGTAGATATCACTTTTCAAAACTCTGACTTTTGAAACTCAAATTTTTCTCCATAATAATTTCTGTCTTTCAAGTCCATCAGTTTCATGGATGTTGTCTATTGTTGGGGTCCTTTAATGGACCGGAACCTGGTTGTCGGAAGTCGACGATAAGAAAGTGAAAGAAGGAAAGAGGCTAATATTCCCTGGGTTACGCAGCTGGCCTTCGCGCTCCAGGGAATCAGCCAGAAATAGAGAGAGAGACAGAAAAGGAAGGACACGGGGACCCAAGTCTCTGGTGGAATGAGGGTGCTTTACTGAATTCCGTGAGAGTAAATATACCGTATTACAAGGTAGCTTCTTCAGATAAAGATCAAAAGACCAGACTTTATAAGTTACCAAGGAAACAAGGGGCAATAGAGGCCATAAGGCCAAAAGGCAATCCATATCAAAAGAGGATTGTAGATAATCCCTTTCACCATATGGAAAGGCTAATTAGGAAATGTTCCCCTGTATCTCTAATTTTCTTGAAGAGATCTCTAGTTTTTACCATTCTGTTGTTTTCCTCTATTTGTTTGCATTGATCGCTGAGGAAGCCTTTCTTATCTCTTCTTGCTATTCTTTGGAACTCTGCATTCAGATGTTTGTATCTTTCCTTTCTCCTTTGCTTTTCCCTTCTCTTCTTTTCACAGCTATTTGTAAGGCCTCCTCAGACAGCCATTTTGCTTCTTTGCATTATTTTCCATGGGGATGGTCTTGATCCCTATCTCCTGTACAATGTCACGAACCTCATTCCATAGTTCATCAGGCACTCTACCTATCAGATCTAGGCCCTTAAATCTATTTCTCACTTCCACTGTATAATCATAAGGGATCTGATTTAGGTCATACCTGAATGGTCTAGAGGTTTTCCCCACTTTCTTCAATTTGAGTCTGAATTTGGCAATAAGGAGTTCATGATCTGAGCCACAGTCAGCTCCTGCTCTTGTTTTTGTTGACTGTATAGAGCTTCTCCATCTTTGGCTGCAAAGAATACAATCAAGCTGATTTCAGTGTTGACCATCTGGTGATGTCCATGTGTAGAGTCTTCTCTTGTGTTGTTGGAAGAGGGTGTTTGCTATGACCAGTGCATTTTCTTGGCAAAACTCTATTAGTCTTTGCCCTGTTTCATTCAGTATTCCAAGGCCAAATTTGCCTGTTACTCCAGGTGTTTTTTGACTTCCTACTTTTGCATTCCAGTCCCCTATAATGAAAAGGACATCTTTTTGGGGTGTTAGTTCTAAAAGGTCTTGTAGGTCTTCATAGAACCATTCAACTTCAGCTTCTTCAACGTTACTGGTTGGGGCATAGACTTGGATTACTGTGATAATGAATGGTTTGCCTTAGAAACAAACAGAAATCATTCTGTCGCTTTTGAGATTGCATCCAAGTACTGCATTTCACTCTTTTGTTGACCGTGATGGCTACTCCATTTCTTCTAAGGGATTCCTGCCTGCAGTAGTAGATATAATGGTCATGGAGCTAAATTCACCCATTCCAGTCCATTTTAGTTTGCTGATTCCTAGAATGTCGACATTCACTCTTGCCATCTCCTGTTTGATCACTTCCAATTTGCCTTGATTCATGGACTTGACATTCCAGGTTCCTATGCAATATTGTTCTTTACAGCATCGGACCTTGCTTCTATCACCAGTCACATCCACAACTGGGTATTGTTTTTGCTTTGGCTCCATCCCTTTATTCTTTCTGGAGTTATTTCTCTACTTACCTCTAGTAGTATACTGGGCACCTACTGACCTGGGGAGGTCCTCTTTCAGTATCCTATCATTTTGCCTTTTCATACTGTTCATGGGGTTCTCAAGGCAAGAATACAGAAGTGGTTTGCCATTCCCTTCTCCAGTGGACCACGTTCTATCAGACCTCTGCACCATGCCTGCCCATCTTGGGTGGCCCCACAGGGCATGGCTTAGTTTCATTAAGTTAGACAAGGCTGTGGTCCTAGTGTGATTTAATTGACTAGTTTTCTGTGATTATGGTTTCAGTGTGTCTGCCCTCTGATGCCCTCTTGCAAAACCTATCGTCTTACTTGGGTTTCTCTTACCTTGGACATGGGGTATCTCTTCATGGCTGCTCCAGTAAAGTGCAGCCATTCTGAAAAAGATGGGAATACCAGAGCATTTGACCTGCTACTTGAGAAACCTATATGCAGATCAGGAAGCAAAAGGTAGAACTGAACATGGAACAACAGACTGGTTCAAAATAGGAAAAGGAGTACGTCAAGGTTGTATATTGTCACCCTGCTTAATTAACTTCTACGCACAGAGTCGGACACGACTGAAGCAACTTAGTAGCAGCATGCAGAGTACATAGTGAGAAACGCTGGGCTGGAAGAAGCACAAGCTGGAATCAAGATTGCCAGGAGAAATATCATTAACCTCAGATATGCAGATGACACCACCCTTATGGCAGAAAGTGAAGAGGAACTCAAAAGCCTCTTGATGAAAGTGAAAGTGGAGAATGAAAAAGTTGGCTTAAAGCTCAACATTCAGAAAATGAAGATCATGGCATCTGTTCCCATCACTTCATGGGAAATAGATGGGGAGACAGTGGAAACAGTGTCAGACTTTATTTTGGGGGGCTGCAAAATCACTGCAGATGGTGACTGCAGCCATGAAATTAAAAGACACTTACTCCTTGGAAGAAAAGTTATAACCAACCTAGACAGTGTATTCAAAAGCAGAGACATTACTTTGCCAACAAAGGTCCATCTAGTCAGGGCTATGGTTTTTCCAGTTGTCATGTATGGATGTGAGAGTTGGACTGTGAAGAAAGCTGAATGTCGAAAATTGATGCTTTTGAACTGTGGTGCTGGAGAAGACTCTTGAGAGTCCCTTGGACTGCAAGGAGATCTAACAAGTCCATCCTAAGGGAGATCAGCCCTGGAATTTCTTTGGAAGGAATGATGCTAAAGCTGAAACTCCAGTACTTTGGCCACCTCATGTGAAGAGCTGACTCATTGGAAAATACTCTGATGCTGGGAGGGACTGGGGGCAGGAGGAGAAGGGGACGACAGAGGATGAGATGGCTGGATGGCATCACTGACTCGAAGGACATGAGTCTGAGTGAACTCCGGGAGATGGTGATGGATAGGGAGGCGTGACATGCTGCAATTCATGGGGTCGCAAAGAGTCGGACAGGACTGAGCGACTGAACTGAACTGAACTGAGTGAAGGAAATCCTATGCAAGCATCCCATCTCTATGATCTCAGTCCTGGGAGTGGCTTGCCACTCCTCTTGCTCCTGACTGGAACTGGTAAGGAACAGAGGGCTCAAGAGAGATAGGAAAGAGCACGCAGGAATCCTTCTGTCAAACGCTCCCTGACAGTCTATTATTATTTTCATCTTTCCCTCTTCCACTCTGTGAGGAACTGCTTCCTATTCTCACAATTCTCAAAATAGATCATATCATTTTTAAGTTTTATTTTTGAGATATTATTAACCCAAATCAATTACATTTACAAATATCCTTCCTTTACTGATACAAAATAAGAATGATATCCTTTCAAGTTTACTTATTTGGAATAGGAAGGTACAGATTCATCATTGATTTTTATTTTTATTTTTTGACTCATTACGTGTTTAAAATCTTGGGAAATATAATCCAATTAACAAAATAACTTAATTGACAAAATGGAGCATTCATATTTCCTACCTTCCTATTACATTTAAAAAGTGATACTAAGCAGCTTCTGCGCTAGCCACTGTCTTTTATGTTTCCTCATAAGAATCATCTCAGAAATTACCACATATCAAGCACTTTTCAGACACTGGTAAGCAAGTAGACATAGTGTTACCTTAATATAGGTAGGTTGTTCAGTGATGTTCACCGTTTAAGTGATAAGAAACCAATGTTTAATTTATACTCACTCACCTAGAATGGAGCTTGTGTTTGGCCCAGACCACATCCTAAAACATACCAGGCTAGCCATAAGAAGCTGATTTTCAGGCTAGAAATATCAGTGGGCCAAAGTGGTTGTTTGCTGTGGGCATTACTCTGGCTGTTGATAAGTAAGCATATTGTACAAGTTGTTGAATGATTTTAATATCATCCCTACAGTCATGTGATACATAATGGTTTGTATGCAAAGACTTAAACATTCCTTTGCCAACGACAACCATTCAATTTTTGCTGTTACTTTGATAGATTTCTTTTCTGTAGAGGAAAAGGAAGTACAATTTGTGACGAAAACTTACTTTTTGCATTATGCTGTCAATTACCAAGGTAGGTGGTATTTGCAAATGAGGCTCCAACAAGAAAGAGAACAAGCCCTTTTCTTAATAGTCAACAGCACGGGAAAAAGTTTTGATAACTCTTCTTCTCAAATTTTACATGGGATACCTTAGCCCCTAATGATAAACGTTCAGTACTAAATATATCTTATTTCTCCTCAGAACAGAGATTTTTATTTCATTACTCCAGTCTCATTTTAGTCTGCCAGAAAATAATTAGTATCTTTCTCAAAGTGAAAACAAGTTTCAGACAGTATGAACATCCCCTTGGAAACTTCCATGTTATGTAATTGGCATAATTAGCAATCAGCTTCTAATTAAACATCAGTGGTCATGACACCAGTACAGTTTTGTTAAATCAATTAATTAATTTCTTATTAGATACCATTCAGGATAGGGATCATGCTCTGTCTTTACATTCAAAAAAACCTTTGAATTGAATATTAAATAACATCTAAATTCCTTATGCCATTATCTAATACCTTATTCATTGCCTTAAATCTCTTTCTATTGTATACAGTTCTCTCACCTTTTCAGCCCAGCTCACTCTGATTCTCAAGGTTATCTTGCAATTTCCACTCTTTTATTGGCTCAGCAGTCACAATTAATCCTTACTTGACAATTGTATATATCCTCCCAATTTCTCCTTCTGTTGCAGGAAAGCGGATCCCTTCCAGGGCCCGAAACTGGGCTCTTGTCTAACACTCAGAAATGAACTGTCCTAGGAGACACATCTGCTGACAAAGCAAGAGATTTTACTGGGAAAGGGCCCCCGGGTGGAGAGCAGTGGGGTAAGGGAACCCAGAAGAACTGTTCTGCCACGTGGCTCGCAGTCTGGGGTTTTATGGTGATGGGATTAGTTTCCAGGTGGTCTTTGGCCAATCACTCTAATTCAGAGTCTTTCCTGGTGGTGCACACATTGCTCAGCCAAGATGGATGCTAGCAAGAGGGATTCTGGGAAGTGGACGGACATGCGGTGTCTCCTTTCGACCTTTCCCGAACTCTTCCGGTTGATGGTGGCTTATTAGTTCTGTATTCCTTATCAGGATCTCTTATCATAAAGCAACTCATGCAAATGGTTACTATGGTGCCGGGCCAGGTGGGCGGTTTCAATCAGTGTGCTTCCCCTAGCACTTCTATCAGGTGAATATGGTCTCAACTCCCAGGATCTTACCAAATAAATTATATCTGGGCCTATTCCATCTGGACCATCCCATGTCAATGTATTCTCATCAGGTTTTTTTTTTCCAATCTATATCTTAGTCAGAGGATGAGATTGTTAGACTGTGTCACCAACTCAATGGACGTGAATTGGAGCAAACTCCAGGAGATAGTGGGGGATAGAGGAGCCTAGCATGCTGTCATCCATGGGGTCTTTTCAAAGAGCTGGACACAGCTTAGCAACTGAACCACCACCACAACAATATTTTAGATATCTTTTTTCAACTGCTAGGAACAAGTATATGAAATCTTGTTTAGTTATTCAAAGTTTCATAAAGTTTTTCTACAGCTCCAACATTTATTATTGGCTTCAAAGAATGCAACTTATTATTTCATGCATCATAGGTAACTTTTTCTTAGTGTTCATTAAAATGATAGAATAGCTCTAATCTCTACCTGTCTACCATTTAAATGAATAACTAAGCTATTTGCATCATAGCTGCCATCACCTACAATGCTGAGACTCCATCACTTTGGCATTTTGAGCCATATTTATGGCAGTAAGAAAAGTGGTAATACTTCTTTTCTTGTGTGGTTGTCAGATACTTCTATAGAAAGGAAAAAAATATTGCACTAACTTTCTTGTTGGACACTCATTTGCAAATACCACCCATCTCCGTAATTGACAGCATAATGAAAAAAAGTAAGTTTTCATCATAAATTGTACTTCCTTTTCCTCTACAGAAAAAAAAAAATCTATCAAAGTAATGGCAAAAATTCAATGGTTGTGGTTGGCAGAGGAATGTGTAAGTCTTTACATACAAACCAATATGTGTCATTTGCAGCCAGTCTTCAGAGCTTACTAGATTTTAAAAATAATGGATGTGAATCTTGAGATTTAAAAACGTCTATAGCTGATACTTAACCGTTGTTTCATTTTGGCTGACACAGGAACTAAAAAACTCAAAAAATGAAAAGTTTTCATTTTTTACAATGAAAACTTTTAACAGCGTTAAGTTTATGAGACATCTGACTTAAATCCTGTTTTGAGAAAAGTTCCATTAGGAACTCCGAGAAAATGCTAAGCATGAGCTCGAAGACCTTGTTAATGACCCTTTAATGGAATTTTACATGTTGTTGTCACACTCCGTATTGACAGATTTTGACAGCTTAATAATATCCCTGATGAATCAGAATCAATTTATGCTTCAGACCTCTGACTCTCTTATGTAACTAATGAAGTAATTATTGCTCCTTCCTTCACAGGAGAAAGTCTTTACAGGGTACTGTGAAATAGTATAAAATCTCATGCTGTGACCCACAATAGCATCCTGAAAATTCTCCCTGACAGGATACCATTTGTGGAGTTTTCAGTAAATAAAATACAGACATTTAGGAAGGTGTTTATTGCCAAAGCCAAGATAATAATGGCTAGTATATGCTAAAATGTGCTATTTTAAAATTGCTAGCTTCCAGCCTGTAAAAGGTAGCAGATGTTGAAGTAAAAATACTGAAACATTATTTATTGATATAAAGTTCTTTTTATGGAACTTCCAGAATATTGATCTCATACTGACCTCTGAAAGTTCATTTCTCAAGTAACTTTTACTCTTCAGAAGCTTTCCCAAACTCATAGGCAACCACAATATTCAATTAGAAGTGATATCAGAACTTAGCATCCAAGTATATTTATAAGAAACATTATTTCCAATATTATTTAGACTAGCTTTGATCTACAACTATTTTGTGTATCTACTACATTAAAATGCTACTATAAACCACCTTACACTTAGAATTATTCACAGAAAAAAATTAGTCTGAAATAATTGTGCTCTAAGTGTTAATCAACCAAAGAACTGAGATCAACTTATGCAAAGTGCAACTATCAGAATTCAGAGAGGAATGTCACTCTAACCTTGGTCCTTTGTAGAAATGGGACTCTATCTGATTTTGTTATTAATGTTATGGTTGGAACTATTCTAGACCAAGGAACACAACCTGGCTCAACACAATGTGAATGAATCATTCTGAGTATTTAATCTTAAGAAGTTAGTGTAGAGAAAGATCTGTGTCATGTTTCCATGCTGTTCACCTGCCATTTAGCTGGCTATTGATTATAGGAGGGCTGTCAAACCTAAAACGAAGTCCTCTGTAACTTTGGGTCTGGTATTCAGGGGGAAAGAAACAGCTATTATAATCACTGTAATAACTACATAAATAGTACACTTGGGGTCTATAATAGAACAAGTTAGAGAAAAACTAAAAAAAAAAAAAATTATTTAAAAAAAAAACTAATCTTGGAAACCTGCTCAATGTCACTAAGCCTGGGCTCAAAAATAACTCAGAAAGAGCTCATGACCAAGTAACTGACAGCCACACTTGGAGAAAGGGGGACGGACTTGGATTGAGGAAGGGCCTTACGTAATGAAGCTGGAAAGAGAAATGAAGGAGAAGGGAAGTCTCATGTATTTAGCAAATACTATGTCAGGTCTGTCCTGAGACTGTCTTAACCCATAAAAAGTTGCCTTAATCAGCGTTTACAATGACCTTGTGAGAAAGGTAAGCCTAGCCTTATTTTCAGATGAGAAAACACTCACTTATCCAGGAGGCCAGCTATGAAAGGTAGAGCTGAAGCAGAAATCCAGCTCCCTTTATCCCAAAGGCCTTCATCTTTTCACCAGTCTATGTGAGGGGTATTTTCCCTGTACAGGAAGAGAATATGACTTAGTGTCATCAGTCTGAATTCTAACATCCACTCAAAGATTGCCATGAGTTCTTTGTCTATTTGGGGGTCCTCCCGAGCCCTGAATTTCTAGAAAGAAAAATTAACAGTTTGCTTTTCACTAAGGAATTTCCGACACCATTGTTGAACACTTTGTTAGAGACTTTTTCCCTGCAGCACCCAAGAATCACTGCTCTGACCCCGTAGTACACACAGTACTATGGTGCTACAAAACCAAGTGTAAATGAAAAAGCCTTCTCCCCTATCACAAGCAACTTAAGCAGGACTATAGGCGAAAGAGTGCCACATTGCAGTGAAAAAAGTTTTATTTTAATATTATCACAACTTCATATTAAAAGGTCTACGAATGTGCCATTAGTTAGAAATAAGTGCAATAGTTTGAAGAGGACCTTAATGAACACATAGTGAAAGTGAAAGTGAAGTCGCTTAGTCGTGTCCGACTCTTTGCGACCCCGTGGACTGTAGCCCACCAGGCTCCTCCATCCATGGAATTCTCCAGGCAAGAATACTGGAGTGGGTAGCTGTTTCTATCTTCAGGGGATCTTCCCAACCCCAGAATCAAACCTGGGTCACCCACATTGCAGACAGACTCTTTGCCATCTGAGCCACTGGGGAAGCCACGATATAATGTATACCATGCTAAAATTTTCCTTTCTCAATTTTCTTCAATGACTCATATTCCAATACACTTAAATAACTATAATATCAATGTTCCGCAAAGCAAGTTTCTGTTTGTTAAAATTTCCCTCTTAATCCAGCCAAGAAAAGGAAGTGCTTAGATTTGATACAGTTTGGGGACCGTGGCTAAAACTATTAAACCCTGAAACTCCTCTTTAATGCCAAATTCAGAGTGATAAACCTCAGATCCTTCCAACATATGTCTGTTTTAAAATAAGATTGGGCAGACCAACAACCTTGGAATTTTCACTTTCCCCTTGACATTTCATCCCAATCACATCTCAGTATCCAATTAAACGCTTTCACTTACCATTAGAAGGAATGATTATTGCCAGCCTTTACAACAATGCTCACAGCTGCCTGACAAGCCAGCATCAGTTAATCCTAAGAAGGGCCACTTCAGTTTGTCATTGTCCTAAAGATCTGATATTCCTTGGATATAAATTCAAGACAGGGATTCTTAAAGCAGTCAGATGGCTTAGCTCGAAGCTGAGCACAGCTGTTATACGAACGTATTGTTATGGACAGTCGCTCAGAATCTGCTCTGGTAGTAGACAAGAACTTTTGCTTCTCTGTGCCAGATACTTAGGCAGGCACCTACACAGCCTTCTCCCTAGAAAGCTCTGTGACTGCTTTTAACATCTGCATGCCTTCACCTCTTGGCAGAGGCTGCCATGACACCCACACTCATAAAACCATCTCAGGAACAAGTCTCCCTGGCTTGAGATCTTGAGAAAGATGTTTTCATGCATTGGAGAAGGTTCTGAAATCATATACTATCCAATAGTATGAAATTAGAGCATTTAGAGCTGAAGCAGGAGCATTACTCCTGTATATTCATAAAGAGATTTTTCTTCTACAGCATTTTTCAGATATAATAATATCTGTATGCACAACCTTCCCACAAGGGATACCGCTGGGATGATTATCCAGATTTTGTACACCAGTAATGCAAACAAAGCCCAGAAAGAGAGACCAAGGTTTTATATCCCTTGTCCCTGGAGAGCTCAGGAAATAATTCAGGTCTTTTGAGTTTCAGGAAAATCTGCTTCCTTTTAGATAGCAGGCTAGCTTTCATTAGATAGCTTGTTTTAAGGGGGATGTTCCTCTAAAAGCCCATTAAATGCTTTTATATCAGTTTGAAGGATTTGAATCAGAAACGAAGGAAGGCTATTAGAAGGTATATACTATGCCTGTAGCACAAGGAAACAAGTTGGCAGTTACCCTGTCAGATCCAAAATTTGCTTAACTTTTACATTCCTAGGACTAGGTCTCTCTGCAGACTTTGGAATCAACAAATTTAGTCAATTTGTTGTACCTCTTATTTCAAACTGGAATCATGATATTTAAGTCTTCCATGGACAAGGATATAACCATAGTCAATCTATAGGGTCTCCTAGCACTTATCTTATGTCTCATAAGATATTTAAAATATAATAAATCATCCACCAAGTTTCCAGTATTAGAACAACATGCTGTTCTAATAAGAAAGCATGTGCCAAAGTCAGAAACACATCATCCCCATCCATCTTACTATGGCCTCTCAGCCTTTTATGTAATTTAGCATATAACCTCACATCTCAATTATTTTCCATAACTTACTCACTCTCCTCGGAGAATTTATAGTCAGAGAAAACCACAGCCAGAGACACTGGCTGTATTTCTGATTAAATATTCTTCCCTGACAACAGAAAAGCCCTGGTCAAAATTAAAAGGCCTAAATAAAATTCATTTTTAGTGCTTTACGTACTCTCAATCAAAAAGCTTCCTTGCTTAAATTTTGTGACTTTTCTTTCCTGCCTTAAAGCCACAATAAAATGAAGAAAAGGAGGTGATAAACACCTACAGAATGTTAAAGCATACCAATGAGGTGCCCTAGCCCTTCTCTGCCTGGCTTTTCCTAACACCGACCCACCACCCTCCTCGGGCTGAATACAAACCAGCCTGCCCCTCCCCCAGTAATAGTGTGTGTCTATCCGCGTGCAGCTCCCCATTTCCGTCCCTTCAGCCACCACATCCTGTATATCACACCTGCGAAATATTTCTCAATTTTATCTCCTTGTCTCTAGTTCCACTTCATGTTTTTAGTTAATGCTGGTTTCATCTCTGGCCTGAAAGGCTGCAATATTTTTCTCACTGGTCCCAGATGCCAGGCTCATTCGTTCAAATCTATGAATTTTCTGAAGCAAAAATGTGATCATACTGGCTCTGCTGGAATATAATACTGAAACAAGGGAATCACAAGGCCTTCATTAACTGACCTGTCAGCCATTCCAGCCTCGCTCCTCCACACCCTCAGTACATCAGTCACACGTCGCTGCCCCTCTTCTGCTACGCATTTTGTTTCTACCAATGGACAGGTCTTGCTTTACAGACTGCCCCTCCTTCCTCTCCCACAGTTGGCTTATGCTCATCTCTGAAGATAGCTCAAGTTTTAAATCTCTACTAAAGACTTCTCTATTATTGGTACAACCTTTATTTGTCCATGTTTTACCATATTAAAATCATTTATATTTTTTGAGTTCTTCTTCTGTTCTAGCCATATAGATGTGTCTGAGCTCTGAGCATAAAGCATAAGCAAAACAAACAAACTCAACCTCATGATGCTTACAGTTTAATGGGGAGGCATGCGTGCTTGCTCAGTCATGTCCGACTCTTTGCAACCCAATGGACTGTAGCCCACCAGGCTCCTCTGTCTGTGGGATCTTCCAGGCAAGAATGCTGGAATATGTCGCCATTTCTTTCTCCAGGGATTGAACCCACATCTGCATTGGCAGGCAGATTCTTCACCACTGAGCCACCAGGAAAGCCCAGGGGGGAAGACAGACCTTAACCAAATAATCACAGAAGAATATGATTGCAACTACAGTGCTATGAAAGAGCAGTAAACAGAGCAAGGAGAACATGAGCAGGAAGACCTGATCCAGTCTTTGAGATAAGAGAAGGCCTCTCTGGGGAAATCACTTTTGAACTATAAGCAGAAAGATAGAAGGAAAGGAAGGAGGATGGATAAGTCAAATGATAAGGATTAGACTCACAGTGACACAATCAGGATATATATAAGGCAAGTCCTAAGTACTCAACACTGGACTCTTATAATTCTTCATTTATGTAAGTGACATCAGCAAATTTCTTCTGACCAGGACCTCCCTGTTCCAGTAAGAAAATATTTTCCAACGGTGCAAGTGTAAATACTATGAAATTGAAAGAAATGAAATGTTTGTCTTTAATAATATGAATCATGCAACCCTCAACCTTGTCTCAGTTGCACAGATCTGTTTTTACCCAGATAGAGAGCATAAATTTCAGATTTAGAAGGCTGCTTAAAAAAGAAAAGAATCTAGCCCAGGCAGATATCACTATGGATCACAACCCTCTTTCCCAAGGAGTGTCAACTCAGCTTCAAAATCTTTCTCCTGGATCACCCCCAATCAATTCCTTTTAATAAGCCAAAACTTTTTTCAATCCAAATATGTTTTGGCATGCCCATTCAAATCCAGCCTTCTGCCTTGAAGTTGATCCGTTGATGTAATTTTTGTTATAGTAACTTTCAAGATAAAATTACATCTGCGTTTTCCCTAACAAACTCATATTACAATCGATGGGACATGGACAGTGTCTGTTTCTCATTTGGAACACTCTGAAGAATAAAAGTGATTCAAGAGTTCCAAAGGTTTGAGAGTAAGCATTAATCTACACCAGCGTCTGTCTGTGGTGAGAAAGAGGATGAACGCTGCTCTTTGCTCACAAAGCAACAGCAGGGTGGCCCTTCACGCCCCTTATCTCTTCTTCTAATGAGCTGGTC
The DNA here is from genome assembly GCF_001704415.2 of Capra hircus. Classification (NCBI taxonomy): domain Eukaryota; kingdom Metazoa; phylum Chordata; class Mammalia; order Artiodactyla; family Bovidae; genus Capra; species Capra hircus. The sequence continues at coordinate 123,213,671 of NC_030809.1, read as the reverse complement.
CTAAATACAGCAGTGCATGCCAGAATACTCTGCAACTGGAATTCTGGCTCCATATCAAGACAAGACAAATCAGAATCAAACTCCTAAAGAAATCATACACGATCTGTTGACATACACTGAAGAACCTGTTTAATTGTAGTAGGAAAAAAATATGTGATTTAAAGCTTCTATGGAGAGCTTCAGCCACAACTTGATCCTGGGTGGGAGGCAGTACCAAAATACTTGAACCAACTAAGACAGAGAGCTCTCTACTCTAAAAGTTACCTTAAAATAAAAACCAGTACTGAACCACTGGCAGGACAATATGCTCTATTTTGTTTTATCTTAGCTTTCCTTTGAAATGACTTTTGTTTTTGTTGCTTAGGCATGTCCAACTTTTTGTGATCCAACTGCAGCACACCAAATTTCCGTGTCCTTCACTATCTCCTGGAGTTTGCTCAAATTCATGTCCATTGATGCTACCTAACCATCTCATCTTCTACTGCCCTCTTCTCATTTTCCGCTACTTTGGGACCCTATGGACTGTAGCCCACCAGTCTCCTGTGGCTCTTCTGTCCATTTCTCAGCAAGAACGCTGGAGTGGATTGCCATTTCCTCTTCCATGGGATCTTCCCGATCCAGGGATCAAACCCACATCTCCTGCATCTTCCTGCATTGGCAGGCAGATCCTTTTAACACTGAGCCACATGAGAAGCCCTTAAAGGACTTTAGAAACTCATCATTTTTAGTCCTCTCACCTCTAGCCATGCCCTGCTTCAAATCTTTCTCTGCATTACAATCCAAATGATTTTTTTTAAATCAAAGATGTTCTATGTCCATCTTCATTTAAAATTCTTTAGAGGCTTCCCTTGCTGTCAGTAAAAAGTTAAACCCTTTGATAAGGTTTATCACAATATTGATGATCTAACTCCAGCTTGTTTCACCAGCCTCTAGCCACTCCATTCTCCCCTTGATCTCTACTCTCACCATACAGCTTTGAACCACTTTCAGTTCCTCAAAAGTGATGCTGCTCCTTGCTTTTCTATTTTTGGCCAAGTTATTTCTTCTGTCAAGGAGACAGTGCCACTGTCCTCAGCTGGAGGCCATCTCTAGTACCTCTGTAAGGATCAGGCATTGTATCTATTCTTTTAGGAAGGGTCTTGTATCTGGAAATTCATATATGATCTATTCTAAGTGCTTAGTTAATAAACTCTTTTTTCCACTACTTTGTGAGTCTAGGAGGGCAGAAAAATTGTCTGTCTTGCTCAACAATGAACACCCAGCTCTCAGTATAATATGAGACACATAAAATATGACATGGAAATCATCAAATTCTCCAAAAATCAGATACCAAACTTTTCCTCAGTGAATAAACTAGTCTGATTCCCTCTCTCATATAATTGCATGAAATACAAAATCTACTTGGATTTCTTAAGTATTTGTATAAGTACTCAAGAAAACATCCCACAATGTACATTTTATTGATTGTCAGTTTTATCTCAATATAGCTATTTTGTTTTAAAAAAAAAAATCCACTCGACCTCTTGATAGAACAGAAGTCAAAAAACTAAATAAATTACTGCTAACCTAGGGCTCTATATTCAGTGAAAAATTATCATCAGAAATTTCGGAGAAATAAAGATATTTAAGACAAAGGCTAGAACTTATCAGTAGAACTGCACTAACAGGTACGCTAAACAACAACAGCAAAAACTAAACACTCGGAGACATAGAAAGAAATGGAAATCAGTAAAAAATGTTAATATGCAGGCAAATTCAAATGAATGTTAAATGTAAAGCAAACAATAATGTCTCGTTTAAATTATATATAGAGAGAGAGAGAAAGAAAGAGAGAGAGAACAAAGACAAAAATGATGTATTAAAGAGTTCTAAGGTCCTTTTGTCATCCAGAAAGAAGGCAAAATTGCTAATATTGCCATTTGGAAAATCAAGGATACATATTGGAAAGGGTCTGCTTTGCAGGCAGAGAGGAGGCACGACGGACTTCTGAAGTGATGGCAATATTCTCTTCTTGACCTGGGTGATAGTTATATGGCCATTTGCTTTGTAATTAATCATTGAGCTAGTATATTTCTGTCTTGTGCATTTTTCTGCCTGTGTGTTATAATTCACATATAAAATTTTAAAAATCTGAGGGGCATGTAAGACTCCCAGGGGTCAAGCTCAAATTCTTAAACACTTTTTGAGTTTTTGCTCACACCTGTTAACATCCCACGAGCCAAGGCAAAGCCCGAAGTCCAAGGTGGGGAGATGCTCTTAACCTTCCATTAGACTGGGGAATTAGTAACTTTTCCTGTGAGATGCCAGACAGAAATATCTTAGGTTTCATGGGCCAAATAGCCCTCCTTTTGCAAATTTTTCTCTTTTACAAAATCTAAAAACATAAAGACCAGGGTTTCCCTGCTGGTCCAGTGGTTAAGGATCTGCCTGCCATTGCAGGGAACATAGGTTTGTCCCCTGGTCAGGGGAGATTTCGCATGCCAGGGAGCAGCTAAGCCCATGTGCAACAACTATTGAGCCCAGGCTCTGCCACAAGAAAAGCCACCACAATGAGAAGCTCCTGCACCACAATGAAGAGTAGCTCCCACTGGCAGCAACTAGAGAAGACCCACTACAGCCAAAAATAGATAAAACTGCAGTGATTACACACATATATACAGGCCATCACTAGCTGAGGCTCTTACAAAAATTGGCTACAGCTGGATTTGGCCCTCAGGCCATTCTTTGCCCACCATTACACTGGGCCATGCTCCTCTGTCCATGGAATTTTCCAGAAAAGAATACTGAGGTGGGTTGCCATTTTCCTCTCTAGGGGATCTTCCTGACCCAAAGACTGAACTCCAGTCTCCTGCATTACCTGCATTGGCAGGTAGATTCTTTACCACTTATGCCACCTGGGAGACCCAACATTTCCCATAGGGAAGTTTTTCTTTAAAAATAGGGCAAATAATTTAATCTTCCCCAATTCATCTTCTTGGTTGTGACTATTCATGTCCCTATCATGAGCAAAATATATTCACTCCTATCTCAAGATACCACCAAATCCACCTAAACAAAGCATCAGGCTAACGTCCTGATATACATTAGGTTCAAATGTGGCCCCTCTTGATCCATAGATCTAGGAAGTAAATAGAGAAGTTCCTCAATGGTCAGTGGACAGGATAACTGGAATAAGACATTTCTATTCAGAAAAAGGAGAAGAATGACAGGCACATAGGAATCACTGCTCCCAGAAATTCAGAAATACTATGGGCAAATGTTGCCCCCTCCATCACAGTAAAAGAACTTTCCTTGATTAGACTCGAGTTTTAAAAATAGGTAAATGCCTTCCTGGAAGAGGGTTGTATTTTCTATTTGTTTGTTGGTCAATCAATCACAGTAGTTATCAGAATTTTCCAGAAGGCAAAGCTGGCCATGCAAGCCCCTTTCTTGTCTGCTACTATCCCGTTTGTCAAAGAAAGCCATATGGCTAAGTTCAAAGTCAAAAAGTAAAAAAAAAAAAAGTACATTACTATACACCCACCATTAAGACATGACAAGAGTATGGTTGCATAATACTACTGAAAAAGACTAAAGCGTTAAGGTCAACTGCTTCATCTGCCTGAAGGACCCCACTTTATGATGCAATGGCCTGGAAATTTAGGTTTGACCTCTAGTGATTCCATACTGACATTGTTTTCCAAAAACAAATTAGATCCCAAATCAGGGTCACCTGAACATTAAACACAAGATTCTTGTTCACAGCAATGAATATTTGTTAAACTGTAACAAATATTTAAACTCAATAAACAAAATCCTTACATTGACTGTAAAGAGTTAAACTTTATTTAAAAAAAAAAATCTAATAGTTTAAAAAGGGAGGAGTAGTTAGCGTCAAAAATAATGCTCCAATTTCTGTGACAATGGATTTTAGTTGATTTGCTGCTTATCAGGAGCTGACATTGTAATGAGTCTTCCAAAAACCTAATGGAGTCAAGCAGCATTTAGAAGGTAGATACCCAACACAGGAGTTACTGTCACTATTCTGACTGTTCAAGTCCCATATGATAAAATATGCTCCATTTTAAGAGAAACATTGATTAAATGGAATGGTCTAGAGGAAGGTGACCAAGAGAATGAAGCGTCTTTGAATAATGCTCTATGATAAATATAGAAAGGAATTTTGAAAGTTCATCTTGGAAAACAAAAAAGCAAGAGAGGGAGAGAAACATGAGGAATGTGTTGAAACGTTTTCATTCAAGGTTGTCATTTGGAAGAGGAAATAGATTTATTCACTGCTTCTAAAGATCAAAAGTTGGCAATATGTAGGGCCAAGGATGGGCCTACTTTTTCTGCAATAAACCAGCTAGAATGTAAATATTTTAGGCCTTGTGGTCTGCAGCAACCACTCAACTTTACCATTGTAACATGAAAATATTCACAGATGATACATAAATTAAGGTTGTTGTTCAGTCGCTCAGTCAGTCGGGCTCTTTGCAACCCCAGGGACTGCTGCACGCCAGGCTTCCCTATCCTTTACCATCTCCCAGAGCCTGCTCAAACTCATATCTATTGAGTCAGTGATGCCATCCAACACCTCATCCTCTGTTGACCCCTTCTCCTCCTGCCTTCAGTCTTTCCCAGCATCAGGGCAACCTGGGAGTGCTGAGAATTAAATTCAACCAGGAGCAATGTTGACCAGTGAGGGTGAGAAAACAGCATCAATACCTCAGTGTCCTCCCCCTAGTGGAACAGTTCGAAGGTGGGTTCTTCACTGTCCGTCAGAGAATCCCCATCATAACTGAAGCCCAGTTGCCTCATTAATGCAAACTGCACTAGCTTTCCCCTGTCAATGTCTCATCTTTTCCCACTCTCACTTTCGCTTCTGAGAATCACCTCCCAAATTAAGCACCTGCCCTCAAGGACTTACCTCAGATTCTACTTTCTGCAGTCTCAAATTAAAATAGATGTGTCAGGCTGGAGTTAATGAACATGGCCTTAGGGACCAGATGATCACTTGTTATCAAAATGGAAAGTATTTTTAAGTTAGACTAATGGTTCTCAACTGATTTTGTCCCCTAGAGGCGAATTTTCAGTGCCATGATTGCCTCTGCCCTCACTCTGGCACCTAGTAAGTAGAACAAAGTGATACTCTTAAATATCCCACAATACGTGGAACAGTCCCACATAACAAAGAATTATCAGGCCCAAATGTCCACAGTGCTGAGTTTGAAAAACCTCCAGTGAAGCTGGAGATTGATTTTCAAGGGACTCTAACATCCCTGCACTATTCTAAGATTCTACCATTTTAAGAAACCACACTAAAATTCTTAACCTGATGAGCTTCAGAGGATTCATAATGTCTTGGAAATTAAGTGCAGAATTTTTTGCCTATGTCTACCGTTACATTTTAGTGGAGAGTGTCCACAGCTCTCATAAATTTCAATAAGGAGTCTGTAACCCATAAGGGTTAAAAGCTAAGTTTTAGAAAATAATTCTTAATAATTTTACCATAGTTTTAAATCTTTAATCACCTTTTTTTCTCTTTCCTAAGATTAAGAATGTAAGGATTGACTTTTCACGTTTGACAGCAGTTTTTCCTAAGGCTGTGTAATTCTGATGGGTATATGAAGCAGGCAAAGAAGAGACTGAATTTAGTTAATTATGATACAGTAAGAGGACACAAACTTCCTGGCAATCAATCTGGCACTTTCCTCAAGTACAAATAAAACTAATTTCTAAACCCCTAATTAATATTGCTCAGTAAATATCACTACATATTTAAAAACTGAGCAAATGAAAACTGCATAGAGAGAAAAGTCCTTTATAGCCTCTTAACCCATATCTTTTTGAACATAAAGCCACTGCCAACGAAGTGCCTAAGATAAAGAATTGGTATAGACCTTCCTTCTGTAGATTTCTTAAGCCGGGGCCATATAAATCAAATAGGATTACTTTATCCGCAGCTAAGAATTCTGTAGAGACATATTGAACCTATAAGAGATGGCAGAACCTGGCCAAGTTCTGTCTTTTTGGTAATAAATTCTACTACCATTCTGACTCTGCTTTCAGAGTCCTTTCTATATTAATTTTAGAGCAAGATATGTGGATTTATCTGCAATATTAAACAGATTTTTATTTTACAAGAATCCAAAACTTTGCTGCCTTAGATTAAGTATGACTCTTCTGGCACTGTGCATATATGAAAGAATGAGAAAAATAATAACAACTAAATGCATATGATATGAAATTCAATGTAAAACACAAGTCAGGTATTAGACTACCCTGAAATAATATGATATTCAGCTTTATGATGTATTTAATGAACACTACCTTTTATGAGAACTTACTAAGTGCCAGATATGATAGATTCAGATAGATATTTAAATCCCATGACAATTATTTGAACTGGAAACAATTTTTCCATCCCCACTTTACAACTTAAGGCTTGGAGAGGTAAAATAATTTACCTAGGACTGTAGAATTTAAAATGCCAGAGCAAGGATTTTAATCCAGATTTCTAGCTCCAGAAAGTATCCTTATCCACATAACACAATACTGCCTTACATGGTGTAGCAGTTTAATTAGGAAATGTTGGGAAGATATGAATCTCTGCACTGGGAATATCTGAGTCACCACAGAAAATTTTGGAAAGAAGCTGGAGTTGATAAATTTACCTGAAAAAGTTTTAACCTGCAAATAAGTTTAAGGGCACCAAAACTTCTATGCTGTGCAAGTGAGCCGGGAGCTTGAGGTATTCATCACCAAAAGAGGCCAGAACTTTGTGGGAGGCACAAAGACACATTTAGGCTTTGAAAAAGAGAGTAGGAGTCAGCTTCTGTCAAAAACAGGAGTCTGCATCTATCAGAAGTGTGTGAGAGCAGGAAGGTGCGATTTACCAATGACTAAAAAGACTGAGCTAAGAACTTGGCCCAGAAGAAGTGAAGAGTCTAAATTATACCTGGTTTTGACAATTAACTACAAAATCAATTTAGGTTAATGGAATGATTTAGAGAGAAATGGGTCCCAAGTAAGAATAAGACTTCCAAGTCCTAGAACCACTCAGAGAAAAGATGGTAACTAAATGTCAACACACACTCTACAGGGGATATTTACTGAGAAGAGGGTGGGGAGCAGCAGATAGGAAAACACTTCTGTATTAGTAAGGACAATTTCAGTTTTAAACCAAAGAAGCTGAATTCACCTTACTTTAGGAAAAAATATATCCATTGGACATGTAACTGAAAACTCTAAATATATTTCAATTAGGGCTAGATAAAGGTAATCAGTGGAGAAGGCAATGGCACCCCACTCCAGTACTCTTGCCTGGAAAATCCCATGGACGGAGGAGCCTGGTGGGCTGCAGTCCATGGTGTCGCTAAGTGTCGGACACGACTGAGCTACTTCACTTTCACTTTTCACTTTCGTGCATTGGAGAAGGAAATGGCAACCCACTCCAGTGTTCTTGCCTGGAGAATCCCAGGGACAGGGGAGTCTGGTGGGCTGCCGTCTATGGGGTCGCACAGAGTCAGACACGACTGAAGCGACTTAGCAGCAGCAGCAGCAGCAAAGGTAATCAGATAAAGGGCCTCCCTGGTGGCTCAGCTGGCAAAGCATCCCCTCCATTGCAGGAGATGCAAGAGATGCAGGTTCAGTCCCTGGGTTGGGAAGATTTCCCTGGAGAAGGAAATGGTAACCTACTCCAATATTCTGAAAATTCCACGGACAGAGGAGCCTGGCAGACTACAGTCCATGGCATTGCAAAGAGTAAGATACCACTGAGCACTGATGCACACACACACACACAAAGATGATCAGAGGTCGCCAGACAACTTTATAATTCAAATCCTCAGAGAGACAGCTTCTGTAATAAAAAGGTGGCCACCACGAGCTGCAGGCCTACAAGATCCTAAAAGATCTTCATCCCCCTGTTTCCTGGTAGCTCTGACAAAAGCTGGGGTCTGAGTTGGCTTGGGTCATGCGAACATCTCTAAGCCAGCCACTGTGGCCCAATGGCGCAGGTCTCAAAGAGCCATTGCATGTCCTTCCTGGCCCTATTTTTGGGAGAGCAGGGATTGAAATCAAGCCCACTCAACCACAGGGACGGAGCATAGGTGGGAGGGATAGTTTCCTGTAATAAGGGATGCTAGGCAGGAAAAATATAAATGAAAATAGAAATAATGTATCAAATTCTGAACAGGATTTGCAGGACAGGTACTGGTTAGGACACAGTGCAGCCTGGAGCCAGAGGCGCACACACGGAGCATCAGGGGGTGGGGAGTCATGCTTCAAGCAGTCAAGCATTTGTGGAATATTTATTATTATATTTCACTGATTGTAAGATGCACATTTTTCACATTTTAACAACTTAGATATCAGAATGTGTCTTACAATGAATGACATCCCATATGGCTGCTGGCCAGAGGGCAGCTTACAGTTTTCAAAGTCTGCACAGAACTGGGTCATAATTCTTCATATTTCCATCTCTTCAGATGAGTTATGTACATTGTTAATACTATATTTGTAGAGTTCAATGGCTGTTTAAAATATCTTCTGAAAGATTAAGCTATGATCCAGCACTGAAATGAAATGTTATTATATATGCAGAAAAGGAATCTGTGTGACAGGGCATACAGTTAATATTAATGAAGCGCATATTCATGGTTGTGAGAATGATCACCATTCGAAATTTTTTTGCAAAGTAACACCAAGTGCTTTTTAACACCCAAAAAAGGATGATACCCACAAATAGATGAAGCTATATTACATTTTTGTACTGATATATATATGAAAAGCATTGCTTTTCACATGCCAATGGCCCTAAAGATATTAGTAGTTAATAATAGCAACACTGAATGATAAACATGTATGTCTAAATAGTCCAAAATAACTCTTTCAATAAATTTCAGTTAAGTTAAATTTACTATTAGAATTATAAAAATAATGTCACTTAAAGAAGTGGTACCATTTGTAGGTAGTACATAAAGTAATATTATATCTTAAAATGAAATAAGGTAAATGACAGACACTGTGGTAGGGTACTAAAAATGCAAGAGAAATAATTCATGGTCCCTATATTTGAGATGCTCACTGTTAGTGGTGTGTGGTAGAAAGGCATTATCAAGACAACCTTCGCTGAGTCAGAAACTTTCCCTCACATATCACACGTGTTTTGCCTTCTGACCCAGTCTCCATTTCCAAAGTATTATATGAAAAACATTTATGGAAATGTTTGCAGATTTTAAATTAATAAATGATTATAAATTATGCAACTGTATTGAAAACTCCAGTACTCCAAATACTTAAGCCAAAACTTTAGAGTCACTCTTGACTCCTCTCTGTCTTACACTTCACATCCTTCAGAAAAGCTTTAGCTTCAAAATATACCTAAAGAATCAACTACTCTGCTACTGTTTTAATCCTATCCACTGTCCTATCTAACCTGGAGTACTGCAAGAATCTCCTTACAAGTTTTCCCATTTTCATCTTTACCCATTCACCTCTCATCCGTGATCTGGCTTCAAGACCAACCAAAAGTTATCCTTTTAAGCATAGTGTAGATTATGACACTCTTGTATCACCAATTCTGAAATGGCCTACCATTCCACTCAGAATAATGGCCAAGTTCCCTGCAAATGACCAACAACACTCTCAACAACTAATCTTGCGTCACCTCTCTGATTTCTACTCTTGTTCTCCCTATCAGTTACTTCACCCCAACTTTCTGGCCGCCTTGCTGCTCTTTGAACACACCAGGCTTGCTCTTGCTTCCAGCCTTTGCTCCTATTTTCCCTCTGCTGAATGTTCCTCTGCAAGACAACTGCTTGGCTGATTTTCTTGCCTCCTCTCAATCTTTGCTCAAATCGCATCTCGTCAATGAGTCCCCTCTTGATCACTCTAATGACTACTGCAACTGTCTCCTCTCCCCTGCTCTCCCAGGCCTCCTTACCCTGATCGTATTTCCTTTTTCACTATAGCTTTTATCTGCTTCTAACACATTATATAATTTCCTTATTTGTTATGTTTATCTCATTACTTCATTCCCCACTTCCGTCTCACAAATCTAAGCTCCATGAGGACTATCCTTTTTGCTAGTGCTATCATTCTAGCACTTAGAACAATGAAAAGCAAATAAGTAGGTGTCCCATAAACATTTGCTGAATGAATAAGTGGATAATTTTCACTAGTCCAAATATGTATATGAATATAAATTCACATGTGTAAGACCATTTAGGATGGGCAGAGAGGACATAAGCTAAAAATCCTCTAAAATCAAAAAACAAACATGCTGACAGAGTGTGAAAAGGAAAATAACCTAAAGAAGCTATAGTACTAAGAGTCCAGAAAACAGAGATAGGAGGAGAGACAGGGAAAACAGACAACAGGATTGCTACCTTGGGTGAAGGGCAGGTCTGCTAGGATTAATGATCCAAGCTTCTGGAATTAATGTCTTCAGACCATACTCAATTGAATGCATAAACCCTTCCAACAAGCTTCTGTAAAAATGAGCAACCTCAGGGACATCTTCCACTCCCCCACACCTACCCCTAATTCCCAGCATAGGCTACAAGGACTGTCCCAGAACACTCATCTTCTAAATAGAACCCAGATCTGTGTACCCAAAGCTGACATCTCACTCCTGTCAAAATGAAATCCACAGATTGCCTGTGGACACACAGCTGGCATAAGCAAGCCAGTAGCAAGCCAAGCATATATTCTACTTTCTCTCTCTCCTTTCCCCCTTATATTCTATGTGCCAAAGGGGTGAAAGGAGAAGCCACAGTAATAAAGCTAATTGGAGAACCATTAAATTGCCTTTTACTCTTCAGCTGTATCTATATCTGTCTTCAGGGTAAAACTCCTCTACAGAAATAAAGGTTTTGAAATAATATTCAAAATCCAATAAAAGTACATGTCATGGAAAGCTGACTACCTGAGGATTCAAATTCCTTTACCTTCAGAATCTCAAATTCTCTGTCACTGGCATCTTATTTCTCACTCTTCTCTCTTCTCACTTGAATTGGATAGGCCTCCTACAAGACAATACCCTTCCTCTATTTTGCCCCCACCTCTAGCTGCAAAACTCCCACCCATCCCATCCTTCAATGCCTAGCTCCAAGTCCAAACCCCTCCGGAAAACTGCAGCATTTGACTTTTTCCCTTCTTCTGACATGTCCCTTATCCTCTTTTCTTTTCAAATGAAGCACGTGAGCATTGGATACAATTTTCCATAACAGACCTGAGCTTCTCCCTTATCTCTGCATTCCAAAAGCACATGGAGCAGAATAGCGCTGAACTGGAGGACTGTGGAGGCCTCAACCATGCAGGAAGCACCTTGGAAAAACATGGTTCCAAGAAGATAAGGATCTGAAGTATCGCGTCCTCTTTTATATCACATGGACACTCTTCTATAATTAGAACCTAGTGGAATTTTTCAAATATGTTTTTAAAATTTATCTGATTGTTTGCTATTATTTTGCTCTATCCTAGTAGCTCTTGGAAGAAAAAAGCTCATATTTTTAACCCAGATGCCTTAAACTTCTCTTTTATTTTTTCCAAAAAACTTGGGAAAGAGTAAACTCAGTTTGCCCCTGTGCTGGAGGTCTCACAAAAGGTGGAGGAGGAGGAACGTGGGACGCTTGCCAATACCTAAGACAGCACTGCCAGGAATGAGTACACCTCAGTCAAGGAGAAGAAACCCTTCTGGTGCCATAGAGCCAAGTTTAGGTAACCCGACTACTTCCTGTCCAAACCAGGTCACTTCTGCAAGTGAAAGAGGCAGTTTTAACCGTGATAACAGGCAGCAAGTATTCACTGGAACTGTATCAGGCAAGCCAGCACCTATGACAAGCCTTCCAAAAGTCCGTGAACCTGGTTTCAGGGCACACACAGCAGGAGAGAGACCATCGCAGGTCTAAAGCAGATCTAGCTAGCTTAGAATAAATCCTCTGACAAAGCGGACTATTGAAAGAGCCGTTCAGCATTCTACCACCTCTAGAAAGCTCAGCAGGAAAAGAGAAAAGTGCTGAGAAAGTTATGTTGAACAGCCCAGTCACCATGGAATTAGCAGAGTGGAAGCTGCAAGAAGTCTCTGCTATCCATCAAAATCCACCTCCCACTGCTGTCATCAACCATTAGGATCAGCAAGTAACCTACCAGGTTGAAGAGACTTTATTATCCAGGAGACTCTATCTTCTCTGCCATCAAGGCAGAGGTAATGACTGAAGGAGAAAGAAGAAAAGCCCCGTTATCTTCCACAAGCAGATGAAGGAAAGAACTATAGAGATACAAAATGCTGACACTAGAAAGGGTCTTAGGGACAATCTAATCCAGGGTCCCAATATATATATGAGGTAACTTAGTTCAGCAAGAATAGATAATACATTTTATGCACCTGGAAAAGTATTTGTGATCTAATTCATTCATTCCTTCATTCAAGAAGCACGTACTGGGCACTCTCAACATGTCGGGCACAAGGATAAGTACTAGAGAATGAAAAGATAAATAAGACATTGCCTGCCCTTGACAGTCTGTGTGTTTACAGTTTAAATGTCTTAATAATAACACTGATTATTGAGTGTATTGTGAGACTATTGGGTTAATACCACTTGACTATTCTAGCCAAATGGCAAAAACAAAAGGATTCTTAATAGGGAGAATGTGAGAAAATATGGTAACTTTACTGAGAATTCTTATACTGAAAAAAAAATGTTTAATAATAAACCTTCTTCCGCTTGTCTTCTTTTTCTATTTTTTCTTACCCCACATGTACACATCACCATATGCAAAATGAGAATCAAATTGAAGCCTACAATTTTCCATCTGTAAAATAAATGAGCCTCCAAAACCACACTAATGAATCTTTACCATTTATTCACAGAATGTCATCATGTAGAAAGATGGTCATTATATAAAATTAGTTTGACTAGAAGATCTTCCTAATTCATTCCGTCTTTATAGAATTTATAATAACAAGGATGGAGCACTGTAAATGTTTTGTAAGAAAAAGAGGATTTGGAGCTTAAGTGAAACCAGTATCTAGAAGAACGATTTCAACATAATCCAAATAAAACATCACTTAACCCTGCAAATATTGTTACACTTTTTCATACTGAATAAAATTATTTGTCATATCATTAAAGCATCAGAACCCAACACTGTGAAAAGTTTTGCTGTAGTGTGACAATTTTATTTTTTTGTTCTAACTTCATTTCTCAATATTGCTAAATTCAAAGTTTATCAACTATTTAATTAGATTTTCATATTCAAATATAATATGGTTTCTCCTTAAATACTCATAAAAATAAATTTTTCTTTATGTACATGTGAACAGTTCGAAATGTGCCATGAAAAAGACTGGAAAAAAATATGAGTTTCTCCAATATTGTACTTTCACATTCAATTACTATAATAAAGTGGCACACATTTTCAGTCTTAAATATTTTCAACCTACATTGAGCATAATGGTTTGTATTATGTGAATGCTAAATTAAATGAGGACAAGGTGAGTGAAAATATATTCAGAAACCCTCATACCATTCCTGGTTAGTATAATTTCTTTATGAAACAAAAGTATTCAAATATGCCCAATGCTGAATATATCTGAGGTTCCTCTAGTTCATGAGGATAATAATGCTTTGAAAAGAAAAGAACTATTAACAAAAATATAAAACAGAAGAGATCCACAGACCTTATGGGAGGTAGATAGAAGGATACATTGGGAAACTGGGAATAATATATACATACACATTACTATGTATAAAATGGATAACCAACTGGGACCCACTGTGTAGCACTATGTTCAATATTATGAAATGACCTATAAGGAAAGGAAATCTGAAAAAGAATACATATATATATATATATATATTTATATTCACACACACAGACACACCCATATACATATGGCTGAATCCCTATTCTGTACACCTGAAACTTATGCAATACTGTAAATCAACTATATTTGAATTTTAAAAAAAATTTAATATAACTACCTAGTCTATATAGTGTGATTAAGTACAGACAGGGAAAAAAAATAACAACAATATTCTCCTTAGCAGGTTCTATACAAGTTTGGGGCTTCACAGACTGCAAATGGTGAGAAACATTTTAAATCATAAAAGAAAATTTTTTTTTTACTTCACTTCATAATCATACATGTAAAAGGTTACCAGCCTAGACTGAGACTCCAAAATATGTTGAGCTTGATTTAGCTCTAGCCTTTGTGCAAAAGCATGGGTGCCGTCATGGAGTCAAATTTGCAGCACACTTTGTTCATTTCCTCATTAGAGAGAGGAAGAGCATAGCATAGTTTACAGACATGGGCTTTCAAATCATACAAACATGGGCAAAGCCCTGGTCTTCTGATTTTTTTTTTATAAGATATTTTCATCCACTTTTCTAAACTCATTACCTCATTTCACAATAGTAGCTGAAGGATGAAATGAAACTCAGTATGTTAAATGCTAATAATTATTACTTATTTATATAAATTTTATCCAACATCACTGTGGTAGGCAAAATAATGGCCTTCCAAAGATGTCCATGTCCTAATCCCCTGAACCTGTAAGTTTGTTACCTTATATGACAAAGAGGAAGTAATGTTGATAGTCAGATGGCTTTAAGATATGAGGGTTATCCTGGATTCTTCAAGTGGGCTTAGCATCATCACAAGCATTCTGGAAAGTAAAGGGAGGCAGGATTGCCGGGGTCAGAAGGAGATGTGGCTATAGAAAAGCAGCCATAGAAATTCAGTGTTGCTGGCTTTGAAAAGGAGGCAGAGGGCTTGAACCAAGGAAGATGGGAATGCAGGAAGCATCTTGAAGGTGGAAAAGGCATGGACAAGGATCTTCCTTTAGAGCCTCCAGATAGGAAGGTAGCCAACACCTTGACTCCAGTTCAGTGAAACCAGCATCAGACTCCTAACCTGCAAAATTGTAAGATGGTAAATGTGGGGTTTTTTTAAGCTGCTAAATTTGAGGTAATTTGTTACAGCAGCAATAGAAAGCTAACAATATTATTATCTATATGGCTCTCTAGGCTTCCCTGGTAAAAGATCAGCCTGCAGTGCAGGTTTGATCCCTGGGTCAGGAAGATCCCCTGGAGAAGGAAATGGCAACCCACTCTAGTATACTTGCCTGCAGAATCCCATGGACAGAGGAGCCTTGTGGGCAACAGTCCATGGGGTCACAAAAGAGTTGGACACAACTCAGTGACTAAACAACAACTCCTGAGTTCTAGAGATAATGAATTAAGTAATACACTCTAGGGATATATTTCCAGCTCAACAAGTCCCATTTTATAGTCCTGGAGAAACTTCTTACAGTATACAATATCATGAGTATTGCTTAGAAAAGTTATATACCTATAGTTTAGACAACTAAGATAACATTAAAACAAATCTTCGGCATTTTAAGGACTCATATCTGGTTCCCCTTCTACATATGCTAAATAGTTGAAAGCAGAAATTTTGCCATAGATGAAGCTTTTGGCAGAAACAGCAAGTTGCCTGCCAAAATTCTATCTCCCCTTCTTCCCCTACTCTTACACAATTGGTGAAACAATGTTTCCAACTGAAATCCTAAGTTTGTACATTGCTTTTGCAGAAAAAGGTACCAAATGAGATGTAAGCTAAATTTTCAAGGTAGAACTACTGGAAATGATCTCTTCAGGAGATTACTTATCTTATAGACACGCTTATTCCTTTCTCCTTCTTTCTGCCTGAATGAAGTAGAAATTTTGTGATCATAAGAGAATGATGATAGAAACCAAAGATAGAAATTAAGAGAGAACCCAAGAGTAAAAACCATGCTTAATGGAAGGGGAAACGGAATTACTGAAGGAGCCAGGGATGACATGATATAGTATGAACACTAACTGCAACCTATGGAATTCTTTTACATGAGAAAAAATAAACCTTTAAGTTGTTAAGCAAGCCAAAAGCAACACTTATGCCTGATCCAGTGTTCCTTTCTTAGTTTTCCAAGTGGCATGTCCTCAGAATCAGTCAGAATTCAACATTAAAAAGAGGACACTAAATAGTGCTAGAACAACTAGACATCCACATGAGAAAAAACGAATCCATACCCAGCCGTACAATTTTCACACACACACACACACACACGCACACACACACACCAAAAAAAAAAGAAAAACTCAAAATGGCTTACAGACCTAAATGTAAAACTATAAAATCCCTAGAAGATGACATATAGCTGGTAAAGGAAGGTTATCTAAAATATACAAGTGAAAGTTGCTCGGTCATGTCTGACTCCTTGCAACCCCGTGGACTATACAGTCCATAGAATTCTCCAGGCCAGAATACTGGAGTGGGTAGCCTTTCCCTTCTCCAGGGGATCTTCCCAACCCAGGGATCGAACCCAGGTCTCCTGCACTGCAGGTGGATTCTTTACCAACTGAGCTATCAGGGAAGCCCCAATATACAAAGATAAACAAAAAAATATGCAAAGAATCTTGAAAACTCAACAATAAGAAAGCAAACAACGTGATTAAAAAGTAAATCAAAGACCTTACCAGACACTTCACCAGAGAAGATGTCCAGGTGGCAAATAAGCATATGGAAATAGATTTCACACCAAACATCGCCAAGCAAATGTAAATTAAAAACAGAAGGGTGATACCTACATACATATTAGAGTGGCCAAAACTCAGATGACGCCATCAATTGCTGGTGAGGACATGGAACAGGAGGAGCTCTCGTTGTTTTGAGAATGTAAAATTATGCAGCCACTGTGAAAGACAAGTAGGCATCTTACAAAACTAAGCAAACTCTTACCTCACCTCCAAGCAACTGTGCTCTTTGCTGCTGCTGCTGCTGCTAAGTCACTTCAGTTGTGTCCGACTCTGTACGACCCCATAGACGGCAGCCCACCAAGCTACCCTGTCCCTGGGATTCTCCAGGCAAGCACACTGGAGTGGGTTGCCATTTCCTTCTCCAATGAATGAAAGCAAAAAGTGAAAGGGAAGTTGCTCAGTCGTATCCGACTCTTAGCAACCCCATGGACTGCAGCCCACCAGGCTCCTCTGTCCATGGGATTTGCCAGGCAAGAGTACTGGAGTGGGGTGCCATTGCCTTCTCCGAATTGTGCTCTTTGGTACTTCCCAAAAGAGCTGGTAACATGTCAGCACAAAACCCTGCACCTGGATGTTTACAGCAGCTTTGTTCACAACTGCCAAGATTTAGAAGCCACTAAGATGTCCTTCAGTAGGTGGATGGAGGTTCATGTTTGGGAACGCATGTAAGAATTTAAGATTTTAAAATTTAAAAAAAATAATAATAAATTAATAAAAAAAAAAAGAAAATAAAGGAAATTAATTTTCAAAAAAAAAAAATAAAATAAAAAAAAATAAAATAAAAATAAAAAAGGAAAGGAAAAAAAAAAAAAGTAGGTGGATGGATATATAAACCATAGTACATTCAGACAATAGAATATTATTCAGAAATGAGCCATCAAGCTATGAAGGCACATGAATGAAAAGTCAATGTATTGTACAAAGTAAAAAAGCCATTTTGAAAAGGCTACATACTGTATGATTACATGACATACTGTATGACTACATGACCTTCTGGAAAAGGCAAAACTGTGGAGACAATGAAAAATTAGTGGTTTCCAGGGATTAGGTGGAAGGGAAGAATTAATGAGCTGAGTACAGTACTGCTCTGTAGGACACTATACAAGTGAATGCATATCATAATAAATGTCCCAACCCATAGACTATACATCAAGAGCGAACCCTAACATAAAGTGTGAAATTTGGGTGATCATGGCATGTCAACATAGATTCATTAATTGCAACAACTATGCCAGGCCGGTTGGGGATGTTGATAATAAAGGAGATTATGCATGTGGTAGGGGGAAGAAGTATATGGAAAATCTCTATATATTCTGCTCAATCTTTTGCCTTCTTTTTTTTCGGTTTATTCATGTCATTGTAAAGACATATATACACGTACATACATATAGACATATTTATAAAGATCCTCTGCTTTGTCCCTTGCATCATTGTTGTCAGTCATTTCACTTCTATATAAATATACTTTATATTTAAGTATGAGCTTACATAATCGAATACAATGTTATTATTTTGAATAAACTCTTCATCTATTACACCATTCAAGAATTTAAAATTTAAATTAAATTTTTTTTTACCTTTACTTATTCCTTCTTCAATGCTCTTCCATTTTTTAGATCTGAGTTTCTGACCTATAAGATTTTTCTTCTCTATAAAGGATTTCTTTTACTATTTCTTGTAAGGCAACTGACAACAAATTCTTTAAATTTTTGTTTGTCTGGGAAAGTCTTTATTTCTCCTTCACTTTTGAAGGACCATTTCAGAGTGTACAGAGCACTAGGTTGCTGGGGTTTTCACTCTCAACAGTTTAAATATCTCACTCTATTCACATCGCTTGCATGGTTTCTGAGAAGTCAGATGTAATTCCTACCTTTGTTCCTCTGAGAGTGAGAATTTGTTTCCTATGGCTTCTCTCAGTAATTTTTGTTTTTGATTTTCAGTAGAATTCATGAGCTTATAGGATCTTTTTGTTGACGCTGCTGTTTGGGGTGGGGGATCAGTGGCATTTATCCTGCTTGGCATTCTCTGTGCTTCCTGGACATGTGATCTGGTACCTTGAGATTAATTGGGGGAAATGTTAAGTTACTATTGTTTAAACGCTTCTTTTCTTCAATTTTCTCTTATCTTCTCTGAAATTCCTGTTACACATTTGTTACTCCTTTTGTAACAAAGATGGGCACAATAAAGGACAGAAATGGTATGGACTAACAGAAGCAGAAGATATTAAGAAGAGGTGGCAAGAATACACAGAACTATACAAAAAAGATCTTCATGACCCAGATAACCATGAAGGTGTGATGACTCACCTAGAGCCAGACATCCTGGAATGCCAAGTCAAGTGGGCCTTAGGAAGCATTACTATGAACAAAGCTAGTACAGGTGATGGAATTCCAGTTGAGCTGTTTCAAATCCTAAAAGATGATGCTGTGAAAGTGCTGCACTCAATATGCCAGCAAATTTGGAAAACTCAGCAGTGGCCACAGGACTGGAAAAGGTCCATTTTCATTCCAGTCTCAAAGAAAGGCAATGCCAAAGAATGCTCAAACTATGGCAAAATTACACTCATCTCACAAGCTCTCCCTTCAATAGTACGTGAACTGTGAAATACCAGATGTTCAAGCTGAATTTAGAAAAGGCAGAGGAACAAGAGATCAATTTGCCAACATCCATGGGATCATCAAAAAATCAAGAGTGTTCCAGAAAAACATCTGCTGCTGCTAAGTCGCTTCAATTGTGTCCAACACTGTGCAGCCCCATAAACGGCAGCCCACCAGGCTCCCCCGTCCCTGGGATTCTCCAGGCAAGAACACCCAGAGAGATGTTGTGGGGAGGGAGGTGGGAGGGGGGTTCATGTTTGGGAACGCATGTAAGAATTTAAGATTTTAAAATTTAAAAAAAAAATAAATTAATTAATTAATTAATTAAAAAACAAAACAAAACAAAAAAATAAAATAAAATAAAATAAAATAAAATAAAAAAAGAACACTGGAGTGGGCTGCCAGTTCCTTCTCCATGGGAAAAGAAAAACATCTACTTCTACTTTATTGACTACACCAAAGCCTTTGACTGTGTAGATCACAACAAACTCTGGAAAATTCTTCTACAGATGGGAATACAGGCCACCTGACCTGCCTCTTGAGAAATCTACATGCAGGTCAAGAAGCAACAGTCAGAACTGGACATGGAACAACAGACTGGTTCCAAATCAGGAAAGGAGTACATCAAGGCTATATATGCCACCTTGCTTATTTAACTTATATGCAGAGTCCATCATGAGAAATGCTAGTCTGGATGAAGCACAAGCTGGAATCAAGATTGCCAGGAGAAATATCAATAACCTCAGATACGGAGATGACACCACCCTTATGGCTGAAAGTGAAAAGGAACTAAAGAGCCTCTTGATGAAAGTGGGAGAGGAGAGTAAAAATGTTGGCTTAAAACTCAACATTCAGAAAACTATGATCATGGCATCTGATCCCATCACTTCATGGCAATAGATGGGGCAACAATGGAAACAGTGAGACTTTATTTTGAGGGGGCTCCAAAATCACTGCGGATGGTGACTGCAGCCATAAAATTAAAAGGCGCTTGCTCCTACAAAGAAAAGTTATGACCAACCTAGACAGCATATTAAAAACCAGAAAGATTACTTTGTCAACAAAGGTCCATCTAGTCAAAGCTGTGGTTTTTCTAGTAGTCATGTATGGATGTGAGAGTTGGACTATAAAGAAAGTTGATTGCCAAAGAACTGATGCTTTTGAACTGTGGTGTTGGAGAAGACTCTAGAGAGTCCCTTGGGCTGCAAGGAGATCCAACCAGTCCATCTGAAAGGAAATCAGTCCTGCATATTCATTGGAAGGACTGATACTGAAGCTGAAACTCCAATACTTTGACCACCTGATGCGAAGAACTGACTCATTGGAAAAGACCCTGATGCTGGGAAAGATTCAAGGAGGGAGGAGAAGGGAACGACAGAGAATGGGATGGTTGGATGGCATCATTGACTCGATGGACAGGAGTTTGAGTAAGTTCCAGAAGTTGGTGGTGGACAGGGGAGCCTAGCATGCTGCAGTCCATGGGGTGCAAAGAGTTGGACACGACTGAGCGACTGAACTGAGCTCCTTTTGTAACTGTTCCATAGTCCTTGGTATTCTCTTTTATGTCTATTTGGTTTTAATTTTGGAGGTTTCTATTGAGAGATCCTCCAGCTCAGCCATGTCCAGTCTAATAATAACAAGCCCATCAAAGGCATTCTTCATTTCTGTTGCAGTTTTATCTCTAGCACTCTTTTTTCAGTTCTCCCTTAGGATTTCCATTGTTCCGCTGACACTGCCCATGTGTTCTTGCACATTTTCTACTTTATCCATTAGGACTCTTAGCATATTTTTCATAGGTTTTTTAATGAAACAAATAATTCCAGCATTTCTGCCCTGTCTATTTCCGATGCTTGCTTTGTCTCTTCAAATTCCGTGTTTTGCCTTTTGGTCTGCCTTGTAATTTTTTTTCTTGATAACTAGACATGGGGAGCCTGGTGGGCTGCTGTCTATGGGGTCACACAGAGTCGGACACGACTGAAGCGAATCAGCAGCAGCAGCAGCAGCAGCAGCAGACATGCTGTACTAAGTAAAAGGAACTGACGTAGATAGGTCTTTAGTAATATAGTGGTGAGGTTTGGGGGGAAAGAAACATTCTACAGTTCTATGCCTAGGTCTCAGTCTTTTAGTGAGCCTACACCTCTGGACTGTGAAATTCACAAGTATTTCTCAGCTTATATCTTTGTCCTTAGGTGGGAGAGGATGGGGAAAGTTGGCTGGAAGTTGGGTATTTCCCTTTCCCAAAGTGAGTGAGGCTTTGATAATACCCCAGCAGGTTAGGCTTTGTTAACTAGTTTCTCTTGAGAGCAGGCCTTGTTAAGGAGAATAGAGTGCCCTGGATATATCAAAATGGTTCCTTTTTCATCCCTTTCCTGGAAGCACAAAATGGTTTTTCTCCAGTATTTGCTGTGAGAACCTGGTCAAGCTCCTTGAGGTAAAACTCACAAAAATAGGGGGCCCCCAATGACGGGGTTCCCCCTGAGTTTTTAACTCAGAGTTTTCCACTGAGCTTCCATCATTGAGTCAATTATAGTTCAAATTTTCCTACCCAGAACTAGTCCTCATAGCAGTTTCCTCTTGTGAGGCTCTGCTTTAATCCATCATGATGCCACGTTTTTGCCAAAATTGTCCCTCCAGTCTTTGGGGCAGTGCTTTACGCTGTGTCTTTACCTCCCTTATGGGTCCTAGGAGAGCTGTCAATTTTTCAGTCTGTTTAGATTTTTACCTGTTGTTAGGATAAAGTGGAAAATTCCAAGCTCCTTACATGTAGAATCAGAAGCAAGAAGTCACTTCTGCTCAATTTTCCAGTGAAGCTAAACTGTTCTAAAAAATAAAGTCTTTCTTAGAAGACTTGGTACATATACACAATGGAGTATTACTCAGCCATTAAAAAGAAAACATTTGAATCAGTTCTAATGAGATGGATGAAACTGGAGCCAATTATACAGAGTGAAGTAAGCCAGAAAGAAAAACACCAATACAGTGTACTGACACATATATGTGGAATTTAGAAAGATGGTAATGATGACCCTGTATGTGAGATAGCAAAAGAGACACAGATGTATAGAATGGAGTTTTGGACTCTGAGGGAGAGGGAGAGGGTGGGATGATTTGGAAGAATGGCATTGAAACATGTATACTATCATGTAAGAAACGAAGTGCCAGTCTATGTTCAATACAGGATACAGGATGCTTGGGGCTGGTGCATGGGGATGATCCAGAGAGATGATATGGGGTGGGAGGTGGGAGGAGGATTCAGGATTGGGAGCTTGTATACACCCCTGGTGGATTCATGTCAATGTATGGCAAAACCAATACAGTATTGTAAAGTAAAATAAAGTAAAAATTAAAAAAATAAATAAATAAATAAAAATTAAAAAAAATAAAGTCTATTAATAAAAATATTTTTTTAAAGTCTCTAGCTCCTTGAGATTTCTGAGAACTGGGAACATAAACTGCCCTTCATTTAACCCAGTCGCCTGAGCCTTCAGAAATCTTACTTTTAATAAATAATCAGTATTCCTATATATATCTATTCACAAATGTAACAATCTTAGAGAGTCCTTCCATTATTTTTGTGTCTGAACAAAGCAGCAACAATATACACTATTTCCTTGGAAGGAACTATGTAAAGTAAAAGTGAAAGCTGCTCAGTTGTGTCCAACTCTCTGTGACCCCCTGGACTAAATTCCAGTCCATGGAATTCTCCAGGCCAGAATATTGGAGCAGGTAGTCATTCCTTTCTCCAGGGATCTTCCCAACCCAGGGATGGAACCCAGGTCTCTCACACTGCAGGCAGATAATGAACTACTAGATGGGCTTAATAATGAGGCTGCTTATGAGAAAGCTTGGGAAGGCTTAAGGCTTTCCTGTTTGCACATAAATTCTAAATACTAGTATGTAGATAACCATCTTATAGAGACTCTGATTTCCACCCATAACAGTGTTCTGGCCTGAATATTCCATCATGGCAATTCAACACTTGCTTAAAAAAAAAATCATTATAATCAGTTCACAGCAAGATATTGAAGAATAGCCAGAGGCAAGAAAAATGCATGGGCCTCAACTCGCTTTAAGAGAGTTTAATCATAAAGTAGGATTCTGTATCACTTTTTCTCCTGGATTTTCACCTTGTTAGTGCCAAAGATTTATGACGAAAAGCAGTAATCTCTCATCTAATAACCTCCCTCTTACAGATATACTCTCCAAGGAGAACATCTCTTAACTCTTTTCTGTTTCTAGGAGTTTGGGTGGTTATCTCCATAAGTGTAAGAAATTTGTTTCTTTTTTATTATCTTGACTTATTTAGTTCAGATAATATCTATTGACTGCCATCTTTATGAATTGTGAAAATTGAATTCATTTTCCTTGCTCCTTCCTCCCCTTCTCTCCCCAGTCTTGGATATTTGTATTGTTATTTTCAGTTTTTGCATTTGTTAACCATTAACTATAAAAACATACTAAATACTTACTTCTCAGTACATTGTCTCTCTACAGAAGCTCTTGAAGACACTTTGATAATCTAAACACATTAACCCTAAAGCATATTTTCTCTGCTTCTCATAAGATTGATTCTAAAAATGGAAATTAAAAAAACAACAATAATGGCTATGTAAATCTGTTCTAATGTTATACTAGAAATATATTCCCTTCTCTACAGGTTTCATTACATGAATAACATATCAATTCAGTTCAGTTCAGTTGCTCAGTCGTGTCCGACTCTTTGCGACCCCATAAACTGCAGCACACCAGGCTTCCCTGTCCATCACCAACCCCCGAAGTTTACCCAAACTCATGTCCATTGAGTTGGTGATGCCATCCAACCATCTCATCCTCTGTTGTCTCCATCTCCTCCTGCCCTCAATCTTTCCCAGCATCAGGGTCTTTTCCAATGAGTCAACTCTTCGCATCAGGTGGCCAAAGTACTGGAGTTTCAGCTTCGACATCAGTCCTTCCAATGAACACCCAGGACTGATCTCCTTTAGAATGGACTGGTTGGATCTCCTTGCAGTCCAAAGGACTCTCAAGAGTCTTCAACACCACGGTTCAAAAGCATCAATTCTTCAGCACTCAGCTTTCTTCATAGTCCAACTATCACATCCATACATGACTGCTGGAAAAACCATAGCCTTGACTAGATGGCTTTTTTGACAAAGTAATGTCTATGGTTTTTAATATGCAGTCTAGGTTGGCCATAACTTTCCTTCCAAGGAGTAAGCGTCTTTCAACTTCATGGCTGCATGTATGTTATAATATGGTTATATAATTCTTTCTTTTTGCCTAAAAGAAAGAATTCAACAAACACTTATTTAGGAGTTACCACACACAAGTCATTATCAAATCTAGTAGATAAAGATGTGAAGGAAAATATGTGTTTCTATGCAGAAAGTCATGAGATCTGAAAAGTATTTGGTATTTTGTGAATGCTGACTTAATCCTTTCTTAAGTGTTTGGATTTTTAGTTATTAGGATTCATTTAGTCATGGAACAAATGTTCCAGTGCTTATTATATATCAGGTACTGCATAGAACACTCAAGAAAAATTGGCAAGCCAAGATAAACATGGTGCTATAAAGACTCTAAGAAAAGGTGGGTTGTAAGAACACAATAGAAGTGGACCTGATTTAGTTTGGGGAAAGTGAAGACTGAGTTAGAAAATGACAGTTGTGCTGAGATTCAAAGGAAATTAGAAAGGCAGCATCCTGCGCAGAACAAGCAACATGCATACAGCCCTTGGGATTGCCCTTTAGAAACAGAAAGAAACCAGGTAGAACCCAGAACACAATGGAAAACGCAAATTGTTTGATGCCTGATAGATGAATGATCTGTGTGTATGTAATTAAAATACATATTGTATATGTAACTTTACATGTCTGTGTGTTCAATTGACCCTTGAACACTGCAGGTTTAAACTGCACAGGTCCACTTACACTCAGGAGTTTTTCGATAGTAAAGACTACAGTATTTATATGGTCCACAGTTTGTTAAACTCATGGATGCAAAACTGTACATATGGAGGAACCAAACCATATATATATGTGTGTATATATATATATATATATATATATACACACAGAAAGGTAACTGCAAGTTTATATAGAATTTCCAACTGTAGGAAGTGGTGTGTCCCTAACCCCCTAGTTATTCAAGGGTCAGCTACATATCTGTGTGTGTATATATATATATATATATAATTTCATATATGTGTAAAAACTTTAAAAGAATATATTATTATAAAAATCATATATGATATTAATTCCTATATATTATGTATAATATAATTACATATCCATATATGTATTTCTAATTAATTTATCAATTACTCTATGAATTACTAAAATAATCAATTCTTTTTTTCCTAGAAGAATTGTATAAGCAAACTATGCGAACCTATACAACCCCATATATAAGATTTAAGCCATTTCTTCCAAAAGTTTTTAAGCCTCATGTTTATTGTAGCTAGAAAGACAAGTAGGATTTATGTAATGTTCACAGCAGTTCTTGAAGCTCTTCTGTACCCCTCCTTTTTGTTTTTCAAAACACTGCAAACTCATCAATTCTGCTGTTTCTGTATGGCCCATTTCCTAGAATAGTATTTTTTGCAATGGTACTTTGAATCTGTTAATGAAATCAATTAAGTGAATTAATGTTTGTTAAAAGTGATAGAATAGAATCAAACTTTAAAAATGGTATGATGCATTATATATAAAGGGAAGTGTTGTTTCTGAATCTTTTATTTTAGTTTTTATATGTACATATATATATGTGTATATATATATATATATATACACACACACACATACACATCGTATCGAAACTTTCTATTGTCATGGTCTAAAACATGCGAGAAATACTGATCCAGAAACTATTTTGATAGAAATGTCAGTAACAATGCCAAGGAAATAATTGTCCCAAAATATATATATAATTCAATCTATTTGCAACAGAAGTATTTTCACCATCATCAAGTGTTAAGAAAGGCAGTCTCATGCATGCTTGGCCACATAAGAATGAGCCTTGGGCCTAGAACACTTCTCCGTGTGGGTGATCAGTCACTTCAATCTTGTCCAACTCTGCAACCCCATGGACTATAGCCCACCACGTTCACCTGTCCATGGGATTCTCCAGGCAAGAATACTGGAGTGGGTTACCATGTCTTCCTCCAAGGGATTTTCCTGACCCGAGATTCGAACCCATATCTCTTATGTCTCTTGCATTGCAGGCAGGTTCTTTACCCACTGAGCCACCCGGGAAGACCAGAGCACTCCCTTACCAAGAGATAAAGAATCCTTATAGTCTGTGCTAGGTTATCACATCCTGTGGGATTATCTTTCCTTCCTTCAGGCTCACTGTGTATTCCCTTGTTCTGTTTAGGCATATACATCAATGGCCCTCACCCATGTTTCCTGCCTGCTTTGTCTATTTCAGACCCCAGAGGAGAGGGGCCAAGGTCTTTCTACTTCGGTAGGAAATGGGCGAGTACAGCAATATTGCTTGTGCTAGCTTGCTGCAGAGTAGATCCATAGGCTGTGGTGGACAGACACACTGCAAGGGGCTGGATCCTGTGCACTCTTTCTCTCCTCTTGCAATGATTAAATGCTGTACCACCTGAGCCTGGGGTGAAAGTGAAAGTTTAGTCGCTCAGTCGTGTCCAACTCTTTGCGAACCCATGGAGTGTAGCCTATCAGGTTCCTCCGTCCATGGGATTTTCCAGGCAAGAGTGCTGGAGTGGATTGCCATTTCCTTCTCCAGGGGATCTTCCCAACCCAGGAAGCGAACCCCGGTCTCCCTCATTGCAGGCAGATGCTTTGGGATCAGTTCAGTTCAGTTCATTTTAGTCGCTCAGTCATGTCCGACTCTTTGCGACCCCATGAATCGCAGCACGCCAGGCCTCCCTGTCCATCAACATCTCCCGGAGTTCACTCAGACTCACGTGATGAGTCTGATGCCATCCAGCCATCTCATCCTCGGTCGTCCCCTTCTCCTCCTGCCCCCAATCCCTCCCAGGATCAGAGTCTTTTCCAATGAGTCAACTCTTCTCATGAGGTGGCCAAAGTACTGGAGTTTCAGCTTTAGCATCATTCCTTCCAAAGAAATCCCAGGGTTGATCTCCTTCAGAATGGACTGGTTGGATCTCCTTGCAGTCCAAGGGACTCTCAAGAGTCTTCTCCAACACCACAGTTCAAAAGCATCAGTTCTTCGGCGCTCAGCCTTCTTCACAGTCCAACTCTCACATCCATACATGACCACAGGAAAAACCATAGCCTTGACTAGACAGACCTTAGTCGGCAAAGTAATGTCTCTGCTTTTGAATATACTATCTAGGTTGGTCATAACTTTTCTTCCAAGGAGTAAGCGTCTTTTAATTTCATGGCTGCAGTCACCATCTGCAGTGATTTGGGGTACCTGACGTCTATTCTCAGCAACCTCAAATCATGGTCTGGTTTCTTCTTTGTGTGACACTTACTGCCTTTTAACCTTGACTTCATAGCCTGGCCACTTAGGGAATGGCAAATATCAAGCATATCATCAAATAAGATTTAGTAAATGACTATTCATTGTGTAGAATACAGACAGAATTGAGTCTTGTTAAGACAGAGTTATATAAAGGGTCCAGCTTCCTGATTGTACATAATCCAAACATCTGAATCTTGACTAGAACAGAAGATAGGGCTCACCAGATCAGGCTTCTACCTACAGAAATATTTATAGTTGGTTAATTTACAAAAACAGTTACAAAAGTCAAACCACATTCAGTGCCCTTCAACATCATGTTCATATACAATAAAATATAAAAAATATATACTAGTTCTCATGCCAGACTCCAGTGTTGACTCACTAAGGAGCTGTTGATAACCTCTAATGTGTGTGGTAAAGGAAATAGCATGATCAATATTCAATCCTCTTTCCATGTCCATTGTTGGAGAATTTTCTGAAGTGATAAAATAATAATCAATTAGTGAACTCTATTCACTGAACACCTAATATATCAATCAAGGAAGAACTTTCATAGGCTGAAAGTGTGTCATATACTAAGGTTTATGGTTAATTCAAGTCTGTGCATCTGAAGTTAAAGAAGAAGAAAACAAGCATAAACACTGCTTCCTATGTCAAGAGACTTAAAAATTAGTAAAAATTAGTAAAGAAGGAGAATTTCTCAGCAGTATAGAAAATTCATTGTAGGGAGACCATACGAGGTAAGAAGAATAAGAAAGAATATTCAAGTTTCTTATAGCAGTGAAATTGTTCCCTAAATGTTTGTATCAGCAAACATTTAATTTGTTCTAATTCTAGGATTGTTTTTTATCAAATGCCTGTGTTTACCACCCTCTAAAATCAGTATTCTTTGGTGCAAATAACAGTTTTAAAATATACCAGAATCTAAATCAGAAGACTGTAAGAGGAAAAATTATCACCTAAGAAGCTGGGTGAGCAGGTTTTGAAAACTCATAGTCATCCCTTCAGGAAGAAACAGGGTAATTTAACTGGAAAAGATGCTGGTTGAAAGGGAAATCAATATGTAATTTTAGCTAGATCGCTTCCCTGTTGTCCTTTGGGCCAATGCCAAAGAAATGCTCTGCCTAACTTGGGACAATGGGTCAAACCAGAAACAGTGCTTTGCACCTGAAAGAGAAAATGAAGCTGGTACAGACAGTCTGAGATAGTCTGAGATTCCATTAGAGTGTCAGTCATGAATAAGGTGAGATGCAATTTCTATGGCTTTGAGATAGTTTTGCCATCACCAAGTCTCCCTGGGCAAATTCATTGATGCATTTATGATGAAACTTCTCATTTTCTGCTATGTTTTCTCTCTTGAACCTTAAAGTAAATTCATCTTTTATCAGTTCCACACTTCATTGAGTGTCATGATCTGGAAGAGATAATAAAATACTGGCTAGTGCTGCAGTCCTTGGGGTCGCAAAGAGTCGGACACGACTGAGCAACTGAAATGAACTGAACTGAGTGCTGCCCCTAGAGAGGACACTGAACCTGCCTTCATTTCAGGAGACCATATTTACGGGAATTGATTTACCTGCCAAGACCACTGTCTATTAAAAAAAAAAAAAATCAAATCATCTTGAAGCAAAGTGGAGCCAGAAAATTAGAAGCTGTTGTCTAAATGTAGACACTGTCCTCAAAGACTAGTAGGAAGAAAGATAAGACAGTATTGTCAAATTCAGAAAAGCAAGAATGAATAATTATCGTCAATTTTTCCTTGAATTGTATTTATTTTTCATTAAACTTTATTTAAAAATATTTTTCAGTGTTTATTTTGCCCTCTACTTCTAGGCAATACCATTCACATTATTTTAAATCCCATAGATTTTTTTAGAGAGATAAACAACATTTAAAAATAAATCATCTCATATTCTTCCAAGGAGAAGAATCATCTCATATAATACTTCATATTAATGGGATGAGTCTGTGTGTGTGTGTGTGTGTGTGAACACTAGGGTCACGAATATCATTATCTAAGATCTTAACCATCAAAGTAATAGCACTTTTACCTTGAGCTGCTGCTGCTGCTGCTAAGCCACTTCAGTCATATCCGACTCTATGCGACCCCATAGACAGCAGCCCACCAGGCTCCCCTGTCCCTGGGATTCTCCAGGGAAGAACACTGGAGTGGGTTGCCATTTCCTTCTCCAATGCATGAAAATGAAAAGTGAAAGGGAAGTCGCTCAGTCATGTCCGGCTCATCGCGATCCCATGGACTGCAACCTACCAGGCTCCTGTGTCCATGGGATTTTCCAGGCAAGAGTACTGGAAGGGGGTGCTATCGCCTTCTCTGGCCCACATACTGAGGGGCAACTAAACTCGTACCACAACTACCTTGAGGCATACCTTTAAATCCAAAAGTTTTAGTCCTAGTACTCCAGTGATTTACCCTCTTGTTAAAATTTGTTCTTCCCCAACCAGTAAAAGGGGGTTTCTTCCTTATTGAGAAAAGATTTCCAGATCAATATATTTTGATTGACAGTCAATGATTTTTACCTCTAATTAGACAAATATTAGGAGAATACAGTGAAATTAGGAAAAGACCTGGAGAAACCTGCACAGCTTAAATTGGAAACACAGAATGCCACTGGCCTATCTATTCGGTAAAACTTTTATGAAGTCAGCTGTCTTCAGAAAACTCTACAAAGGAGATACAGTTATTATAAGATCTTTTTTTATTTACTTTGATTTAACGTTAAAATCTGCCAAATAGCATGACTATCTCTGAATGCAAATCTAAAATATTCTTTCCTAAGCAATAAATGAATCCAGAGTGCTACATTCCTAAGTAATAAAAAGAGTTAATTTCCCTCAGGTGACTTGTTTAGAAGACATCATTGGTTGCATCTGCTTTCTCGTCCCTGATTTCTGAAATCTGCTCAAGTATCCACCCCTACGCCAGTCAGCTCATGAACCTGAAGAGAAATTGACCACACACAAAATTTGAGGGTTGGCCCTCAGTGCTCCAATGTAATACAGTTTCCTTCCCATGGCTGGTTCAAAAAGTAACCCTAACCCAACAAGCTCACAGCATTTCTTTGGTTGAAGGTTACTGATTAAATAATTAGGCTAGTGAGATATGAGGGGAAGTTAACTAGATAAAGTGGAAAGAAAGTTTCTCTGCCTTAGAGAAAGGCAGAAAAGACAACCTTTCAGATGGTGACAGCAGCCATGAAATTAAGAGAGGCTTACTCCTTGCAAGAAAAGTTCTGACCAATGTAGATAGTATATTAAAAACCAGAGACATTATTTTGCCAACAAAGCTCCATCTAGTCAAAGCAATGGTTTTTCCAGTAGTCATGTATGGATGTGAGATTGGACTATAAAGAAAGCTAAGAGCCAAAGAACTGCTTTTGAACTGTGGTGTTGGAGAAGACTCTTGAGAGTCCTTTGGACTGCAAGGAGATCCAACCAGTCCACTCTAAAGGAGATCAGTCCTGAGTGTTCATTGGAAGGACTGATGCTGAAGCTGAAACTCCAATGCTTTAGCCACCTGATGCGAAAAACAGACTCATTGGAAAAGTCCCTGGTGCTGGGAAAGATTCAAGGCGGGAGGAGAAGAGGATGACAGAGGATGAGATGATTGGATGGCATCACCGACTCAATGGACATGAGTTTGAGCAAGCTCCGGGGGCTGGTGATGGATAGGGAAGCCTGGCATGCTGCAGTCCATGGGGCTGCAAAGAGTCAGACACAACTGAGTGACTGAACTGATGAAGTGAGACCTAGTACTGCTGCAGCCTTGTGACAAGACTGAGAGGAAATCAACACAAAAAGGATGAAAATGCCAAGAATGTCTCAGCCAATCCGACCAAGCTCTAGGTTAAACGAGACCTAACTTCCACCCTAACTAGAAGTATCTTGGGGTTCTTGAGGGCCAGTTTGAGTTGAATCTGCATTTACTTATGACTTAAAATACTCTGCTGCTGCTGCTGCTAAGTCGCTTCAGTCGTGTCCAACTCTGTGCGACCCCATAGACGGCAACCCACCAGGCTCCCTCGTCCCTGAGATTCTCCAGGCAAGAACACTGGAGTGGGTTGCCATTTCCTTCTCCAAGGCAGGAAAGTGAAAAGTGAAAGTGAAGTCACTCAGTCGTGTCTGACTCTTAGCGACCCCATGGACTGCAGTCCACCAGGCTCCTCCATCCATGGGATTTTCCAGACGAGAGTACTGGAGTGGGGTGCCATCGCCTTCTCCTAAAAATACTCTAGCACATATAATTAATAGGGTTCTCTTTCATAATTAGGGCAATTGTATAATTAATCATGTTTCATTTTTTCTGATAGGAATTTAGAGTCAAATTTGAAACTCAGTGACAAAAATTACATAAGCTTTGTGGTGTACATTTTCAGTCTCATTTAATAAGGTCCAGTTTTCCCTCTTGCCTATTTTTTTTCTGGTTTTTCATCATTTTCTTTATAATTTTTAACTTTTATTATAAACCCATAAAGATTGCTTGCAGAATAAGTTGAGATATAAATAAATTAATAAAGTAAAATCAAATGAATTACAGAATAAGTGCAACTTTCTCAGAAGATCCGCAGTACAAACACAAGCAAGGGAAAATCAAAGAAATGATAAAGATATTTTACAAATCAGAAATGTTTACTGAAGAAAGCATGTTCTGTTCATTTCCCACATAAATGAAACTTACTATTATATTTCATGTAATCGACCAGAAAAAATAAAATTGGTTTTATATAATTTTTGATGATCTATATAGAATTCAAATTACAAAGTAACAGAATCAATAGCCTAAGAATTACTGGAAAATGTCTCATGCTATATAGCTCATCTTATTTTTTCTTATTCAGACCATTTCACTTCATTAACCTAATGAATTTATACTAAAATATGTCAAACCTGCTGCATTAAAATTTACATTAAAGTTGTTTGCTTTCCAAAGAATATTTTTCTCTATAATTGAGTTTTGGAATAAATACATATTGCCTGTTACACATTTTTCACCATTTTGATAGGCATATACTTTCTTTTCATAAGTATGCATAGCATGGAAATCATGGTGCATTTTACACCTTGAAATACATATTAAATATTTGATGAGAGTGCTACAAACACAGTTTAAATATACATATGAATTTATAGTAAGTCTGGTGGAAGAGCAAACAGCTCTGCTTAATTTTATCTTTTTCTTTGCGATTATAAATCCAAATTGTATTCCTATAGGATTAACCGTTAAGAAGTAAGACAGACTGCCAACCAGACAGGAGGGAAATGTTTGTCAATCCATATAAGGGCTAGCAAATATGGTTTCTCTACAAAAAAAAAAATGGGTAAAATATTTTAATACTTCTTTGGTACATTGCTGCTGCTACTACTGCTGCTAAGTCACTTCAGTCATGTTTGACTCTGTGTGACCCCAAAGACAGCAGCAGACCAGGCTCTCCCATCCCTGGGATTCTCCAGGCAAGAACACTGGAGTGGGTTGCCATTTCCTTCTCCAAGGCATGAAAGTGAAGAATGAAAATGAAGTCGCTCAGTCATATCTGACCCTCAGCGACCCCATGGACTGCAGCCTACCAGGCTCCTCCGCCCACAGGATTTTCCAGGCGAGAGTACTGGAGTGGGGTGCCGTTGCCTTCTCCTCTTTGGTACATTAATGGCTTATAAATCACAGAATCGGCTGCTTTTAGGAAAAGAAGAAAGCACACTGAAGAAAAATAATAATAATAAATTCCTTGGCTCTAAGAGTACAAGAGCTTCCCTGGTGGCTCCATGGCAAAGAATCCGAGAATCTGCCTGCCAATGCTGGAGACACAGGTTGTATCCTTGGGTCAGGAAGATCCCCTGGAGAAGGAGATGGCAAGCTGCTCCAGTACTCTTGCCTGGGAAGTCCCATGGGCAGAGGAGACTGGCGGGCTACAGTCCATGCAGTTGCAAAAGAGTCAGACAGAAGTTAGCAACTAAGCAAGAGCACAAACTCCCACCATTTAGAACTTTTTTTTTTTTTTTGACTGTTACTTTCATCACTAAGAAGCTCAGGATGATCACTTAAATTTTCAGTTCTCCTGACATCATGAAAGCAAGATTTGATTAAGGGAAGAAAGTAGCATGGAGAGATTGGACAAGATGGAAACACCATAAATTTTGCCTATTTCCTCATTGAGCCCATGCCAGCTCAGAGGTGTGCAAACACAGGTCAATGCTCACTATTTCAGCCTAAGTCATCCATGTTTGCTGAAGACTTAGCAACCAAGCCAACTACAGAACTTCTGGGCCATCTTATTGACCTCTCACTGCTCTACTTGTAGTGCTCAATGTAAATGATTTCTTTGTTATGTGGCTGCTTAAAGTCACTTACAAATCAAAATTCATGAAAAATTTCTCTTGTTGTAATTTGGAAATATGTGTCAATTATAACTACAAAATTAAATATAAACAATTTTAAAATCTGCAACCATTATCAAAGTGTATCTAGAAATGATTTTCATTTAGTGGCAATTATATACGTGTGTGCATGCCTTCATTAGACGGCAGCTATCTTTAACAAATTGGCATAAATGGCAAAATGAACTCGGATTTGTTGCTGCTTGTCAATCAATCAAACACTCATTTAAGGACCTATTACACGGTTCAGGGCACTTCAACCCCCACAAACCTTTTCACCCTGTTTTCCATCATTAACATGCTCTTCGGTAGCTTCATGGAAGGGTCATATGGGGGTTCAGGAGTAAGACTAGCGCTGTAAGGAACTAGAATCTGGATGTGAGCAAATCACAGCACACACCCACACAAAATCTTCTGTGCAGACAGACACGTAAATCTCTTTAAATAGATTGTTTTTAAATTTAAATGATTTGAGCAAAGCAAGTAAGGCAAGACTCTAGCAGGAGGGAAAAGTTCAGAGTCTGAGGTCTCCATGCTGCTGCTGCTGCTGCTAAGTTGGGTCAGTCGGATCCGACTCTGTGCGACCCCATAGATGGTAGCCCACCAGACTCCCCCGTCCCTGGGATTCCCCAGGCAAGAACACTGGAGTGGGTTGCCATTTTCTTCTCCAATGCATGAAAGTGAAAAGAGAAGTTGCTCAGTCGTGTCCGACTCTTCATGGACTGCAGCCTACCAGGCTCCTTCATCCATGGGATTTTCCAGGCAAGAGTACTGGAGACGGTTGCCATTGCCTCCTCCATACTTAAACCAGTCTCAAATTAGCTTTCTTATGGAAACAATAAGAATGTAGAAGCTATTTCCCATACGCTCTTATACCCCAAAGCACAATTTCCTCGATCCCCTTTCCCAAAGTGCCCACAGACCTCTCTGGTCTCAGAAACAGTTATTCTGAATTGGTCTGTGGTTTGGGAATTGTGGATAACTTTTTACTCATTATAGTATTTATTTGTAACATTCATTCACCTATTTTCTTACTCTGGTTTTTCTGTGTTAGAATCATTGTAATAGCTATCCCTTATTTACTAAGACAAATAATTCAAACTGACAAGAACTTTCAAATGCCAGCAGAGGAGAGATTATGCTTTAGTGACTAGCTGCGAATTCTTGTATATGGATATTCATAAGAACAAGTAATTCCGATTTTTCTCTTTAGTATGTTTGCTGTTATGGGGGATAAATACTGTGACAAAGAAATGTTACATACGAATTCAAAGACCTAAGATCTAACATGCAGTTTATTCTTGTCTTGCAGTTCCTTCCCATCTGGCCCTAAATCCCTAACAATGACTTAAAAAGCTTTCAAGAAGAAAACAAGAATATTGACAAGTTTCTGAAATGCTGCCCTTAGAGTCCCTGCCATCGATCGTTTATTCCCCAGCCCTATGCAGCTATAATCACAGAATGCCGCAGAAGACAGGATTGACTTCTGAGTCAGACAGCCCTGGATTAGTATTCCAGCGCAGTCTTTCGACTGTGTGCTTATCCGCTCTAAGCCTCAGCCACCTCCTCTACAAGTTGGAGGTAATACAAGCACCCACTTCAGAAGGTGCTGGAAGCTTTAATGGAACAACTCACGTACAGCAGCCATGTCTGGCACAGAGAGTGCTCAGTAAACATTACTCTGTTCTCCCCACCCCTCTCCAATGCCTAAACCATTGCTAACCAGGGCAAAACTGCAGATTAGGAGAGAGAACCTCTCGTGTAAATGGGATTCATAACTACGACTGTCATGGATTCAGTATTAAACATGTGTAAGTAATTGCTGGTGCATTGGCCATGCATGCTAACAGCACCAAAGCTTTCACCTCATTCCACTTGTTACCTTTGGACTTTCTGTGTGTTCCGATGGAACATACTTTCTCAGATGAAAATAGAGTTTGTTTCCTTGGACTGCGCTCATCCTACCTCTTGCCAATTATTTTCCCAAGGTAGCAGGAAAATGCAGCCTTCTCTCTCACATCCTTAAAGGATGGCTAGAGTCCGTCTCCAAATGAACAAATTATCTGAAAACTCTGTGTAATGCTGCCGTCAAGAAACTCCTATCTTGCTCACCAATTGGGCTCTCTGGTTATTAGGAAAGATAACATTTCCAGAAACAGCATAATCTAAGCAACAACATTTTACAAAACATACTATTGAAATTGTAGGCTACATTTATGGAAGGCCAAGATACGTTCAACTTAAATGTATCATGTTCCAAAATACCATGTGTAAGCCAAATATTTGGAACTCAAAATGTGTTTTCCCATAAAATCTTATACAATGATTTAGTGCTTCTGTCTGTCATACATAAACTACTATAATTCATGATGTAATCCACCTGAGGTAGAGAACCAGACATACTGATGTGCACAATTAGTCTCTATTTGTGTAACTCACTTTTTCTCAGCCCTCATCAGCCTTCAGGTTTAAATTTGTTCATTTGTTCAACACAAGAATATGATATGCCAGAATGGCTGCTATCCAAAAGTCTACAAGCAATAAATGCTGGAGAGGGTGTGGAGAAAAGGGAACCCTCTTACTCTGTTGGTGGGAATGCAAACTAGTACAGCCACTATGGAGAATAGTGTGGAGATTCCTTAAAAAAACTGGAAATAGAACTGCTATATGACCCAGCAAGCCCACTGCTGGGCATACACATCAAGGAAACCAGAATTAAAAGAGACATGAGTACCCCAATGTTCATCGCAGCACTGTTTATAATAGCCAGGACATGGAAGCAACCTAGATGTCCATCGGCAGACGAATGGATAAGAAAGCTGTGGTACATATGCACAATGGAGTATTACTCAGCCATTAAAAAAAATAAATTTGTATCAGGTCTAATGAGGTGAATGAAACTGGAGCCTATTATACAGAGTGAAGTAAACCAGAAAGAAAAACACCAATACAGTATACTAATACATATATATGGAATTTAGAAAGATGGTAATGATAACCCTGTGTGCAAGACAGCAAAAGAGACACAGATGTATAGAACAGTCTTTTGGACTCTGTGGGAGAGGGAGAGGGTGGGATGGTTTGGGAGAATGGCACTGAAGCCTGTATATTATCATATGTGAAACGAATCGCCAGTCCAGGTTCGATGCATGAGACCGGGTGCTCAGGGCTGGTGCACTGGGATGACCCTGGGGATGCGATGGGGAGGGAAGTGGGAGGGGGATTCAGGATGGGGAACACATGTACACCTGTGGCAGATTCATGTCAATGTATGGCAAAAACCACTACAGTATTGTAAAGTAATTTGCCTCCAATTAAATAAATCTATATTAAAAAAAAAGAATATGACATGCATCACCTGTTGCTAAATGCCAAGCACCCTTCTAGATTGTCTTTACACCCTTCAAATGTAAAGACAAGACAAAGCCCTTGCCTCCTCATGTTTACAGACAAATGGGGAAAAGAGACAGAGAACAGATAAGCCCTAACCAGTAAGTTTAGAAAACTCAGCCGTGGCCACAGAACTGGAAAAGGTCAGTTTTCATTCCAATCTCAAAGAAAGGCAATGCCAAAGAATGCTCAAACTACCACACAATTGCACTCATCTCACATGCTAGTAAAGTAATGCTCAAAATTCTCCAAGCCAGACTTCAGCAATACGTGAACTGTGAACTCCCTGATGTTCAAGCTGGTTTTAGAAAAGGCAGAGGAACCAGAGATCAAATTGCCAACATCCACTGGATGATGGAAAAAGCAAGAGTTTCAGAAAAACATCTATTTCTGCTTTATTGACTATGCCAAAGCCTTTGACTGTGTGGATCACAATAAACTGTGGAAAATTCTGGAAGAGATGGAAATACCAGACTACCTAACCTGTCTCTTGAGAAATCTGTATGCAGGCCAGGAAGCAACAGTTAGAACTGGACATGGAACAACAGACTGGTTCCAAACAGGAAAAGGAGTACGTCAAGGCTGTATATTGTCACCCTGCTTATTTAACTTCTATGCAGAGGACATCATGAGAAATGCTGGACTGGAAGAAACACAAGCTGGAATCAAGATTGCCAGGAGAAATATCAGTCACCGCAGATATGCAGATGACACCACCCTTATGGCAGAAAGTGAAGAGGAACTAAAAAGCCTCTTGATGAAAGCGACCGAGGAGAGTGAAAAAGTTGGCTTAAAGCTCAACATTCAGAAAATGAAGATCATGGCATCCAGTCCCATCACTTCATGGGAAATAGATGGGGAAACAGTGGAAACAGTGTCAGACTTTATTTTGGGGGGCTCCAAATTCAGTGCAGATGGTGACTGCAGCCATGAAATTAAAAGACGCTTACTCCTTGGAAGAAAAGTTATGACCAACCTAGATAGTACATTCAAAAGCAGAGACATTACTTTGCTGACTAAGGTCCGTCTAGTCAAGGCTATGGTTTTTCCTGTGATAATGTATGGATGTGAGAATTGGACTGTGAAGAAGGCTGAGTGCCAAAGAATTGATGCTTTTGAACTGTGGTGTTGGAGAAGACTCTTGAGAGTCCCTTGGACTGCAAGGAGATCCAACCAGTCCATTCTGAAGGAGATCAGCCCTTGGATTTCTTTGGAAGGAATGATGCTAAAGCTGAAGCTCCAGTACTTTGGACACCTCATGCAAAGAGTTGACTCATTGGAAGACTCTGATGCTGGGAGAGATTGGGAGCAGGAGGAGAAGGGGACGACCCAGGATGAGATGGCTGGATGGCATCACGGACTCAATGGACGTGAGTCTGAGTGAACTCCGGGAGATGGTGATGGACAGGGAGGCCTGGCGTGCTGCAATTCATGAGGTCGTGAAGAGTCGGACATGACTGAGCGACTGAACTGAAACTGAAACTGAAAGTTCAGGTATGGAGAAGTGCTATGAAAGATTTTTAAAATCTTAGAGACATTCTTTCTGAGGAGGTGACATTAAAGCAAGCTAAAGTGGGAATGGTAACAAGGTGACTATCAGGGATAAGCATTCCAATTAGAGGGAACAGCAGTGCAAAATCCTTAACTGGGCTTGGTAGTTAGAATGTTCTCAGAACAAAATATTTATTTTAGTTCAATGTCAAAGGAAAATTGTACCAGATTGAGTTAAATAGGCAAGGAAGACTCTATTCAAGACTCTGGCAATAGAGAAATGAGACTTAACTCTGCTGAAACAAAAGGTGGGAGGGTTTTTAAGCATTGTGGTGAGCTTGTGAAAAAGTACTGCAGTAAGTTAGGGAAGAGGTGGATCAATCTGATTATACTATCTGTCTTTGCTAATTGGTGCTTACCTTTCACAGAAACTGAGAGATAAAGGTGCTATCTTCGTTGACAAGATTATATTTCAAAGGGATGGCTCACAGATTCTTAACGTAGCTTCCCCAGTGGCTCATTGGTAAGAATTTGCCTGCCAATGCAGGAGACATGAGTTCAATCCTTGGGTCAGGAAGATCCTCTGCAGGAGGAAAGGGCAACCCACTGCAGTATTCTTCCCTGGGAAATTCCATGGACAGAGAAACCTGGCAGGCCTGGCAGGCTACAGTATACAGGGTCACAAAGAGTTGGACACGACTGAGCATGCATACTCACACAAGTCCTTAAGAAAGACATTTCTGGTTGCAGAAGATCTCAAAGGGGCAGAGAAAGCATTTACAATGGCAATTTTTCTAAAGTAAATGCTTTAAAGTTATATCTAATTGTGATTTTGATTTGCATTTCTCTGAGGATTTGCAATGTTAAGATTTTTTATGTGCCAGTTGGCCATTTGTATACCTTCTTTGCAAAAATGTCTATTCAGGTTTTCTGCCTATTTTTAAATTGAGTTCTTTGGGTTTTTTTACTTGAATTGTATGAGCTGTTTGTATATTTTGGATTTTTACCCTTATCATTCATGAAATTGAAAGTCACTCAGTTGTATCTGACTCTTTGCGACCCCATGGACTGTAGTCCTGAATTCTCCAGGCCAGAATACTGGAGCGGGTAGCCTTTCCCTTCTCCAGGGATCTCCCCAACCCAGGGATCAACCCAGGTCTCCAGCATTGCAGGCGGATTCTTTACCAGCTGAGCCACAATGAACGTCCAAGAATACTAGAGTGGGTAGCCTATCCCTTCTCCAGCAGATCTTCCCTACCCAGGAATTGAATCAGGGTCTCCTGCATTGCAGGTGGATTCTTTACCAGCTGAGCAATGGACATCCAAGAATACTGGAGTGGGTAGCCTATCCCTTCTCCAGCAGATCTTCCCTACCCAGGAATTGAATCAGGGTCTCCTGCATTGCAGGCAGATTCTTTACCAACTGAGCTATCATTCATACCACTTGCAAATATTTTCTCCCATTCAGTAGGTTGTCTTTTCATTTTGCTAATGGTTCCCTTTGCTGTGCAAAAGCTTTGAAATTTAATCAGATCCCATTTGCCTATTTTTGCTTTTATTTCTTTTGTCTCTTAAGAGACAAAGACAAACAAAAAAATTTTGATTTATGTCAAAGAGTGTTTCACTCATATTCTCTTCTGTGAATTTCATGGTTTCAGGTCTTATATTTATGTCTTTGATCCATATATTTTTGTATATGGTGTAAGGAAATATTCTAATTTCATTATTTTACATGTAACTGTCCAGTTTTCCCAGCACCACTTATTGAAGAAACTGTCTTTTCTCCATTGTTTATTCTTGTTTCCTTTGTTGATGATTGGCTTTGTTGTTTAGTCACTAAGTCATGCCCAGCTATTTTGCAGCCCCTTGGACTGATGCTCACCAGGCTCCTCTGACCATGAGATTTCCCAGGCAAGAATATGGGAGAGGGTTGCCATCTCCTCCTCCAGGGGATCATTCTAACCCAGAGATGGAACCTGTATCTCCTGTATTGGCAGGCGGATTCTTTACCACTGAGCCACCAGAGAAGCCCTTGTCGTTGATTAACCGACCATAAATGCATGAGTTTATTCCTGTTCTCTCTATTTTGTCCACTGATCTACATATCTGTTTTTCTGCATCAGTGTCATGCTGCTTTGATTACTGTTGCTTTCTAGTAAAGTCTGAGAGATGATACCTCTAGCCTTGTTCTTTTTTTCTCAAGGTTGCTTCGGTAATTCAGGGTCTTCTGTGGTTCTAAATGCATATTAGGGTTATTTTTTCCAGTTCTGTGAAAAACGTCATGGGGGTTTTGATGGGGATTACATTGGATCTCTAGATTGCTTTGGGTAGTATGGACATTTTAATAATATTTATCCTTCCAATCCAAGATCACAAGATATCTTTCCATGTCTTTGTATCATTCTCAAATTCCTTCATCAACATTTCATAGTATTCAGAGTATAGGTCTTTTACCTCCTTGCTTAAGTTTATCCCTAGGTTTTCTTCTTTCTGATGTAGTTACAAATAGCTATCATCAGAAAATCTACATGAACAAATGTTGACAAGGATGTGGAGAAAAGGGAACCCATGTAGTGTTAGTGGGATTGTAAATTGGTGCAACCATTATGGAAAAGAATATGGAAGCTGCTCAAAAAACTAAAAATACAACTACCATATGATCCAGCAGTTCCATTGCTGGATATACATCTGAAGAAAACAAAACATTAACTTAAAAAGCTACATGTGCTCCAATGTTCATAGAAGCATTATATACTATAGCTAAGATACAGAAGCAACCTAAGTGCTCATCAAATGAACAGAAAAAGTTACACACACACACACACACACACACACACACACACACACACACACACAGAGGAATATTATTCAGCCATAAAAAAGGATGAGATTTTGCCATTAACAACAACATGGATGGAACTAGAGAGTACTACACAAAGTGAAATAAGGCAGACAAAGACAAATGCTCTGTGTTATCACTTATATGTCGAATCTAAAAAAATAAAACAAAAGAAAGTATACAACAAAAGAGAAAGAGGCTCACAGATTTAGAGAACAAACTATTGGTTACCTGAGGGGTGAGGGGACTGAGGAAGGGCAATATAGGAGTGGGAGATTAAGAGACACAAACTACTATGTATAAAATAAATACAAGAACAGACTGTTATAGCACAGGGAAATGTAACCATTATTTTGTTGTAACTTTCAATGGAGTATAATCTATAAAAATATTGAATCACCATGCTGTACATCTGAAACTAATACAATATTGTAAATCAACTATAAGTCAACTTAAAAAAAAAAACTAAGAAAGTTAAAGCTTTAAGAAAAAGGAAGTCAATGGCTACAGTCAGGAAGAAACTTGTCTAATTTTAGTCGAGCTGAGGGGAATGTTAAGGCTGTCTTGGTCAGTAAAAACATCAATATTCAATAATTAGAGTCAATAAGAGAAATCTTTGTCTACAAGTTTTCCAGCTTTCCATTCACTGCTGCTAAAATTCCTTAAACGAAGTGATAGAGTTTGTCAGTACCTGAATACCATCTGCACCAGAAAAGGTTATCAAAGGTCTAGAACACTGTTGGAGCAGACGCTACTCAGCTGTAGGTAAATACAACTCTATCTACCTCCCAAATGGCTACAACATCAGACTCATGAAATTTCACAGAGACTGATAAACTTCTTTGTGTTTGGGGTCTGGAAATGTTTGCTGTATTGTTTTTTGTTTTTCTTTGTTTTTTTTTTTAAGTATTAAAAACCAAAGGTTTAGCCTAGAGACAGTAGTCAACCCTGATTTTGGCAAGGGACTTAAAGAGCCATTTCCTAGAACTTTGAACCTGATAACATTGCCTCCTGAGTAAAGAAGTTTTCTCAGTTCAGGCTTCCACACTATTCATACAGGATCACGTAAATCAAATATTTATAAGCCAGGAATTGCATACATAATATCAAGCCTAATCAGTTCAGTTCGAGTCACTCAGTCATGTCCGACTCTTTGCAACCCCATGAACTGCAGCACGCCAGGCCTCCCTGTCCATCACCAACTCCCAGAGTTCACTCAGACTCACGTCCATTGAGTCAGTGAGGCCATCCAGCCATCTCATCCTCTGTCATCCCCTTCTCCTCCTCCCCCTAATCCCTCCCAGCATCAGAGTCTTTTCCAATGAGTCAACCCTTCGTGTGAGGTGGCCAAAGTACTGGAGTTTCAGCTTTAGCATCATTCCTTCCAAAGAAATCCCAGGGCTGATCTCCTTCAGAATGGATTGGTTGGATCTCCTTGCAGTCCAAGGGACTCTCAAGAGTCTTCTCCAACACCACAGTTCAAAAGCATCAAGCCTAATAGACAGTTCTAAATTCTTTGTCAGCGTTTCCCAGGTGGCACCAGTGGCATACGCCTGCCAAAGCAGGAGCTACAAGAGACCCAGGTTCAATCCCTGGATCAGAAAGATCCCCTGGAGTAGGAAATAGCAACCCACTCCAATATTCCTACTTGGAAAATTCCATGGATAGAGGAGCCTGGCCATGGGGTCTCAGAGAGTCAGATGTGACTGGGCACCCACATGCATGCAAATCTTCATCAAGTTTTAAAAGACATGGACATTTTTAACATTTGTAAAATAATAATATTACAGAAATGGAGAATAGATTAGTGGCTTCTAAGGGTCAGTGATAGAGGAAGGGTGAAAGTGTGGCCATAAATGGACAGCATAGGGAGTCCTGTGGTAATGATACCACCATTACTTTAAGAGTAAATTAAGTATCTTTAATTGTGGTGGTTACACAAATCTGTATATGTGATGGAATGCAAAAGTAGGAAGTCAAGGTATAACTGGAGTAACAGGCAAATTTGGCCTTGGAGTACAAAATGAAGCAGAGCAAAGTCTAACAGAGTGTTGCCAAGAGAATACACTGGTCATAGAAAAACACCCTCTTCCAACAACACAAGGAAGACTCTACACATGGACATGACCAGATGGTCAATACCAAAATCAGACTGATTATATTCTTGCAGGCAAAGATGGAGAAGATCTATACAGTCAGCAAAAACAAGACTGGGAACTGACTGTGGCTCAGATCATGAATGCCTTAGGGTAAATTTCAGATTTAAATTAAAGAAAGTAGGGAAAACCACTAGACCATACAGGTCTGACCTAAATAAATACCTTTCGATTATACAGTGGAAGTAACAAATAGATTCAAGGAATTAGATCTGATAGAGTGCCTGAAGAAATATGGATGGAGGTTTATGACATTATACAGGAGACAGTGATCAAGACCACCCTGAAGAAAAAGAAATGCAAAGAGGAAAAATGCAAAAAGAGTCATCAAAAAAACAAGAGAGTTCCAGAAAAACAACTACTTCTGCTTTATTGACCATGCCAAAGCCTTTGAATGTGTGTATCGCAACAAAATTTGGAAAATTCTTAAAGAGGTGAGAATACCAGACCATCTTACCTGCCTCCTGAGAAATCCTAAGGCCTCTGAGGAGGCCTTACAAATAGCTGAGAAAATAGGAGAAACTAAAGGCAAAGGAGAAAAGGAAAGATATACCCATTTGAATGTAGATTTCCAAAAATAGCAAGGAGAGATAAGAAAGCCTTCCTCAGCGATCAGTGCAAAGAAATAGAGGAAAACAATAGAATGGGAAAGACTAGAGATCTCTTCAAGAAAATTAGAGACACCAAGGGAACATTTCATGCAAAGATGACACAATAAAGGACATAAATGGTATGGACCTAACAGAAGCAGAAGATATTAAAAAGAAGTGGCAAGAATACATAGAAGAACTATACAAAAAAGATCTTCATGACCCAGATAAGCACAATGGTGTGATCACTCACCTAGAGCCAGACATTCTGGAATGCAAAGTCAAGTGTGCCTTAGGAAGCATCACTACAAACAAAGCTAGTGGAGGT
Source organism: Capra hircus (assembly GCF_001704415.2). Classification (NCBI taxonomy): domain Eukaryota; kingdom Metazoa; phylum Chordata; class Mammalia; order Artiodactyla; family Bovidae; genus Capra; species Capra hircus. The sequence continues at coordinate 123,168,864 of NC_030809.1, read as the reverse complement.
GATGGAATTCCAGTTGAGCTATTTCAAAACCTAAAAGATGATGCTGTGAAAGTGCTGCACTCAATATACCAGCAAATTTGGAAAACTCAGCAGTGGCCACAGGACTGCAAAAGGTGAGTGTTCATTCCAGTTCCAAAGAATGTTCAAACTACTGCACAATTGCACTCATCTCACAAGCTAGCAAAGTAATGCTCAAAATTCTCCAAGCCAGGTTTCAACAGTACTTGAACCATGAACTTCCAGATGTTCAAGCTGAATTTAGAAAAGGCAGAGGAACCAGAGATCAAATTGCCAACATCCACTGGATCATCGAAAAAACAAGAGAGTTCCAGAAAAACATCTACATCTGCTTTATTGACTATGCCAAAGCCTTTGACTGTGTGGATCACAACAAACTGTGGAAAATTCTGAAAGAGATGAGAATACCAGACCACTTTACCTGCCTCCTGAGAAATCTGTATGCAGGTTAAGAAGAAACAGTTAGAACAGGACATGGAACAACAGACTGATTCAGAATTGGGAGTACGTCACGACTATATATTCTCACCCTACTTATTTAACTTATATGCAGAGAATATCATGCAAAATGCTGGACTGGATGAAGCACAAGCTGGAATCAAGATTACCAGGTGAAATATCAATAACCTCAGACACACAGATGACACCACTTTTATGGCAAAAACCGAAGAACTAAAGAGCCTGTTGATGAAAGTGAAAGAGGAGAGTGAAAAAGCTGGCTTAAAACACCATTCAGAAAACTAAGATCATGCATCTGGTCCCATGACTTCATGGCAAATAGATGGGGAAACAATGGAAACAGTGATAGAATTTATTTTGGGGGACTCCAAAATCAGTGTAGATTGTGACTGCAGCCGTGAAATTAAAAGATGCTTGCTCCTTGGAAGAAAAGCTATATATAACAAACCTAGACAGCACATTAAAAAAAACAGAGACATTACTTTGCCAACAAAGCTCCATCTAGTCAAAGCTGTGGTTTTTCCAGTAGTCATGTATGGATATGAGAGTTAGACTATAAAAAGAGCTGAGCACCAAAGAATTTATGCTTTTGAACTGTGGTGTTGGAGAAGACTCTTGAGAGTCCCTTGGACTGCAAGGAGATACAACCAGTCCATCCTAAAGGAAATCAGTCCTGAATATTCATTGGAAGGACTGATACTGAAGCTGAAACTCCAAAACTTTGGCCACCTGATGTGAAGAACTGACTCCTTGGAAAAGACCTTGATGCTGGGAAAGATTGAAGGCAGGAGAACGGAACAACAGAGGATGAGATGGTTGGATGGCATCACCAACTCGATGGACATGAGTTTGAGCAAGATTTAGGAGTTGTTGATGGACAGAGAAGCCTGGTGTGCTGCAGTCCATGAGGTCACAAAGAGTCTGACACGACTGAGCGACTGAACTGAAACTGAGGGACTGAAACGACATGACTGAGCAATTCTTCACTGAATATGCTGAGTTAAACTTGGTTGAGTAATTTTCATGAACGCTATTGTGGAGTAATTTTTGGTTAGAATAAGAACATGGATTTTTCTTAAGTGTCTGGCCAAAAGAAACTCCATGACTCTTTCTTCTCTGGCTATAAGGATTAGTATACTCAGACTCTACCTACCTTACACTTACAACCCAGACGAGTTTAAAAAAAAAGTCACTGTAATGAAAAAATGCCATTTTTCCTTAATTATCCAGAGAAATTCAAAGGTGACACACTTATGTTAAGACAAGTGGAAAATGTTCAGCAAAATATTTTGTAAAATAGAGCTGTTCACTTAACACAGGAAACAATGGAATTATAAAATGATAAAATTATATAATGATGTTGCAGTGTTTCAATATACAACTTCTAACATGTACAGCTCAGCCTGATTTTCAAAATATAAATATACAGTTTAAAAAATTCCCCTAAGTGTTGGAAAACTACTTCCTAGTTCAAATTACATTAGACCTGTTTGTTTCTAAATTGTCTAAAATTACAAACACAGTGTCAAAGGTATAATGGAATGATAGAATGTTTAAGATGGAATGGACAGAAGGGCAAGCTACCTAACTCCAGCCAGAATTTCCAGACCAGTGTTCTTCTACTATTCCTCATTCAACGTAAATTGAGTAATACCCTTTAAGCAGTTGTGCTGCAAAGAGCAGAAAGGAAAAACAAACCACACTTAGATCAGTAGACAGAAGAACTACAATTATGAAATCAGACAAGGAACACGCACTCATGGCGTGATTGACCACCCCTGAATACTGCCTGTGAAAGAACAATGATGGAAAATTGCTCATGGTTTTAGTGCACTTGGGATTTTGTTTTAGTTTGTAAAGGACACATAAAGAACAAAAGCATAAAATGTTTCCACCTTGCGCTCTAGCATAAGGGTCACCCTTGCAGATGAAAAGCTCACATACAACTATTTGAGTGATAAAAAGAACTACTTAACCCAGAAGGCAGTGGTGCTGTGGTGGAGAATGAAGAAAAAGGGCAAGCACTCTGCAATTTAGGGCTGAGATGAGAAAATTTAGAGGAACCATGAAATCCAAATGAGTTCTGAGTAAGCAGGCTCCTATCTGACGGTGCAACAGCAATTAGATTAAGTTTTGTACCATCAATAAGAACTGTTATTGCAAGTGAAATGAATAGTTTAAGCATTGATTTCTTTAAATCCTCCCTGGAAATATACAACTTGCTCGATATAGCATCCATATAAATTGTATTCTAATAACTATTTAGTTCATCCATATATTCATCTAACATTCACACTGGGGGTCACATTAATGCGCCTGTCATTCATTCACTTATTCAATGTATATTTACATCATGTCTATTATATGATGGTTACTTTCCTAGACACTAGGGATACAAATATGAATTAGAAAATGTTTTAACCTTCCAACCAATCTAGGATTCTTTCTTAGAATATCTCTGAAAGCTAGTCCCTCTTTGACTAGATTCAGTGGCAGGAAACATAATTTTTCTGGCATCCAATTTCATTTCTAGACTAATAAAATTGTCTAAGAATTCTACTTGAGATAGATATGAACTGTTTCACAATATTGAGGGTACATATAATAAATGTCATAATTTTGAAATTAGGCAAACCAAATTAAAACAAATTCACCAAGACTGGCAGGAAAGTCACTATGAGTTTTCCACAGGAAGACACACACACCCTTAGGCAAACACCTGCAAATAGATAGATAATACACACTCATTCATACACCAGTGAACCAGTGAAGTTGCTCAGTCATGTCCAACTCTTTGCAACCCCATGAACTGTAGCCTACCAGGTTCCTCCATCCATGAAATTTTCCAGGCAAAAGTACTGGAGTGGCTTCCCATTTCCTTCTCCAGGAAGATCTTCCTGACCCAGGGATCAAACCCAGGGATCGAACCCAGGTCTCCAGCATTGCAGGCAGACACTTTACCGTCTGAGCCACCACAGGGAAGCCCGTTCATACATACATACACACAATTTATTCTGAAGTGAAAATCAAACATGATCTCTCAGACACACAGCCATTCTTCCTCCACTCTCTGCCTAATGCAATGACTCTGTGTGAAACATATTTAGGTACCTATGATTCATTGTGGATTGGCTGCGCAAATGGCCATGGCAGATTTTCCCTGAGACCTAGACCCTTAACACCAAGGCACTCACAGCCTCTCAGTGCTGCAGCTTCCAAGATCCTGCAGTCTCAGAGCTGATACATTCATGGAGAGTCCAGAACCAAGTTCACCTGAAAATACACTACTCTCTCTAAGCTACCAACAATATCTCTAGGTCAACACTTTAAGCACACAGCTTATGTCTCCTTTCCTCTTAGACAATTAACTCTAATTGCTTCTCAGAGCCTTGACTTGTTAATTTTTCCTTAAGGGTAAGAAACATAAGGATTGTAAAGAAAACACAACTACATTTTTGGAATAAGGAAGGGGAAAATACTTTTCATTGTTTTAAGCATGGTTAATTTCTCCATAGGTGGTTCTGCATAATTAAGTGTTAATAACTTTTCTATTACATTCACCGTGAGATGAAATCTGTCATCCTGTAAATTCTTCCCAACAGTACTAATCACACCTCTTGTAAAATCTGCTGTCAAAGGAAAGAGGCCATGATTTTTTTGTTTGTTTGTTTCCTGAGGTGTTTTTCTTTTCAATTTTTATTTTTACTTTATTTTGCTTTACAATACTGTATTGGTTTTGTCATATATTGACATGAATCCACCACGGGTGTACATGAGTTCCCAATCCTGAACCCCCCTCCCACCTCCCACCCCATATCATCTCTCTGGATCATCCCCATGCACCAGCCCCAAGCATCCTGTATCCTGTATCGAACATAGACTGGTGATTCATTTCTTACATGATAGTATACATGTTTCAGTGCCATTCTCCCAAATCATCCCACCCTCTCCCTCTCCCACAGAGTCTGTATTTTTGAGGCCATGATATTTAAGGCAGCTCTGAGGTCTATTGAAGTCTCCAGTTTAAATATGCTCAGTGTCTTCAACTGCACCCAGCAGCACTTTATTGTATTTAACACTGGAGACCTCTAATGCAGCTAGAATTTTTTTTTTTTAAGTAGAAGAATGGTATGCCAGAAGAGTGACTGATTTTAAAGTACTTGATTTTGCATCTCAGGGCTCAAATCCAATGATGAATGATTTTAGTTTGGCTGGCATTAAACTAGCATCTGGAGAATGATGTCAGGTGGGCCTTAAAGAAGCACTGCTGTTAATAAAACTAGTGGACTTGACAGAATTCCAGCAGGACTATTCAAACTCTAAAGAATGATGCCATCAAGGTGTTGCATTCAATATGTCAGCAAATCTGGAAGACCCAGCAGTGGCCACAGGACTAGAAAAGGTCAGTCCTCATCCCAATTCCTAAGAAAGGTAGTACCAAAGAATGTGCTAACCATCAGACAATTGCACTCATCTCCCATGCCAGTAAGGTCATGCTTAAAATCTTGCATGCTAGACTTCAGCATTATGTGAACCAACAATTTCTAGATGTCCAAGCTGAGTTTAAAAAAGGAAGAGGAACCAGAGATTGAATTTCCAACATTTGTTGGGTCATAGAGAAAGCTAGAGAATTCCAGCAGAATATCTATCTCTGTTTCATCAATTACACCAAAGCCTTTGATTGTGTGAATCATAATAAACTGTGGAAAACTCTTAAAGAAATGAGAATACCAGACTATCTTATCTGTCTCCTGTGAAACCTTTATGCAGGTCAAGAAGCAAGTTAGAACCCTGTATGGAACAACTGATTGGTTCGAGATTGAGAAAGGAGTACGACAGGGCTGTCTGCTATAACCTTGTTTGCTTAATCTATACACTGAACACATCATGAGAAATGCCATGCTGGATGAATTACAAGCTGGAATAAAGATAGGTGGGAGAAACAGCAATAACCTTGGATATGCAGATGATACCAGCAGAAAGCAAAGAGGAATTAAACAGCATCTTGATGAGGGTGAAGGAAGAGAGTGAAAGAGCTGGCTTAAAACAAAATATTAAAAAAACTAAGATCGTGGCATCCAGCCCCATTACATCCTGGTGAATAGAAGGGGAAAATGTGGAAGTAGTGACAGATTTCTTCTCCTTGGGCTCTAAAATCACTATGGATGGTGACTGCAGCCATGAAATCAAAAGACGATTACTTCTTGGCATGAAAGCTATGACAAATTTAGGCAATGTGTTGAAGAGCAGAGACATTACTCTGCTGATAAAGGTCCATATAGTCAAGACTATGGTCTCCCCAGTGGTCATGTATGGTTGTGAGAGCTGGACCATAAAGAAGGCAGAGTGCTGAAGAATTGATGCTTTTGAAATATGGTGCTGGAGAAGACTCCTGGAAGTCCCTTGGACAGCAAGGAGATCAAACCAGTCAATCTTAAGGGAAATCCACCTCAGATACTTACTGGAAGGACTGATACTAAAGCTGAACTCCAGTATTTTGGTCATCTGATGTGAATAGCCAACTCATTGGAAAGGTCCCTGATGCTGGGAAAGATTGAAGGGGAAGGAGTCAAGGGCATCAGAGGATGAGATGGCTGGGTGGTTTCACTGATGCAATGGACAGGAACTTGGGCAAACTTCAGGAGATGGTAAGGGCCAGGGAAGCCTGGCGTGCTGCAGTCCATGGGGTGGAAAGAGTCAAACAGAACTCAGCAACTGAACAACAGCAACAAAGCATTAAGAACATCTTCACTTCTTAGCACCCTTTTTTTCTCTTCCTTCTTCTCATCAGCCGATAAAATTGTTTCATTGGCAGGTCTAACTCAGACATGGAGATTAATCCATCAAGCTATCATAGTAAGTCTCTAGTCATTAACATGATCCAACTAACTCTTTGCTTTTCATTATTCTTTGTGCATTAATAAATCACTAGTACCTGTATAAAGAAAAAGTGAAAGAATCTATACAAAAGTACATTCAATGGCAAAACAAAGAGTGGTCAATTTAACCAGGAAAAGTTGATGAGAAATGGGTCAATAAAAGCTCCAAAGAAAAAGAAAACTTTGAAATCTAACTTTGTTAGCTGGGCAAGGATGAAAAAGAGAAGTGTTTTGGTTTGTTTTTTTTTTTTTTTTTTCTCCAGGGGAGAGGGGCTGCACCACACAGCATGTCAGATCTTAGTTCCCTGAGCAGGGATCAAACCTGTCCCCCCTGCAGTGGAAGCACAGAGCCCTAACCACTGGGCCACCAAGGAATCCTCTAGAAAGTGTTTCTTGGCAAAGAATTTTAGGCCTGCCTCAGCCTAAATTCAGTTACTAAGTTAACAGACGTCAAGAAAAGCTGAGCTTCAGGGTATGAGTGGTTCAAGTCAACTTTTTCTCTACCTGGGTTAACTATGGGATTTTGCCTTTTTTCTCTGGCCAACTCTTTGGCTTTTTTCAAAGAATGTGAACCCTTGCCTTACTTTCCAGTATTCCCCAGGGCTTAGATTCCTGCTTTCCATTTCAAGCACCCTAGAAGATAAAAAGCTCTTCGTAAGTCTGAGCCTTATAACTGGGGCCCCTTCTCCCCTGCACCTTCCTACATACACATCTAGAGCCAAATCAGCCAGCCTAGATGTAACCCTGGATTCTTTTCCCTACCAAAATGCTGAGATGTTCTCCTGTTTGAGCTTCCTTCATTTGGCCATTTTCAGTAAGTTCTATGAAGACTTTTCCTACTAGTGGGTTTGTTTGGTCTCTGGATTCCAATTTTTCCCAGTTTGGCCATCATAGCCAAGTCATCATTATAACTCATTTGTAAAGCATCTACTTTGCTTGTAAAGAGCAAAACTGACTCCATGTGATTTATTTCACCAAAAATAATAATAATAATAATGGTTTCAAAAGACTGTTAAAAAAACATAAACAAGACTTCCAATTCAGATAGGCTATAATACTTTGTGATAAACTAAAGTTGCCACAAAGAACAAGCAGAAAAGCCAGATAAAACAATGTCTACAATCATTAGACATCTGAGGAAGGAACTGAAGCTATGGAAGTTAAAATACTGAAGGAAGACTCTCAGAAAGGTAAGCTAATTATCTGAAGCAGCTTTGTTCCTGGGGTTTTTGCTGACTCTGGGGGTCAGACAACAGGCTAAGAATCTGAAAAATCTGGGCTTGGCTTAAGCAGAGTGCCATGGAGTTAGGGTGACAAAATTGGAGACTGCTGCTGCTGCTAAGTCACTGCAGTCATGCCCGACTCTGTGCTACCCCATAGACAGCAGCCCACCAGGCTCTACCGTCCCTGGGATTGTCCAGGCAAGAACACTAGAGTGGGTTGCCATTTCCTTCTCCAAGGCATGAAAGTGAAAAGTGAAAGTGAAGTTGTGTCCAACCCTCAGCGACCCCGTGGACTGCAGCCTACCAGGCTCCTCCATCCATGGGATTTTCCAGGCAGGAGTACTGGAGTGGGGTGCCATTGGAGACCAAAAGGTCTCAAAATGACTTTTGTCAAATTTTGAAAGTACATGGGGTTGGAGGCTGAAGCTTCTGAAAACAAGAATATTTTTCAGAGTCTTTCAAAGCTTTGGACATTATAGACTGGAGTTAAGGACCTATCAGAGAAAGGATTCCCAGTAAATATACTGGACTCCTAGTTCAAAGACTTGAGGAGCTGTACCCTAAGGAGCAAGAGCAAGTAAGAGATGGACTACAGACTTAAAAAAAAAAAAAATAGCTGCCATTCGGCCTTCACACAGCACAGTCATCAGTTGGATCAGCTTCCACTCTATAAGCCATACTTATAAACAATGTCTCTTTTGAGAAAAAGAGAAAAACAGGCAATAAAAATAAATGCATAAATGATCTGAATATTGCTTTAGCAGACAAAAGTTTAAAGAACTATGATTAATAAGTTCATGGAAATGGAGGGAAAGATAGAGAAACTATATTAAAATGGAGATGTTTTTGCCACAGAACTGATGTCCATCAAATAATCAAGTGAAAATTCTGGAATTAAAAAAAAAATGTGTCTGTCATTAAGAACTAAATAGATGGGCAAACAAAAGGTTACAGAAACATGATTTATGAACTAGAGGGCAGATCAATTTCTCAACAAAAACACAAAGAGAAAAAAGAATGAAAAACCCAGGAAAGATTGTTAGAAATGAGTGGAAGACAAGAAAAAGGTTTTAAGCTATGTGAGTTAAAGCATAAAGGAAGAGAATTGAAACAATGGGGAGGAAGAAATATTTACAAAGATAAAGACCAACAGTTTTCCATTGATGAAACACATCCATCCAGACTTGAGAAATCCATTGAACCACAAGTAGGATAAATCCAAACAAAACCATACTTTTCATGTAATAACGGACTTTTGGACTCAGAGGGAGAGGGAGAGGGTGGGATGATTTGGGAGAATGGCATTGTAACATGTATACTGTCATGTAAGAATCGAATCGCCAGTCTATGTCCAACAAGGATACAGCATGCTTGGGGCTGGTGCACGGTGATGACCCAGAGAGATGTTATGGGAAGGGAGGTGGGAGGGGGGTTCATGTTTGGGAACGCATGTATACCCATGGTGGATTCATGTCAATGTATGGCAAAAAAAATAAAATAAAATAAATAAATAAAAGATTTTTTAAAAAAAGAAACAAAATTACCTTGAACTATAACTACAAGCCTCGGGTATAGTACTTCAGTTCTCAAAGGTGTGACTAGTTATTATTGAAAAATGCTACTTACAGGTCACAGAGGCACTCGATTTTTTTTCTCAGGAGCTATCCATTCCAGTCAGGCTAAGATGGAAATTCTTAAGAAGCTTCACTATGGGGAAATAAGGTAAAGATGGCAGAGGAATAGGACGGGAAGACCACTTTCTCCCTCACAAATTCCTCAAAAGAACATTTCAACGCCGAGCAAACTCCACAAAACAACTTCTGTAGGCTGGCAGAGGATATCAGGCAACCAGAAAAGCAGAAAATTGTCTTCAAAAACAGGTAGGAAAAAATATAAAAGACGAAAAAGGAGACAAAGGAGGTGGGGAGGGAGCTCCGTCCTGGGAAGGGAAGCCCGTCCCAGGAAGGGGATTTTAAGAACAGAGGTTTCCAAACACCAGGAAACACTCTCCCTGCCGAGTCTGTGGCGAGCCTTGGAAACACAGAGGGCAACATAACAGGAAGGAAAAATAGATAAATAATTAAAACCAACAGATTACAAGCCCAACAGTAACTCCCCCAGCGGAAAAGCAGCACAGACGCCTGCATCCGCCATTGGGAAGTGGCGGCAGGGCAGGGACGCGCGGGATGCGCGGGCTGCAGTGCTTTGTAAGAATCGGGCAGGAACACCCCACGCACAACCAGAACGATATAACTTGGGCTAGCAAACCAGACTGTGGGATAGCTACCACGCGAAAAGCTCGAACACAAGACACTGCCAGGACCACGCACAGAACAAAGGACGGAACGGAAAAAGCCGGCTGCAGACCATCCCCCGCCGGGGACAGGCAGCCAGAGCCGTAAGGACTGGAAAGGGGCAATTGCAGACCTGGAGAGACTTTACTTACCTAACTGCAAGCAGGCTCCTTTGCTAAGACTTCTGGGGGTGCTGGACAGTCACAATCTGCCTCATGGGGGACGCCAGCGGTCCACCCAGAAAGCTGAGCAGCAGCGGCAGAAAAGGTGACAAATCGCGGCGATCGCACTCGCCAAACTCCTGAGCTACTCGGACCTGGGAAGGGCACAAAGCGCAGTCCCAGCCAAATCTGTGCCTCTGAGGGCTGCCTGAGCACCGAACCTGAGCGGCTTGGACTGGGGAAGTGCACGCAGCCTAGGGCCGGCCCCAGACGGTTCCCGGCTGAGCATCCTAGAGACGGAGGGGTTTGTGCGCCGCGAGAAGGGACAGGTCAAGCGGGGCTGAGACACTGTGTGCACACGACAGTGCTATTTGTTTGCAGCATCCCCCTTCCCCACAGCGCGACTGAACTAGTGAGCCTAAAAAACCAGCAAACAGAAGAAGTTAAACAGAGGGAACCTCCTTGGAAGTGATCCCACACGGCCCACAACATCATATAAGGGCCAGAAATATTTTTACTATTTTTAAAATCATTCCTTTTTTTTTTCTTATTTTTTTCTAACTTTTTTTTAATTGTTAAGTCTTCTATTTCTCCTCTAATCTTTATTTCTATAACCTACTATTACTATTTAAAAAAAAAAAGACTTTTTTTTTTTTAAGGCAAACACCATAGGTCTTTGGATGATTGTTGGTGGTTTTTTTTTTTTTTTAATAATTCTTGTGTTGTTTTCTTTTCTTTCTTCCTTTTTCCTTCTGCTTCTTTTCGTTAATATTGTATTTTTGAAAAGCCAATCTCTACTCTAGATTTTTAATTTTTGCTCTTAGGTTTTCGTTGTCAATTTTGTACATTTAAAAACCCAAACTTCACTACCCAAGTTTACCTGAGAGCAAGATTACTGGCTTGACCACTCTCTCCTCCTTTGGACTCTCCTTTTTCTCCACCAGGTGGCCTCTGTCTCTTTTCTCCCCCATCTCTTCTCTATCCAACTCTGTGAATCTCTGTGTGTTCCAGACGGTGGAGAACACCTAAGGAACTGGTTACTGGCAGGATTTGTCTCTCTCCTTCTCATTCCTCTCTCTTATCCTCCTGGCCACCTCTGTCTACTTCCTCCCTCTCTTCTTCCCCATATAACTTCGTAAATACCTCTGAGCGGTCCGGACTATAGAGCGCACATAAGGAAGTGACTACTGGCTAGCTTGCTCTCTCCTCTTTTGATCTCACCGCATCTCATTCCAGTTACCTCTAACTACCCCCTCCATCTTCTCTTCTCCTTGTAACTCAGTGAACCCTTCTGAGTGTCCCTCAATGTGGAGAAACTTTTCATCTTTAACCTAGATGTTTTATCATCGGTGCTGTATATATGAAGAAGTCTAGAGGCTACTGTAAAAAGAAAACTGAAAACCAGAAGCAGGCGGCTTAAATCCAAAGCCTGAAAACATTAGAGAACTCTTGAATTCAGGGAACATTAAGCAATAGGAACTCATCAAATGCCTTCATACCTACACTGAAACCAAGCTCCACCCAAGGGCCAACAAGTTCCAAAACAAGACATACCACGCAAATTCTCCAGCAACACAGGAACACTCCCCTGAGCTTCAATATACAGGCAGCTCAAAATTATTCCAAAACATTTGATGTCTCATAACCCATTACTGGTCACTCCACTGCACTCCAGAGAGAAGAAACCCAGCTCCACCCACCAGAACTCCAACACAAGCCTCCCTAACCAGGAAACCTTGACAAGCCACTGATAGAACCCCACCCACAGTGAGGAAGCTCCATAATAAAGAGAACTCCACAAATTACCAAAATATAAAAAGGCCACCCCAAACGCAGCAATATAACCAAGATGAAGAGACAGAGGAATACTCAGCAGGTAAAGGAACAGGAGAGTTGCCCACCAAACCAAAGAGGAAGAAGTAGGGAATCTATCTGAGAAGGAATTCCGAATATTGATAGTGAAAATGATCCAAAATCTTGAAATCAAAATGGAATCACAGATAAATAGCCTAGAGACAAGGATTGAGAAGATGCAAGAAAGGTTTAACAAGGACCTAGAAGAAATAAAAAAGAGTCAAAATATAATGAATAACGCAATAAATGAGATCAGAAACACTCTGGAGGCAACAAATAGTAGAATAATGGAGGCAGAAGATAGGATTCATGAAATAGAAGATAGAATGGTAGAAATAAATGAATCAGAGAGGAAACAAGAAAAAAGAATTAAAAGAAATGAGGACAATCTCAGAGACCTCCAGGACGATATGAAACGCTCCAACATTCGAATTATAGGAGTCCCAGAAGAAGAAGACAGAAAGAAAGATCATGAGAAAATCCTTGAGGAGATAATAGTTGAAAACTTCCCTAAAATGGGGAAGGAAATAATCACCCAAGTCCAAGAAACACAGAGAGTTCCAAATAGGATAAACCCAAGGCGAAACACCCCAAGACACATATTAATCAAATTAACAAAGATCAAACACAAAGAACAAATATTAAAAGCAGCAAGGGAAAAACAACAAATAACACACAAGGGGATTCCCATAAGGAAAACAGCTGATCTTTCAATAGAAACTCTTCAGGCCAGGAGGGAATGGCAAGACATACTTAAAGTGATAAAAGACAATAACCTACAGCCCAGATTACTGTACCCAGCAAGGATCTCATTCAAATACGAAGGAGAAATCAAAAGCTTTACAGACAAGCAAAAGCTGAGAGAATTCAGCACCACCAAACCAGCTCTCCAACAAATTCTAAAGGATATTCTCTAGACAGGAAACATGAAAAGGGTGTATAAACCCAAACCCAAAACAATAAAGTAAATGGTAACGGGATCATACTTATCAATAATTACCTTAAACGTAAATGGGTTGAACGCCCCAACCAAAAGGCAAAGACTGGCCAAATGGATACAAAAACAAGACCCCTCTATATGCTGCTTACAAGAGACCCACCTCAAAACAAGGGACACATACAGACTGAAAGTGAAGGGCTGGAAACAGATACACCATGCAAATAGAGACCAAAAGAAAGCAGGAGTGGCAATACTCATATCTGATAAAATAGACTTTAAAACAAAGGCTGTGAAAAGAGACAAAGAAGGCCACTACATAATGATCAAAGGAACAATCCAAGAAGATATAACAATTATAAATATATATGCACCCAATATAGGAGCACCACAATATGTAAGACAAATGCTAACAAGTATGAAAGGGGAAATCAACAATAACACAATAATAGTGGGAGACTTTAATACCCCACTCACACCTATGGACAGATCAACTAAACAGAAAATTAACAAAGAAATGCAAACTTTAAGGATACATTAGATCAGTCAGACCTAATTGATATCTATAGGACATTTCACCCCAATACAATGAGTTTCACCTTTTTTTCAAGTGCTCATGGAACCTTCTCCAGGATAGATCACATCCTGGGCCATAAATCTAAACTTCATAAATTCAAAAAAATCAAAATCATTCCAAGCATCTTTTCTGACCATAATGCATTAAGATTAGATCTCAATTACAGGAGAAAAACTATTAAAAATCCCAACATGTGGAGGTTGAACAACACACTTCTGAATAACCAACAAATCAAAGAAGAAATCAAAAAAGAAATCAAAATATGCATAGAAACTAATGAAAATGAAAACACAACAACCCAAAACCTGTGGGACACTATAAAAGCAGTGCTAAGAGGAAAGTTCATAGCAATACAGGCATACCTCAAGAAACAAGAAAAAAGTCAAATAAATAACCTAACTCTACAACTAAAGCAACTAGAAAAGGAAGAATTGGAGAACCCCAGAGTTAGTAGAAGGAAAGAAATCTTAAACATTAGGGCAGAAATAAATGCAAAAGAAACAAAAGAGACCATAGCAAAAATCAACAAAGACAAAAGCTGATTCTTTGAAAGGATAAATAAAATTGACAAACCATTAGCCAGACTCATCAAGAAGCAAAGAGAGAAAAATCAAATCAATACAATTAGAAATGAAAATGGAGAGATCACAACAAACAACACAGAAATACAAAGGATCATAAGAGACTACTATCAGCAGTTGTATGCCAATAAAATGGACAACGTGGAAGAAATGGACAAATTCTTAGAAAAGTACAATTTTCCAAAACTGAACCAGGAAGAAATAGAAAATCTTAACAGACCCATCACAAGCACGGAAATTGAAACTGTAATCAGAAATCTTCCAGCAAACAAAAGCCCAGGTCCAGACAGCTTCACAGTTGAATTCTACCAAAAATTTCGAGAAGAGCTAGCTAACACCTATCCTACTCAAACTCTTCCAGAAAATTGCAGAGGAAGGTAAACTTCCAAACTCATTCTATGAGGCCACCATCACCCTAATACCAAAACCTGACAAAGATGTCACAAAAAAAGAAAACTACAGGCCAATATCACTGATGAACATAGATGCAAAAATCCTCAACAAAATTCTAGCAATCAGAATCCAACAACACATTAAAAAGATTATACACCATGACCAAGTGGGCTTTATCCCAGGGATGCAAGGATTCTTCAATATCCACAAATCAATCAATGTAATTCACCACATTAACAAATTGAAAGATAAAAACCATATGATTATCTCAATAGATGCAGAGAAGGCCTTTGACAAAATTCAACATCCATTTATGATAAAAACTCTCCAGAAAGCAGGAATAGAAGGAACATACCTCAACATAATAAAAGCTATATATGACAAACCCACAGCAAACATTATCCTCAATGGTGAAAAATTGAAAGCATTTCTCCTAAAGTCAGGAACAAGACAAGGGTGCCCACTTTCACCGCTACTATTCAACATAGTTCTGGAAGTTTTGGCCACAGCAATCAGAGCAGAAAAAGAAATAAAAGGAATCCAAATTGGAAAAGAAGAAGTAAAACTCTCACTGTTTGCAGATGACATGATCCTCTACATGGAAAACCCTAAAGACTCCACCAGAAAATTACTAGAGCTAATCAGTAATATAGTAAAGTTGCAGGATATAAAATCAACACACAGAAATCCCTTGCATTCCTATACACGAATAATGAGAAAGTAGAAAAAGAAATTAAGGAAACAATTCCATTCACCACTGCAATGAAAAGAATAAAATACTTAGGACTATATCTACCTAAAGAAACTAAAGACCTATATATAGAAAACTATAAAACACTGATGAAAGAAATCAAAGAGGACACTAATAGATGGAGAAATATACCATGTTCATGGATTGGAAGAATCAATATAGTGAAAATGAGTATACTACCCAAAGCAATTTACAAATTCAATGCAATCCCTATCAAGCTACCAGTGATATTTTTCACAGAACTAGAACAAATAATTTCAAGATTTGTATGGAAATACAAAAAACCTCGAATTGCCAAAGCAATCTTGAGAAAGAAGAATGGAACTGGAGGAATCAACTTGCCGGACTTCAGGCTCTACTACAAAGCCACAGTCATCAAAACAGTATGGTACTGGCACAAAGACAGACATATAGATCAATGGAACAAAATAGAAAGCCCAGAGATAAATCCACACACATATGGACACCTTATCTTTGACAAAGAAGGCAAGAATATACAATGGAGTAAAGACAATCTCTTTAACAAGTGGTGCTGGGAAAACTGGTCAACCACTTGTAAAAGAATGAAACTAGATCACTTTCTAACACTGTACACAAAAATAAACTCAAAATGGATTAAAGATCTAAATGTAAGATCAGAAACTATAAAACTCCTAGAGGAGAACATAGGCAAAACACTCTCTGACATAAATCACAGCAGGATCCTCTATGATCCACCTCCCAGAATTCTGGAAATAAAAGCAAAAATAAACAAATGGGATCTAATTAAAATTAAAAGCTTCTGCACAACAAAGGAAAATATAAGCAAGGTGAAAAGACAGCCTTCTGAATGGGAGAAAATAATAGCAAATGAAGCAACTGACAAACAACTAATCTCAAAAATATACAAGCAACTTATGCAGCTCAATTCCAGAAAAATAAATGACCCAATCAAAAAATGGGCCAAAGAACTAAATAGACATTTCTCCAAAGAAGACATACGGATGGCTAACAAACACATGAAAAGATGCTCAACATCACTCATTATTAGAGAAATGCAAATCAAAACCACAATGAGGTACCACTTCACACCAGTCAGAATGGCTGCGATCCAAAAATCTGCAAGCAGTAAATGCTGGAGAGGGTGTGGAGAAAAGGGAACCCTCCTACACGGTTGGTGGGAATGCAAACTAGTACAGCCACTATGGAGAACAGTGTGGAGATTCCTTTAAAAATTGCAAATAGAACTACCTTATGACCCAGCAATCCCACTTCTGGGCATACACACTGAGGAAACCAGAATTGAAAGAGACACATGTACCCCAATGTTCATCGCAGCACTGTTTATAATAGCCAGGACATGGAAACAACCTAGATGTCCATCAGCAGATGAATGGATAAGAAAGCTGTGGTACATATACACAATGGAGTATTACTCAGCCGTTAAAAAGAACTCATTTGAATCAGTTCTGATGAGATGGATGAAACTGGAGCCAATTATACAGAGTGAAGTAAGCCAGAAAGAAAAATACCAATACAGTATACTAACACATATATATGGAATTTAGAAAGATGGCAATGACGACCCTGTATGCAAGACAGCAAAAAAGACACAGATGTGTATAACGGACTTTTGGACTCAGAGGGAGAGGGAGAGGGTGGGATGATTTGGAAGAATGGCATTCTAACATGTATACTATCATGTAAGAATTGAATCGCCAGTCTATGTCTGACGCAGAATACAGCATGCTTGGGGCTGGTGCATGGGGATGACCCAGAGAGATGTTATGGGGAGGGAGGTGGGAGGGGGGTTCATGTTTGGGAACGCATGTAAGAATTGAATATTTTTAAATTTTAAAAAAAAAAATAAAAATAAAATAAAAATAAGCTTCACTATGTTTGTCAAGATGCTAACTTCTCCCATAAGAATACAGAGTAGCAAATAGGAGTAAGGAGAAGAGAGACTCAAAATTTCATCAATAAGTTTGAGTCCCCAGCTACAGAAATCACATATACTTCTTTACTGCTTCATCATCACCTTTAATCACAAAGTCTACTGATGCTTAATGAATAGACTGAGATCACAAACCACCATGAACACAGGCGGTATCCCAGAACTTTCTCATGACTCAGGACTGTTGAGTTGGCAGCAACTGTGTTGTATTAGCAGCATCTGAACACTAAATGGTAAAATGACTTTCAGGTAGCTTCTGAATGATTAAGTAATGCGGGAAAGTCGCAAGCACAGAGAGTAATTAACGCTGAAGAGCAACAGGCACACTTCCCTGGGAAACGGTAGCGGTGGGGAGTCCAGCACAGTGAGTGGCTATCAGGGAAGGATTACTCTGGGAGCAAAGCCAGAAGCCAGACTCTAGTATAGGCCTGTAAACAACTAATGCTTCAAATAATTAACTGCCTTTGTCTAGTGTGCAAAGTATTTTTGGTTCTATATTGCATTGGAAAGGGAAATGTCCTCTTCCATGTTATTATCTGACCCATTTCTGCCCACTTTCCTGCTAGTTACAACCCCTCCTGAGGGTGGCAGGTCACCATCTGCTGAGTCAGAGCCCAGATACTCACTGAGCCATGTTTACACAGTGGCTGAAGTCATTGGGCCTTCACGTCAACACTATGTAGTGTAACATTCTCGTCTCTTTTCTATGGCAAATTTCAACTTTTTCTCTCTGCATCTCCACCTGTGTCATCAGTTGGGCAAGGGCAATCTCTGAATCTACAAACATTTTTTCCCTAATGAACCAAAGGAACCAAAACTAGATTATGGAGGAAGTGCTCTCTCTACTTCCTGACTAAGTGTACCAATCAGGGCCCTGCAATTGCAGCATTACCAGAGGGCCCTGCAATTGCAGATTATTGAAAGTTCTTGGCATAGGTAACAATAAACTTGCATTTTGATTTGTTATTTCTTATGCATAGCTCCCACTTTTTAAAAACTTGAGGGGAGGAGACATGCTCAGTAAGGCATATTTTGGACACTATAGAATCTGTATCCCTAAAATCATTATAATAATACATCACAAATAGTCTTCACAGCTTCAGTCATGTGATCATTCTAGTCATAACCAAAAATCACTATAAATAACATAATATTTTAATGTATAAAATCAATCTAGATATTTCAAGTGGTAATCCTAATTTAAACATACACAATTTTTTTTAAATCCCAATTTTGAAATATGTCATGTGTGCCCAGAAATATTTTATATCCTCCAATTTTGAGTATGACAGTAAGAATATCTAAAGATCTAGGATTTCAATAAGATTGAATTATTAATCATTTTAAAGTGAGTTCCATAGCAACCTTTTATAGAATTACATAGATGAGAACACTTAAAATAAGGTCTGAAAACAAACTCAAGTTACTCTAAGTTAAAAAGAAATTTGTTGTCACAGAGATGAAAAGTACAAAGACAGAACTGACTCCAGAACTTTGCAAGGCAGTCACTCAAAGAATGTCATTAGGATCTATCTCCATCTCTCAATTCCCTTTTTTCTGGCATACCTTCTTCCCCTGTAAGATATCTACAAGCAAATTAGACTCAGAAATCACAACAGAATGAAATTGTCCCTTAGTGATAGCAGAAACCCCATGGCTGCTCTTCAATAGGCCCTGATTAAGTCATATACCTATCTCTGAAATAATTTCTGTGACTTATTTGGACCTTGGTCATTACTCAGACCTGGGCAACACAGACTGAGGGAATGAGTGATTTCCCTTTTAAAAAGTCAGTTTTACAGTTAACAGGAAAAGGAATGAGGTTGACCAAGATAGAAACAAACAAATATCTTTTCCCTGAAGTTTTCTCTATAATAGAGAAATTTTAACAGACTCTGTGACCCTGATAATGAAACACATGCATAAATTCACATGTCAAAAATGTTCCCCAAATATAAGAAATCCAATTTGACATTTGAAATTACTGAGAGTGTAATTATCATATAAGCTAGTGTGCTCACCCATGCAGAGATCTTTCCCCTCCTCTCCAACTTCTTACTACCATTTAAACTGTCTCTTTTGATGACTCCAACTTGATGGAGACATGTATTTATCATAAATTCAAGTTTTAGACAGGCATAAAGGGAGAAATGAATTCTGCATGTTCTATATAATTTATTCATGATTATAGATGTTAGAAGTTTAAAATTAGAAATTATCTAAGCATTACTGCTTTCTATGTTGTAAAAAGATTTTTAAATGCTGCCTTGGAATAGATCATTACTTTGAAAAATACATATCTAAACTCTTCATAGGTCCCCCAGTTTAGCTATACAAATGGTAAAGAAAATAGGGTTTCCATTATCTCATTTCAGTTGTTACCTTATGGATTTGCTATAGGCTGAACAAAAATTTTCATTGAGCTATAGAAAGATTTTGGTTGGCTTTTCAGAGTTCACTTTGGGTACTGTATAAAACTGAAGAACAAAGCCATTGTGAATCATATTTCTGCCTTCATTATAAAGAATAATAGGATATTTAAAAGACCTACACCAAGTCATTAAATTCAGAGCATTCCTCTTCCTCTCTCCCTTGCCTGTGACAGACATCATGAACTAATCAATGTACTCCTTACACCTTTCTCAAAATAGCACTTCAGACAGCTACCATAAACACAGGAAGGCCTGAAAACAAAATTATTTACCAATTTTGTCCTTAAAAAATGTTTACTAAGCCAACCAACAAGAATTGAAAAATCATCCTATGTTTTATCAATGACTCTATCTGGATTGTTCTTCCAATCCTGGATCTTTGGAGCTTAGTTTCCTTGGAATTATATCTACCTGTATCTTTAAGCATAAACAATATCAATAGCTACCTAAGACTCTAGAGTTATTGGAATGTTCCATGAATCTGTCTAATTCCATCCAGAAAGCAATGTGAAATAGCCAGGAACAGCATTCAGAAGTGTTAGGGACTCTTACTTCCTGGCCACTAGAATAGAATACCTAAAGTATCTCCATCAGAGTGGGTCCCTGGGAGTGTCTAAGGAACCAGAGAGCTCAGGAATAGGCTTTGCTTTGCATAACCCCAAACATTGGCTCCAAAGATGGTTATATTCTCCAGGATTCCCTCAATGCAGAAGACTTCCTCTAGTCACTTCCCCAAATGAAGTCTTTCTTCAAAGAATCATTCATTTACCCAACTCAGTTTGCTTTTGAAATAACTGCAAAGATCTGTTTCTTTGAGATTGCAATCCGTCTGCTTCTTTTTTAATGTTCTCTTTGGTTGCCTTGATAAGAAAGCAAGGCAATGAATAAAATAATAAATAATTAGAAAAGTGTGATTTATTTGATATAAATGTGCTCACCCATGGAATGGCTGTATGGCTTTGACATCATGTTCTGTACATCTGGGCAGAAGTCTGCTTGGGGAGTTAGCTTGAATCCTACCCTCCCTATGTGTGTGGAAGCAAATTCACAGAAATTAATCATTCCGTCTCTGAGGGCAGAAAAGCATTCTGACAATGACATGAACGTTAGTTTCAGCATTGATTCCAGGAGAACCAAGGGATCTTTCTATGAAATGAATTGTTATTAAAATTACAAAACACAATAAGAAATATATCTCATCAAGCAATGTTGTATCTCTCACTTTATGGAATAGTGGTGTTCAGCCAAACAGTTTATAAAGGCAAAGTGTTAAAAATCATGTGTGTTTCCACAGGGAAAGGTCTACCAAATGACCCAAGTGATCAAGGTTTATTGGAAAGCAGTCACAATTATAGCTTGTCTCATGGCATGCACTAAGAATGCTCACAGGAATAGACCTCCCCAGCAACTCATTTTTCTTTGGCAGCACTTTTCTTGTTCAAGATCTTCTTTCTAAGGCCAGGCACAATACTATCTCCATCACCAGAAGATAGAATGAACTCTGGACAATTCTGGAAATTATGTGATTCAATATTCCCCAACATGTCCCCTCAGATTCTTTTTATAAAAGGCACTTATAGTAATCTAACAGCTTAAACTTGTCAAAGCAAGTAAAACTGGAAAGATGGAAAGGGCAAACTTGAGAGAAACCTGAATTACCAAACTACCAGCAGGTACTTTCAACCTGAACAATTCTGAGAATATGATTTGAAGGTGTGTTTATAAATAGCTATCTGTCATCTAGAGAACCCTCTATCAGAAGAAAATATTCTAATTTGCTCCTCTGATTTGACATCAAATTTAAATATTTATTTTAGTTTGGTTGATTTTTAGTGTGCCTAAAAAGTATCAACACATACATTGCAATAGTACACAAAGAAGCTAAGTGAGTTGCCCACAAGTTGATCCGTTGCTAAGACTCTTTGTCTTTTCAAAATATAACTTTTTGTAATAAACTTGATGTCATTTATGCTAATCCAAATGACTCAATCAAATTTCATAGTTAAGATGTAATTAAATTACATTAGATTAGATCATAGACCCTCCTACACAGTACATAAAATATTGCCAGTTAATTAGCCTGGTCAGTCCTTCATTTATCCATCTTGTTGTGTGCAAGTTATTATGCTAACTGCTGTGAAGACTGAAGCATATACTTAAGCAGGTACAATGTATTCAAGACATAGTAAATAACACTAAGACTACAACCTAGTGTTAAAACTTTTGGTGTAGCAAGAGAGACACAAGGAAATTTCTATGAGAGTTTAAAGAAGAGAGAAAATATTTCTATTTGAAGATATTGAGAGAGTAGCAGAATTTGCATTGAAAGATGGGCAGGGTTTTAACAAGCAGACACGGGAGAGATCATTCCAGGGAGAGGAGAAAGTAAGTGGTACAGAAATGGGGTACAGACTGGAGAGAAGCCTAGTTTGGCTGCAAAATAGAGTCGAAGAGAAAAGGTAGTAAACACAGCTCGTGGGGCCAGAGTATGAGCACAGCAAACCAAAGGAATTCCAAGTTAGTTGGTAACAAACAATGGGAGTTGTTTAAAGTATTACACAGAAAGATAATGTCTTATGCTTTGAAGATTAATCTAATAAGATGGAGTAGAGAAACCCTGGATGCCAAGAACTAAGCAAAGACACCATAGACTAGTGCCAAGAGAATAGTTACGAGACTGCAGGTTTCCCTCACAAAAGCCAAGCTCCATGGTGGCAAGAACCATAACGCTTTTGTTATGAGTATACACTCTGGAGTTAAGAGATGCTGAAGAAGTAATGATGGCAGGCCTATGAAACTGACTAACAATGGAAGGAAAGGGAGGTGATTAAGATTTTGAGATTTTAACAGCAATTTTATAATAAATTCAGAAAATCTGAGCATGAGGCATTCATTCAAAAACTATTTTTGAGCCTCTACTACATGCAAGTTCATATAGAATTTTGAAGGCACTGAATCTGAGGTGCTAAGACATATATTCAAGCAGAGATGACCAGCTGTTCAAAATGTGTTTTTACATTCAGTAGAGAAATTTCAGACAAGAAAACATTTTAATGGCCTCTCAGGTACCCAGGACTTTAGTGTGGCTAGATCATATTTCACATCAAAAATTCTTTTTAGCCTCCAAACCACAATGTCTGCTTTAGTAATTTATGACCTTCCATTTTAAAGACAACTGTTTAGAAAACACATTTTGCCTTTCCTTCTTATTCCACAGTGAAAAATTATGATGTAATAAGTCCCATAAAAAATAGATATTATCCATAAGAAATTCAGAACTTAACAGTTTATCAATTATTCTAATTTTCTCTTAATATCCACATTCTAAATATCACAAAAATATAATTTTTGCAAAGTAATGATAATCAATCTCGATGACAGAGGTTGGTGAAAATAAAAGATATAAATTTTTTTTAAGTTTTAACTGGTTTAAGCAAATGAAATTTCAGTATTGTACTAGTTTGGGATATGTCTTTTCAAAAACCGAGACCTTAGGAAATGTTTACATTTATTCTGGTTTTCTTATAAAATACTTGCCATTCATTTTTTAAAGGAAAAGAGGAGCCATATGATTGGTATACACTTATCCCCCAAAACAAGTTAGTAGAGAATATTCAGGGGAATTTTTCTGAAAGTTCCATTTGTAAGGTGAATTCAAACCTAAAGTTAAGTATGATTCTCTTTATTTGAGGGGTTGGGGTAGGACAAAGTTTAAGGGACAAACAAATAACCTTAAGCATATATAATCTACAGATGCCACATACGCATTAGTGACTATTATCTCTTTAAGCCATCTCCTTGGTGTTTGCATACATTCACGTACAGGGTACGTGTGTGTGTGTGTGTGTGTGTGTGTGTGTATACTGTCTGCTTTCTTTCTAAATTTCTTCTAAAGAGTTAGCATCTTATTGCATTATCCATCCTAATTTCAGCTACAACTAATGGACACCTATACCTAGTGACTACTAAATTAATCATTGTAACTGGATTCTAATGATTCTATTTATCTTTTTTATTATGGGTATGGGAAGAACACTCCTCAAATTTAATATAAAACATAAAACAGGTCATTTAGCCTAAAGAGCCTTAAGAGAGCTTCTAAATGTGGGTTCTTTGGGTAACAGCACATTTTTACCTTTTAAGGCATTTGTTTCCCTACTGGTTCATTCTTCAAGATAAATAGCTGTTTCCATATTTTATTGGAAACAGACCATACAAAATTGGATCCAATAAGCAATGTACTCTATCCTTAGAGTACATTATGAACCCATCTATAAGGTACTTGCAGAGTTTAACAAGGAAAGGCAGACGTCTCCTGTTGTATTAAGGCATAAGAAAGTAAAATCATCATGTTTCACATCTCACTGGAGAACTCTGAGAGATACATTTTATTCTCAGGAAATTTAAACATATCATAAAAGCTTAACATATACAAATCAAGATAATCATTCCTTAATTATATCTAATATGGATGACACAGGGAAGAATATATTTTGAGAGACCAACTGTGAAAGGAAAATGTTAATATAAATTTTCCACAAAAGTGTAAATAGTTCAGCAGTCTATCCTGTGAGGTACTTGAAAGAAAATTCTTAACTAAGTAAACAGATGAATTAGTTGTTTAGCAAATGACTGGTATTCTGGGAAAGTACTTGAGTTATGCTTCGGACAAAAGTGAGCCACTCTTCTTGAAAGACCTAAAATACAGCATCCAGGCGACCTCCATTATCCTGCAGAACTAGCACAAAGCTTCCACACTCCAGCTTTCAGCTCTATCACCACGATAACAAGCAACCCTATAAAACTGTCCCTATACCACTGCAAGATTTTAAAAGATAGTGTGGATATTTAAGCTGATTGTATAGAATAGAATCCTTAATAAATTTGAAACTGTTGGCCATTTTAAGGATATTCACCGACTACAATAGAACTTTATATTCTTGCAGCAATAATTGACACAAAAATAGCCTCATGTGGTGACTTTATTCTTACAAGCTTTCTTCGAAAAATGATGCAACAAAATGTTTCACTTCATTTATGCTGTCTTCCTGGCTAATGTGAAATTGCATTAAATCTTTCCTAGGGCCTGGAGTTAGACTGTGGTAGACTTCAATTTTCTAGGTATAAATTTGAAAGAAAACGCAGAACAGAAGATAAAGAGAAAAAAAGAAATAGAACATTAAGTTTAGTAAACATGCACTAGACCATTTTCCCTTAAAATTCATCACTCTTTCTACAGATATTTAGTGAGTCCCAACTCTGCATCAAGTACATATTTTAGCTACTAGGAATACAGAAATAAACCAAACAGAAAAATTTACATTCAACTAGAAGACAAAAGATAAACTAGTAAACAAACACATTTAAAAGAATTTCAGTTAGTGTTTGTGCTCTGAAAAACTGGAGAGCACTCTGATAGTGACTGGTCTGGGTTAGGAGCACAGCTTTAGATTGGACAGGTATTTTTAAGCACTATGGGAAGATGAAGATCTACAAGATGGTTTTAAGAAGGAAAGAAACATCTAATTTACAATTTTAAAGGATCTTATTGGCTGCTGTGCTGGTAGTAGATCATAAGGCTACAAAAGTAAAAAGAAGGTAACCAGTTGCAAAGTTATTGCAGCAACTCAGGAAAGTAATGGCATCCTGGCCTAGTGTTTAGAAAAAAAAAAGATCATCAGAAATAGACCAGTCATACACGTTGGTGGTAGAGCACACATGAATTGCCAATGGATTGTATCTGGAGGTGCTCCGGAGAAGAAAATGACAACCCTCTCCAGTATTCTTGCCTAGGAAACCCCATGGACAGAGGAGTTTGGCGGGCTACAGTCCATGGGGTCTCAAAGAGTTGGACAAAACTGAGTATGACTGAGCATACCTTAGTGGTAGAGCACACATGAATTGCCAAAGGATTGTATTTGGAGGTTAGGTAAGGAGAAGAATCAGTAAAATTTCTTAGTTTATGAATGTGATATGGTGCTGCTTACTGACCCTGAAAAGCCTGGATAGAAGCAGATTAGGGGAAATGGTTCTTGAGGGTTGTCCTGTGGCTCTTGAATTAGGGTAGGATACATTCTGCTATGGTAATAATAACTACAAAATCTCAGGGACTTGTCATCACAAAGATGTATTTCCCGCTCAGCCTACAAGGTCAATGTTCAGGAGTGAGGCTATGCACTGCTGCTGCTGCTGCTGCTGCTGCTGCTGCTGCTGCTGCTAAGTCGCTTCAGTCGTGTCAAACTCTGTGCAACCTCATAGACGGCAGCCCACCAGGCTCCTTTGTCCCTGGGATTCTCCAGGCAAGAACACAGGAGTGGGTTGCCGTTTCCTTCTCCAATGCAGGAAAGTGAAAAGTCAAAGTGAAGTCGCTCAGTCATGTCCAACTCCTAGCGACCCCATGGACTGCAGCCTACCAGGCTCCTCTGTCCATGGGATTTTCCAGCCAAGAGTAGTGGAGTGGGTCATCATTGCCTTCTCCCCTACATGGTCCCTAAAGACCCAGGATGATAGCAGTTCCACCAAGCGGTAGGTGCATTAATTGAGTCACAATGCTTCCTCAGTTGGTAAAGGCAAAGAGAGAGACTAGAGAATTATTCATGGGTTTTCCCTGGAAAACAAATGTTCACATTTCATTGGCCAGAACTAATCTCACAGCCCCACTTAACTTCAAGAGGTCTGGGATATGAGGAGCAAATTGAAACTTCGTTGAGATTTCTGCTTTTGCTATAGACCTGTGGTTTCTGAGATGCCTGTGAGTAATTCTTATTTATTGTCTTCCTTTTGACACCATGTAAATTATTGAGATTTTAGTCAATCAGCAAAAGGGATTTCTTATCAAACCAATCACTAAGAGCTAAGACAATCATGCACTGGCTAACATATTTCTTTGAATCTGAACATTCCAAAATAGTAGGTAACTTAGCTATCAAAGTCTCAACAAAAAAGAGATAACATACTCAACTGAGGAAAATTCAAGGGTGATTTGTAAAGGGCCCTTAAAGCACGCGCGCACACACACATACACACACACACACACCCCACACACCACACACACAAACACTTTTACAGTCCTGAATCCCAAAGAGATAAGAAGAAGCATTTATCAGAACCCAGAAGGAGACCATAACATAGAGAAGACAGCCTATAAAGGAGCAGCAAAATGCTCCTCAAATCAAAAGAAAACTGACCAAGAGGAATCACTTGATATAATTTCTTAACCTCGCTCTCACTGTTTCTCATCTCCAAATGTGACTACAAGTAGCCAAATAGGAAGCTAGAAGACAGAAGAGCCCATGATCTATACGGATTGCTGCACAAGGCAAAAAAAAAAAAAAAAGAACAGGATGAAGACAGGTGAAGAATAAAACAACTGGTGATATACATAGAAGATACCTGACACAGAGAAATCTCTACCTAAGTTTCTCCTACATGAGGCAGTACATATAGTGGATGATCATTCTACTCAGAATCCTGCATGTAGATTCTGTATTTACAGAATGTTTACCTAAAGATTATATGCTACACGCCCAAAGGACAATTAAAACATGCTGAGCACCAAAGAACTGATGCCTTTGAACTGCAGTGCTGGATAAGACTCTTGAGAGTCCACTGGACGGCAAGGAGACCAAACCTGTCAATCCTAAAGGAAATCAGTCCTGAATATTCATTGGAAGGACTGATGCTGAAGCTAAAGCTCCAATACTTTGACCACCTGAGGCAAACAGCTGACTCTTTGGAAAAGACCCTGATGCTGGGAAAGATTGAAGGCAAGAGGAGAAGGGGATGACAGAGAAATGAGATGGTTGGATGGCATCACCAATTCAATGGACATGAGTTTGAGCAAACTCTGGGAAATGGTGAAGGACAGGTAAGCCTGGTGTGCTGCAGTCCATGGGGTCACAAAGAGCCAGACATGACTGAATCACTGAACAACTCAAAGAAAATTTTTTAAGATTTAGAAGTTTTAAAAGATTGAAAAGTTTTTGAGGAATAGGTGTAATTATAGTAATTATATAGTAAATATAGTAATTATAACATTTTAATTACTAAATATCATCCTTATGTTGTAAACAAATGGCATGAATATGAGAAATTACTGGTATACTATTTTAACTTATGATATAAGTGAAACTAGCATTACAAAAATATGTCTAAGTATCATGTAAAATTCAACTGTAGTCATAGTTTTTATCTTCCCTTAAAATTATGGTTTCAACCACTTATGCATGTGTTCAGGCTCCAATATGAAATTTTTATTTAACTTAATATAAATATGGAAAAATTTAATGCAAGTTAACATATACACCAATATATTCCATAGAGTCCATGTAATGTATACAAACATACATATATATATGATTAGAAGAATTATTAACAAAATATTGGTATTTGTTCTTGAGCAATGATTGCTGTAAGAATAAAATGTATATGAATATTTCAGTGTTCTTTAGTATGTCATAATGCCAACTATCAGACAAACTCATTGAAACAGACTATACTGGAGGCCAAATAGAAAATCGCTGAGATAATATGAGCAAGAATTGAACTAAGCCATGGAAATGGAAATTGGAGAGCCTGAGGTAGCAAACGGTAAGGGAACCTCCAAAAAATATTACGAAGAAATCATTTATAGTCAGCGATTCATTAAATGTAATAATGGATATCAAGGGATATGTAAGAGATCAACATCTAAGATGATACACAATGCTGCATTACTCTGTGATCAAGTTATTTTTATACAATATGATTGTGAAATGCCTGTGGAGCATCCAAGTGGAAATGTGAAAGAAGCAATTGTTTTAGTTCACAGCCAGGCAGCTAAATATATTAGATTCAAATATTAATATGTGATCAGCTCCTTCTCCATTCTGACCTCTCTAATGAACTTCTGAAATTTAAATACTTTAAGATATTTATTGTTTTTATTAAAAGGTTAATGATTATAGCTTAAATATGTAAATACTATATGTGTTGAAGAATGGGTTCTAGCTTATGGTGGATTCAGGCATTATTCATCTTTTACTTCCTTTTGCTGTTTCAAACCAGCAGTTCAAAGAGAGAGCATTTAGATGCTAATGCTCAGATACCAGGTTTATAGTCTATAGTCCCTGACCCCATATCTCACACAGCATCTTGGTTTGAGTCAGTCATAGGTCTGCAGAATCAAAGTCCTGTCACCAAAGTACCCCTGGTCATTAGTCAGTCAAGGAGGTGATGGTATCATTCTTCAAATTTCTAACAGCCAAGGAGAGTAGGTGAAGTGAGGTGGGCCAGATCTCAGGCATGGAGAGAGATGAGATGGGTGAAAGTCATTGTTCCATAAATTCATAACATAACAGGCATTGATTGCCAGGAGTTAGGATTATAACTAACAGACTCTTTGAGGTAGGTGATAAATCTCATCAAATAAACCTAACAGACACACATAGAACATTCGATAACAACAGCAGTAGAATACACAATCTCCTCAAGGTAAATGGAACATTCTCCAGGACAGATCACAAATTAAATCACAAATATGTCTTTAAAAATTGTAGTATATTGAAATCATATCAAGCACTTTTTCGACCACAACAGTATGAAACTAAAAAACAATTGCAAGAAAAAAACTGGAAAATTGACAAATATGTGGTGATTTATGTTCCTGAAAAAATCAAAAAGTAAATAATATTATATCTTGAAACTAAGGCAAACGGAAACCCAATGAACCAAAACCTATGTAATTCTGCAAAAAGAGTTCTAAGAAGGAAGTGATAAATGCCCGCAATTTAAAAAACAATAATAAAAATCTCAAATGAACACCCTAACCAAACACCTCAAGGACAAACTAAGCCCAAGTGAGTAGGAAAAAGAAAGTCACAGCAGAAGTAAATGAAATAGAGACTCAAAAGATAATTTAAAAGATCAATGAAACAAAAAATTATTTTTTAAACATAAATAAAATCGACAAAACTGCACTTAGAGATAGAGAGAAAATACGCAAATAAAAGGAGGAAACATTATAACTGATAATTCAAAAATAGTAAGGATTATAAAAAGCTACCATAAAAAATTACATGCTAACAAATTAGATAACCTAGAAGGGATGGATAAATTCCTAGGAACATAAAATCTACCAAGACTGAACCATGAAGAAACAGAAAATCCGAACAGACCAATTACTTATAAGCAGATTGAATCAATAATCAAAAACTCCCAAACAAACAAAAGTCTAGGACCAGATGGCTTCACTGTTAATTCTACCAAACATTTAAAAAAGAATTAATACCAATCCTTCTCAAACTCTTCCAAAAAATAGAAGAGAAGGGAACACTTCCAGACTCATTTTATGAGGCCAGAATTACCCTTACAACAAAGCCAGACAAAGACACTACCAAAAACTAGGACAAAATCCCAAATGAACATAGATGCAAAAATTCTCAACAAAATGTTAGCAAGCAAAATTCAGCAGTACATTAAAAAGATCATATACCATGATTAAATGAGGTTTGTTCCGGGGATGAAAGGACAGTTCAACATCCACAAATCAATCAATATGATACACTATGTTAACAAAATGAAGGATAAAAATTGTATGATAATTTCAATGGATGCAGAAAAGCATTTGACAAAATTTAACATGCTTTTATGATTTTAACAAAACTCTCAACAAGCTGACTATATTGATAGAAGGAACATAACTCAACATAATTAAATATGTATTCAGCAAGCCCACATCCAACATCATACTCAACGGTGAAAAGCTGAAAGCTTTTCCTCAAGATCAGGATCAAGTCAAGGATTTCCAGTCTTACCACTTTTTTTTTTCAATATTAGTACTAGAATACCTAGCCAGAAAAACCAGGCAAAACAAAGAAATTAAAGGCATCCAAATCTAAGAGGAAGAATTTAAACTGTCTCTGTTTGCAGATGACATGATACTATATATAGAAAACTCTAAATATTCAACAATAATAAAATCTTGTTAAAACTAATAAATCATTAAAGTTGTAGGATACAAAATCAATATTAAAAATCTGCTACATTTCATTACACTAACAATAAACTATTGCAAATAGAAATTAAGAAACAATCTCATTTACAATAGCATCAGTTCAGTTCAGTTCAGTCACTCAGTTGTGTCCAACTCTTTGTGACCCCATGAATCGCAGCACACCAGGCCTCCCTGTCCATCACCATCTCCCGGAGTTCACTCAGACTCACGTTCATCGAGTCAGTGATGCCATCCAGCCATCTCATCCTGGGTCATCCCCTTCTCCTGCTCCCAATCCCTCCCAGCATCAGAGTCTTTTCCAATGAGTCAACTCTTCTTATGAGGTGTCCAAAGTACTGGAGCTTCAGCTTTAGCATCATTCCTCCCAAAGAAATGTCAGGGCTGATCTCCTTCAGAATGGACTGGTTGGATCTCCTTGCAGTCCAAGGGACTCTCAAGAGTCTTCTCCAACACCACATTTCAAACGCATCAATTCTTCGGCGCTCAGCCTTCTTCACAGTCCAACTCTCACATCCATACATGACCACAGGAAAAACCATAGCCTTGACTAGGCGGACCTTAGTCAAGAAGGATAAAATTACTTAAGAATAAATTTGGGGCTTCCCATGCCGCTCAGTCCAGTACTCTTGCCAGTAAAATCCCATGGACGGAGGAGCCTGGTGGGCTACAGTCCATGGGGTCGCAAAGAGTTGGACACGACTGAGCGACTTCACTTTCACTTTTCACTTTCATGCATTGGAGAAGGAAATGGCAACCCACTCCAGAATTCTTACCTGGAGAATCCCAGGGACGGAGGAGCCTGGTGGGCTGCCGTCTATGGGGTCGCACAGAGTCGAACACGACTGACACGACTTAGCAGCAGCAGCAGCAGCAACATATCGCTCAGTGGGTGAAGAATTCGCCTGAAATGCAGGAAATGCAGGAGAGATGGATTCAATCCCTGGGTGAGGAAGATCCCCTAGAGGAGGGCATAGCAACCACTGGAGTATTCTTGCCTGGAGAATCGCATGGGAAGAGAAGCCTTAAGGGCTACAGTCCATAGGGTCACAAAGAGTAGGACATGATTGAACTGACTTAGCATACAAGCAAGAACAAATTTAAACAAGGAGGTGAAAGATCTGTACCCTGGAAACTGAAAGGCCTTAATGAAAGAAATTGAAGAGACACAAATGAATGGAGAGACATTCCATATTCATGAGTCAAAAGAATTAGTATTGTGAAAATGTCCACACTAGCCAAAGTGAGATACAAATTTAGTGCAACCCTAATCAAAATTTCAATGGCATTTTTCACATAAATGTTTAATAGAAAACCAATCCTAAAATGTGTGTAGAACCACAATGACTCTGAATAGCCAAAACAATCTTTGAAAAAGAACAAAGCTAGAGACATCACAGTTTTTTATTTCAAACTATAGAATATGGCTATAGTAATCATAACAGTATGTTACTGGCATAAAAACAGACACATAGATTAATGGAACAGAATAGAGTCCAGAAATAATCCCATGTATAGATGGTCTTTTAATTTTCAACAAAGGAGCCAATAATATACAACAGGAAAAGAACAGTCCTTTCAATATATGGTGCTGGAAAAAACAACAGCCACATGCCAAAGAATGAAGCTGGACCACTATATCACACCACATAAAAATCAACTCGAAAAAAAGATTAACAGACTTGTATGTGAGATCTGAAACCATAAAAATCCTAAAAGAAAACACAGGGAGTAAGCCTCCTGACATTGATCTTGGTGATGAATTTTTTGGATTTGATACCAAAAACAAGGACAACAAATGCAAAAATAAATGAGTAGGACTGCATCAAACTAAAAGCTTCTGCTCAGCAAAGTAAACCATCAACCAAATGAAAAGGCAGCTATGGAATGGGATAAAATATTTTCAAACCACATATCTGATAGGGGTTACTATCCAAAACATATAAGGAACCCATACAACTCAACAACAAAAATAAATAACCCAGTTTAAAAATGGGTAAAGAACCTGATAGTCATTTTCCAAAGGCATACAAATGGCCAACAGGTACATGAAAATGTGTTCAACGACACTAGTTATCAGAGAAGTTGAAATCAAAAACACAATGACAGAATCAGGGAAAGATGGCGGAGGAATAGGACGGGAAGACCACTTTCTCCCTCACAAATTCCTCAAAAGAACATTTCAAACTCCACAAAACAACTTCTGTAGGCTGGCAGAGGACATCAGGCAACCAGAAAAGCAGACCATTGTCTTCAAAAACAGGTAGGAAAAAATATAAAAGACGAAAAAGGAGACAAAGGAGGCGGGGAGGGAGCTCCGTCCCGGGAAGGGAAGCTCATCCCAGGAAGGGGATTTTAAGAAGAGAGGTTTCCAAACACCAGAAAACACTCTCCCTGCCGAGTCTGTGGCGAGCCTTGGAAACACAGAGGGCAACATAACAGGAAGGAAAAATAGATAAATAATTAAAACCAACAGATTACAAGCCCAACAGTAACTCCCCCAGCGGAAAAGCAGCACAGACGCCTGCATCCGCCACTGGGAAGCGGGGGCAGGGCAGGGACGCGCGGGAGGCGCGGGCTGCAGAGCTTTGTAAGAATCGGGCAGGAACGCCCCACGCGCAACCAGAACGATCTAACTTGGGGTAGCAAACCAGACTGTGGGATAGCTACCGCACGAAAAGCTCGAACATAAGACACTGCCAGGACCGAGCACAGAACAAAGGACGGAACGGAAAAAGCCGGCTGCAGACCATCCCCCGCCGGGGACAGGCAGCCAGAGCCATAAGGACTGGAAAGGGGCAATTGCAGACCTGGAGAGACTTTACTTACCTAACTGCAAGCAGGCTTCTTTGCTAAGACTTCTGGGGGTGCTGGACAGTCACAATCTGCCTCACGGGGGGCGCCAGCGGTCCACCCAGAAAGCTGAGCAGCAGTGGCAGAAAAGGTAACAAGCTGCGGTGATCGCGCTAGCCAAACTCCTGAGCTACTCGGACCTGGGAAGGGCACAAAGCGCAGTCCCAGCCGAATTTGTGCCTCTGAGGGCTGCCTGAGCGCCGAACCTGAGCGGCTTGGACTGGGGAAGTGCACGCAGCCTAGGGCCGGCCCCAGACGGTTCCTGGCTGAGCATCGTAGAGCCGGAGGGGTTTGTGCGCCGCGAGAAGGGACAGGTCAAGCGGGGCTGAGACACTGTGTGCACACGACGGCGCTATATGTTTGCAGCATCCCCCCTCCCCACAGCGCGACTGAACTAGTGAGCCTAAAAAACCAGCAAACAGAAGAAGTTAAACAGAGGGAACCACCTTGGAAGTGATCCCACATGGCCCACAACATCAGAGAAGGGCTAGAAATATTTTTACTATTTGTAAATCGTTCCTTTTTTGGTTTGTTTGTTTGTCTGTTTTTTGTTTTTTGTTTCTTTTTTCTTTTTTTTCTAACTTTTTTTAAAATTGTTAAGTCTTCTATTTCTCCTCTAATTTTTATTTCTATAACCTACTATTACTATTTTTAAAAAAAAGACTTTTTTTTTTTTTAAGGCAAACACCATATATAGTCTTTGGATGGTTGTTGGTGGTTTTGTTTGTTTGTTTGTTTCTTTGTTTTTAATAATTCTTGTTTTTTTTTCTTTCTTCCTTTTTCCTTCTGCTTTTCTTTAATATTATATCTTTGAAAATCCAACCTCTACTCTAGATTTTTAATCTTTGCTCTTAGGTTTTCGTTGTCAATTTTGTACATTTAAAAACCCAAACTTCACTACCCAAGTTTACCTGAGAGCGAGATTACTGGCTTGACCACTCTCTCCTCCTCTGGACTCTCCTTTCTCTCCACCAGGTGGCCTCTGTCTCTTTTCTCCCCCATCTCTTCTCTATCCAACTCTGTGAATCTCTGTGTGTTCCAGACGGTGGAGAACACCTAAGGAACTGGTTACTGGCAGGATTTGTCTCTCTCCTTCTCATTCCTCTCTCTTATCCTCCTGGTCACCTCTGTCTACTTCCTCCCTCTCCTCTTCCCCGTATAACTCTGTAAATACTTCTGAGCGGTCCAGACTATAGAGCGCACATAAGGAAGTGACTACTGGCTAGCTTGCTCTCTCCTCTTTTGATCTCACTGCATCTCATTCCAGTTACCTCTAACTACCCCCTCCATCTTCTCTTCTCCTTGTAACTCAGTGAACCTCTCTGAGTGTCCCTCAATGTGGAGAAACTTTTCATGTTTAACCTAGATGTTTTATCATCGGTGCTGAATAGATGGAGAAGTCTAGAGGCTACTGTAAAAAGAAAACTGAAAACCAGAAGCAGGAGGCTTAAATCCAAAGCCTGAAAACATTAGAGAACTCTTGAATTCAGGGAACATTAAGCAATAGGAGCTCATCAAATGCCTTCATACCTACACCAAAACCAAGCTCCACCCAAAAGCCAACAAGTTCCAAAACAAGAAATACCACGCAAATTCTCCAGCAACATAGGAACACTCCCCTGAGCTTCAATATACAGGCAGCTCAAAATTATCCCAAACCTTTGATGTCTCATAACACATTACGGGTCACTCCACTGCACTCCAGAGAGAAGAAACCCAGCTCCACCCACCAGAACTCCAACACAAGCCTCCCTAACCAGGAAACCTTGACAAGCCACTGATAGAACCCCACCCACAGTGAGGAAGCTCCATAATAAAGAGAACTCCACAAATTCCCAGAATATAAAAAGGCCACCCCAAATGCAGCAATATAACCAAGATGAAGAGACAGAGGAATACACAGCAGGTAAAGGAACAGGAGAGTTGCCCACCAAACCAAACAAAAGAGGAAGAAGTAGGGAATCTATCGGAGAAGGAATTCCAAATATTGATAGTGAAAATGATCCAAAATCTTGAAATCAAAATGGAATCACAGATAAATAGCCTAGAGACAAGGATTGAGAAGATGCAAGAAAGGTTTAACAAGGACCTAGAAGAAATAAAAAAGAGTCAAAATATAATGAATAACGCAATAAATGAGATCAGAAACACTCTGGAGGCAACAAATAGTAGAATAACGGAGGCAGAAGATAGGATGAGTGAAATAGAAGATAGAATGGTAGAAATAAATGAATCAGAGAGGAAACAAGAAAAAAGAATTAAAAGAAACGAGGACAATCTCAGAGACCTCCAAGACAATATGAAATGCTCCAACATTCGAATTACAGGAGTCCCAGAAGAAGAAGACAGAAAGAAAGATCATGAGAAAATCCTTGAGGAGATAATAGTTGAAAACTTCCCTAAAATGGGGAAGGAAATAATCACCCAAGTCCAAGAAACACAGAGAGTTCCAAATAAGATAAACCCAAGGCGAAACACCCCAAGACACATATTAATCAAATTAACAAAGATCAAACACAAAGAACAAATATTAAAAGCAGCAAGGGAAAAACAACAAATAACACACAAGGGGATTCCCATAAGGATAACAGCTGATCTTTCAATAGAAACTCTTCAGGCCAGGAGGGAATGGCAAGACATACTTAAAGTGATGAAAGACAATAACCTACAGCCCAGATTACTGTACCCAGCAAGGATCTCATTCAAATACGAAGGAGAAATCAAAAGCTTTACAGACAAGCAAAAGCTGAGAGAATTCAGCACCACCAAACCAGCTCTCCAACAAATTCTAAAAGGGTGTATAAACCCGAACCCCAAACAATAAAGTAAATGGTAACGGGATCATACTTATCAATAATTACCTTAAACATAAATGGGTTGAACGCCCCAACCAAAAGACAAAGACTGGCCGAATGGATACAAAAACAAGACCCCTCTATATGCTGCTTACAAGAGACCCACCTCAAAACAAGGGACACATACAGACTGAAAGTGAAGGGCTGGAAAAAGATATACCACGCAAATAGAGACCAAAAGAAAGCAGGAGTGGCAATACTCATATCTGATAAAATAGACTTTAAAACAAAGGCTGTGAAAAGAGACAAAGAAGGCCACTACATAATGATCAAAGGAACAATCCAAGAAGAAGATATAACAATTATAAATATATATGCACCCAATATAGGAGCACCACAATATGTAAAACAAATGCTAACAAGCATGAAAGGGGAAATCAACAATAACACAATAATAGTGGGAGACTTTAATACCCCACTCACACCTATGGACAGATCAACTAAACAGAAAATTAACAAAGAAATGCAAACTTTAAATGATACATTAGATCAGTCAGACCTAATTGATATCTATAGGACGTTTCACCCCAATACAATGAATTTCACCTTTTTTTCAAGTGCTCATGGAACCTTCTCCAGGATAGATCACATCCTGGGCCATAAATCTAAACTTCATAAATTCAAAAAAATCGAAATCATTCCAAGCATCTTTTCTGACCATAATGCATTAAGATTAGATCTCAATTACAGGAGAAAAACTATTAAAAATCCCAACATGTGGAGGTTGAACAACACACTTCTGAATAACCAACAAATCACAGAAGAAATCAAAAAAGAAATCAAAATATGCATAGAAACGAATGAAAATGAAAACACAACAACCCAAAACCTGTGGGACACTATAAAAGCAGTGCTAAGAGGAAAGTTCATAGCAATACAGGCATACCTCAAGAAACAAGAAAAAAGTCAAATAAATAACCTAACTCTACAACTAAAGCAACTAGAAAAGGAAGAATTGGAGAACCCCAGAGTTAGTAGAAGGAAAGAAATCTTAAACATTAGGGCAGAAATAAATGCAAAAGAAACAAAAGAGACCATAGCAAAAATCAACAAAGACAAAAGCTGATTCTTTGAAAGGATAAATAAAATTGACAAACCATTAGCCAGACTCATCAAGAAGCAAAGAGAGAAAAATCAAATCAATACAATTAGAAATGAAAATGGAGAGATCACAACAGACAACACAGAAATACAAAGGATCTTAAGAGACTACTATCAGCAGTTGTATGCCAATAAAATGGACAACGTGGAAGAAATGGACAAATTCTTAGAAAAGTACAATTTTCCAGGAAGAAATAGAAAATCTTACAGACCCATCACAAGCACGGAAATTGAAACTGTAATCAGAAATCTTCCAGCAAACAAAAGCCCAGGTCCAGACGACTTCACAGCTGAATTCTACCAAAAATTTCGAGAAGAGCTAACACCTATCCTACTCAAACTCTTCCAGAAAATTGCAGAGGAAGGTCAACTTCCAAACTCATTCTATGAGGCCACCATCACCCTAATACCAAAACCTGACAAAGATGTCACAAAAAAAGAAAACTACAGGCCAATATCACTGATGAACATAGATGCAAAAATCCTCAACAAAATTCTAGCAATCAGAATCCAACAACACATTAAAAAGATCATACACCATGACCAAGTGGGCTTTATCCCAGAGATGCAAGGATTCTTCAATATCCGCAAATCAATCAATGTAATTCACCACATTAACAAATTGAAAGATAAAAACCATATGATTATCTCAATAGATGCAGAGAAGGCCTTTGACAAAATTCAACATCCATTTATGATAAAAACTCTCCAGAAAGCAGGAATAGAAGGAACATACCTCAACATAATAAAAGCTATATATGACAAACCCACAGCAAACATTATCCTCAATGGTGAAAAATTGAAAGCATTTCCCCTAAAGTCAGGAACAAGACAAGGGTGTCCACTTTCACCGCTACTATTCAACATAGTTCTGGAAGTTTTGGCCACAGCAATCAGAGCAGAAAAAGAAATAAAAGGAATCCAAATTGGAAAAGAAGAAGTAAAACTCTCACTGTTTGCAGATGACATGATCCTCTACATGGAAAACCCTAAAGACTCCACCAGAAAATTACTAGAGCTAATCAATGAATATAGTAAAGTTGCAGGATATAAAATCAACACACAGAAATCCCTTGCATTCCTATACACGAATAATGAGAACGTAGAAAAAGAAATTAAGGAAACAATTCCATTCACCATTGCAACGAAAAGAATAAAATACTTAGGAATACATCTACCTAAAGAAACTAAAGACCTATATATAGAAAACTATAAAACACTGATGAAAGAAATCAAAGAGGACACTAATAGATGGAGAAATATACCATGTTCATGGATCAGAAGAATCAATATAGTGAAAATGAGTATACTACCCAAAGCAATTTACAAATTCAATGCAATCCCTATCAAGCTACCAGCCATATTTTTCACAGAAGTAGAACAAATAATTTCAAGATTTGTATGGAAATACAAAAAACCTCGAATAGCCAAAGCAATCTTGAGAAAAAAGAATGGAACTGGAGGAATCAACTTGCCTGACTTCAGGCTCTACTACAAAGCCACAGTCATCAAGACAGTATGGTACTGGCACAAAGACAGACATATAGATCAATGGAACAAAATAGAAAGCCCAGAGATAAATCCACACACCTATGGGCACCTTATCTTTGACAAAGAAGGCAAGAATATACAATGGAGTAAAGACAATCTCTTTAACAAGTGGTGCTGGGAAAACTGGTCAACCACTTGTAAAAGAATGAAACTAGATCACTTTCTAACACCGCACAGAAAAATAAACTCAAAATGGATTAAAGATCTAAATGTAAGATCAGAAACTATAAAACTCCTAGAGGAGAACATAGGCAAAACACTCTCAGACATAAATCACAGCAGGATCCTCTATGATCTACCTCCCAGAATTCTGGAAATAAAAGCAAAAATAAACAAATGGGATCTAATTAAAATTAAAAGCTTCTGCACAACAAAGGAAAATATAAGCAAGGTGAAAAGACAGCCTTCTGAATGGGAGAAAATAATAGCAAATGAAGCAACTGACAAACAACTAATCTCAAAAATATACAAGCAACTTATGCAGCTCAATTCCAGAAAAATAAATGACCCAATCAAAAAATGGGCCAAAGAACTAAATAGACATTTCTCCAAAGAAGACATACGGATGGCTAACAAACACATGAAAAGATGCTCAACATCACTCATTATTAGAGAAATGCAAATCAAAACCACAATGAGGTATCACTTCACACCAGTCAGAATGGCTGCAATCCAAAAATCTGCAAGCAATAAATGCTGGAGAGGGTGTGGAGAAAAGGGAACCCTCCTACACGGTTGGTGGGAATGCAAACTAGTACAGCCACTATGGAGAACAGTGTGGAGATTCCTTAAAAAATTGCAAATAGAACTACCTTATGACCCAGCAATCCCACTGCTGGGCATAGACACTGAGGAAACCAGAATTGAAAGAGACACATGTACCCCAATGTTCATCACAGCACTGTTTATAATAGCCAGGACATGGAAACAACCTAGATGTCCATCAGCAGATGAATGGATAAGAAAGCAGTGGTACATATACACAATGGAGTATTACTCAGCCGTTAAAAAGAATTCATTTGAATCAGTCCTGATGAGATGGATGAAACTGGAGCTGATTATACAGAGTGAAGTAAGCCAGAAAGAAAAACACCAATACAGCATACTAACACATATATATGGAATTTAGAAAGATGGCAATGACGACCCTGTATGCAAGACAGGAAAAAAGACACAGATGTGTATAACGGACTTTTGGACTCAGAGGGAGAGGGAGAGGGTGGGATGATTTGGGAGAATGGCATTCTAACATGTATACTATCATGTAAGAATTGAATCGCCAGTCTATGTCTGACGCAGGATACAGCATGCTTGGGGCTGGTGCATGGGGATGACCCACAGAGATGTTATGGGGAGGGAGGTGGGATGGGGGGTTCATGTTTGGGAACACATGTAAGAATTAAAGATTTTAAAATTTTTTTAAAAAAAGGGTTCCATGAATGAATTATAGTACAGTAAACATATAACAAGAAAAATTGTGGGGAAAATGGAGTTTAATAATGTTGTTAGCATAATTGCCTGTATATACCAAAGAAAAGCTAGAAATAAAAAATGGTCTTCCCATAAAGCAAAAGAAAAAAAAAAACACACAATGAGATATCATCTCACATCTATTAGAATGTTTATTGTTAAAAAGACAAGAGATAATATCCTGGCAAGGATGTAGAAAAGGCAGAGCCCTTGTGCATTGTTGGAGGCAATATATAAACTGATATAGCCATTATGGAAAACTGTGGAGCTTCCTCAAGAAATTAAAAACAGAATTACTGTATGACCCAGCAATCCCAGCTCTGGGTATAAGTCTAAATGAATGAAACCAGGATCTTGAAAAGATATCTGTTATATTCTGTTCATCATAACATTTTAACAATATCCAAGGAATATTTTAAACAACCACGTGTCTTTCACTGGGTGAATGGATCAAGAAAATGTGGTATAGATAGATAATGAAATATTATTCAGTCATTAAAAAGTTAAATCCTGTCACTTGCAACAACATGAATGAAACTGGAGGGCATTATCCTAAGTGAAAAAATCCAGACAGAGAAAGACAAATATTGCATATCATTTATACATAAAATGAAAAAAAAAAATCAGGCCCACGGAAACTGAATAGAATCATGGTTTCCAGGGGCTGATTACGGAGAGAAATAGAGATTGATAAAAGAGTATAAACCTTCAGTTACAAGATGAATAAGGTCTGAGGGTCTAATATATAACATGGTAATTACAGGTGATAACACTGCATTGTGTTTTGAAATTTGCTGAGAGAGTAGAACTCCATGTTCTCTCACACACAAATAAAGCAAATATGTGAGGTGATTTAAGTGTTAACTCAGTAAAGGGAATTCTTTCACACTTTATATGTATATCAAATCATTACATTTGTGCACTTTAAACATATTACAACTTTATTTGTCAATTATACCTCAGGAAAACTGTAAAAAATAAATAAAGATCTTTGACTTCTCTGGGACAAACAAAATAAGTAACAAGTGAAGTCATGGGCAAATGTTGTTACCTGGGGAATGCGTAAAGTAAACAGCTGTGGATGGACTCTTAGGAAATATTGCGTTTAACATGTATTATTGACAAGAAATGCTCATTACACTAAGGGCTTGCATGGTGACACAGTGGTAAATAGTCCAGCTGCAATGCAGGAGACGGGGGTTCCTTCACTGGGTCAGGAAGACCCCCTGGAGAAGGGAATGGCAACCCCCTCCAGTATTCTTGCCTGGAGAATCCCATGGACAGAGGAGCCTGGCGGGCTACAGTCCATGGGGTCACAAAAGAACCAGACACATCTTAGTGACTAAACAACGCGTTACGCGAAGTCAAACGATAGTCACATTCAGATTCTTAAAGAAATATTCTTTTAAGAACTTCTGACACTGAAAAATATTAATAAGGTTAACTGAAAGAAACACAAAATACACTTGTCGGTCCTTGATATAACAAACTGATAAATCCCTCTTTTCTCCTTCCCCATGATCCTGGCCTCAGTTTAGATGGCTGGAGATGAGAAGAATGGTTCTTTTACACATCATGTTTTGGCCAGTTCTGCTGCCTCCCAGGTTTTGTGTTTCTGTCAGCCGTATCTCAGCCACGCTTCTCTTTCAGTGGTTCACACAGCCTGCTCTAGTTGGAAGGATGGAGTCCATCTTCATTCCCTGCACTTTTTCCTTTCCAAGTCAGAGAGTTGCTTCCAGTTTTGTGTTGTTTTGTTTCACCTAGTTTATTTTTTCCTAGTCTTCCAATCACACCCTGTTCCATGAAATAGTTGTACACTATATAATTCCAGGTGCTGGGACAAGAAAATTTTACTTTCTCTTTCAGTTTAAGATCAAAGGAAAG
The DNA here is from genome assembly GCF_001704415.2 of Capra hircus. NCBI lineage: Eukaryota > Metazoa > Chordata > Mammalia > Artiodactyla > Bovidae > Capra > Capra hircus. The sequence goes on along the minus strand of NC_030809.1, from coordinate 123,126,668 downwards.
TTGAACCATCGCCAAGAAACATCTCTGCATTGCACCATTTCTTGACACTACAGACAAAACTGGTACAGGACTCAGAAGCAGGATACCAAACCTGATGGAGCAGGCAGAGGAAGTGATGCCTGGAAAACAGCTGAGACTTGAAGAAGCAGGGACGTGAAAAACTGGCAATGCATGACTAATGTGTGAATTTTTGACTACTCTCTAAACATATTAATCCCACCATCTTACTCAGTGAATAAATACTGCATATTGACATGAAGATTTCTGGTCTAAAAATTACTAATGGCATCATTACCAGTTCCTACAAAGTTCCTTAAATATAAAAGGGTGCTTGTCAGCTTACTGCTATTTTGATAACATCCGACTGAAATCTGGTTCCTTCTTTTTGACCATCTTTTTCATCACTCTGCTCTGACCTTCAGCTCTGGTTCGTTGATCTGAGCTGATCTTTTTACCTGATGGCAGAGGAGAGAAAAGCATAAGAAGCCTGTGCCTCTGCACAGTCATCTATTACCAGCTGAAGATTTGGCAGATACAGAAGGGGAAATCAGGCTGCAGGATCTTTATCTGACCTTCATTGTTTCTATCTATTTTAGGTTAGAAAAGATTTTAGAAGTGAGGGCTATTTTGTACAGTATGTCATAAGTTCTGGGCAAGTTATGTAATATCACAAAGGCAGAATTCAGCAACAATGGGGTTCATATCATTTCCTGTGACCATTTTCTCCTCTTTCTCTGTCAAAAATTTTTTACCGTGTTAAATCCGAATAATGTCAATAAGCTATAAAAGTAATTTATATTTCTGGTGGTAACAGAAATTTCATGAAATCATGTATCTCAGATTGGAGAGTTCTCAGAGGTAATCTACCTGATTTAAATAACATTAGATAAGAAGACATACAATATAAAACAACAAACAGAGCAATCTTGCTCATATACTGTAGCACAATCTTTGCTTGTAATTTATCAAGAAAAATTGGCCAGGAGTTTTGATTTGACTGGGACATACCTCATTTTGATTATCTTTATGATGCTAGCTGTGGACTACTCTCAAAATTCATATGAAGTTCTAACCCACAGTGTGATGGTATTTGGAGATTGGGCTTTGAGAAGTAGTGTGATGGTATTTGGAGACTGGGCTTTGGGAAGTAGTTAGGGTTAGATGAGGTCATGAGGGTGAGGACCTCACGATGGTGTTATCATTGTATAAGAAGTAGAAGAGAGAGAAGGAGGCCACCTGCAAGCCAAGGACAGAGCTCTCACCAAGACCTGGATCAGCTGGCATCTTCATCTTAGACTTCCCAGCCTCCAGAACTATAGTAAACAAGTGTTCAAGTCACCCAGAGTATGGTATTTTGTAATTTCAGCCAGAGAAGACTAGTACAATGTCCAGATGGAAAAATTCCCAGGGAGCACAGTGGCAAAGAAGCTGCCCACCAATGCAGGAGATGTAGGTTTGATCCTGGGTTAGGAAGATCCCCTGGAGGAGGAAATGGCAACCCACTCCAGTATTCTTGCCTGGTGGGCTACAATCCATGGGGTCACAGAAGACATAGTCACAACTGAGCAACAGAGCACACATAACAAAAAAGTAACCAAAATCACCAGAGAACTTAAATTATCTTCCCAAATTACCAAAATTGTAGATGGAAATAGTATCATATGAAGGCACAATAAATGTTATTCTCTTTTCCTCAACTCCCACATTTAATTCATAATCAAGTTCCATTAACTCTATTACCAAATAATCACACAACAAATCCAACCATTTCTTTTCATTCTACTAAAGTCACCGTCATCTTTCACCCAGATGGTGCAGCAGCCGCAAAACCTGTCTCTCAGCTTCATCTCTGCACCTCCCACAAGCCATTCTCCCCACAGCAGCCAGAGTGGGTTTTCAAAAATAAAACACCCCCTCCAGCTGAACAATTGCAAATGACTTTGCACGGCACTTAAATAAAATCCAAACTTCTCATCCACTTTACACAGCCCTATACATCCTGCGGCCTGATTATCTTGGTCTCCTATCACTCTCCCCTACAGCTTTGCTGTTTCCCCAGCCTGCCTGCCCATCAAGCACATTTCTGCCTTAGTACTGTGCTCTTACAGCGTTCTCTTCCGAGATCCTCTTCACTCTGATCTCCAGCTGATTGGCTTCTCCATGTTGTTCAGATCTGAGTTTAAAAGTCAGGTTTTCAGATAGGTTTTCCTGAGTGTGCAGCCATTAAAATAAGCACTCTGCCATTCTCTATCACACCATTCTGTCTAAATTCTGTAGAGTATTGTTGCTGGTTGGTATTTTGCTTATTTGGGGGCTTCCCTGGTAACTCAGCTGGTAAAGAATTCACCTGCAATGCAGGAGACCCCAGTTCAATTTCTGGGTATGGGAAGATCTGGTGGAGAAGAGAAAGGCCTACCCACGCTAGTATTCTTGATCTTCCCTAGTGGCTCAGATGGTAAAGAATCTGCCTGCAATGTGGGAGACCTGAGTTTGATCCCTGGGTTGAAAAGATCCTCTGGAAAAGGGAATGGCTACCCACTCCAATATTCTGGCCTGGAGAATTCCATGGACTATACAGTCCATGGGGTCACAAAGAGTCAGACATGACTGACCAACTTTCATTTTCATCTTTATTGGATGTAAGCTCCATGAGAGCCAGAACTGATTTATCTAGCTATATCCCCAGCCCCTAAGAGAGTCTGGCACAGAGTTAGTCACATATATTTTTTAAGTGAATGAATAAATTATATAATTTCAGAGGACTAAGGAGGCCTACCTATAGAAATGTATTCCCTTTATTTGCCATAGTACCAGAAATTTCTATCATTAAAATCACTTTTATGAATACAATTTTATTAAAATATAAGAAGTGAGGCTTCCCAAGTGGTACTCGTAAAAAGCCTGCCTCCAAATGCAGGAGATGAGACTTAAGAGACACAGTTGGGAATCCCTGGTTGGGAAGATCCCCTAGAGGAGGGCATGACAACCCACTCCAGTATTCTCGCCTAGAGAATCCCATAGACAGAGGAGCCTGGCAGGTTGCAGTCCATATGGTCACACAGAGTCAGGCACGATGTAAGCAAAGTAACCTACTAAGATATGATTAATTATTAAACCTTTCATATAATTAATCAACCATAGATAAAAAACATTGCTTCAACAGAATGGACTTTAAGAGGAGGGGAGAAGAGGAGAGTAGAATTTGGAAGTTACTTCTCAGAAAGAGAAAGTAATACAATGGGAAAGCTTTGAGTAGCTAGAGCAGTTCATGCAGGACAATGAGTGAAGGGGTCACCTGAGCTACAATTTTGAATAAGTCCTGCTCTAAGAAAAGTGTATGTTGTGAGTAACTAAGGCACCCCAGGAACTCAGAATTTTATATCTCATTTCATTCTCCCTCTCAAGTGTTAAAGTACCTCCCTAGTTATGCTCTCAGTTTTCATACCATCTCTGTGAGTCAGGGAGGTTGCACTGTCCCTGATAAGCCACTGAAATGGAGAAATTAGGACACTCTGTCACGTGGTTGGAGAAGGAAATGGCAACCCACTCCAGTGTTCTTGCCTGGAGAGCCCCATGAACAGAGGAGCCTTGGGGGTTACAGTCCCCAGGGTTACAAAGAGTTGGACACAGCTGAGTGACACCAGCAGCCACTCTGTGAGCCGCTCACCATTAGATCTGAGATTTAGCCACGGCTCTTCTCATTGCCAACCCATTCTTCCACAGTGTCCACTGGACCTCTAGCTCAGAAAAGTCTCACTAAAAACTCCATGAGCTGGTAAGATGATCGTATTCTGTGAGTAACACGAGAGGTGTGAGAGAGGCACTTTGCTGTTGTTCAGTCACTGAGTCGCGTCCCACTCTTTTGCAACCGCATGGACTGTAGCCCACCAGGGTCCTCTGTCCATGGAATTTCCCAGGCAAGAATACAGGAGTGGGTTGCCATTTCCTCCTCCAGGGGATCTTCCTGACCCAGGGGTCAAACTTGCATCGCCTGCATTGGCAGGCAGATTCTGCACAGCTGAGCCACCAGGGAAGCCCTGAGGTGGGGTTTGGAGGGAAGCAAATTACAGGGATGAAATGATTTTGGAAACATCAGTAACCTCACAACTAGTCTCCTATCCTGCTCCACCCACGTCTAGATTGTTGCTCACATATTCACATCACTTAATTGCACCTTGCTTTGTAATTCATTCATTACGCAGTCAACAAATATTTCTTCAGCATAGGTGAAGTGATAGGCATTGGTCTAAGTGCCTGGGACACAGTAAAGAACAAAATGAATTCCTTTTCTTTATTATTACAAGGCTTTCAAGTTTCTTAATGGATTTTTTTTTAATTCAGGTCTACCATCTCTTCCCTTAGATATCCTTATCCTCACTCCACTGGCAAATGAATATTTATTAAAGTTAATGAAATTGAGTAGAAAAGGAGAGAGGAGATGGATGTTCTATGTTCTGACCCCACATGCCGCACCCAGGTCATGTTTGTCTTATGTTGTTTAGGGTTTAAGGGGAACTGCAGAAGAATGGCCAATGTAGGAAACAACTGAAAGCAATCAGTCAGTGTTTCCAGAGTGTGGTCTCTGGACCATAGACACCTGTGGTCTAGGATACCTGTTAAAAGTTAAAATTCTAAAATCTCAACCCAAATCTACTATGTCAAAATCCCCTAGGCACATCTGCAGTAATCCCAAAGATTCTTAGACACTTTCAGGTCTGACCAACACTGCTTTAGGCCTCAAATTAGAGCCAGGGACTATCACACAATGTACTTGTTCCGAGAGTGCTATATCACTTGTAAATAATTTTTTTATCTCTTCTGTTGACACAAGTTCAATTGCTAGTACCTGATAGACAAATGACCAAAAAAAAACCAAAGCAGCCATTTTAGATAAGCCTGACGTTAAGATGTATATCTAAAGCTTATCAAGCATCTGATTGACACAGTCATTTTTATGGAAGTTCTGCAAAGGGCAGACAGCATCTCTGCAAAAGCTATCTAGTGATGATTGACTTTGGTCCTTTTTATTTTAGTGGAATAATTAACTCAAATAAAGGCAGCTTCTTTATCTAAATATCCCTCAACAATTATTCCAATTTTCTGCTTGGCTTTAGTGCTGAAGATCTGGCTGATTGGTACCAAGAAAATATACTGCCACCATTTTTAATAATATAATTCCAATTATTACAAATTCAGTTATGAAATCAGAACTATATTTATTGATAGGAGCACTTGCTTTTCCAAATGAAGGTAGCTTTCATTATCATGGGTAACTCTACCTCAGTTTCCTTGCACTATTATAAATTATCAGTCTAACTATTTGTACTCTCATCGAGGCATTTATCTAATGAAGTACTTTAAAACTTCTTCCCCAGAAACTAACACACAGTTGTAAATCAACTGTACTCCAATAAAAATTTTTTAAGAAACTATTTCCACAGATAATGTCAGAACATAATGACATCAAAATGGCCGTATAATGTAGTCCCACTGGAGTTTATTTAAACTTTTTATTTGAATATATGGAAAAATAAAAAGGAAGGGCATTTCTATGGATTAAAATATAATCCTCATGGGAATCTATTAAGTACAAGTTCTTCCTGACTTGTAATATTTCTTAAAAGATTTTGTGCTGTGTAAAATCTTTATTATGGCTATCTATTTAAGGCTGAGTATTATCAAACTCTCCAAATTTATTTCCCCTACTCTGAAAAAGAAACCACTGCTTACAACCACTGAAAATATAGCTCTTTGTTTTTACCATTAGACATAGATTCAAATTAACCAGTTTTATTTTTCAGATTAATGTGCTTTATATGCTGCTTCATTTTTATCACTTCTTTTACTGCAAGTAATATATAAATCCAGCCCACCTCCAAAATAAAGTCATTTACATTTAATTTATTGATTCTAACATAACTTGGTAAAGAGTGGTAAGAGACTTGCAGCAATTTGAAGGGCAGAGTTTTTAAGTCTAAAGTGTACACAGTTTTAAGCTATCTCCAAAAAAACATCAGCAGCCAGAGTTTCAGGAAGAAATAGTGGCATTGGCTCCATAACCTCCATCCTCATAGCTCATACCCAGTCCTGCTCCAGGCCCAGGATCCTATTTCATCTTTATTTTCGTCCTTCTTCCCAGAGTTTCTTTATAGTCCAGGAGTTTCTGGGATACATACAGAGGACGGTACCAAAAAAAAAAAAGAATCCGAGAAATCTGATTGTAGAGAGAAGTCTACAACAGGCAAAGGAGAGTGCAGGAACGGAATTTACTGTGGTTCAATCAGTTCAGCCCAGAAAAGATGAAACGGAAGTAGTTGCTTTCTCGTATTCCCATGCTTATGGAAGAATATCATCAGGCTACTTTTGGAGGAGTTTTGAGGAGACCTTAAAACCAGAAAAGCAGAAAGTACCACATGCTACACCATATCTTTTAGGTCAAAAGATTTGAGTGGTTGTTTTCAGGAGGTTGGTTGGAGGCAAGAAAAGAGTTGACAGATTTAGCAAATCAAAAATGCAGAGCCATCAGTTGAATCTGAATTTCAGATCTTAAAAATGAAAGGTTTTTAGTACTTAGTATATAGTCCCCCAATATTGAGGACATATACTAAAATAGTATTCGTTATTTTAATATAAGTAGGTATCCTGTACAGTAAGACTCCGTTCAAGTCTAGGAGGTCTTAAGCTTCCCTTTCATCTCTGGGAGGGCAGACAGATGAGAACAGAGCTTTCCGAGGGCCTTGAAGTACAAACAAATAATAGGAAAGTGCCCCAAAAAGAGCTAGTAGGAGAGAGGCGGTCTCTAGAGAGAGAAAAAAGAGAGAACAAGGAAACAGAACACCTTCTAGGAAATCTATCCTATCTCACTGGAATGGGAAGAAGAGGAAACCTGTCATCTGATTGCTCAACAAGGATATCCAGATGGTGTAGGAGAGAAAGGACTGACCCAGAGAAGTTAAAGTATTTTAAGAATTAAAGAACATATAAGAACCACATGCTAAATGATTACATCACTAGAGCTAACCTACGTGCATGCATGCTAAGTCACTTCAGTCCTATCTGATTCTTTGCGACCCTATAGACTGTAGCCCGCCAGGCTATGGGATTCTCCAGGGGCATATGTATACCTAGGGCTGATTCATGTTGATGTTTGGCAGAAACCAACACAATTCTGTAAAGCAAGTATTCTTCCATTTAAAAATAAAGAAATTTTTTTAAAAAAGAATACTGGAGTGGGTTGTCATGCCCTTCTCTAGGGGATCTTCCCACCCAGGGATCAAATCTATCTCCTGTGTCTCCTGCACTGCAGGTGGATTCTTTACTGCTGAGCCACTGGGGATGCTTAACCTAGTAAACAGTAAAGAATAAAGCAGATGAAACACATTAAGCCTGTTGATGAGTCTTATAATAAAATCATTGTGTTTAAATTTGCCATTGAGACAGTAACTAAAGAGTTTTCCTCCAGCCAATTTAAGACGTATGTATGAAACTTGACCCTGAAGGGTCAAAATTTTAAAGTCAAAGCAATTCACACACACACAAAAGAAGCACAGTCATAATCTGCTCACTACAGAGGGCAGTATTGCCTAAGAACTTGCAATTTCTCTAATAATACATCCATTCAAGAAAAAAAAATTAAGTTTGACTGCTTATCTGAAACTTGCCAAACAAACGTTTTGGCTGTGGAGTCAGGTGAGATATCATTCATGAGCAAGTTTTGTCCAAGCTTTCTAACTTAAGCAAGCTGCTTCCTCCCCGCCACCCCTCACACCCCGCCCCCCGCCCAGTACTTTCAGGTACCAGAAGAAATCTGCTACATAGAAATGTTTATTTGAAATTATTAAGTCCATGTGATCAATTTGAATTTTATTCAAATCATCCTTCATCAAGAATATTAAGCTTTTTGGTTTCAATGATTTGTGCTCAGATATGTTGAGTTAAATTCTCCCTAGATTCTAAACTTAAAAGTCCATATGCTCAGGCAAATGATATTAAGACATTCTTAATCGTCTTAATAATTCCCTTTAAGGAACTATTTATAAAATTTAGTAAACAATAAGTTATAAAAAAAAACCTTCCTAGCAAAGATATTACACTGTCATTCATCATTTAATGATTTTACCAAAGATCAGTGTTTATTAATCTGTCTTCTTTTATCTCATCACAAACACTTTGACATCTAAACTACTGACTCTCATTCTAGGAGTTCAAATTCAAGGTAATGTTAATATATTAGATTACTTTATACAAATAAGGAAACTTGTTATATGAGAGATGACAGTGCAAATCAGTGAGAAGCCAGTCAATAAACAGAGCTGGGAAAATTAGTCATTCTTCAGGGAAAAAAGACTGAATTCCTACCTCATAGCAAAACCAAAAATCTATCGCAAATGGACTAAAGCTTTAAACATAAAGAAAGCAGAATTTCCAAATTTTTAGAAGAAAATCTAGTAGATTATCTTCATGCTCTCAGGATAGGGAAAGATTGAAACAGCAAAAAGTAACTGCTGCTGCTGCTGCTAAGTCGCTTTAGTCGTATCCGACTCAGTGCGACCCCATAGACGGCAGCCCACCAGGCTCCCTGTCCATGGGACTCTCCAGGCAAGAACACTGGAGTGGGTTGCCATCATTTATTAAAAGTTCAGTCAGTTCAGTTCAGTCCCTCAGACATGTGCAACTCTTTGCGACCCCATGAATCGCAGCACGCCAGGCCTCCCTGTCCATCACCAACTCCCAGAGTTCACTCAGACTCACGTCCATTAAGTTGGTGATGCCATCCAGTCATCTCATCCTCTGTCGTCCCCTTCTCCTCCTGCCCACAATCCGTCCCAGCATCAAAGTCTTTTCCAATGAGTCAACTCTTCGCGTGAGGTGGCCAAAGTACTGGAGTTTCAGCTTCTGCATCATTCCTTCCAAAGATATCCCAGGACTGATCTCCTTCAGAATGGACTGGTTGGATCTCCTTGTAGTCCAAGGGACTCTCAAGAGTCTTCTCCAACACCACAGTTCAAAAGCATCAATTCTTCGGCACTCAGCTTTCTTCACAGTCCAACTCTCACGTCCATACATGACCACTGGAAAAACCATAGCCTTGACTAGATGGATCTTGTTGGCAAAGTAACGTCTCTGCTTTTCAATATGCTGTCTAGGTTGGTCATCACTTTTCTTCCAAGGAGTAAGCATCTTTTAATTTCATGGCTGTAATCGCCATCTGCAGTGATTTTGGAGCCCCCCAAATATAAAGTCTGACACTGTTTCCACTGTTTCCCCATCTATTTCCCATGAAGTGATGGGACCAGATGCCATGATCTTCATTTTCTGAATGTTGAGCTTTAAGCCAACTTTTTTCACTTTCCTCTTTTACTTTCATCAAGAGGCTTTTGAGTTCCTCTTCACTTTCTGCCATAAGGGTGGTGTCATCTGCATATCTGAGGTGATTGATATTTCTCCCGGCAATCTTCATTCCAGCTTGTGCTTCTTCCAGCCCAGTGTTTCTCATGATGTACTCTGCATAGAAGTTAAATAAGCAGGGTGACAATATACAGCCTTGACGTACTCCTTTTTCCTATTTGGAACCAGTCTGTTGTTCCATGTCCAGTTCTAACTGTTGCTTCCTGACCTTCACTTAGGTTTCTCAAGAGGCAGATCAGGTGGTCTGGTATGCCATCTCTCTCAGAATTTTCCACAGTTTATTGTGATCCACACAGTCAAAGGCTTTGGCATAGTCAATAAAGCAGAAATAGATGTTTTTCTGGAACTCTCTTGCTTTTTCCATGATCCAGCAGATGCTGGCAATTTGATCTCTGGTTCCTCTGCCTTTTCTAAAACCAGCTTGAGCATCAGGAAGTTCACAGTTCACGTATTGCTGAAGCCTGGCTTGGAGAATTTTGAGCATTACTTTACTAGCGTGTGAGATGAGTGCAATTGTGTGGTAGTTTGAGCATTCTTTAGAAAACATTAAAATAAAATTTTCTGCTCACCAAAATAGAGAATGAATTAAGTGCCAATTAGGGGAAACAGCAAGGCCTATTCATTCAGATTCCTCTTGGTATCTTGGAGATAAGGACGTACCTTTCCTCTGGGCATAGGGAGAGCACCTTACATGTGCTTCAGGGGAAGTTCCTTGCTGCACATGCCATTTCTCAGATTCCTTCAGCTTAAAATATTTAATCTGTCAAGATACTATATTTTGGAATAATGTGTTCTGAACTCTATCGACAACACACACACCCTAGACACTCCTATACATGTGTAGCATGAGACATGTTCAAAAATGTTAATAACAGCAATGTTCATGTAGCAGAGAAATTGATAAAAATCCAAGTGCCCATCAAAAGGAGATTAGATAAGGTGGAGAATATTATTTAGCAGTGAAAATAGGCTAATTGCTATATACAACTCAACTATAACTAATACATACTGCACATAATATTAGATGGTTTTTGTATGCATAATATTACTTTTTTAAAAAAAGTCACAAAACATTACATGTAGCACGATGCCATCGAATACAGCTGAAATAAGCAAAACTGAAAATGCATCATTTATGTTTATATGTGGTGATTTTCCTAAAGCAAAGGAATACAGAATATTATTGCTGTCAAAAAAACAAGAGAGTGAGAAGCACAAATACCTTCCACGTTATAAGTAATTTGATGATTATTAGTGGAGAGGTGTGCTCATAAGGATTTGTTGTTATTATGTTTAACAAATTTAAGTTACATATTCTGTTGTGTGAGTCAAATAGTACATACTCATGTTTATTAAAGAAATAGAGCATTACAAATTGAGACAGTAGCATTGACATGTATCCACTACAATGCGTAAAATAGCCAGCCAGCGGGAAGCTGCTGTGGCGCACAGGGAGCACGGCCCTGTGATGACCCAGAGGGGTGGAATGGGGGCGTGGGGTGGGAGGGAGGCTCAAGAGGGTTGTTGGACAGCAGAAATTAACACCACATTGTAAAGCAATTATATTCCAATTTCAAAAAATCAAAATGAAAAAAGAAAAACTTAGAGAATAAGATTTTAGCTGGGTTGACTGTAGGTCACTGATCTCCCATAGCAAATCTCAAGCCAAGAAATAGTCATAAAAGCAAATGAAAGTTAGCCGAAAAAGAAAAGAAAGAAATCAGACCACAAGCCATGGTTTAATTGTGTTGATCATAGTTTAATTGTGCAACATTAATTTTTTTTAATATATTGGCCTCCTTTTTACTGTCTAAATCTAATTTTCTTAAGTAGCTATAAGCCAAAACTAGACCATGGGGCTACCGAATCCAGGCATGTTAGGTATCATTCTTAAAAATAAGCCATCCCTTAGTCAGGGAGTTAGGGATGGACATATACACACTGTTATATTTAAAACGGATAATCAACAAGAACCTACTTATAGCCTATGGAACTCTGTTCAATGTTATGTGGCATCCTAGATGGGAGGAGAGTTTGGGGGAGAATGGATACATGTATATGATGGCTGAGTCCCTTTGCTGTACACCTGAAACTAACACAACATTGTTTGTTAACTGGCTGTACTCCAATAAAAGTAAGCCATCCCTGAACCGCTGAAAACATTTATGTGGCCCTTTGCAGTGCTCTAGGAGGACATTCTTCTTCTGTAGCTGTGTCCTACAACAATAAACAGATGGTTACAAGAGAGTGCCACTTGCTGTGACTGAGAAGTTCACAATGTGTTGGGAGCATATATCTATGACACCACACAGAGAGAAGTAGATCAAAGACTTTCCAGGAGATGACATGTACTTGAAGTTCAAAGGACATAAAGGAATTGTCAAATGAATAAAGGGGTGACGAACTATTTAGAAAAATGTAGTCATTCATTCTTAAAGTGCTACCAGGTATACTTGGCAAACAGTTTAAGAGATCTTCAGGAGTAATTTCTGGTGTTCCAGATTTGTACCCTACTTGGTAATTTTTGAATCTAATTCCTGAAATAAATTCAACTCTAGTACATACTGAAACACTGCTCTTGAATTCCAAGCTAGGATATTTAGCTTTTAGAGTTTCTTTTCTAAAGTCATTCTGAACCACCATATTGGTTTTAAAAGTCATGGAAATACAGTCTTGGAAGAGACTTGAATGATCATCTAATCCATTTCCTTTATCTTATATACATAATCTAACAAACCCAGAATCTCATGTGAATCAGGTTCAGAACAGTGGCATGTTTTATATCTCAATTAATGATCAAACGTACATTTTAAATTCCATTTTTACTTACTTTTCTCATAAACCATTGTAATTAATTAAGTAAGCTGGACTCATTCAAAAATGAGAGAAACCATATTCTTATTACTCCTCCCCATTAATCCAGCTTCATGAACTCATTCTTTGCCCCTTCTTGATGAAATCCCAGACAGATCCCATAGCTATTCCAGTCACTATTACAAATTAAATAAATAGAAGCTTATTTTTTGACATTTTTTAAAAGTGTAGCCCAATATAAAAACCAATAAGTCTGTCCAAGCCAGTGTAAAAATCAAAGGCAATTCAGAACCTCTTCCTTCCCCCCAAATCACATCTGATGCTGATTTGGAAGCCCAAGGGATGAGAAAAGCTATGTGGTAAGGTCTGCCCTCTTCCTCTCCCATATGCTACTCCCTCCAAGCCCAGAGCATAAAGCCAAAAAGAGGTAAAAGAGCAGCTGTCTCACAGGACGGCCCTAGTCAGGATCTGGGATTTGTGTCCTACGTGTGTGACTGATATCCAAGGCAAATCTTTTGTTTTTAATGGAGGGACATGAGGAGACTTTGGCAGACACCTCACAGATCTCCTCACTAGGAACTTCAGACAGCAAGACTATCTTCCCAGGGGCACATGCAGTGCCTCTTCTCCAGCCAGCTGCCTTCAACAATTCATTCCATTCCCTGGGTTCACCTTTTCTTCTTTGGGCCACACCATCTAATGGTCTTCTTGGGCAGAATGGTTTTTAAGAAGTCTCTACCAATATTCGTAAGCTCCACATCCGTCCCCAAGAAATCTCGCCTTTGCCCCACCACTGGTGGAAATGCAACTTGCTTCTATTACAGCTTTCATTCCTCTATAACCAGAAAGGGCCAGCTCCAGCTTCTTACCTCTTGCCCTTTCAGACATGCGTTAAATACCAGCTCTGGAGTCCGTCTTCTGCTAAAGAACACAGACAAACTTTCAAAAGGGCAGTTCTCTGCCTATCCATTACCTGTGCTGGGGGCACAGATGGTGAAGAAGAACAATCTAACCCAAGACAACTTCCTCCAACAAATATTCTCTCTCAGCCTCTTTAGCCTCACCCTCTTATATGGAAGCAATATGGGTGATGGATTATTACTAAGAAAATTCGTCTTGGACCACTCACTTTTCAAGTGCCACCTAGGTTAGAATGTAGAATGTGAGGTGGCACTCACTCACCCTAGGATGTGAGAGTCCCCATCAATGCTGTCAGCCTTTTGACCTCTACGGAAACGCCAAGGCAAGAGGAAGACATGGTACTGATATCTTGTTTCATTGTGAACACACAATTCATGGCCTAATTTACTCAAATTCTTGCTCTCAGATCCACTTCCTGACACCCCACAACTCTTCTAGTACCACACATCCCTCCAAAACACCCCCTAAATAATTTTTTATTCATAAGATGCAGACCTGAACTTTCCTTTTCTTCCTTCACCTTTCTTTTAGCCTTTTTCCAAATGGCTTTTAAGGGTCCTTTGGAAGGCGTAGAAGAAGTAAAAATGACCTGTCAGTTATAGGATTCACTCTTCAGAGCCTGGGATAGTGTGGGAAAACAATGTACGGTCTCAAGCTAATGATTTGTCCCTTACACATATGAGGAATCATATCTAGAGAGGTAAAATAATGTGTTCAAGTTCACAAATGATTAGGGGCAGAGGTCCAGTGGAGCCTTCCTGGGACCAAGAAATACTCTGATCGGTAGAATAAATTACATTACATATTAGTAAGGATTTAGCAAACAATTTAAATAATTTAGGAGGCTTTTAAGTATATCAATCTCTTGCTGATTTGGAAGCCATTTTTTTAAAAATAGCAAGTCTGTGGTTTCTTGAATGAGTAAGATAGTTTACAGTGCATTATCCTATTAATTCTGATGATACAAATTCCCAGTCATTGAATTGTAAAAGTTTCTTGGACATGTCAATCTTTGTATAAATTTGCAAAAATAAAAATAGAAAAGAATTTAGAGGCACTAATGAGGATAATACCTTATAAGATTTTGAATTCCTGTGTCTTCTGTTGGAGGCACATCTGCCACCGTAAATAGACACACACAAACACACACCTGGCCCATCCAGTCAGAGAAGAAGAATTTCTAAAAAAAAGTTTATTTCCTTTTTAGAAAAAAAATTACTGCCTACTATGTGTCTAGCCCTATGTTAGACAGAGTGGAAGATATAAAGATGAATAAAAATATACCCTGCCTTCCAAAAACTGACATTTTTATTTTTTTTTAATCAATATATATTACAAGTATAAAAATGAAAGTACCAAGATAAAATGATATGGGTTCAGAAGAGGGTTCTCAATAAATATTTTTTGAATGGGTGAATGACCACTCTCTGGAGGAGGTGGCATTTGAAATGACATTTGAAAATGGGTAGAATGTGAACATGCAGAGACTAGAAAAGCACCTTAAATCAGAGGGACTAGCATAAGTGCGGGTAGGTGAGAAAGCACAAAGATAGAAACTACAGCTACAATTTCTGCCTGGCACTGCCTTTACCACCTTACAAGTATTCTCTAATTCTACCCTCACAGTAATGATATTATTAGCATGATTTTACAGATTATAATAAGAGCTAACCTTTATCGAATGCCTATTGAATGCCTGGCATGTACTTAGGACTTGTATATAGTCTTATTTAATCTTCTTAACAAACCTATGATATGAATAATGTGATGTCTCCATTTTCCAGTAAAGAAAATAAGGATCAGAGAGATGAAATATCAAGGCCATGTGGCAAGTAGTGATGAAGACTGATTTCAAGACCAGGTCAATTCCATTCCAGAGCCTTTGCTCTAAATTCCTGTTATGCTCCTCTGGAAAATAGCAAGCTCAGTTTGGTCTGAACAAAGGGTATAAGCAAAGGATGATTGAAAATAAAATATTAAAAGTAGAACAAATCTTAAATACTTGGCTATGTTGGGGCTTTATTTTATGGAAACAAAATTATTGAGATCTATTTGTAGGTTCTGGGCTTCAAAATCCATTCACAACAGAGCTGTTTATTGCTTTTTAATCTAGATATTAAACAGCTCATATTAACAATTTGTACTTGCTTTGGCCAAGTATACACCCCATGGGGTCGCAGAGTCAGAAATGACTAAGCGACCACTTCACTTCACTTTGCCAAGTATGGGAAAGTCAGACTGCAATAAATAACCTTCCACAAATTCCAGAAAGTGATGGGGGAAGAGAGCGTGGTATGTAAGCTCCTTATTCAAAGACTGAGGAGAAAAGATCAAAACCATGGAATTCCCTGGTGGTCTAGTGGTTGGGACTCTGCACTTCCACAGCAGAGGAAAGTAAGGGTTTGATTCCTGGTCAGAAACTAAAATCCCACAAGTTGTGTGATGTGCCCAAAAAATAAAATTAAAGGACAACCATAATTTTAAAAAAATAAAAAATAAAACCAGTGTCCCATCAGCAAAATCCTGGACACCAATATTTCATTTAGTCTACAACTGGTTTTAAATGCTGGAAATTTTCACTGAAAAATTTGAATTTCAGTCTTCTCTTAAAAATTCTGCAGATTTCACAATGCCATATTATACTGCAATATTTAGCTGGAGCCAAACAGAGTTTTTCTGCTTTAGACAGGTCATGCTCTCCAGCTTGCCACCATCCCTAACACTCTCTCTGTGTTTTTATTTAGCCTTTCCTTTATCTTTTTTAAACTTTTTATGATTAATTATATAATATTTCAAACATACAAAAAAATCCCATAAGAAAATAGGCACACTCAACCCACTAACTATTAAGACATTTTGTCTTTCTGCTTAATATCAACTTTTTCTAATTTAAAGAAAAAGTATTATGGGATTTTTTAATATTTCTGGTGGAGAGTGAGAACTACTATAAGTACTTTGGAGAGCAATTTGACCATGCCAAATAAAGTTCAAATCTTCAAACATAGCCATATCTAGAGATATCTACTCTAGAAAAACTTTCATAGACACACACGCATGAGACACACAACTTTCCCTTCTCTTATATAATCAGCTCACTTCACGTATTTATATTACTTCCTTCTGCTTGTTACCTGTCACTGATCTATCCTCTAATTGCCCACCAACATCAATATCACCTAGAAACTTAGGGATGCAAATTCTCAGCCCCCTGCCTAGATCTACTGAATCAGAAACCAATAGAGAGGAGATGGGCTCCAGAAATGTATACTTTAATGTTTGGAAAGCACTATTCTAGGATTACAGATGAACTTCATAGTGATATATCTTTAAAGCATTATTTGTTTCTATGTGAAGAGGATTGAATTATGTCCCACTTCCCCCCAAAAATTCATATGTTGAAGCCCTAACCGCCAAACTGTCAGAATATGACTATATTTAGAGACAGGACCTTTAAGGAAGTGATTACGTTAGAATGAAGGTTAGGGTGGACTCCAATCCAGTCTGACTGGTGTCTTCATAAGGTTAAGGAAAGAAGCCTTAGAAGAAATCAAACCTGCTTACACCTTGATCGTGAATTTCCACCCTCCAGAAGCGTGAGAAAATAAATTCCTGTTGTTTAAGCCACCTGGTTTGTAGGATTTTCTTATGGCAGCCCTTACAGACTAATCAGTTCAGTTCAGTACAGTCGCTAAGTCATGTCCGACTCTTTGCGACTCCATGGACTGCAGCATGCCAGGATTCCCTGTCCATCACGAACTCCCGGAGTTTACTCAAACTCATGTCCATGGTGTTAGTGATGCCATCCAACCATCTTATTCTCTGTTGGCCCCTTTTTCTCCTGCCTTCAGTCTTTCCCAGCATCAGGGTCCTTTCTAGTGAGTCAGTTCTTCCCATCAGGTGGCCTAAGTATTGGAGCTTCAACTTTAGCATCAGTCCTTCCAATGAATATTCAGGACTGATTTCCTTTAGGATATACTGGTTGGATCTCCTTGCAGTCCAAGGGACTCTCAAGACTCTTCTGCAACACCATCGATCAAAAGCATCAATACTTCGGCACTCAGCTTTCTGTATAGTCCAACTCTCACTTCATACATGATTACTGGAAAAAACCATAGCTTTGACTATTCATACCTTTGTTGGCAAAGTAATGTCTCTGCTTTTTAATATGCTGTCTAGATTGATCATAGCTTTCCTTCCAGGGAGCAAGTATCTTTTAATTTCATGGCTGCAGTCACCCTCTGCAGTGATTTTGGAGCCCAAGAAAATAAAGTCTGTCATTGTTTCCATTGTTTCCTCATCTATTTGCCATGAAATGATTGAACTGGATGTTATGATCTTAGTTATCTGAATGCTGAGTTTAAAGTCAACTTTTTCACTCTCCTCTTTCAATTTCATCAAGAGGCTCTTTAGTTCCTCTTTGCTTTCTGCCATAAGGGTGGTATGATCTGTATATCTGAGGTTGTTGATATTTCTCCCAGCAGTCTTGATTCCAGCTTGTGCTTCATCCAACCTCGCATTTTGCATGATGTACTCTGCATATAAGTTAAATAAGCAGGATGACAATATAGAGCCTTGACGTACTCCTTTTCCTATTTGGAACCTGTCTGTTGTTCCATGTCCAGTTCTAGCTGTTGCTTCCTGACCTGTATACAGATTTCTCAAGAGGCAGGTAAGGTGGTCTGGTATTCCCATCTCTTGAAGAATATTCACAGTTTGTTGTGATCCACACAGTCAAAGGCTTTGGCATAGTCAATAAGGCAGAAATAGATGTTTTACTGGAACTCTCTTGCTTTTTCTATGATCCAACGAATGTTGGCAGTTTGATCTCTGGCTCCTCTGCCTTTTCTAAATCCAGCTTGAACATCTGGAGGTTCACAATTCACGTACTGATGAAGCCTGGCTTGGAGGATTTTGAGCATTACTTTAGTAGCATATGAGATGAGTGCAATTGTGCAGTAGTTTGAGCATTCTTTGGCATTGCCTTTCTTTGAGACTGGAATGAAAACAGACCTTTTCCAGTCCTGTGGCCACTGCTGAGTTTTCCAAGTTTGCTGGCATATTGAGTACAGCACTTTCAGAGCATCATCTTTCCAGATTTGAATAGCTCAACTGGAATTCCATCACCTCCACTAGCTTTGTTCGTAGTGAATCTTCCTAAGGCCCACTTGACTTCACATTCCAGGATGTCTGGCTCTAGGTGAGTGACTACACCATCATGATTATCTGAGTCATGAAGATCTTTTTTGGACAATTCTTCTGTGTATTCTTGCCACCTCTTCTTAATATCTTCTGCTTCTGTTATATCGAGCCCATCTTTGCATGAAATGTTCCCTTGGTAGCTCTAATTTTCTTGAAGAGACCTCTAGTCATTTCCATTCTATTGTTTTCCTCTATTTCTTTGCACTGATCACTGAGGAAGTCTTTCTTATCTCTCCTTGCTATTCTTTTGAACTTTGCATTCAAATGGGTATATCTTTCTTTTTCTCCTTTGCCTTTCACTTCTCTTTTTTTCTCAGTTATTTGTAAGGTCTAATACATACTAATAGATTAAGTGAAATCAATGTATTACTTTGAGTTATCCATATCAACTTTCTCCTCCATGGACTGGATGATTTTTATCCTGACCTCTACTATTCTGATTTCACATCTTCATTTGGACCCTTTTGCAGGTAAATCCACCTAACAGCTCTGTCTTCAATACCCAGCTCTGTCCTGCCCTCTATACCTTTTCAGTCCACTCTTGCTTGCAAATATTCAACCACAGATCCATCTAAACCACCCATTCTCTGCTTGTCTGTCACCAGGCTACTCATAATGAATTAGGGATACTAGTCAGCCTCTGTCTTTCTCAGTTGTAGGCCCCTTAAGAAAACATGTTGTTTTCTACCTGACACATATTAGTTGTGTGTTGAATGAAAACAGAATAAGCTAGATGTGAAAGCAAAAATTTGAGAAAACAAGTGTGTCATGCTGTACCAAAAACAAAGCTAAGGGAAAGCTTTTAGAATAAGGGAACTAGTACAGAAAATCTACATTACATTTAACGTGAATATGAATTCAGGTATTTCTCAAATCAGGCTTCATTGTGAACCTTGCAAATAACTGAGCATTTGCATCTGCTGAGGAGCACAAACAGCCAACAAATTTATCGAGGTTAACTGAACAGCTAATCTGGTAAGGTGAGGACATGCTGTGAATTCTAAGAGTAAAGTATACACTTCAATGACTCTGAAATGTCAAGTATAATGAAGCAACTTACTGTGATGTGTCTTAAGCCCAATTTTTAAAAGTTAATATTAGTTCTAAAATCAAAAAGAAAAGACAAGTGTATACAAGATTAAGAGGAAATGGGCCAAATAAATTTCCTTCAGTGAATGAAATTATAAAAATAAGACTTACTAAATGATCATGGCTGAAATTATGCGATAGGACATAGCTCTGCTACAGCCTCAGAGGAGGAGATTTCTAAATGTTCTCCCTTCAAACACAAGAGGATCTTAGCACCTGGAAACCACCTCTAGATTCACTTTTTCCTTTAAGTCATACTAATTCAGGCATGTAAGTAGGTTGGCAGGGAAGAAGCTTAATCCATTGTTTACTATATGCTGCATTTATCCTACTGTTGGCTTCTGGGAGAAGTAAGGTAAAATATTTTCTATAGAAAATAAAACTATTTTCTGGATACTCATAGGCATCATACTCAGTATATGGCAAGTGGATGTATGCTGAGGTGAGCTTATAAAATCATCATTGATGAAAAAGAACAACAAACTTCTACCGGGAACAGTAAGTATTTGCTGTCTAGAAAGTTGTTCCCGGAAGTACAGGAAGGCACTATCCTTTCATAGCCAGTGTTTCTTTCATTCACTCATTCACCTATTTTATTCATTCATGCAACATTACTGTGCACATACTATGCGCCACCTCTGAGCAGCCTCTGCACTCGAGAAGCTCCAAGCAAGTAGGTGAAACAGGTAAGTAAGCAGCTGATAGCCTGATGGACCAGGCCCTTTAATCAGACATGAACAAATGTTATGGTGCGTGGGATGATTAAGTATTTATAAAAGTATAACTTGAGGTTAGATTTGAAAAACATTACTGCTCCCCCAGAGCTTTCCACCTGGAGTGGAGACTACACTGGAAACAGTTCAGAGCTGAGAACAAAAAGAAGTGCATAATTCACACCCTAAATTGAAAGAAAATCAGCATAAATAACAGTATACGTAAATAAAAGTTTTCAAAGTAGCAGCATTCCAAGGGAAGGTTATGGCAAAATGTTGTGCTTTCTCCGAACTCTGCCATCTGTGTAGAGAGTTTGTGAGTTATCAAAGGTCACTGACTCATCTCCAGTCTCCTTCCCTTGGGGATGGGTTTTTCCCTTTACCCTCGACCTCAAACTACAGTGCCACAAGCCTGCAGATGGACTTTGTTCTGTCAGAATATGGGGGAAAGTCTATATGTGAAGCTAAGAGCTGAAATGCCCAGCATGATCTGAAACCCCACTGCTTAGCCTGCATGGATGACTAAGTACTCCTTGAGTTTTAAAAAAAAATACTCCTGAAGGCAAATGGTACTTAAGCCATCTGCTGGTATTCTATAAGGACTGCCCATTGAACTGGTAAGATACCAGTTGCAAGACTTCTTGCCAAGACGATAAAGAGTGGCTACAACTAGGAAGAGAAACACATATTGGAGAACTAGCTAAGAGGAAGCCAAGGCAGATTCCCCAGAACTCACAAATGTGATGACCAAAGGGCCAGAGGCACAGAGGGAGCCGACAGACGGCTGGTATTAGCAGGAAAAATAACGATGACCAACAGGTGAGGGGATCACAATTGCCAACACCAAATCATAGTCTCTCATGGAACAGACATTCACACACACTCACACACAAGCGCGCACACACACACAAACACACCCTGCAGCTTCTACAGCTGAGTGGACATAGGGAGCTGGAGGAAGGGAGGGGGACGTGTTCAGACACAAGCTTGTCTTTGGCCAGTGGGACTCTCCAGCTGCTGGGAGCTCTATCCGAATCCAGGAAAGGGGCTTTGAAAGAGAACTTCACACACAGTATCTCAAATTGACTGAAATGAAGTTTCTTTAAACTGGAAATGACTGAAGAGGAGAGGCGGCAGATTCTGAGACAGGAAGACAAACATGAAAAATATGTGGAATATTTTTCACATTTGAACATCACTACTGAAAGGCTTCTACAACTAACACCCAAAAGAGATGTCCTTTTCACTTTCAGTTCAGTTCAGTTCAGCCACTCAGTCATGTCTGATTCTTTGCAATCCCATGAATCGCAGCACACCAGGCCTCCCTGTCCATCACCAACTCCCGGAGTTCACTCAGACTCACTTCCATTGAGTCAGTGATACCATCCAGCCATCTCATCCTCTGTCGTCCCCTCTTCCACCTGCCCCCAATCCCTCCCAGCATCAGAGTCTTTTCCAATGAGTCAGCTCTTCACATGAGGTGGCCAAAGTACTGGAGTTTCAGCTTCAGCATCAGTCCTTCCAAAGAACACCCAGGACTGATCTCCTTCAGAATGGACTGGTCCGATCTCCTTGAAGTCCAAGGGACTCTCAAGAGTCTTCTCCAACAACACAGTTCAAAAGCATCAATTCTTTGGCGCTCAGCTTTCTTCACAGTCCAACTCTCACATCCATACATGATCACTCAAAAAACCATAGCCTTGACTAGATGGAACTTTGTTGGCAAAGTAATGTCTCTGCTTTTGAATATGCTATCTAGATTGGTTACAACTTTCCTTCCAAGGAGCAAGCACCTTTTAATTTCATGGCTGCAATCACCATCTGCAGTGATTTGGGAGCCCAAAAAAAGAAAGTCTGACACTGTTTCCACTGTTTCCCCATCTATTTCCCATGAAGTGATAGGACCAGATGCCATGATCTTCGTTTTCTGAATGTTGAGTTTTAAGCCAACTTTTTCACTCTCCTCTTTCACTTTCATCAAGAGGTTTTTTAGTTCCACTTCACTTTCTGCCGTAAAGGTGGTGTCATCTGCATATCTGAGGTTATTGATATTTTCACTTCAGGGGAATGGAATGCAAAAGTAGAAAGTCAAGAAACACCTGGAGTAACAGAAATTTGGCCTTGAGTACAGAATGAACCAGGGCAAAGGCTAATAGAGTTTTGTCAAGAGAATGCACTACTCATAACATATACCCTCTTCCAACAACACGAGAAGACTCTACACATGGACATCAACAGATGGTCAACACTGAAATCAGATTGATTGTATTATTTGCAGCCAAAGATGGAGAAGCTCTATACAGTCAGCAAAAACAAGACTGGGAGCTGACTGTGGCTCAGATCATGAACTTTTTATTGCCAAATTTATATTTAAATTGAAGAAAGTAGGGAAAACCACTAGACCATTCAGGTATGACTGATATCAAATCCCTTATTATTATACAGCAGTGAGAAATAGATTTAAGGGACTAGATCTGACAGATAGAGTGCCTGATGAACTATGAACAGAAGTTCATGACATTGTACAGGAGACAGGGATCAAGACCATCCCCAAGAAAAAGAAATGCAAAAAAGCAAAATGGCTGTCTGAGGAGGGCTTATAAATAGCTGTGAAAGGAAAAGAAGTGAAAAGCAAAGGAGAAAATGAAAGATATACCCATTTGAATGCAGAGTTCCAAAGAATAGCAAGGAGAGATAAGAAAGACTTCCTCAGTGATCAGTGCAAAGAAATAGAGGAAAACAATAAAATGGAAATGACTAGAGGTCTCTTCAAGAAAATTAGAGATAGCAAGGGAACATTTCATGCAAAGATGGTCTCGATAAAGGACAGAAATGGTAGGGACCTAACAGAAACAGAAGAAATTAAGAAGAGGTGGCAAGAATACACAGAAGAATTATCCAAAAAAGATCTTTACAACCCAGGTAATCATGATGGTGTGATCACTAATCTAGAGCTAGACATCCTGGAATGTGAAGTCAAGTGGGCCTTAGGAAGATTCACTACGAACAAAGCTAGTAGAGGTGATGGAATTACAGTTGAGCTATTTCAAATCCTGAAAGATGATGCTGTGAAAGTGCTGTACTCAATATGCCAGCAAATTTGGAAAACTCAGCGGTGGCCACAGGACTGGAAAATATCAGATTTCATTCCAGTCTCAAAGAAAGGCAATGCCAAAGAATGCTCAAACTACCGCACAGTTGCACTCATCTCACATGCTAGTAAAGTAATGCTCAAAATTCTCCAAGCCAGGCTTCAACAATACATGAACTGTGAACTTTCAGATGTTCAAGTTGGTTTTGGAAAAGGCAGAGCACCAGAGATCAAATTGCCAACATCCGTTGGATCATAGAAAAAGCAAGAGAGTTTCAAAAAAAAAATCTATCTCTGCCTTATTGACTATGCCAAAGCCTTTGACTGTGTGGATCACAACAGTCAATATTCTTCAAGAGATGGGAATACCAGATCACCTTATCTGCCTCCTCAGAAATCAGTATACAGGTCAGGAAGCAACAGCTAGAACTGGACATGGAACAACAGACTGGTTCCAAATAGGGAAAGGAGGACACCAAGGCTGCATATTGTCACCCTGCTTATTTAACTTATATGCAGAGTACATCATGCGAAACGCTGGGCTGGATGAAGCACAAGCTGGAATCAAGACTGCTAGGAGAAATATCAATAACCTCAGATATGCGGATGACACCACCCTTATGGCAGAAAATGAAGAAGAACTAAATAGCCTCTTGATGAAAGTGAAAGAGGAGAGTAAAAAAGTTGGCTTAAAACTAAACATTCAGAAAACTAGGAATATGGCATCCAGTCCCCTCACTTCATGGCAAATAGATGGGGAAACAGTGGAAACAGTAGCAGACTTTATCTGAGGGGGCTCCAAAATCACTGTAGATGGTGACTGCAGCCATGAAATTAAAGGATGCTTACATCTTGGAAGAAAGGTTAAGACCAATCTAGAAAACATATTAAAAAGCAGAGATATTACTTTGCCAAGAAAGGTCTGTCTAGTCAAGGCTATGGTTTTTCCAGTGGTCATGTATGGATGTGAGAGTTGGACTGTGAAGAAAGCTGAGCGCCGAAGAATTGATGCTTTTGAACTGTGGTGTTGCAGAAGAGTCTTGAGAGTCCCTTGGACTGCAAGGAGTTGCAACCAGTCCATTCTAAAGGAAATCAATCCTGAATATTCATTGGAAAGACTGATGCTGAAGCTGAAGCTCTAATACTTAGGGCACCTGATGGGAAAAACCGACTCATTGGAAAAGACCCTGATGCTGGGAAAGATTGAAGGCAAGAGAAGGGGATGACAGAGGATGAGATGGTTGGATGACATCACTGACTCAATGGACATGAATTTGAGTAAACTTTGGGAGTTGGTGATGGACAGGGAAGCCTGGTGTGCTGCCATCCATAGGGTCAAAAAGAGTCAGACACGACTGAGCGACTGAACTGAACTGATTGAAATGCTTAGGTCATATCTACTCCAATAATTAAAAAATTTTTTAAACAAATTTGCATATCACATTTGTATTTCCAAGGACATTTAGCACGTTTCCATTTCATTTTATCATCTCAATAAGTCTACTGTGCAAGAAGAGTAATTGAACTCCCTATTTGACTGATGTGAAGACTGAAGTTCACTAATATCACACAGATAATATATTGCAAAAGTGAGACTAGATCTCAGTTTCACTTTGAATGGATAACATTTTAAATGAATAAACTGGTTTTCAAGTAGGGTATTTCTTTGGAGGGAAGCTGAAACTCCAGAACTTTGGCCACCTCATGCAAAGAGTTGACTCATTGGAAAAGATTCTGATGCTAGGAGGGATTGGGGGCAGGAGGAGAAGGGGACGACAGAGGATGAGATGGCTGGATGGCATCACTGACTCGATGGACGTGAGTCTGAGTGAACTCTGGGAGTTGGTGATGGACAGGGAGGCCTGGCGTGCTACAGTTCATGGGGTCGCAAAGAGCGGACACGACTGAGCGACTGAACTGAACTGAACTGAAAGTAGGGTATGCTGATCATATGGCCTAGAACTTTTTTGAATTTACACTAACAGTAGAATTTATAAAGTTTACCACACTTGTCTTAAGTAATGGGCTCTACCTATAAATGCTGCCATCAACTGGTGCTTATACAATTATTAACAATGTTTTCTGTCCTTTAAACTAGTAGAACATGTATGGATATAAGCATTGGACTGTGAAGAAAGCTGAGTGCCGAAGAATTGATGCTTTTGAACTGTGGTGTTGGAGAAGACTCTTGAGAGTCCCTTGGACTGCAAGGAGTTGCAACCAGTCCATTCTAAAGGAGATCAGTCCTGGGTGTTCTTTGGAAGGACTGATGCTAGAGCTGAAACTCCAATACTTTGGCCACCTCATGCAAAGAGTTGACTCATTGGAAAAGACTCTGATGCTGGGAGGGATTGGGGGCAGGAGGAGAAGGGGACAACAGAGGATCAGATAGCTGGATGGCATCACCAACTCGATGGATGTTTGAGTGAACTCCGAGAGTTGGTAATGGACAGGGAGGCCTGGCATGCTACAGTTCATGGGGTCGCAAAGAGTCGGACATGACTAAGCGACTGAACTGAACTGAAACTAGCAGGAAACTATGTTTACATATTGGAAAATGGTACAAAACATTATGATTAATTATAACAGAAACTGACCAAAGACAAATTTTCCCTCTCTCAAAAGAAAAAAAAATTACATCTATAGCATCTATGCAAATTAGCATAATTTAAAAATCACACATTGACCAAAGAAATTACAATAATTTCCCTAGTTTGAATGTCCCTTTGAGAAGGGAAGCAATTGCAACTATTTCTAAGAGTTAGGATCAGGTTTCCTGATCCTTAGCAAGTAAATTACCTCTTTTAAAGTCACTGCTAAATACTCATTCCACTAATTAGTACTTTAATGTCACATTTTCAAAGATTATCTCAGTTTGACCTGGCTTAACGTTTTAGTTATGTCTAAAACAGGAATCAATGAAAACTGAATCATTCTAAGTGCTCATTAATTTTTGAAAGAATGAATGAATAAATGAAAGAATGGGTATTATGAGACTTTTTACATGTGAAGGGCTGTGCCATCATTTGTTAATCAGGGAAGGTTGAGTTTGTGATCTTGTGGTCTATGATTATCAATCGGGTATATTTGTTATAAAGTTATTATGATCATAGACAGCTAAAATAAGGAAAGATCTTATCAGACAGGTCACAGAGGTCAGGAACCACTAAATAGTAGTTAGTCTCTGAAGCATGAAATAGAAGTTTCACCAGGGGAAATAGGGCAAAAAGGCATAACCTTGACTGATCATCTATGAAATGGGTGAAGTTATGAGCTCTATTTGAGAATCAATTCTACCAGCATGTGGAATTTGCAGAAAAGAATCTGTTAGCAAGAGAGCAGCATTAGAAACTATATAGATTTTCTCCTATGAAAGCCTTATTGCTTAAAAAAAATTTATAAACTTGAAGATTATCACTCTCTAACAAAATGTAAATGATCATATCCATACAGAATTAATCCATTTTTAAAAATCATTTCTGAGGAGAAGTTGCTTACTTTATTTACCGTTATGGAAACCAAAATTTGGACCATAATAGTCATACAGGACTAGCACAGTTCAGCTTTCTAGCTAGTAAGTCAAAACATCAGGTATCATAATAAAAATGGTAAGAATGGAAAACTCTTACTCTGGAATGACATGTCTATATATTATATAATATTTTAAATAATATATTTTAATAATATAACAATAATTTTATATATATATATATGCCATCAATGTAAGCATGGTTATACTAACTATAACTACTATCTATTCAGAGAAGGCAATGGCACACCACTCCAGTACTCTTGCCTGGAAAATCCCATGGACGGAGGAGCCTGGTAGGCTGCAGTCCATGGGGTCGCGAAGAGTCGGACACGACTGAGCGACTTCACTTTCACATTTCACTTTCATGCATTGGAGAAGGAAATGGCAACCCACTCCAGTGTTCTTGCCTAGAGAATCCCAGGGACGGCGGAGCCTGGTGGGCTGCCATCTATGGGGTGGCACAGAGTCGGACACAACTGAAGTGACTTAGCAGCAACTATCTATTAAGGTTCTGGTGTTAATTTACATATGCTGATGTTAATTTATAATTGATTTACCAACAGTCTTTCACCTCCTTTTCCTTTGTTATTGAATCCTAACTTTTTGGGGTTTTTTTTTCCATTCTGCAAGAGACCATATGCCAGGAATGAGTACCAGCTGGTCTAATTGTACCTCTGTTGACTTGCCAGTGATTGGCTTATGTATGAGTACAGGATGCTACATAAGCCAATGAGATATGAGATGGACTGTTTTGAGTCCCTGGACTCTTCAGTCTCTCTGACTATACAAATCTGAGGAAGTATGTATCCCTTGCTCCACTGACAGCGTACCTTGTCATACGACTTGCTTTGGCCAATGGAATACTAGCGGATATGACAGGAAGCAAAACCCTGAAGTGTGTTTTCATAATTTGCCTCTTGATCCTGTGATCACCATTAGAAGAGTATGTCTCAGGGAACCACTGGGCAGGAGAATGGGAGATGTGGAGTACTGCTGATTCTGACCAGAAGCATGAAGAAATGCTCAGCTAACCGTTAGCCTGAGGGAGAGCTGTCCCAGCTCACCAACTGAACTGTGAGCAAGAAAAATAAGCAACTCTTATTGTAAGGTATTGAAATTTGTGGCGGATTGCTACACAGCACTGTTGCAGCAATTGCTGACTAATACAATCATTGATTATGTGGCAATTTCACACTGTTCAGGGAGTTTTTAGGAGGAGGTGATATTTAAGCTAAATTCTGCTTAGAGCCAACAATGTTTAGCGATCAAAGAAATGGTCACTGAAAGTAGAGCACAGTTTGGCTAGTACAGAAAGCCTAAGGAAGGCCCAGGATTAGCATGAAAAACAGAAACCAGAAACCCATTCAATTTAAAAGTAGTAGGCAAGCAGTAAAACGGTATGAGTCATAGTTGGTGAGGTAGACAGCCTCCAGAATATGTAAGCCAGGGTAAGGAGTTAGGGGTCGATTCTAGTAGCAGTGAGAAGCTACTGGAGAACTTTCAACAGAAAAGGATGTGATAGGACTTGTGTATTTAAAAAATATCATTCTGGGTATTGTGAGGAATGGATAGTGAGAGGTCCAGGTGGGAAGAGGGGAGCATATATTAGAAGCATATTGCAGTAGCCTAGGCAGGAGATGGTGGTAGTTCGGATTCGGAGGGGTAGTAACAAAAGTAGAGGATGAGATTGATTGAGGATATAGTCTGGAGGTAAAATAGACAAGTCCTGTTGAAGAGTGGATGTGAAGAAAGAGGTCAGAAGAATCTAAAATAACTCCTAGATTTTGGACTTAGACAGGGCAGATGGCGGTGCCATTTTTGACACAGGGATGCTGGGGAGAAGAGCAGAACTAGTCGATGGATTAAACCAGAAGGGGAATCAAGAGCATTTGGTCCTTCTGAGTTTATCTTTCTAAATAACCAGGTAGAAACGTCAAGCAGGCAGTTAAATATATGAATTAACTACTAGGATCCAGGAAAAGATAAGCATTGAAAATCTAATTTTGGTAGTCACGAGGGTTCCAAAATTTGAGGGCTCCAAATTGTGGTAGTCGTGAGGGTTCATGAGGGTCAAATATCATTTGTAGCAAAGATATGGGATAGCAAAAAAGCAGATATTTCAAGTGTTCTCTGGTAAAACCAGGCTTTCCTGGTGACTCAGTGGTAAAGAATCCACCTCCCAATGCAGGAGACCCAGGAGATATAGTTTCAGTCTCTCGGTCAAGAAGATCCCTTGGAGGAGGAAATGGAAACCCATTCCAGTATTCTTGCCTGGAAAATGGATAGAGAACCTTTGAGGGGAACTGGAAGGGGAATCAAGAGAGTTTGGTCCTGCTCAGTTCATCTTTCTAAATAACCAGGCAGAGATGTCAAGCAGGCAGTCAAATATATGAATCACATACATGAATCTAAGGATCCAGGAAAAAGTATAAACCATAACATGAGGTTATGATTTGAGTTTTTCTTAAAAAGTAATTCTAGTAAATAAGTACACTCTCTAACCTTGTTTTATAAAATTAGTGAGCAAAGAACTTTACCTACAACAAGCAAAGTCACTGGCCATAATTCCCTTGTTAAATACAAAATACAAGCAGTATGTCACAGGGACAACAAGTATATGTTCATGTAATATTTTTTATGCCTGGAATTTAGAAGCTCAACTTTAGAGAGGCAATTATAATCCAGAATCTCTCAGTATTATTTCTTTGCAGGGACCAAAGAGCTGTTTGCCAGATTTATTTAATGCCTTACTCTGACACGTTTACGACACTATAGAGTAAATGTTAAACATGGGGACAAATAGTAAATGACAACTTGAAAACAAAAAAACAGACCATAAACAGAGGATACAAAAGAGTGATTTAGGGAACAAGTAAAGATATATAAAACTAAGTAATAGCAAAATCAGATCCAGGCAAAAGGTAAAAGACTTATCAAGATACTCCATATTATAGTGTATCTGGGCAAGAGGGGGATGGGGCAGGGGATGGGCCATTGGTGTGTTTTTAAGCCTTTGCTCAATATCCCAACATTTTATCACAACTCTCCCGCCCACCCCTCTGTGTGTCTTCCTATCTCTGTCTCGTTCTCACTCACACCCAGTCTGAATATCATTTAAATATTTTTAAATTAGTATCAACAGTTACATTATAAGATTCAAATTATTAGATACTGCTTTGTTTTAAGCAATTGCTCACAGTAGCAATGCTTTGCGTGAGGGAGGCGGGACAGTCCTTGAGGTCATTTTTTTTTAAACTGAAAATGGCTTCATTTCATGTACTTTTCTGCTGTCTGAAACCTGAAATATTCAACAGCAGCACAAACGTTTAGGTAATTTGTGCCCATATTTAAATGACTGGAAGGATTGATGACTCTGTGCCAAAGAGTTTCTCATTATCGGAGATTTTCTGATGTAACCCAGGCTTGCAGATGCATCCATTGCATGCCTCTAAGTCAATCCCTGGCTTTATGTAGAAAAGACAGACGATAATAGGGTTTAGGTCACTGTCTATCTAAATATGTCCACAAATTTTTTTCCATGTGCACATATCATATTAATCAAAAGTGATGATAACTTAGAAGGCTGATTAAAAAAAAAAAAACCTTCTTGCCCTTGGCTTAAGACCTTCCAACTCTAATGACTGATTTGTAGATAGAAGTGGTTCCGCTATGGATGATTACATTTTTCACAGGGAGACAAGACAGTCATCTGAGAAGCTCATTCTTTGCAGATTGTTTTTCTAAGTGCCTTCCATGTAAATTATGGATGTATGAGAGTAAAATAAAATGAAGATGTAGAAGCTGTTACACCCAGTAACATGTCTAGTCTTAGCATAGTGTGCAGATATTTTCCATTAATTTAGTTTGTTGTTTGAAACATAAAGTTACAGTATCTTTCCACTCCCTAGATAAAGGGAATTTCATTTTTAAATCATTCTAAAAAAAATAGTCTAGTAATGTCCACATTTGAATTTTCCTTTTGGTTGATATATTCTGATTAGCAAACTTATATACTCTTGATACAACCAAGACCAAGTATTTGTTTTCTTTAGCTATTTCATGATGATTTAATATTTTATTATGATTTGCTACCTATTCTATAACAAAGAATCATATTATTTTTTTTCAGTAGCACAATTGAATGATTATCTCATTGACCTTTATTAACTGCTCATTTTCCTCCTTAATTAGATTATTATTCATAGATGGCCTTAAATGCATTGATTGAAGATTTCCAGTGGTATACGAAAGGTTTAAACTGCTTAAAGAAAATAAAGATAGATTTCTGTGACTTCAGAATTTCATGAAATATATGATTATCTGCAATAAACATTAGTTATACAAAAGGCTAAGCAAAGTAATATATTGATTCAACTACTGTTTCCTTTCATGTTCAGTGTCTCCAATTTTTCATCCAAAAGGGGATGTGGACAAATTATCCTGTAGTGCTACTCTGGATAGAAAGAGACTCAATCTCCAGTTCTGCAGTACCATACTAACATTTTTCTATTAAAAATAAGAAATAACTAGGGTAACTGACACATTCAAATGAAACTTTTCATCATTGACTTTCCATCATTGTAAGGAGTTCATGTATGCTTACTTTCGAGTAAATATTACTTGTCAGTTTCAATGCAGTTTTGTTCACTTAATTCTTCAAACTGGATTTTTTTTCCTTGAAAGTGTAGGACCTTATTTGCTTTATCAGGAAACCTCTGCTAATAGAGAAATAGGAAGAACTGATCAGAAAACTTAATGATAATTTTTGTCCTGAAATATGAGAAAATGCTAGTCCTAGAACCACTGTGCAAACTAATGGGATTGTTTTGATTTTGTTGTTAGTATTATTCTTTTCAAGTAAGTATTACATTTGAATTTTACTGTATTCAAAAATAATAAAATCTCATCTAAATCATATTCTAGTGACAGAAAAAAAAAAAACAACTAAATAGTGAAACAAATATAAGATAAAATTTCAGTATTTTTTCTCTAAAAGGAAGCAAACAGATTGGCTAATGAATGGCTCAGATACCATGAAAACGGGTGAAATTCATAGAAATAACAGAAGCAACTAGGGAAAGTTCAAAAATGTGTTGCTTATACTCACACTATCTTTCTTGCATTGGATATTCACCTCTCTTCTCTCTCTGTGTCGTTGAATGAATTGTGTCGCCACCCCCCTATATAAGATACTTGTGAATGTTACCATATTTGGAAATAATTCTTCATAGATATTATCAAGTTAAGATAAAGTCATACTGGATTAGGATACAGCCTAAATCCATTGTGACTGCTGTGTTTATAAAAGAAGATGACACATTTACAAGGGAAAAGGCCATGTGAATACACACGGGAGACGAGTTTTGCAGCGACCAGGCAAAGAATGTCAGGGTTGTCGGGAGCCATTAGAAGCTACAAGAAAGGCATTGGAACAGATTCTCCTGCAGAGTCCCCATGAAAGAATTAAGCTGGCTGACAAAGTGGTAAGACCTCTGGCCTCCTAAACTACAGGAGAATAAATTTCTGGGGTTTTTTAACCCATTCAATCTGTGGCCCTTTGATACTGTAACCCTAGGAGATTAATAAACCATAAGTGAGTAGTTCAGTGAAGACACAGTTCAAATGCTAATTTCTGGAAAGCACATTCCTGACCAGTCCAGTCCACAGCTTTTTTTCCTTCTCTAAATTACCAAGGCATCATAGAACACAATTTAGGAATTAGTAATGTCTATCCAGATAATTCATACCCCACTTGTAGCTCAGGGATGGTTTTTCCTCTCTTGCATCCTTCACATACCTCTGTGAACAGTCTCATCCTTTCCTCATCCAAACACCTAGGAGCTGACTGCCTACACAATATGAATTATCATATCATATATACAATATGAATATCATATACACAATATGAATTATCAAATACTATTCTTATTGACTGGCCAAGAAACATACCAGCAGAGACAAGGCTAGGATACATAAGAATAAACTAATATAATCAGTCTGCTTTTCCCCAAGGAAATGAGTAAGTAGAAATTACCATTATTTACTTCCTTGACTAAAAATAACCCATAATTCATTAAAGACTACTTTGACTTATATGGGTGGGTATACACTGAAGTTGGAGTTTTGCATTAGCTTCATCTAAAGGTTAACGTATTCTTTTGTTATGCTTTCAAATTTACACAGACCACAGAGAAAGCAACTTATGAAGTTCTTAAATGTTTAGCATAGTTATACATAAAACAATAAAATATTGAATACTCATTCTTTCCCAGTTTATGTTCTAAATATATTATTTAGGCCTCTCAACAAACCAATGGAGTAGGCTTATCACTGCACTTGTTTTTTAAGATGAAGAAAACTAAGACACAAAGCAGTTAACTAGCTTACTTACCTAAGATTACAGAGATATTATGTAACAAAAGGAGTTACAAAAAATACATCTGTACTCAAAACTGACAAAGTTGCATGGGTTTTTCTTTTTTCTGATTTTAACAAATAGTGCAGGTATAAATGCAGAATTTCATAGGAAGGTGATTCAGTGAAAAAATGAGAGATTGCTCATTATGCCACCTAAACTAGTCACTAATAGCAAAATGAATGTAAACAAAGATTCCAAATGAAATCAGATACATGCATGAGAGGAGTGTGCACTGCTGTGCACATAATGATTGAAGTACTGTTTTAATATTTACTGATGCCACATATAAAACTTTTCTTAAAGTTGGTGACAGCTCAAAAACATGTTAGAATAATTAGAATTACAGGACAAAATTTTAGTCTGTTTATTTTTTAAGATTTTTTTAAAAATCTATTTATTTAATTTTGGCTGTGCTGGGTCTTCATCGCTGCGAGGGTTTTCCTCTAGCTGTCGTGAGCGGGGGCTACTCTCTAGTTGCTGTGAGCAGGCTTCTCATTGTGGCTTTTCTTGTGGAGCACGGGCTCTAGCGCACACAAGCTTCAGTAGCGGCAGCACGTGAGCTCAGTAATTGCGGCTCCGGGGCTCCAGAGCTCACACTCGGTAGTTGTGGTACGGGTTTAGTTCCTCCTCAGTATGTGGGCGGAGAAGGCGATGGCACCCTACTCCAGTACTCTTGCCTGGAAAATCCCATGGACGGGGGAGCCTGGTGGGCTGCCGTCTGTGGGATCACACAGAGTCGGACACGACTGAAGCGATTTAACTGCAGCAGCAGCAGCGTGTGTGGGCTCTTCCTATACCAGGGATTTAACCCGTGTCTCTTGCATTGAAAAGCGGATTCTTTACCACTGCACTACCAGGGAAGCCTTAGCCTGTTTAGATAGTCAGACTTTGTAAAATTATAACTCACTGTATTAATATTATTCAAATATATTTAGTCAATATGTGAGTCATCTGTTCTTTAAAGGAGACCCAGAGCAAGCATACTGTTCACTTTTGTTATTATCCATACTTAAATTAATAATAACAATAGAGAGGTTGCATTCAGTATCTCATAATTTGCAAAGACTCTCAAATGCATTATCTTGTGTGTTCTCCAAAGATCTAGTAGTCCAAGGAAGCTGGTATGATAACCATTCTACACATATAGAAACTGAGAGTCAGAAGTTGTGTCTAGTTTAAGGTCAGTAGTATATTAAATATGTCTCAAGTTTTTTGATGCCTATTTCTATTCATTAAACTCAGATATTTAGTTCAAACTTGGTATCTTCTTCCTTCTGTCTCCACCATTACACCAGATTAGTGAGATGTGGGATATTACAGAATATAAAGAAAAGTGCATTTGCTTATATACCCTGTAGAGTCCAATCACTTCTCATTTTTAAAGGAAAAATTTGCTTAGGAAGGAAACAATTGAATTCTATGACCCTGAGATCAGCAAAGAGCCCTATATAAGCTGTTAAAATGTTCTCATTAAATAATAAACACTTAAGTTTAATTTAGATCTTTAATCACACTAAAGGGCATCACAAACTTGCACATGAGATTATTAAATCACGATGAGGAATGAAATCCAATTTAGTCTTCATGTGTCATGTCTAATAAAACCATTTACATTAGCTAAACTTTACAGGAGTGTCTGCTTTTTTAAAATGCTCTAGCTTTGTATCGAGAAATACATTTTCTAACTGGGCCTTTTCAGCTATGGCACACCTAAGCTCAGAGTCATGCCTTCCAATTTCCTATTGCCCAGTCCTCTCAAACACCCCCTACCAATTTATTATAACAAAATGAGGAAAGAAGGTTGAGGAAAGAAAATGCTAGCATACACTACTCAGAAATAACCACAAGAAAAGATTCTAAGTATACATAAATATTTTACTTATAATTGTATAACATCTTATTTGGAGCTAGGCTACTAAAATTGTTTAAAAGTTCAAGGGTCCACATACCAAAATACATTCTCAATATATCAAGTATTTAAATGTAAAAACTGAAATCATTCAAGGGGTAGGAGAAAGATAGGCAAATATTTATTAAATCTTGGGATGGTGAAGGACATTCTCAGCATAGTTTATGAGGAAGAAGCTGATGAAGGAATCTGCCTATGATATGAACAGATGTGATCCTGTTCACTGTTGATACTCCATCACTAAGCAGAGTCCAGGGAGCTGAGTAAAGTATACAACCCACAAGTACTCATCATTATAAAAAATTTTGATGGAAAAACATGGTAATACATTTAACACCTAAAAAATTAGTGTTCTTAATTTATAAAGCATTCTTACCTATTAATAAAAATTTATTCCATTTTCAGGCTCATGCATGGCTACTATATTAACATTAATTCAAGAGTTAAAACAATATACCACTTTAATAAAAATACTTTTCTGCTAATATTTAAATATTTTAGACTACTTTTAAAAATACAACACCACAATCTTAAAATTTTACTCTTTGGGCTCTTAATGTTTTAGAATAAGCAAATAATATTTGAGAACATGTTTTAAGCATAAACTTCTTATAATACCTGACATGGGAAAATACTATAGATAAACACTATAAACAAATTTGTTCTTTAAATTCAAAATTAAGGAATATATTCTTAAATATAGTTACTTTTCTACTGTATTTTTAAAAGCCTCAAATGTATATCTTTCATTAATTTTTCAATATTTTGTAGTTTTTACTGCGAATAGCTTCACTGTTGAATCTTTCTCTCACCCCTCAGTTTCTCAGAGAGCCCTGCATAGCTTGTCTATTTGATCCTGTTTTGACCTTTGTTATTTTGACCTGGCACAGCAACCTGCCTTTGGTTTCTTTTATTCTGTTTCCAATTACCATGAAAGAGTCTCTCTTAAAGGGTCTCTGTTTAAATTCTTATTACCCATCATTCATCAATCCCCCATGGAGATTTCCCATGGTTTGACGGTACCAATGTAATAGACTCATCAAAGACATCATTATTCTGAAGTATTTGCTCTTGATCTCTCTTTGTCACCTAGTTTTCTGTTTCTGACTGATTTCTCTCAGTTCTGGCCAGTTAGTCAAATGAGCACAATGAGGTTTTTTGATGGTTCTCTGAAATTAGAAAAACAATGTTCCTAGTTAAGAAACATATATGATTTCTCTATTTTATGTCTAAAAACTCAAGCATCCTCCTGTTGACTGTTCCTTTTACATAATTCCAGGAATGACATAGTCACCTGGTAGGTTATGGCATCAAAAAGTAATATAACACAGTAATTTATCAACCTTTAGCAAAAAAATTCTTGAAGTTCTCTTTCTTTGTAAATTGTAAAATAAGCATATCTCCAATTCCATTTCAAGGAATCTCTGTGATATTGAAATCTATGAGCTGCAGAAGAGGAATCTAATAGGAACAGTCTTCTATTGCCTTTTGCACTTTCTCCACGTGAACTCTGGGTTTAATGAAACTTCCATATTTTGAAAAGTTCATCTACAGAAAGGAGCTGATTGTTTCTTAAATTATTGTACATAAATGTCATTCCTTATGGAGCTTTAGATGTCTTGATTACATTCTATAAATGCCTCCTTTTAATTAAATAAAAAATACCTTTGGTCATTACGGTATTTTCACTGGGAATCCCAAAGTTTATTCTTACTATCTCATGCTTTGGGTCCTCCAGATTTCTTTGAATTGTGCTTATGCCAACAATACTAGAGCTCAAACCAGAATGGTCTTTAAAAATAAAAGGTAAAATTATTTCTATAGAGTACACATAAAGGCTAGCAAAAGCCACACAATCATAAAAATCCTTAAAAGTAAGTAGAGAGATTATAGCAGTAAAATATACTATAGATCAAAATTACTTAAAGAAGATCCCTGCTCCACTCTATAAATATCTAGTCTATTCACCCAGCTAAATGACATGTGCATTCTAAAAAGCATGTTTATTCCTTTGGTGTAACTTGATAAAATATCAATGTCCCTGAGCATATTACAAAATTTTATCAATCAGCTTTATCATTAATTTAAATGAATTTCAGAATTATTTCTAAGAATAAATTTTAATAAGAAAAGCAGGGGTAATGTGGTTTAAAAACAGGAATGAGTCTAAAACAGCTTAAACAATTTCAAATTGTTAATAACTTACTTTCAAAGCACATAGTGGAGTCCATATATGTGTTAGGAGCCAAAAGTATAACTGAAAGCTCTGAAAATTAGCTTCCATGAAATACAATGCTTTTTTTAAATTTATTTATTTTTTGGCTGCTTTGTATAACTTGTGGGATTTTAGTTCCCTGGCCAGGGATTCAACCTGGGCCCTCAGCAGTGAGAGCCCAAAGTCCTAACCACTGAACCACCAGGGAATTCCTATATACAATCTTTTTTTAAAGGTTAAGTAATAAAATGTACTGGGGCTTCCCTGGTGGCTTAGTGGTAAAAAAATACATGTCACAATGCAGGAGACAAGAGTTCAATCCCTGGGTCAGGAAGATACCTTGGAGAAGGAAATGGCAACCCACTCTAGTATTCTTGCCTGGGAAATCCCATGGACATAGGAGTCTCACGAGCTATAGTCCATGGGGTCTTACGAGTCAGACACAAATTGGCGACTAAACAACAACAAATAAAATGTACTAATGTGACTATGCATTATTAAAGTTCAATTGTTTACGACTTAAACAAAAGACTGATTTTTTTTTTAAGAGAGAAGGATTTTATCAATGACATTTATCAATTACAATTGCCAGTCCACAATGACCATTCACAGCAGGCTAGCTTTTAGCCAATTTTGTTATTTTTTTTAATTCTCCAATGACAATACATCCCTTTAAAGCCTACACTATATTGAGGCGGTCTATAACAGAGTGGTCTATTTCCTTCTCGAAAGGAAAGCTATGACAAAACTAGACCGTGTATTAAAAAGCAAAGACACCACTTGTCAACAAAGGTCCATATAGTCAAGGCTATGATCTTTTGAGTAGTCATGTACAGATGATATGAAAGATGGACCATAAAGAAGGCAGAGCACCAAAGAACTGATGCTTTCAAATTGTGGTGCTGGAGAAGAGTCTTGAGAGTCCCTTGCATAGCCAGATCAAGCCAGTCAACCTTAAAGGAAATCAGTCCTGAATACTGATTAGAAAGTCTGATGATGAAGCTGAACCTCAATACTTTGGCCACTGGAAGAAAACAGCCAACTCATTGGAAAAGACCCTGCTGCTGGGGAAAAAAAAAAAAAAAACTGAAGGCAGAAGGAGAAGAGGGCAATAGAGGATGAGGTGGTTGGATGGCATTATCAGTTCAATGGACAGGAACTTGAGCAAACTCCAAGAGTTAGTGAGGGACCGGGAAGCCTGGTGTGCTGCAGTCCATGGGGTGGCAAAGAGTCAGACTTGGCAACTGAACAACAATTCCCATAGCCCTATCCTTGAAGTTGAAATTTTTGTTTTTCTTTAGTTTTATACTTGTTATAGAAAGTTCAAATTTCAACCTAGGTAAAGCACAAAAATAGCTTTCCACATTAGTCATTGAGTCAAACTATTATTGTCCAGGGCAAATTTAGGATAGTTACATTACACTCTGTGTGTGTGTGTGTGTGTGTGTGTGTGTGTGTGTGTGTGTGTACGTACTCAGTTATGCTCAACTCTTTGCAATCCCATGGAGTGCAGCCTACCAGGCTCCTCTGTCCATGGGATTCTCCAGGCAAGAATACTGGAGTGGGCTGCCATTTTCTTCTCCAGGGGATCTTTCTGACCCAAGGATCAAACCTGTGTCTCTTGAGTTTCCTGCACTAGCAGGTGGATTCTTTACCACTGCCCCACCTGAGAGCTACACTAATTACTGGTAAAGAAAAGGGTGCATAAGCCAAAATTTGGGTCAAAAATCCAGGAGTGTTCTATTGGCCATTTACAGCACATCATTTGAATTTGTTCCAGAAGACATGGACACAACTGTGCTTGTAATAATAATTCTCTTGTAAGTATTTCAGAGATTATAAATAATTTTTTCTTGCTATTACCAAAGAAGAAACATCTTGCTGAAGCACATGTATATTTAACCTCACAACAGTCTGATGTCAATGCCATCTAATGTTATTAAAACAATTTAATTTAGCCAAGATGCAAAATGTTCTAAAGAGTTAAGCAAAACAACAGATGATTCTCAAAGAGCAGATCGTGGTCTTTGACAGAATATAAACATAATTTGAATTTGAGCTCTCCACAATATTTTGAATGAATTTTTCGTTACTACTAATAATTTTAGAAAAAGCTGATTAGAAAAACCAAACAAATCTAAATTTGGCTTATAGTGAAAATGTTTAAGACTTTTTTTTTCAGCATTTAGAGAAAATATTTCTTTTGATATTCAATATCAAAACAACAACAACAACAACAAAAAAAAAAACACGTTGAGTACGCAACAAAAGTGACACTCCAGTAAAATATAAAGAAAGTAAAAGGGAAACATTTATATGACTATGAAGGGGAATATCTCTATGCAAAAACTCCTAATATCAATTTCTAAAGACTGTTTTCTGGCCCTTATAAATGAAAAGCACAAAATTAATTCTTTATAATATCCCAGCACTGAAACATATGAGAAGAAGATTTTAAAAATGTTGCATAGCTCTAGAAATTGACTTGGATGATAAAATTACAATATAAGTGACAGTGATTTATATGATTATGTTAAAGTATTTTCTGTAATAAAAAATAACATCATATGTTATTACAATCCTTGGTTCATTTCCAAATGCTTTAACAATTTCAACAATTCCAGTCATAACTGTCTGCCAGCAAATTTGGAAAACTCAGCAGTGGCCACAAGACTGGAAAAGCTCAGTTTTCATTCCAGTCCCAAAGAAAGGCAATGCAAAAGAATGCTCAAACTACCGCACAATTGCACTCATCTCACACGCTAGTAAAGTAATGCTCAAAATTCTCCAAGCCAGGCTTCAGCAATACGTGAACCATGAACTTCCTGATGTTCAAGCTGGTTTTAGAAAAGGCAGAGGAACCAGAGATCAAATTGCCAGCATCTGCTGGATCATGGAAAAAGCAAGAGAGTTCCAGAAAAACATCTATTTCTGCTTTATTGACCATGCCAAAGCATTTGACTGTGTGGATCACAATAAACTGTGGAAAATTCTGAGAGAGATGGGAATACCAGACTACCTAATCTGCCTCTTGAGAAATCTGTATGCAGTTCAGGAAGCAACAGTTAGAACTGGACATGGAACAACAGACTGGTTCCAAACAGGAAAAGGAGTACGTCAAGGCTGTATATTGTCACCCTGCTTATTTAACTTCTATGCAGAGTACATCATGAGAAACACTGGGCTGGAAGAAGCACAAGCTGGAATCAAGATTGCCAGGAGAAATATCAGTCACCGCAGATATGCAGATGACACCACCCTTATGGCAGAAAGTGAAGAGGATCTCAAAAGCCTCTTGATGAAAGTGAAAGAGGAGAGTGAAAAAGTTGGCTTAAAGCTCAACATTCAGAAAACAAAGATCATGGCATCCGGTCCCATCACTTCATGGGAAATAGATGGGGAAACAGTGGAAACAGTGTCAGACTTCATTTTGAGGGGCTCCAAAATCACTGCAGATAGTGACTGCAGCCATGAAATCAAAAGACGCTTACTCCTTGGAAGAAAAGTTATGACCAACATAGATAACATATTCAGAAGCAGAGACATTACTTTGCCAACAAAGGTCCATCTAGTCAAGGCTATGGTTTTTCCAGTGGTCATGTATGGATGTGAGAGTTGGACTGTGAAGAAAGCTGAGCGCCAAAGAATTGATGCTTTTGAACTGTGGTGTTGGAGAAGACTCTTGAGAGTCCCTTGGACTGCAAGGAGATCCAACCAGTCCATTCTGAAGGAGATTAGCCCTGGCATTTCTTTGGAAGGAATGATGCTAAAGCTGAAACTCCAGTACTTTGGCCACCTCATGCGAAGAGTTGACTCATTGGAAAAGACTCTGATGCTGGGAGGGATTGAGGGCAGGAGGAGAAGGGGACAACAGAGGATGAGATGGCTGGATGGCATCACTGACTCGATGAATGCGAGTCTGAGTGAACTCTGGGAGTTGGTGATGGACAGGGAGGCCTGGCGTGCTGCAATTCATGGGATCGCAAAGAGTTGGACACAACTGAGCTACGGAACTGAACTGAGCAGGGGATCTGCTTAGGTAAACCAAGTAATACCAGAAAGGGAAAAACATATAGTGAAACAAAGAAAAAAATAAAACTAGTTAAGTTTCTATGAATTAGGATAACAAGGCTGACCTGTGAAAGGGCTCAGGGGCACCCTGCCTCTGTTTGGAAAGGTCTGTTCCTGCTCCGGCAGGCTTCTGTTTCCAAGCATTTACCCAGTTCCTGCATGTGTATACTGAGTACCTGTCATACCTTATATAGAATCCCAACATTGGAAATACAAGTTGACCTCATGAAGCTCACTGACACATGGCAGAGACAGACATTCAGGAACACACAGTATCAGTAATGCTATAAAGACCCTATAATTGATATAACTATACGAAATGTGGCCTTTCCCGGTCGCTCAGAGGTAAAGAATCAGCCTGTGATGCAGGAGCTGCAGGAGATGCAGATTTGACCCCTGGGTCCAGACGATCCCCGGGAGGAGGGCATGGTAACTCACTCCAGTATTCTTGCCTGGAGAATCCCTTGGACAGAGGAGCCTGGCAGGCCACAATCCATAGGGTCACAAAGAGTCGGACATGACTAAAGCGACTTGTACCCACGCACACAGGAAATGTAAAATGTAAAGGGAGGTCTCTTAAGACAATGTGAGTAATTAACAGATTACCTGAAGTTACTTGATTTTACCTTAAATAAGTAAGAATTAGTCTAATGAAAAAGAAGATGAGGATGTTCACATTAAACGGATATATAATGGCACTAAGGCAAGAAAGACCAGGGTGTATATCCTTTGAGATGGCTGACACTTAGGTAAATGTGGGGAAGTAAAAAGATACCAATCTTGTTTGTACAGCTAAGGAGATCAAAATTGGACTTTATCCCAAAGGTCAAGAGGGAATTTAACCAGGAGACATTGATTTTAAACAAAAAAGTAACAATCTAAGATTAGTTTTAGAATTTCCCTCTGGAAATGCCTAGGAAAAAAAATCTTAAAAAGAGGAGGCAAAAAATAATTTCAAATCTAATAGATGAGAAATGCTTCCATAAACTGAATTAGTAACGATGGGGGTTGGGGGAGAGAAATTCTAACTGAAAAAATGTTTAAGAGAAAGAAGCAACAGAATTTGATAATTGAGAGTAGTAAGCTAAAGAAGGCAATTCTAGGATCATTCCTTATTTCTGCCTTGGGGGACTTGGTGAGTAGTTGTTCCACATTTAAAATTAGATAATAAAAAGAGTAAGTTGGAATTTAATTAACAATAACTTTATTTTAATGGAAGCTCATGTTTTATTTTGCCCTTAATACTCCCAGTGAATTCCAACATCACTTTTATCATTGACTTCACGGAACAAATTGTTGGCTAAATCTTTATTCTGAGACTCCCCATAAAGTATCTTGAAACATATAGGTGAAATATTTGTGGGAAAAAATATCTTGGATCTGGAGAATCAAGTAGTGGTCAACAGTAGGATTGCCCCTGTTAAAAAATAAAAACCTGCTCTTACTTTTCTCTTTTTCTGTAATATATGTACAATCACATTTCTTACCTGTAAGGATTCTATGCAGAAAATCCTTCAGTCAAAATTACCTATTTCTCTTGCTCTGTCATAAGTTTGCAATTGTTTTGTTATAATATGGAATTTTCCAAGCAACAGACACAAAAGGTTACTATATATGAAGATGCCAACTGTTTTTCTTCCTTTGTTGATTCTCTTCTTGAAACTGTAAACAGATGCCCTTTTCCCTGATATCATGTTTTTATCAGTCAGCTCCTTTCATGCCATACTTCATACCATATGTTTCTCTAGTAAGTTTATTCAGTCACTCTAAAGGGCAGCATCTATTCCTTTCCCTTCTGTTCAAAATCTTTGCACTCGATAAATTTATATGATAATCCAAGAGGTAGAAAAAACAGCACTCAAAACTCCTCTGAAAATGAAACAGGATCATGGCAGTTAAGTGAGAATCTCTTTGTAACTAACTATGCATTAAAACAATCAACAAGAGGAACAAAACTTGGGAAGAAAAGAAGTGAGACACATACCTGCTAATGACACATAAAACTAAATCCCAAGCAATCCTGATAATTATTTCACATGGAAAACAAAGTTTCTCAAAACAAAGTAAAAAATCAAAGAATCTTAAAGATGATAATAACAAAACAACAAGGCAAAAAAATATTACTCACAGTACATTTCCATTTATATAAATTTCAAACTGTACTATTATAGAATGAATAATAATACAGTTTGAAATTTATATGGTTAAATATGAAAGAAATGCCATGGCATTTTAATCACAAGAGTCATTTTAGTGATACCCTCTCACTAGGAGGAATTATCTTAGAGGATCAGATTCTTGAAAGCTCTATTTTTTGGACCCTAAAATATGTTACAGAGATGTTTGCTTTATAATCATCTATTTGACTATAATTTGATTTTTTTGTACTTGCCCATATGAGTGTTATAGAGATAAATGCAATAAAGAACTGTTCTTCATGGATTATCATCAACCAGTGAAAAGTTGTTACCTAGCAAGTTTGTTTTTAGATTAGACCATGCGGGACAATATACAACAAAAGATAACAAGCCAGAGAGTTTTCCATTTTTCTGAAAAATATTTTTTAAGTAACAATTTAAAAAAAAAAATAGGAAGCAAGAGCTTTAAACTTCACAAGGATATATAATTCAGTTCAGTTCAGTTCAGTACCTCAATCGTGTCCGACTCTTCGCAACCCCATGGACCGCAGCACACCAGGCCTTCCTGTCCATCACCAACTCCAAGAGTTTACACAGACTCATGTTTATTGAGTCAGTGATGCCACACAACCAACCATCTCATCCTCTGTCATCCCCTTCTCCTCCCACTTTCAATCTTTCCCAGCATCAGGGTCTTTTCAAATGAGTCAGTTCTTCGCATCAGGTGGCCAAAATATTAGAGTTTCAGCTTCAGCAACAGTCCTTCCAATGTATATTCAGGACTGATTTCCTTTAGGATGGACTGGCTGGATCTCCTTGCAGTCCAAGGGACTCTCAAGAGTCTTCTCCAACACCACAGTTCAAAAGCATCAATTCTTTAGTGCTCAGTTTTCTTTATAGTCCTACTCTCACATCCATACATGACTACTGGAAAAACCATAGCCTTGACTAGGGGGACCTTTGTTGGCAAAGTAATGTCTCTGCTTTTCAATATGCTGTTTAGGTGGATCATAGCTTTCCTTCCAAGAAGCAAGCATCTTTTAATTTCATGGCTGCA
Source organism: Capra hircus (assembly GCF_001704415.2). Lineage (NCBI taxonomy): Eukaryota > Metazoa > Chordata > Mammalia > Artiodactyla > Bovidae > Capra > Capra hircus. Next base: position 123,082,093 of record NC_030809.1, on the reverse strand, counting down.
GTCACCATCTGCAGCGATATTTGAGCCCCCAAAATAAAGTCTGACACTGTTTCCCCTGTTTCCCCATCTATTTCCCATGAAGTGATGGGACCGGATGCCATGATCTTCATTTTCTGAATGTTGAGCTTTAAGCCAACTTTTTCACTCTCCTCTTTCACTTTCATCAACAGGCCCTTTAGTTCTTTGCTTTCTGCCATAGGGGTGGTGTCATCTGCATATCTGAGGTTATTGATATTTCTCCCGGTAATCTTGATTCCAGCTTGTGCTTCTTCCTCCCAGGGTTTCTCATGATGTATTCTGCATATAAGTTAAATAAGCAGGATGACAATATACAGCCTTGACATGCTTCTTACCTGACTTGGAACCAGTCCGTCGTTCCATGTACAGTTCTAACTTGCTTCTTGACCTGCATACAGATTTCTCAGAAGGCAGACCAGGTGGTCTGGTATTCCTATCTCTTGAAGAATTTCCCACAGTTTGTTGTGATCCACACAGTCAAATGCTTTGGCATAGTCAATAAAGCAGAAGTAGATGTTTTTCTGGAACTCTCTCACTTTTTCAATGATCCAACAGATGTTGGCAATTTGATCTCTGGTCCCTCTGCCTTTCTAAATTCAGCTTGAACATCTAAAAGTTCAGAGTTCATGTACTGGTGAAGCCTAGCTGGGAGACTTTTGAGCATTACTTTACTACTGTGTGAGATGAGTGCAATTGTGCAGTCTTTTGAGCATTCTTTGGGATTGCCTTTCTTTGGGATTGGAATGAAAACTGATCTTTTGCGGTCTTGTGGCCACTGCTGAGTTTTCCAAATTTGTTGACATATTGAGTGCAGCACTTTCACAGTGTCATCTTTCAGGATTTGATATAGCTCAGCTGGAATTCCATCACCTGTACTAGCTTTGTTCATAGTGATGCTTCCTAAGGCCCACTTGTCTTCCCGTTCCAGGATGTCTGGCTCTAGGTGAGTGATCACACCATCGTGATTATCTGGCTCATGAAGATCTTTTTTGTATAGTTCTTCTGTGTTTTCTCACCACCTCTTCTTAATATTTTCTGTTAGGTTCATACCATTTCTGTCCTGTTTGTACCCATTTTGCATGAAAATTTCCCTTGGTAGCTCTAATTTTCTTGAAGAGACCTCTAGTCTTCCCCATTCTATTGTTTTCCTGTATTTCTTTGCATTGATCACTGAGGAAGGCTTTCTCATCTCTCCTTGCTATTCTTTGGAACTCTGCATTCAAATGGGTATATCTTTCCTTTCCTCCTTTGTTTTTTGCTTCTCCTCTTTTCTTAGCTATTTGTAAGGCCTCCTCAGACAACTGTTTTTCCTTTTTGCATTTCTTTTTCTTGGGGATGGTTGATCACTGCCTCCTGTACAATGTCATGAACCTTCGTCCATAGTTCTCAGGCACTCTATCAGATCTAATCCCTTGAATCTATTTCTCACATCTACTGCACAATAACAAGGGATTTGATTTAGGCCATACCTGAATGGTCTAGTGGTTTTCCCTATTTTCTTCAATTTAAGTCTCAGTCGCGTCCGACTCTTTGCAACCCCATGCACTGTACCTATCAGGCTCCTCCATCCATGGGATTTTCCAGGCAAGAGTGCTGGAGTGGATTGCCATTTCCTTCTCCAGGGGATCTTCCCAACCCAGGGATCGAACCCAGGTCTCCCGCATTGCAGGCAGACACTTTACCGTCTGAGCCACCAGTAAAGCCCCTTTGAATGGTCTAGTGGTTTTCCCTACTTTCTTCCATTTAAGTCTGAATTTGGCAACAAGGAATTCATGATCTGAGCCACAGTCAGCTCCCAGTCTATTTTTGCTGACTGTATAGAGCTTCTCCACATCTGGTTGCAAAGAATATAATCAATCTGATTTTGGTATTGAACATCTGGTTATATCATTATCCAACAATAAATGTGTCAATCTTTTTTTAATTCGATTGCCTCAAAATCGCTAAATTTCAATTTCCTGACTAGAAATTCATGTGAAACAACGTATTTATTCTTTAATCCAACGTTAAAAGGTATATATCACTTGATATATTTCTTATAAAATACTGTTACAGATTTTAGCCACAATGAATTGTAATATTTTAGCCCTTCCATTATAATTCTATTTACAGTAGTATGACCAACAAATCTAAAATTCTTCCATGAATTATTGAATTAATGGTACCAGAAAAATATCAACTGTTGCTCTACTAAATAAAATTAAAATAAACTTTGCAATATAAAGACTGAGAACCATTATTTTCAGTAAAAAACAAAAAAACAACAAGGCAAATATCAAATGCATATTTTATTGGTTGGCAGGGTTACACAACGTGCACAAAAGTTGGATTGTGCACTTTAGCTGGCCCCTCTACCACACCCCTCCCATAAATTCCCTCAGTATCCATAAACTCGTCTTAAATAAAAGTGTTATACATAAATATACAAGGAAATAAACAAGAAGAACTGTGTGCTCACTACACAGCTTCAAGGTAAGAGACTCAGCACTCCTTCCTACAGTATTCACATCCTGCTACACCCAGAATTGTCTGCTAAGTGCACACCAATCAATGAGATCATTTATCCATCTTCATTAAATATGCTATATTTTAAGAATTATTGTTCTCTCTGTATTTTTCAGGCAAATGATCAAGATTGAGATTACTCCCCAAAATCATGATAGGCATTATCTGACAGCTACAGTACTCACTCAGTCGTGTCTGACTCTTTGCGACCCCAGGGACTGTAGCCCAGAAGGCTCCTCTGTCCTTGAAATTTTCCAGGCAACAATACTGGAGTGGGTTGCCATTTCCTCCTCCAGCGGATCTTCCCAACCCATGTCTCCTGCATTTCCTGCTGGTGTATTCTTTACCACTGCACCACCTGTGAAGCCCTGATAGTTTATAGCTGCTGCTAAGTCGCTTCAGTCGTGTCCAACTCTATGCAACCCCATAGACAGCAGCCCACCAGGCTCCCCTGTCCCTGGGATTCTCCAGGCAAGATCACTGGAGTGGGTTGCCATTTCCTTCTCCAATGCATGAAAGGGAAAAGTGAAAGTGAAGTTGCCCAGTCGTGTCCTACTCTTCGCGACCCCATGGACTGCAGCCTACCAGGCTCCTCTGCCCATGGGATTTTCCAGGCAAGAGTACTGGAGTGGGTTGCCATTGCCTTCTCTGATAGTTTATAGAGATCATACCTATTAAAGAAATCAACTAAAGTTTCAGTCCTACAGCTTGGTGCTTACCAGATCATAGCCAATGCACCAGAGGGCTCACAGATTCTCTTTAAGCAAAACCACATTGGTGTTCATGCATATACATTGATGCTTACAGTTTTGGATTACAGTTTGCAACCAATCTACATCAGTCTTGCAGCAAGGCCAAATGCTGAGTGAAAGAAAACAAACCTAAGAGCAACAGAATTTCCTCACTGGCCTGGTCCCTCTCTATGAACTGAAATAATCCCTGGTCCAGACCTACCAAATCCCAAGGATACCGAATAATTTCAGGTGAAATGAATGTCAAATATAAAGGAACATAGATTCTCAGGGTTCAATGGCACATTTAAATTATCGATTCAGTCATCCATCCAACAGTGTACAATATTTCAGTTAGAGAGTCAGCCAACTTTTGCTTGAATAGAACTTGCAGATTTTCAGTTACTATGTGTATACGTGGTTACAGATGCTGAGACAATTTGTTTGCAATAGTCATTTTAGCATGGGAAGGAGGAATGACAAATAGAATTGGTCAGAGTCTGACATTTATTGATATTGATTGACATTCCTGGAATTCATGTTTTACTGGTGGGCAGGGTCACATGCCTAAAGGCAGAAAAGTTGGCCCCTCACTTCTTGTCACGTCCTGTGGGCTTTTTGTCACTACCTGCGTCCAACACTGTGGTTTATTGACTAGTTATCTGTAACTGGGTGATAAAGTGAGGCCAGGTACATAGTGCAAAATTAGAGCACTTCCAAAAACCTCATTTCCAATTCAGTGGTGCGAGTGGTAAAGCCACTAGCCAACTCAGGAGATGCAAGAGAGGCAGGTTCAATCCCTGGATTGGGAAGATCCCCTGGAGTAGGAACTCACAACCCACTCCAGTATTCTGGCCTGGAAAATTCCATGGACAGAGGAGCCTGGTGGTCTATAGTCCATGGGGTCACAAAGACACAGACATGACTGAGCATGCATACAATCAGTCCCTCATAAACTTCCTCATGTAGTTTATCAGAAATATTGGAAGAGAGAAATAAAAACAATACGGGATGAGAGGTGCATTGAGCTCTTAACCTCCATGCTGTGATAGCATTACTCAAAGCGCCAGCACAAAAATGATAATGCTCCTACCTTCAAATATTGTACAAGCTAAATGGGGCGTCAAAGTTACAGCCAATATGAGAAAACTGTATCCTGGATACACTCCTCAGCTCCACACAGAGGATTCATGAAATTTTAATGAGAGACTATTTGATCCAAATTCTGAAATAAATGTAGATATTCCCAGTGAATGAGAAGAGAAAGGAGAACCCAGTTCAAAGAGACGGCATGAGCAAAGGCAGAGAGGCATAAACCAAGCTATACTAAGCCATCTTTGGGTTATTAAAGATATTTTGTCCTCAATTTCTGGAACTTTACACATGCTTGAACCAGACTCTTTCTGTTGCTCTTTTCCTCCATCCTTCCCATTTCTTGATGCATTATTTGGTCAGAGTTTAGCTATCTCCTCTCCCAGGAAGTCTTCCTTGATCCAAGGTGTGTGTTACACATCACTTCTCACTGCTTCCATAGCTCCCTGAACGTCCTCAAACCAAACTTTATTATTCTGCTTTGGAATTGTCTGTTATCTTTCTCCCCAGTGGAGCTATAAGGTCCACAAGGTAGCAACCTTGTCCTTTTTTCTTGTATACCCAAAAACCAACACATTGCTTGGCTCACACTAGGAGCCTAGAAATGTTTGCAGACTTAATGTTAACCATTAGTTAGTTAGTTAGATAATTAATGTTCCAAAAAGATATAGTCTTTAGGTAGAATATCTAATGACAATTTATACATGTATGTTTTCAGTAGCTAGAAAACTACAAAATTCCCAATAAAACTTCTTATCAGTGATCATTTTGACATTAAATAAAATAGACGGAAATGGAAATAGAGTATGCATTTTGACAGATAAAATATTTGTCAATAGAAATTATTCATAACTTTGCATATGGGTATACAGGGATGATAGCCAGCTGAAATTACCTGCAAGGTGTTCCAGATGTTTACAGTTGGAGTCTGCTCTCTCTGGCAGTGCTGGTTGGGTGCCTATATCATATCAATTGTCAAATATTATTAGTATCACCCTGTATACACACAGGGCTTTCCTGGTGGCTCAGACAGTAAGGAATCTGCCTGCAATGCAGGAGACACAGGTTTGATCCCTGGATTAGGAAGATCCCCTGGAGAAGGGAATGACAACCCACTCCAGTATTCTTGCCTGGAGAATCCCATGGACAGGGGAGTCTGGAGAGCTACAGACCATGGTGTCGCAAAGAGTCAGACACGACTGAGTGTCTAACACTATATATGAAAACCACAGATGAGGATCCATCTCACGGAATTAGTTTTGAGTAATGCTATAAAGCGGAGAAGCCAATGGCACCCCACTCCAGTACTCTTGCCTTGGAAAATCCCATGGACTGAGGAGCCTGGTGGGCTGCAGTCCATGGGGAAGGGAAGAGTCAGACATGACTGAGCGACTTCACTTTCACTTTTCACTTTCATGCATTGGAGAAGGAAATGGCAACCCACTCCAGTGTTCTTGCCTGGAGAATCCCAGGGATGAGGGAGCCTGGTGGGCTGCCATCTATGGGGTCGCACAGAGTAGGACACGACTGACGCGACTTAGCAGCAACAGCAGCAGCAATGCTATAAAGTGATTTGAATCCCATCACTGATTTTTATTTCAATGTTTTTCAAATTGTATGTTTATGACTTCTAGAAGTTATGGTGACACTGTTGAGGGATGGAAAATTTTAGCCATCTCTCTCTACCCCATCACCCTCCCAGAGCAGCTCAGTCACTGCAACCTCATCCTCCTGTCTCAGTAATCTTCCCAGAGAACTGAGTAACAAAGCTATTTCTTTTCTCGTCCTTTCAAGAAAAGCACTCATTTTGAGCCATGTGAATGAGACTGAGTGTATGTGCGCATGTATATATTAGGCGTTGCCTGACTCCACAAGGATGGTTACATTCTAGTGAAACTTTTTAAAACACTTAAACATTTATAAATATACATAACTATTAACTAGCTATTAATTAGCTGCCATTATAATACTGATGAAGGCTATTCTCATTCACTATTAAAAATTGTGAAGACATATTTTCTCATTTTGTATCAATCTGCTTTTCCAGCCTTCAGGAATTAAACAAAATTAATAATTCTGTGTTATCTAAATTTGAAATTACTATTACTTTTCTATAATGAAGATCACTGCCTTAGAGGAAAAAAAGTCTACTTATTAATACGAAGGGAAAATACTATTTATATACTCCATATTAGATAAAAGAAATGTCCCCACTTGGAAGCCTATAAAACTGTGAGCCTGTAAGAGTCTTCATTACAGTGGAACAGAAAACAACCCAGGACAAAATCACCCTTGCATCAGCTGCTAAGTCAGATTTAAGTTTTTCCTACCTAATTGATTTCCTAATAACTTAGCTCAGCTAGCTACATTTTTACCATATTTACTGAAACAGACCTTTGTGTGTCTGCCCAGTATGCTTTTCCTTGGGGGAGTCACTTTCCCTGCAGTAATCCTCTTTAATTCGTCCTCCTTGATTCAGGGGAGGCTGACCCAGTCCCGGAAAGGAGTACATGCCCCAAGGCAGGACAACTAAAAGTGCCTCCAGAATTTTTGTGAAGCCTTTCATGTTTTCTCTAAGATCATTAGCTTAAGGCCCATGTAACCAGGCTTCAGGTGCTGTGTTTCTCACTACATAGAGTGAGAAACTATCACTACATAGAGTGTGTGCCCGAGAATGAGGCCACCTGAGAAAGGCACATCTGAGAGATGGTATGGACTCTTCACCAGTAAGTCAGGGAGAACTAGACAGAGACGTCTTTTTTATAAAACATCTTGCAAGTACCACTGGTGTTCTGAAATCTCTAGAAGGAAGTTTTCTTCTACTGTTAGAATACAATTTTACATGTTTCAAAATGGAAAATATCACATTAGCCATCCATAGTGACTATGTGAATATTTAATAAGAAGAGGGAAAGCAGATGACTCCTAGGCAGAGGGAGAAATGGCATCATCCAAGAAATATAATTCCTCCTTAAAGTCTTTCTCTGTGCATTTTCTCAATCAACACTTGCAGCCATTTCTTTTCCTTCCTTAACACTTGCATTGCCATCGTGCCTACAGAAATCTCAGGCCCTCCCAGTCAGTTAGTCAGTTCAGTCACTCAGTCATGTCCGACTCTTTGCGACTCCATGAATCGCAGCACGCCAGGCCTCCACGTCCATCACCATCTCCCGGAGTTCACTCAGACTCGCGTCCATCAAGTCCGTGATGCCATCCAGCCATCTCATCCTCGGTCATCCCCTCCTCCTCCTGCCCCCAATCCCTCCCAGCATCAGAGTCTTTTCCAATGAGTCAACTCTTCGCGTGAGGTGGCCAAAGTACTGGAGTTTCAGCTTTAGCATCATTCCTTCCAAAGAAATCCAAGGGCTGATCTCCTTCAGAATGGACTGGTTGGATCTCCTTGCAGTCCAAGGGACTCTCAAGAGTCTTCTCCAACACCACAGTTCAAAAGCATCAATTCTCCAGCGCTCAGCTTTCTTCACAGTCCAAATCTCACATCTATACATGACCACTGGAAAAACCATAGCCTTGACTAGACAAAACTTTTTTGGCAAAGTAATGTCTCTGCTTTTCAATATGCTATCTAGGTTGGTTATAACTTTCCTTCCAAGGAGTAAGCGTCTTTTAATCTCATGGCTGCAGTCACCATTTCCAGTGATTTTGGAGCCCCCAAATATAAAGTCTGACACTGTTTCCACTGTTTCCCCATATATTTCCCATGAAGTGATGGAACCCGATGCCATGATCTTCGTTTTCTGAATGTTGAGCTTTAAGACAACTTTTTCACTCTCCTCTTTCACTTTCATCAAGAGGCTTTTGAGTTCCTCTTCACTTTCTGCCATAAGGGTGGTGTCATCTGCATATCTGAGGTTATTGATATTTCTCCTGGCAATCTTGATTCCAGCTTGTGCTTCTTCCAGCCCAGCGTTTCTCATGATGTACTCTGCATAGAAGTTAAATAAGCAGGGTGACAATATACAGCCTTGACGTACTCCTTTTCCTATTTGGAACCAGTCTGTTGTTCCATGTCCAGTTCTAACTGTTGCTTCCTGACCTGCATACAGATTTCTCAAGAGGCAGGTCAGGTGGTCTGGTATTCCCATCTCTCTCAGAATTTTCCAGTTTATTGTGATCCACACAGTCAAAGGCTTTGGCATAGTCAATAAAGCAGAAAGAGATGTTTTTCTGGAACTCTCTTGCTTTTTCCATGATCCAACAGATGTTGGCAATTTGATCTCTGGTTCCTCTGCCTTTTCTAAAAGCAGCCTGACCATCTGGAAGTTCACGGTTGACATATTGCTGAAGCCTGGCTTGGAGAATTTTGAGCATTACTTTACTAGCGTGTGAGATGAGTGCAATTGTGTGAGCATTCTTTGGCATTGCCTTTCTTTGGGATTGGAATGAAACTGACCTTTTCCAGTCCTGTGGCCACTGCTGAGATTTCCAAATTTGCTGGCAAATTGAGTGTAGCATTTTCACAGCATCATCTTTCAGGATTTGAAATAGCTCAACTGAAATTCCATCACCTGCACTAGCTTTGTTCGTAGTGATGCTTTCTAAGGCCCACTTGATTTCACATTCCAGGATGTCTGGCTCTAGGTGAGTGATCACACCATCGTGATTATCCGGGTCATGAAGATCTTTTTTGTACTGTTCTTCTGTGTATTCTTGCCACCTCTTAATATCTTCTGCTTCTGTTAGGTCCATACCTTTTCTGTCCTTTATTGAGCCCATCTTTGCATGAAATGTTCCCTTGGTAGCTCTAATTTTCTTGAAGAGATCTGTAGTCTTTCCCATTCTGTTGTTTTCCTCTATTTCTTTGCATTGATCGCTGAGGAAGGCTTTCTTATCTCTCCTTGCTATTCTTTGGAACTCTGCATTCAGATGCTTATATCTTTCCTCTTCTCCTTTGCTTTCACTTCTCTTCTTTTCACAGCTATTTGTAAGGCCTCCCCAGACAGCCATTTTGCTTTTTTGCATTTCTTTTCCATGGGGATGGTCTTGATCCCTGTCTCCTGTAGAATGTCATGAACCTCAGTCCATAGTTCATCAGGCACTCTATCTATCAGATCTAGGCCCTTAAATCTATTTCTCACTTCCACTGTATAATCATAAGGGATTTGACATAGGTCATACCTGAATGGTCTAGTGACTTTCCCTACTTTCTTCAATTTAAGTCTGAATTTGGCAATAAGGAGTTCATGATCTGAGCCACAGTCAGCTCCCAGTCTTGTTTTTGCTGACTGTATAGAGCTTCTCCATCTTTGGCTGCAAAGAATATAATCAATCTGATTTCAGTGTTGACCATCTGGTGATATCCATGTGCAGAGTCTTCTCTTGTGTTGTTGGAAGAGGGTGTTTGCTATGACCAGTGCATTCTCTTGGCAAAATTCTATTAGCCTTTGCCCTGCTTCATTCCATATTCCTAGGCCAAATTTGCCTATTACTCCAGGTGTTTCTTGACTTCCTACTTTTGCATTCCAGTCCCCTATAATGAAAAGGACATCTTTTTTAGGTGTTAGTTCTAAAAGGTCTTGTAGGTCTTCATAGAACCGTTCAACTTCAGCTTCTTCAATGTTACTGGTTGGGGCATAGACCTGGATTACTGTGATATTGAATTATTTGCCTTGGAAACAGAGATCATTCTGTCATTTTTTAGATTGCATCCAAGTACTGCATTTCAGACTCTTTTGTTGACCATGATGGCTACTCCACGTCTTCTGAGGGATTCCTGCCCTCCCAGAGACAGCCTAAACTGGGATGATGCCAAATGTGTAAAACAGCAAGCAGCCTAGTAAATATGAGAGGCGAGCCATCCAGCAAAGAGGGTGGCAAAGTGCAGAGACAGACAACAAACATAAAGGAGCTTCTGCAACAAGACTTCTATGAAAAAGCACAGAACAAAATAGGTATTCAGTATTCCATCTCTATTTTTATCTAGCCAATTTCAGAGGAATTTACTATCTAATTTTATTTTTCCATGATTGCTAGTATTGCCATTTCTCCAAGGACCTGATGAGAAGGAGGACTTTTCTTTGTCCCGAAATTTTAGAATAAACACCATAGAGTCAATGCAACTTTCTAAACTAAGAAACAAGGTCAGAAGCCTGGGACCACAGGATTACCTGGCTGGTACACCCTCCAAGGCAGACGAGGGTCTGCCCACTGTGACACTGCATCAGACAGCATGCACACACCTGATCTGCACTAGGGTGAGGGCTGCGAAGATGCCGATGAGGGCAGACAGACCTAGTTGGACAGGTACAGAGCCTTGCACTCTAGGTAAAAGATCAATCAGCACACCTCAATCTGTAGCAGTGACACAGGCAGGAAGTTTATGAGCCTAGCTATAAATGCTCTTGCACACCTCTGCCACATACTGAAGGGCGAATGAGGAGGAATCAGGAAGCAGTAAGTCAGCATAAGCAAAGGCAGAGCAGGCAACAGGCAACGGGGGAGGGGGTGAGGAAGAAGGTCCATAAATTCACAATCCCTATTCTAATCAAATTTAAGAAAAAGCTGGGCTCCAAAAATTCTTGAACTCGGAGCATGACAGGAACATGCTGTTTCTGGTGTTTGACCTTAGAACCTTGTCCCTTTTCCTGTTTGACCAGCAATGTCATTGAGAAGCCTTCCAAAGACATGTACAATTAAATCATTCCTTAAGAGCCATTAGCATGGCAAAAACAATTGTTACCAAGGTTAATTTCTTCAGTAACCTTTAAAATGTATTTCTAGACATAAGTCACCAAGAGTATATCAATAGCTATTTGATTTGTGGATGTTTCTGACAAAGCAGAATAAAGAAACATCTTCCAAGATACATGATGATAAATGAAATACCAGATCAAAAGATGACTTCCTTCTCATTCTGAAGTAACACAAGTTTAAGTCATCAGTTCTCATAGTCAAGACATTATTGCCATCACTTCCCAAAAACTTTAAACTTATGATACTGCTCTTATTTGATGCAGAAAAGTGAGAAAATAGACAAAGCAAACAAATGTACCAGTGTAACAGAGTAAACTAATGAACAGAGACATTTAAACATCATCACAGGTTTTCATTATGGAAAACCAAAATAATTAGCAGTTTTCACTGAAAATGCTTCCTACTTCTTTTACAAATCATTAAACAGAGGCACTTTTGTCATAAAATTTCTGTGTGATTCTATTTTTCTTTTATAATGATCTTTTTTTTTTTTTTGGCTGTTTCAAAATAATGGCCTAACAAATCATTAATACTTTAAATTCATATAACTTTTTCACAATTTATATTCAGTATAGGCACACTTACATTTATAAAGCAAAGTATCAACAAGGAGCAGAGGCAGAATGCTGAGGAGAAGGGTAGATGACTAGAAAAATCACCTTTCAAAGGAACTATGTGGGACTTTTAACCCGACTCCTTTTAGGCCTGTCCCACCTTGAGATGCATGAACCAATTTTTGTGGTGAATCTCCTGATCTGAAATCACATTACGTTGCTTGTTGTACACTCCTGACAGTGAGTATCTATATTTTCCTTTCTCTTGAGAGGTGTCTGCTTAGGTCAGAACAAGTTATTAAAAGTGAAATCATAACTGAAAATTTCCACGTCAGCAAATCATAACTTCTTAGCAATTAGAATATGAAGGTGTGCACACCTCTCATAATTTCCGAAGCTAAGTCAAATTATTCATCTCTTTTCAGGGGATCAAAAGCAAATTCAAGATCTTGTGGTACAAATTCAGAGTTGACAAAACCTTGAGAAATTTTACCTCTCCCAAGCATGTCACCAGATGAACACAATATACCATACTCTGTTTTGAGTATAGTCCTTGAGGTTATAGCCCAAAATATAATGTACAAGATATTAAAATATCAGATCTGTGGTCCCCCTGGCAACATCTATTGAACAACAACAACACAAAAGTATGACCATTGAGGGGAAAACAAAGCACAAGTGAAAACAGTCCTGATCAACTGGAACCAAAATCTATCCCCTACCTGGACAGCACCTTCGCCACTAGCCACATACACCTATCCCAAGGGCTTCCCAGTAGGTTTCCTTGGCTTCTCTACACCTAGTCTTACACACTGCCCCAACTCGCCCTCCATTCTGCATACAACCACTGGATTTGTTATTGAAAAGATTGTCTTACCATTCCACGATTCCCAGTTTACACATAGGTATACATTTGAATTTTATACTGCTTAATCGTGTAGGCAGCTTCTCTGGTGGCTCAGATGGTAAAGAATCTGCCTGCTGATGCAGGAAACATGTGGGTTCAATCCCTGACCTGGGAAGATCCGCTGCAGCAGGAAATGGCAACACACTGAGTATTCTTGCCTGGAAAATTCCATGGACAGAGGAGCCTAGCGGGCTACAGTCCATGGGGTCACAAAGAGTCAGACACACACACACAGAGAATGGGCAACTGTGTAGGACTTTATGGCAGATGGTTTTGCATTCAGAGTTTCCTTCCTCCAATTCCCTTTTATTATTTGAACTTCATTTTCTAACCATACAGAATTATCTTTCTATTGCTTATTTTGTTGCATTGTATGTATTTTGCAATTTGCTTTTGGAAATGTGTTGAGTATGAATTTAGTAAATAATTACTCATTCATTTAGGTATAGCTTCAAGCTACCCATTCTGTAAAGTTCCTATTCTCCTCCAGGAAGTCAGTCACACTCTTTCAGCTACTTTCAGCTACATATTTGTCTCTGTTTAAGCACTTGCTGCATAATGTAATCATTTTGTCTACTTATTATTATTGTATGTTATTATTTATTATTATTTGTTCCTTGTCACAGGAACTCCTGTCATCACTATATATGATCTAACACTATACAGATAGATAGACATATATTTACATATATATATGTATATCTATGCCAGCATTCTCATATGGTGATCAGTGGCTAAAAATGGTTATTTGCTGAATAAATAAATGGTCCCTCTCCATAGGTAGCTAATTTTCTACTTGAAGGTGCTGTGCTAATAACTGGAAAGGAATGTTTCTTATAGATGAGAACACAAAGGGAAGAAAAGAAAAAAACAACATAGGTATATATATATATATATATATCAAACATATATTTACAATCTGCATGTATACTCTAATTATTTAAATGATTTCTGTATTTCAACTTTAGGACATACCCACTCCAACATTTTTTAACATTTTTAAATTTTTGATCTGTCTCATAAATGAAAAAAATCAATTATAAACATAGATAATACCATATTATACCATATACCAATTTTATATACATACCATATGACTTCAGATAGCATAAGTAAGATAAGAGCCAGGTCTGACTGTGACATTTGTACCTTAACATCATAGAGTACTTTTTATAAATAAATAATATACAATTTGATAAAGAAATTCCCTGGACTCATTGTCAAATAAGGTAGAAACTAAAAGGATGAGTAATTAATAAATTCATACCCAAGCACATTCCAAAAAAGATTCCAAGCAAGTTGCAAAATACCCTTAATTGTAAGATACATCATTGTTTCAATAACTTCTCCATGATTAAAAAATACATATGATATATTTACATATCATTCATAAAATGAATCTTTAAAAAATCCCCCTCCCACCTCCCCCCCAATCCCATCCCTCAGGGGAGAAAAAAATGTTTTTTTTTTCAATTCTAAGAACTATCAAAAATTTTAACAATGTCTGTGACAGAGCATGTTTTAAAATTGAAGAAAGACAGCAATCTCTTAAATGATTACAAGAATGCAAGTCTGCAAGGAAGAAATACAAAAAGCTCTGGTGGGGTTGAGGGGAGGGCAGAGAATACAGAGCTTCCACGCAGTCATAGGGGAGGAACAGGGAAGCCATCCCTGTACATGTGGTATTTAAGTGAAACCTGAGCACATGTAGGGGAAAAGAGTACAGATGGTGCTGCTGCTGCTGCTAAGTCGCTTCAGTCTCTGTGCAACCCCATAGACGGCAGCCCACCAGGCTCCCCCGTCCCTGGGATCCTCCAGGCAAGAACACTGGAGTGGGTTGCCATTTCCTTCTCCAGTGCATGAAGGTGAAAAGAGAAAGTGAAGTCGCTCAGTTGTGTCTGACTCTTAGTGACCCCATGGACTGCAGCCTACCAGGCTCCTCCACCCATGGGATTTTCCAGGCAAGAGTACTGGAGTGGGGTGCCATTGCCTTCTCCGACAGATGGTGCTGGCCACATGGAAAGAAGTACCCTTAGAAGCAGCAGCTGTAACAGAGCTTCTGGGTGAGGAGACCAAAGCAGAAAATGTCAGGATACTTGTATCTGAGGACCATATCCCCCGGGGGATCCCTCAGTGCTATTTGAAGAGATATGGAGATGTGACTCAGAGCTGTGGAATGTGGTCATTAACTTGGCTATGAGATCAGTTAGATTCAAGCGCTGGTGAATCCTGGGACCCAGGGTTACATAAAGGTGTATCTACCTTCACATTTCTATGCCAGGACTTAAAGGAGGTTACTTTAGGCTCTTAGCAGAGAATCTCAGCTTCTAAGATAAGAATGCTTGAATTTTGGGAGGAGAGAGATTGTCTCATCGCCAAATAGGTGAAAATTTTCATTTTGAAAGTTCACTGGTAGGTTAGACATGTTGATTTTAAATTGCATTACTTTATGGTACTGGAAATCAGCCAAAATTGCTTTAGGAATGTCCGGCTTTACTCTTTTAAAATCCCTTTATCCAAATTGGTCCTAATTTTTCTTGAAACGTAATAGTTTCTCCCAAACCACAGGGCTCAGGTTGAGAAAAATTCCTGTGGTGTAATTTACAGTCAATAAATTAAAGGCATAAGAGAAAAACAGAGTTGAGAAAACAATGTCACAGCTAAATCCGTGAGGAGGCTAAAAATATACCTTCACATTTGTAAAACAAAATTATGAAAACAGCATCCTAAATAAAACCAAGGATTTTATACATCACGATTAGCAATAACAGTTATTATACACTTGCATGCTTCAAGTTTTCAGAATCTCCTTCTCTCCCCATCTCTCTTCTCCAGTATTAATAACATGCTTATAAATTGTTATAATTAAGCTTTGTTGCAGCTAACACAAATACTTCAAAGTATCTTTTTTCTTTGTCTGTGACTGTATCTAAATGACCATGGTCTTTTTAGCTTTTTTTTCAAACTTTAAACTTTTTATTTTGTATTGGGCTATAGCCAGTTAACAATGTTGTGGTACTTTCAGGTGAACAGTGAAAGGGACCCAGCCATTCATTCTCCCCCAAAACCTCCTTCCCATTCAGGCTGCCAGATAACATTGAGTGGAGTTCTATGTGCTATACAGTAGGTCCTTGTTGGTTATCCATTTTGAATGTAGTAGTTATGACTCAGAATGGACTCCCATCCCCCCACTGCCAGCCTCACTCATCTCTCTGAGGTCTCCCCAGGTGCTTAGCACACTGAGGTCTCAACCAAGTAGTCTCTCTTCCTCCTGGAAGCTACGGGGAATTTTCCCAAGCCCAGTTTTTCTTTCATTTTTCTTTCTGAAAAATCTTGCATTATTTTTCCTAGCTGTTATAAAATGTTCTGCTCCTTTTCTATCATTAGCTTTACTTCCCTGTGTAATATCCCAACTCCCAGTTGTCTTTTTTCTAAGTATCTCCAGAATTACTGGTCACACTATGCATACAATGAAATCTAAAAATCTTTAAGTTACCAAAATGAGCTGCAAAATTACTTCATCTGATCTCAAGTTTTTATATCAGGATCTCATGTTTGAGGAGATATTATTGTATTTCAATCTTGCTATATGTTTGTTATACAGGCATGATATACATGTCAAATTAAGTATTGCTGTCCAAAATTTTTCTAAATATCCCAATTTTTTATCTTTTCCTTTTTTTTTTGTTTTTTTTGTTTGTTTGTTTTTTAATTGGGCAAGTGTTTTTTTTTTTTTTAATTTTAAAATCTTTAATTCTTACATGCGTTCCCAAACATGAACCCCCCTCCCACCTCCCTCCCCATAACATCTCTCTGGGTCATCCCCATGCACCAGCCCCAAGCATGCTGTATCCTGCATCAGACATAGACTGGCGATTCAATTCTTACATGATAGTATACATGTTAGAATGTCATTCTCCCAAATCATCCCACCCTCTGATCTTTTCCTTTTAGAAGAAAGGCTTCCGTGGTGGCAAAGATGGTAAAGAGTCTACCTGCAATGCAGGAGACCTGGGTTCTATCCCTGATTAAGGAGGATCTCCTGAAGGGAATGGCAATCCACTCTAGTACTCTTGCCTGGAGAATGCCATGGACAGAGGAGCCTGGCAGGCTACAGTCCATGGGGTCACAAAGACTCAGACACGACTGAGTGACTAACACACACACATTTAGGATAAGATACAGATGCAGTGGACTCTGAGATAGACAATTAAGAAATCCTAGAGGGGGAAAGTATGGTTTTATGAAAGCAAAAACTTCCCATATGACATAGGAGTCAGAGTTCACATCTGTAGTAGACCTGTCTATCTACTGCGCAGACTATATTCCAGAAATTTCAGGCCCTTAATAACATTTATTCAACTCCATCATCCAAAATAAGAATGAGCAATGCAAAGTAATTCTAATATAAATCAGAAAAATGGAACAAAGTATTTTTTTAATGTATCTGGGCTTAGAAAATTTTTAGTATAATCTTTAAAAATCTTAACAGATTGTTTTTTTAGTCTTAAGCATTCCGCAAAATTTAGGAAGTTATTTACAAATGTAGGAAATAAACTTCATTTTTTTAACTTATGATTTTTTAAATAAGTCATGTATAAAATATTTTTCTATCATTTGACAGTAAACATGAAGACCTGTACAAAGCAGCAGGATGTTCAAAGGCAAGTGAAGCTTTAGAAATTAATTCCAAGGGTGTTCTAATAGCAGATGTAAAAAAGAAAATGAAAATTATGTTAACTTGGAATGTCAAGAGTTCACAGTAAACCTACAAAACATCTTATTAAATTCTCCACACATCTAATGCTATAATTCACACCTCAGTCTACTCTCACCAATTTTTTTAAAATGCTCTGTTAATTTTAAAATATCTTTGTTTTTTCCAAACTGGTTTAGGAAATGAAGATATTGTGCTTCAAATATTCTAAATTAGAATTACTCTATCATTCTTCTCTGAAAATAAATTCCTTTTGTCTACCTGCCAAAATGTACTTGTTCTTTCTTTGGGGTAATATTCCCCGGAGAAATTAAAGAACACTAATTCCTTTGTCTTCTTTTTAGGAATTCTGCTTTTAAAAAACTTTAGTGAAAATCTAACCACATAAAAAAATGAAAATGAAACAAAGAGATATTGAAACTTTCAACAGTGAAAACGTTTTTTATACATCTATTTAAGTTTTGTGTATTTTCTTGGATTTGTTTATATTTTAGGAAACATGGTGAGCCACCTGACCAAGCTCTAGAAATGTCTCCTACTTACATATTCCTACCAACTTGGATAGACTTCTTGGGCTCAATCTATAAGGATTATTATATTTCTCCTTCATATTCTTTTAACAGAAAACTTTATAATACATTTTTACTCTCTTGTTAAAGTTAGCCACCTCCTTCTCTTTGAAACTGAATTCTTGTCTCACACTCTGATTTTCCTGCTTCCAGGCCAACCCAGATCCTTTGGGTCTAGACTACCTGTACTGACCTCTCCCCTGCTCCCTCCTCCAGACAGTTAGGTGTTTCCCAGAGCTCTTCCCCTACACTCCAGTCCTAAGTGTTTAATTTCACTGCTATATCTCAATTACCACTTTTTAAAGTAGATAATTTCCAAGTCTCTGATCTCTTTACTGAATAAAGGTGTCTATCGTCTAAAGTTTTCTACTTAGTCGTTACACTCTCAACCTAAAGACCAATAAAATTATCACTTTCCCCTCAAAATTGGCTTCTTCTAATTTCTCCCTTTATGCTCATGTATTTCATTTCTCATTTGTTTTCACCATTAAAATCCAAACTTCTAAACTCCTTGGCCTGTATTTTCTCTGTCACGCCCCAATCCAAGTTGTCATCAATTCTTTTCAATCCTTCCTTCAAGAGTTCTCACACCCATAACTTTCTTTTCATTTCCACAATGACCCTGTCCACTGGGCTGTCATCATTCATGGTGTTAGTCACTCAGTCATGTCTGACTCGGTGACCCCATGGGCTGTAGCCCACCAGGCTCCTCTGCCCATGGAATTCTCCAGGCTAGAATACTGGAATGAGTAGCATTCCCTTCTCCAAGGGATTTTCCGGACAAGGATCAAACCCAGGTTTCCCGCATTGCAGTGAGATTCTTTACGATCTGAGCCACAGAGAAGCCCATCATTCATACCAAGCAATAATCTCCATCTTGGCCTCTTTTATTTTAGTTTCTCATATACTATAATCAATTCTGCTCTCCACTATGAAATAAATCTCTCTAATATGTTACCATGATTTCACTCTTTATTTAGATTTCCCAGCTTTCCTTCCCAATTATTTTCAACAGAAGAAAGCATCTACTTCATTCATAGTGTCTAATCCCTGATCTGCTAATCCATCCTATTGGTCCCCTGGAAAGCCTTTCCCACTCTGCTTATCTAAATAGTGCACATCTGTCAATGAACAGCTCAGATATTTAATCCTGCATAGGCTTTTCTTAGAATGGGTGACTTTTCCTTCTTGGAGTATACTGCATTAACAGTCTGCCCAACTTCTATAGCAGCTCAGGAGGGTAAAATAGAAAAACATTCAACTAAGCACCAAAGCACCCCAACCTAAGCACACCTCTGTTATCAATCTACCTTAGAACCCTCATTACAAGTCACTTTAATTTTCCAAACTTTGAGTTCTCACCAAAAAAAAAGAAAAAAAATGAGGAAAGGACTATAAGAGATTTCAGCTTTAAAGATGCAGTGAACCAGCTGCCTTATGATACTCTAATGCCAATGTGAATAGAACCTTTACAATAAACCTTGTCTCCAAAAGCTGACTTGCAAGTTCCTTAGAGAGACACAACTTTTCCTACTTGTTGGTGCCGTAGCATCTAATATGATACTTTGCATTTTGTAGTCCCCTGAGAAATCTTTTTGCTGATTGTTGGGTATGAAACCTATTGAAGGTGGCATGTTTCCTGAATTATGACAAAAGAATCTAAATTAGAACCTAGGGCCTTTGAAGTCAAATTCTAGGTTTGATACTCCAAAGATGCTGTCGTCAAGGGACACTTCTCACAGACTTTTGGAAAAGCAATTATAAATAACTGAAATCAAGATTGGACCCTAGCATAGGAAACTGAAATTTTAACTGGATTTTCTCCCACTTACTAGCCACATAAATTAACTTCTGATGTGGTCTTCTTGCCCTAAAAAGACTGAAGACTACCCGCTATGCTTATTAAGAAAAAGCCATCTATAAATGGCAAAATATTGCAAAATGCAAGGCTATTATTATTGTCTAATAAACCCAAAAAGTATCATCTACTTAATCTCAGATCTACAAAGGCTACCTTCATCCATCCAGTCCTTCTGCTATCAGAGGATGTTTGATGGTGCTCACTTATCATCAGTGAAATCATTTAAAGATATACATTTCTAAACATAAGAATTTTGCTCTAAGGAAAAGGGAACCATGCAGTCTTCCAAGTGTAGAAGCTTTTCTATTAAAATAGGATAAAATGATCATACTTTAAGCTAGGGAAATTTGAACTTTCACACTCTTCTGAGACACAGATGTTAACCTTTTTGTTTAATTTTTGCCAAGGCAATCAAATTACTGATTTTGGAAAGACAACTGTATAATATGATTTTTAAAAATCAATTTCTTCTAACCAACTATTTGCCTTCCCCCCTCAAAGGAATTACATGCATGGGTTATTTCATGACAAATAAGAAAATATCTTTCATTTTTATGATGAATATGGCACCACTCATGACTTTGGTGCTCATGTCTTGAAGACCATCACTTGCTCATGAACATAAATCAGATGTTTCTGCAGAACCATGTAATGCTGCCACCATCTGCTTACCCCTATCTGCTTACCCCTGGGCACCTAATGAGGCATGAGACAGGCTCTGAGCACAATCTAGTTGTTTACTTTTCTCTGGTCAATAAAGAACAACAGAAAAGTATTAGATTCTATATTCATTATCATAGAAGAAATGGGCATGGAGGGAAACAAAGAGTCTTTAATATTAAAATGTCTGGAAACGCTTTCTGTAACAAGCCAAAAGCAAGTCATGATGAACAAGAAGGAACTGGGGCAATGATGTGATCTATCAGCACCATCAAGATGAAGAGAAGAATATGTACCTATAGCTGATAAAGATGCTGTCCTCATAGCTCTGGGTTCCTCTTAGTCATCAAAGAGGATGTTCTATTCTGTGAACACAGAATAGAAAGTAGTCTTATAGGGTGCAGCTTGCTTGGGGCTGGTGCATGGGGATGACCCAGAGAGATGTTGTGGGGAGGGAGGTGGGAGGGGGGTTCATGTTTGGGAACGCATGTAAGAATTAAAGATTTTAAAATTTAAAAAAAATTAAAAATTTAAAAAAAAAAATTAAAAAAAAAAAAACACAATACAATTGTTTGTTGAATTTGTGTCTCCTGGGTTGCAGCCCTAAATAAACACCTTTTTATTTCAAAAAAATAAAAATTTAAAAAAAAATAAATAAAATAAATTGAACATAAAAAGTCAAGACCCCTTGAAAAGCATAGATGTCAATAATGAAATCAGCTAGCTGTGTAAAGAATAAATTCTTTTTAATTTAAAAAAAAAAAAAAAGAAGGAAAATAGTTGCCTCTTCACAGAGGGCACAAAAATGACAGAAATCTTGTAATATAAATAACTTTAGTTTTGGAAATGTCTTCTTAAAAATGGAAACACCTAAAACTTAGTTTTGCAAGAAAAATATTGACTCAGAAAGCAATAACATGTTTATTGTGTAGTAATTTAAAATACACTAATTGTAGTCATTTAAAATACACTAATAATTTTGAAGAGTGGTTAAGAGGAATGTGCAACTGTTCTGGTAAAAGTTTTATATCTTTTTATTGAAAAACATCATTGATTATAATGCCGGCCCCTCCCTATTCCAAGCCTTCAGCAGCAGCAGCACAAAGAGTGGTCTGCTGCCCCTTTTTTGATTGGGTTGCTTGGTTCTTTTGTTATTGAGTTGCATGTATTTAAAAAAAAAAAAAAAAAAAAGCCCTTGTTTGTCACATCAAATATTTTCTCCAAGTCCATAAGTTGTCTTTTAGTTTTATTTATGGTTTCCTTTGCTATATGGCAACCAACTCCAGTATTCTTGCCTGGAGAATCCCATGGATGGAGGAGCCTGGTGGGCTACAGTCCACAAGGTCACAAAGAGTTGGACATGACTGAGTGACTTAACTAACTAACTAACTTGCTATACAAAAGCTTGTACATTGATGAGGTGGTCATTTATTTATTTTTGCTTTTATTTCTACTGTCTTGGGAGACTGACCCAAGAAAAGATTGGCATGCTCTATGTCAGAGAATGTTTTGCCTGTGTTCTTTTCTAGGGTTTTTATGATATCATGTCTTACATTTCAGTCTTTTTAAGCTATTTTGAGTTAACAGTGGGGACCTGGACTCTGTCTGGAGCACATCCTGCAGTTGCATATTGGTCAACACTCCAGTCCCCTTGGGCTGTCTCTGTGCAGCCAGCCCTAGTCCCCTCCTTGGGTTTGTTGGTTGAAGCCTGAGTTTCAGCCCCTGGCCTCTACACATGAGCACACCTGTCTCTTGTGCTGGGGAGTGCAGCAAGGCAGCAAGGACCATCTGTGCTATATGGTTCTGCCTTCCACAGGTGGGTGGCTGCACTCTCCCCTGAGCCTTCAAAGCTCCCTATCTATCCCAGCTGATATCCCAGCCAGTGAAGGGGGCTCCCAGGGTGACAGAACTTTTCTTCTTTCACAGTTCCCACCCAGGGGCACAGGTCCTGTCTCAATTCCTTTTTTTTTTTTTTCCTCTTTCATCCTACCTGGTTACCTAAGTGGTCTTTCTTGCCTTTTTGGTTGCATGAGATCCTTTGCCAGCACTCAGTAGGTATTCTACAAGAACTGTTGCACACATATATGTATTTTTGATGTATTTGTGGAAGGAGATGAGCTCTGTGTCCTGTTCCTCCATCTTGATCTCCTCCTGCAAGTATCCTATATAAGGATTTGATGGTTACTTGGGAATATAGAAGGAGAAAAATTTATCAAGATGTACATTTTAAATGTATGTTGTACATTTCACTCAGTGTTACTGTATTAATTTCATTGCCCTAACAACCACAAATTCAGCAGCTTAAAACAACAGTTTTGTAAGTAAGAAGTTTGCCTCAAATGGCTTCTCTGTTCCAGGTTTCACAGGAATATTGCAAAATATTGGCAAGTTAAACTCCTATTGGAAGCTCTCAGAAGAACCCTCTTCCAAGTTCATTCAGGTTGTTGGCAAAATCCAGGTCCTGGCCATCGCAGAATTGAAGTCCCTATTCCCTTCCTAGCTCCTGGCTCCTGGCTAAAGGCCACCCTTAACTCTTAAAGCCTCTTTCTTCTCTGCACAAGGACTCTTTCATCTCAGAGCCAGGGACAGTGCATCAGACCCTTTTCATCCTGGGAACCTGACATCACCTCCTGCAGCATCTTCTCTCTTCCCCTCTTCTGCCACATGTCTCTGCCTGACTCTCCTGCCTTCTCTTTTGCTTTAAAGCGTTCATGTGATTACATGGGGTTTACCTGGGTAATCCAGTATAATCTCCTTATTTTAAACCTTATAACCTTAAGGACATCTACAAGTCCTTTATGATGTGCAAAGTAACATTTTAAATGGGATCTGGGGATTAAAGTGTACACATTATTTGGAGGGAGGACATTATTTGAACAGCCAGTTATCCCCAATCATTTTTTTAATATAGTAACAGAAAAGATGGGCTACTCTTACTGAAGAAACTAGGAGTGGGTTGAGCCTAGACTTTTATCCCATTTGTCTTACTCCCATTTTATCCCATTTTGTCCTTGACTCACTTTGTGTTCTCAAGAAAATAGAATATTCACAGCCTACGCCTCCTAATTTTGTATGTATCATCATAGATATTATTGGCTGAGACACATGCTTCTAAATCCACTGAGTTATTACATGCTTACACTAACATGAGATAAAAAAGTATTTCCAATATATAAAACTACATTTTTATATCTACTAATCCCTCCAACCAAATGCATTTTATATGCTTGGTTACTGACTTAATTCAACACAATTCACTCTAGTCAGTTTTATTGGTCAGATAATACACCCTCTTTAAACATTAAAAACAATACTTTACCATTACCTAGGCACTGTGTTAAACATAGATTATACAACTTTGCTTTCAGAGAGAAAACATATTTAAGAAGTTACTTGCATATTGGTTTATTCATTCTAATTTAGTTCAAAAATCATCCTTGCAACTGTTATTTTTACTTGGAGATTTATGGAAGAAAAAAAATCACCCAAACTACTTGGTAATTTATGCAGTTGTGCTGTCAAAATCTGATGTACTTTCAGCTTCCAAAGCACATGTGTTCTTGTGCTGTTTTCCACAAAATCCAGTGTCAAATAAAGACATCAGTAATTTTGACTTGATTGCACTATAATTATTCAAATATCCTTAATTTTATGCTCTGGCCTAATTTCCATATTCGTTGTTATCATTAAAAGTGATTATTATAGATAATGTACCTAAAGTACTTCCATTAATTGGAAAATGCAGTTCTTGAATGACAATAATCATAACAAAAACAACTGAATATAAAGGCCACTATGGCAATGTTGCTATATTTATTATCAACATGAATCATGACCGAGTGCCATCATTTCATATTCAGCGGTCCCCTTCCAAATTTGCATGATCATTCTGCAGTGTATATGACCACTGCTTGACCAGGGACCACATCAATAAGCCACGTCATCCTTTCTGACCCTGTGTAAGGCAAACTCTCAGGTGGAGATCAATAGCTTAAAAACACGCACTTCCACTGAAGCAGGGATTTGCTTATTGCAGCTGCTCAGCAGGGCTCTGCACCTCTTATCAATCAAGGAGGAGCTGCAACATTTCCTGCCCTCTGCAGGAAACAGAGTCTCTCGCTGAGACTTAGCAGCAGGGATTCTAGCAGTTTCGATGGATAAGAAAAGAATTCAGGGTCAAGGAGAAAAGGAAAAGGTGAAAAGGAAGGCAAGAGAGGAGACAGGAGTACAAATAAGGAATTAGAGGCTCCATTGTAGACCCTTTCGCAGCACATTACAGGAGGTTTCAGCAGGGAGCTTCTATGGGGATTGGTGAATCTTTCAATATTAGGCATAAAAACACTTCAGAAAAATATTGTCCCTTATAGGAAAAGAAGCTTTATATAGGCTGTAGGGTAAAAATCATTTTTAAACGCTAAACATTTTATTAACTTTGATTTTCACCGAGAGGTCATTTAATTCTCTGAACATAAAAGTAGTCAAAACCTAAACCAAGATTGCTGTTATAAAAGTGGAATATATCTAGATAAAGATTATCAAATTACTTTTGTTCAATTCTAACTTGGATTTTAGGGCGATTAAACAATTGGATCAAGCCATTATCAAACCTTTGAAAGCCTGGAGAATATTGTAACAATGCCCAAACCCTAGGAAAGTAGAAACACAATAATGCCTGTCTTTCTAAGGTCTAAAAAAAAAAAAAAAAAAAAGCGGTATATGGTTCTAATAGGAGTCTTGAATTGTCAGTCCACCAGTTTATTAAACTTAATTTTTTATCATCTCAGTCTTCTCTTATGAAAAAGTTAAGTATACTTCTTTTCTAAAGAAAAAGATTTTTATATTACTTAAAAGTAAAAATGAAGTAGATAAAACCTATCTAGGGAGCCAAGTGATATGCTGAAACAAGAAATTATGCCAAAGCTCTGATTCCCAGGTCTGACAGTAATTAAAGAAAACACTACTACCAGGTTGGAATGACAGTAACACGTCATAAAACTTAAGCTTTGAGAAGAAAGCAGTTCCAGATCTACTAAGAAGAATAAAATATTTTTAAAGGAAAGTATATGTAAATTACAATGGAAGAATTAAAAAATAATTTAACTTCTAGCCATGATCCTAACTCTACTTATATTGTTCAAACATAATACACAATTCTACCTGTCAATGGAATCTGAATCAGTACTGCTATGTTGTACTCAGTGGTCATACCATGCTCTTTTACAGTCCATAATAATCCCCAGGTACTTAATATAGTCAACACAGCGACTTCACAACCCATCTATCATAGAGGGAAAATAATGTCCTATAGCTATGAGACAATCCACAAAGATGTCAGAAAATCTTAGAGAACCTAACCATCCCATCAGGGATGCAGGATTTACAGTTAGGAACACCTGCTCCCCTTACCCTATCACTACTAAAAAGAAAAAGTAATAAAAGAGTGAGAAAAAGATAGAAAGAAAAGCAAAAACAGAACAAAAATCTTCGAAGCTTTTAACACAGGGGATTTCTTTACTTGGTTAATAAAAAAAAAAGAATGCCTTGCAAAGTTTCCAGTGTTCATTTGATCATTTAATTTCACACAAAGTAGACCTCAACTCTGCATAAATTCTATAATTTCTAGCCTATAGCTGGAAGAAATAGGATCCCTTGTTAAACATCAGCCCAGAAAACTCAAGATTTGCCCGAGTGTCAGCATGAACAACACAGCTGAAGGTTAATATTTAATCTGGCCTCTTCTCTGATCCCTAAAATCATGTGGGTAAGGTGAAGTTACTTTGAAATTGCTGAAAACAAGATTTCATTCACCATGAAACAGAAGTTATGTCAGAAGAAGGAAAAATGAGGAAGCCATGAAAAATTTGTTGAAGGCTGAATAAATTTTTTTGTACTAGCAACATATTAAGCAGCCCAACTGATTTAAGAGCATAAAGAATCCACTTTAATCTTGTCTTTTCATAGGAATAAGCCTTCAGAGATATTTCCTGAGTATTTATGCTGATCTGCCAAGAAACAACCAAAGGAAGAGGGAGGCTAGATAAAAAAAAACAAGAAGAAAGTCAAGGAGATGCCAGTGCTGGCTAATTTCAACTATGTTTGATTCACCGTGAGAAAAATGTCTGAATATGTTTTGTCTTCCTTGTAAATATTTATGTATACTAATCCACTTCTTCACAGCATCTGTTCCCTAGTCAATTCTGTAAACTTTCCCTGGGAGTCCTTATCAGGAGAGCTTTCCTCCCATCTTCCCTGGAGGGTTTCAATGCCTGATTGTCATTCATACATTTGGGCACAAAAAGTATACAGTAGCTATATCTGTTTACAACAATTTTATGTATTAGAACCAGTGGCCCCTTTAATAGTAAATTATTCCCATTTCTGCACAAAATATGCCCAATACAAACTGAAGTGTCAAGACACTTCACCCAGAGAGTGACATCATCAAGGCAGCAACATCAGTTGTTCTTCAGTCCCACCACAAAAAGACCAACTAGCAACTAATCGTAGATAAGACACCACTGTGAAAATTCTAGAATGGGGGTCCTCTAGGAAGACTACACTGGAAGGGTAAGAGGAGCAGCTACCCTCCAACCACAGCCACCTTCACTGAGACTGCTCGGCACAGTGCTCCCTATAATGGGGAGATGGCCAGCCTGTGCCATGGTTCTGCCAGTGGGAGAGACAGAGCCCAGGGTGGACTTCAGCTTCACAGCCTGTGGGACACTTCACAAGGACCCCAGTTGGGACTCGCATCTCAGGGAACGCTGGGAAAATCTGCAAGGCTTGACCACTGAGGGGTTGACAGACACATAGTGTTACCGAAACGCAAGTCCATGTGCCTGTCGCAGAGTGAGGCCAAACAATACCAAAACGTTGGAGTTTGGAACAGATAAAGGTTTATTGAGGGTCATGCAAGGAGATGGGTGGGTCATGCCTTAAAACCCCAAACTCCTGACAGCTGTCACCAAAACCCTTTCCTAGAAAACATGAAGGAGGAGCATGGTTAGCTGTAAGCTTCAAAGTGTCAGAGCCTTTGTTCTTGAGGTCAGGTCATGGTCAGGTAATGATGTTCCTGTAAATCTCCCCCTGCTGCTGCTGCTGCTAAGTCACTTCAGTCGTGTCCGACTCTGTGCGACCCCATAGACGGAAGCCCACCAGGCTTCCCCGTCCCTGGGATTCTCTAGGCAAGAACACTGGAGTGGGTTGCCATTTCCTTCTCCAATGCATGAAAGTGAAAAGTGAAAGGGAAGTTGCTCAGTCGTGTCTGACTCTTAGCAACCCCATGGACTGCAGCCTACCAGGCTCCTCCATCCATGGGATTTTCCAGGCAAGAGTACTGGGGTGGGGTGCCATTGCTTTCTCCGACCCCCCCCAAACAGATGTTATTGGTTCTGACAAGAAAGGGCAAGGCTCCCAGGTGTAACTTTCACCCGCTGGATGTCCAGTCCTAGCTAAGAGGAGGCAGATCTCAATTAGCAGCTCCCTAAAGGTCAGAGTCCCTTGGAGATCCAACCAGTCCATCCTAAAGGATATCAGTCCTGGGTGTTCTTTGGAAGGACTGATGCTGAGGCTGAAACTTCAATACTTTGGCCACCTCATGTGAAGAGTTGACTCATTGGAAAAGACCCTGATGCTGGGAGGGATTGGGGACAGGAGGAGAAGGGGACGACAGAGGATGAGATGGCTGGGTGGCATCACCGACTCGATGCACATGAGTTTGGGTGAACTCCGGGAGTTGGTGATGGACAGGGAGGCCTGGTGTGCTGCAATTCATGGGGTCATAGAGTAGGACACGACTGAGCGACTGAACTGAACCGAAAGAAAGGTCAGATCCCCAGACCTTGCCCAGCCATCATCACTGAAGGAGCCAGGCATGCAGGACCCAACTGGCCCTCAGGCTCCTCAGGCCGCCCAAACATAGGGGGCAGGTCTCTCAGACCAGGACCCAGATGGACTGCCTCTGCTATTAGGTCTCAGAGGCCAAGAGGGGGAAAGTTTCACTGCTACCTTAAGGCCTGGGTCCAGCCAGTGGGTGGCCTTGGCAAGGGCTCTGGAGCCCTGCAGGAAACAACCCCGAGCCTATTCCCTGGGCCCTAGTTCACCCATCAGCCCAGGTACAGTGAGCTGGAAGGTCCTGGGGAGAAGGCCAGGATTGGCCTCTTACCTCACTCTCCACCTGACGACCACCACTCTGCCACCATTGGCTGAATGGCCCACTAACAGTCACTCATTGCCAGTTGGGTTCTTGGGGGAGTGACCTGCTGTGGCACCCACCAGTGGTTGAGCAGGACCAGTAACAGGTCCCATGGAAACCGTTGCCTGGTAACAGGGTGGGGAGTTAATGGCACATAGCAACAGCCAGATGCTAAGGGGTTGCTCAGGCTGCACTTTATCTCAGTAGAAGAAGGATGACTTAGAGCAAGCAGCACTCAGACTTTGGCCCACCACAAGCCTCCTCACAGCTGCGAGCAAGTGGAGAGGCCAGTCAGAGGTCCATACACCTGCAGAGTCTAGCCAGTGGCCCTTCTCCAGCCAGCAAGCTTCACGGGCAGTTCTGCCTAATTCCAGTCACCAGCCAGCAAGCCTGCTTCCATGACCCCACTCAGGCAGAGAACTAAATTCACAGCCTCACTTAACTGTCAGCTATGGTATCCAGTCCCTTGAAAGGAAAAGGCCTGAGCGGAAACTCTGGACAGCCGCAGAGCCCCTCCTACAGTCTTGCTGGGGTCAGGCATCTCGCCAGCAGTCCTGTCTGACTGTTAAGTGCCGCCTCTGGCCTCGTATAACTAAGCAGCCTGAACAGTGATTCTGGGCAGCCTATGGTCAGGCCTAGGCTGACACTTAGGGCAGTACCGCCCTCCCAGCAGCAGAGCCCAGCCCAGGCCTTGCCCAGTTACTGAACATACCTATAGTCTTGCCCAGGCAGGAATATCAGTCAGTGACCCTGTCCAACTGTGGAGCAAAGCTGACAGCCCAATTCATGAAGGAGCCCAGACAGCAGCCCCTCTGACTGTAGAGTACATCTCAAGTCCCACTCAACTGCAGGACACACGTGGAGGCCCCCCTGAACCAGAGAACCTGACCAGTGACCTTCCACAGCAGAGGAGCATATTTATCAGTCTCCCTGATTGTGAAGCCCAGCCTTTGGCCCTGCCCAACTTGAGGACAGAGTCTGCATCCCCACCTGACCTCAGAGCACACCTAGAGGTCTTTTCCAACCTCAAAGCCCTGCTGCTGGTCCCATCTGAACACCAAGTACATCCAGCAGCACCATCACGTTGGGGATCACAGTCTAAGACTCCATCTGACTAGGAGCAATTTCAGAGCCACGCCTGTAGCCTCCGTCTAATCGAAGAGTCCAACGAGTGGCACAACCCTGCAAGGGAAAAGCCAGCCAACTCACCCTACCAGAGGGGACCGAGAGCCCAAGTTAGCAGCCCCAGTTGACTGCAGAGCACAGTCAGCAGCCTCCTACTGTTAAGGAGCCCACCCAGTGAACCTGCTTAAACATGGAGCCCAGACAATGGCATCCCCTGACCTGGGCATGGGCAGTATCTTTGCCCAAATGGAGACTGAAAGCAAGCCCCACTAGCCCAAGGACACCGCTAGCTGACCCATTAGCTAGGACATTATCCAAAGCTGAGTGACTGGTGAAGGACTCTCCCTGCCAAAGTGAATCTATAAAGTCTGGAAGAGAAGACTGCTTACTCAAATGTGCAGATACCAATGCAAGCATTTGACAAAATTCAATACCTATTTACGATAAAATCTCTCAACAAGTTGAATCTACAAAGAATATACCTCAATATAGTAAAGCCATATATGACAAGCCCACAGCTAACCACACTCCAAGAGTGAAAGGTTGAAAGCTTTTCCTCTAAGACAAAACAAGACAAGGTGCTCACTTTGACTACTCATATTCTATACAGAACTAGATGTTCTAGCCAGAGAAATTAGGCAAAAAAAGAAAAAGAAAATAAAAGGCATCCAAATCATAAAAAAAGAAGAAAAATTGTTTCTGCTTGCAGATGTTATGATCTTACATATAGAAAATCCTAAAAATTCCACCAAAAACTCTTAGAACTAGTCAACAAATGAAGTAACATTGCAGGAGACAAAATTAACACACAAATATCAGTGATATTTCTATATAGAGTTGGCCCTCAGTGTCAGTAGATATAGAACCTGAGAATAAAGAGGGCCAACTGTACTACACTGTTTTATATAAGGGATTTGAGCATCCTTGAATTTTGGTACAATGGTCTTAAAACAAATCTTTCACAGATAATGAGGGAAAACTGTGCTACCAACAAATTATCTGATTAAAAAAATAAGGAAAACAATCCTATTTACAAGGGAGATTTAGAAACAAAAACAATAAAATACTTATGAATAAATATCACCAAGGAGGTGAAGATCTGTACAGTGAAAACTGTCAGACATTAATGAAATAGAAGACTGAAGTAAATGGGACAATATCCGACGTCCAAGAACTAGAAGAATTCGTATTGTTAAAATGTCCATAATATCAAAAGCAATCTATAGATTCAATACAATCCTTATCACACATGAAAAATGCTCAGTAGCACTTATTATCAGAGAAATGCAAATCAAGACTACAATGAAGCATCACCTCATGCCAGTCAGAATGGCCATCATCAAAAAATCTACAAACAATAAACGCTGGAGAGGATGTGGAGAAAGAGGAACCCTCTTGCAGTCAGTGGGAATGTAAATTGATACAGCCAGTATGGGAAATGGTATGTAGCTTTCTTTAAAAAACAGGAATAAAACTATCATATGATCCAGCAATCCCACTCCTGGGCATATACCTGAGAAAACCACAATACAGAAAGACACATGTGCCCTGACACATTCCGCACTATTTACAACAGTCAGCAACCTAGATGTTCATCAACAAATGAATGGGTGAAGAAGCTGTGGCACAAATATGTGATAGAATATTACTGAGCCGTAAAAAGGGAATGAATTTGAGTCGGTTGTAGTGAGGTGCATGAACCTAGAGACTGTTATACAGAATGAAGTAAGTCAGAAAGAGAAAAACAAATATCATTTATCAATGTATATACATGGAATCTTGAAAGATGGTGCTGATGAACCTATTTGTAGGGCAGCAATAACGATGCAGACATAGAGAACAGATTTGTGGACACAGGGAAGGAAGAAGAGGGTGGGACAAATTGAGAGCCTAGCACTGAAACATATGCATTACCATATGTAAAATAAATAGGCGGT
Source organism: Capra hircus (assembly GCF_001704415.2). Lineage (NCBI taxonomy): Eukaryota > Metazoa > Chordata > Mammalia > Artiodactyla > Bovidae > Capra > Capra hircus. The sequence goes on along the minus strand of NC_030809.1, from coordinate 123,050,512 downwards.
GGGACTTTGCTGAATGATGAAGGGAGCTCAAGCTAGTGCTCTGTGACATCCTAAAGGGGTGGGATGGACTGGGAGGTGGAGAGAGGTTTAAAAGGGCAGGATATATGTATACCTATGGCTGATTCATGTTGATGTACGGCAGAAACATAACATTGTAAAGTAATTATCCTATAACTAAAAACAAATAAACTTTTAAAAACGGTAAAAAATGTAATCTTATCAAATTCCAATAGCATTTTTCACAAAAATATAGAAAACAATCCCAAAATCCTACAGAACTGCAAAAGACTCCGAAAAGTCAAAGCAATCTTGAGAAAGAACAAAGTTAGAGGCATCATACTTTTTGTTTCAAATTATATTTCAAAGCTATAGTAATCAAAACAATGTGGTATTGTCATAAAAACAGACACCTATGGAACAGAATCCAGAGCCCAGGAATAAACCCATGCATATACAGCCAATAATATTTGAAAAAAGAACCACGAATGTTCAATGGAGAAAAGATGGTCTCTTCAATAAATGGTTTGGAAAGAGACTTGATATTCACATGAAAAATAATAAAATATATTACACCATAATAATTAACTTGAAGTGGGTTAAACACAAAGGTATGACCTGAAACCATAAAACTCCCAGATGAAAACATAGGAGGGAAGCTCCTTGACAATGATCTCGACAACAGTTTTATAAACATGACACACAGCAATAAAAGTGAAAAGAAACAAGAGGGAGTACATCAAACTAAAAAGCTTCTGCACAGAAAATGAAAGGCATCCTACAGAATGAGAGAAAATAGTTACAAACCGCATATCTGATAAGGAGTTAAAGTCAAAAACATCTAAGAAACTCATAAAACCCAATAGCATATATCCCTTCCTGTATACCTGAGGCTAATTCATGTTGACGTTTGACAGAAAACAATAAAATTCTGTAAAGCAATTATCCTTCAGTAAAAATAAATAAATAAATAAAAAACCCAATAGCAGAAAGACAAATAATCCAGTTTAAAAATGGGCAGAAGATATGAATAGACATTTTTCCAAAGAAGATATTCAAATGACTAACAGTTACATGAAAAGGTGCTCAGTATCACTAATCATTAAAAGAAATGCACATCAAAACCACAACAGATATCACCTCACATGTGTTAGAATGACCATCACAAAAAAGACAAGAGATAAGGGTTGGTAAGGAATTGGAGAAAAGAAACATGCTCACTGCTGATAGGAATGTAAATTGGTGCAACTACTATGAAAGTATATAGTTTCTCCTAAAGGTAAAAATAGAATTATTGTATGATTAAGGAACTCTACTTCTGAGCATATAGCCAAAAGAAATGAAAACAGGATCATGAAGAGATGTCTGCAATCCCATGTTCCTTGCAGCATTATATACAATAGCCAAGACATGAAATCCGATGAGACATTAAAGAATACAGTCCATGGGGTTGCAAAGAGTCAGATACAACTTAGTGATTAAAACCACCACCACAATCATTTTTTATTATTACCCATATTTTATTATTTTTCAGCCATAAAAAGAAGGAAATATTGCCACGGATGAACCTTGAGGTTATTAATGCTAAGTGAAATAAGTCAGATGCAGAGAGACAAACACAGTACTATGTCACTTACACATGAAATCTAAAACCACAGAAACAGAGAACAGATTGGTGGTTGACAGGAACAGAGGTTGCGGGCGGCCGATAGAGGAAATGGGTGAAGGTGGTGAAAGGGTACAAACATCCAGTAAAAAGATGATTCCTTTCTGGGGATATAATATACTGCATGGTGACTATAGCTAACAACACCATGTGGTATATTTGAAAGTTGCTAAGAGAATAGATTTTAAACATTCTCAGCACACACACACACACACAAATTATAATTATGTGAAGTGATACATGTAAGTGATACATGGGAATCATTTTGCAATATATGAAATCACTAGGTTGTACACCTTAGAATTAAACAATGTTATATTTCAGTTACATCCCAATAAGGCTAGGAATAGTATTTCTTCCACCCAATTTTATGACTCAAAATAACGAATTATGTGTGAAAAAGCATGCATTTCGGCTTTGGAGAATAAAGTAAGTTTTGGGAAACCTAATCAAATGAACTCCCAAGACAGAATTAGGAGACAGCTCACAATATGCAATCAGTAATTCTCTAAAAGTAGATTCCATTTTTAATGTAGCACCTAACATCTACTGTAAAGGATGTTGGGCTAAATACATTTTTAACTATCTCTTTTCTAATTTCCTTCAAAACATTTACATATGAGGATCAAAATGAAGGAAAAACACACTCAATTATTGCTCTAATGTTCATGCTTTGTAGTCTCTCAGCCTTCTGAAATCCCATAATGTTTTACTATTTCAGTGGGTTTACAAGTGTCTCCTCAGATTTACAGTTTCCAGAATATTTTCTGCTTCTCCTTCTGAGTTGTTATGAAATCGTTGTCATCAGTCTGTTAATTTTAAGGTTAATTAGAGATCACATCTTTCTGAGGGTCTGGCAAAATGCACATGTGTTACCAGGGCAACTAGCCCACAGGTCATTACATGCACATGTAGTTTTCTGAGGCTATGGGGGAGCAGAGAATTCAACCATTCAGCTTCCACAGCTCTAAGCTCACTGGAGTCTAATTTGATCCATAGAGTACCATACAAAGAAACACTGAGAGGAAAATTCCAATAAATTAAAACTATGATTACAGTAGTTTAACTATACAATTAAGTTTTAAAATATTCATCAGAGCCTTGCAGCAGAGGTTACATAATGCTTGCACATCCTCGGTTTTGAGTGCATGAGCATGTGTCCCTTGGGGATAGAGATCATGTTGAACTGGTTTCTGTATCCCCAAATCCCTACCAAAGCCAGGCGCACTGTACGTACTCAACACACTTGCTCTAACAAGTACACAAAGGGAGCCTCCTAAGTAAGGCTCTTCTCCAGCAGAATGTGCAGGGCATGAGAAATTGGAAAAGAAAAATAAAAGCATTAGGTGCAAGGTGCTAACTAACCATAGACTGTGGAGATGGATTACCCAGCTCACGGTACCTCCCAGGGCTCACTCTGGGAATGGCTGCCCGTCACCCGGTCCCTTCCTTCGAACAATATAACATCTCCCCTCTCTCCCATACGTGCAATCTGAATGGAAACTAACTTTATCTCCGTGGCCACACAGTACTTGGTTGAAGCCTAAATCTGTGACAGAAATGAGTCCAGTCCTAGAACTTTTCAAACTGAAAATTAAGGGAAGAATTGCTTTCACCTTTTACAGTGGAGGAGAATAAATCAACAGCTACAGAGAAACAAAAGCAAACGTCAGAGAGAAAAGAAAAAGTAGCTTCTAGATCTGATCATCTTGACTTACACCCCTGCCCTTCCAGTTTTATGAACCAATAAATTCATCTCTTGCCCCAGTTAATTCAAATTGAGTTTCTATCATCTATTCTCAAGAAAGCCCTAACTTTTAAATGAGTGATCCTGCCTGCTGAGAACGGGAAGTGCCAGGCTGGGAGAAGGGGTGTGGTGAGAGAGGAGATTGTATTTGAAAAGATCACCTGTTGTTGCTTCATTGGAATATGTTTTCTTTTTTATAAAAAAAAATGGCCTAGTGGGAGCCAGAAATTATCCATATTTATCCCCCTCCCCCCAAAAAAAGCACATGTATAATTTCCTCATCAGAAACATCAGGCTCCCTTGTTTGTTAGACTCAGATGAGTCAGCTGAGAAAGGTATCTGCAATCCTTTGTCACTTTCCTGGGGAAAATGAGAGCCCATGGGGACAGGCTAGAATTCCTGGGTTAAATTAGCCCAATTATGCAACTTGGGCCTTGGCAGCTATTCTCCCAAACTATGACAAGTGCTCACCTCATCATCAGACCTATTTAACTGAGACTTTGGGTCTATTCTACCTTCTTCATCAAATAGTGTTACCCAGTTGGCCTCAACTCTTTTCAACCTGACTTGCCTTTTTGTTTCATTGCTGTTTACCAAATTAATATATTAACTCTGTGAATATATTACACTTCCATTTGGCCCTGCTCCTCCTCAGGTAACAATTTATTTTCCAGCCAACTTTATGTCAATTTTGCAACACTGAAATACAATAAACAATCAACTCTTCAAGTGTAGACAAAAAAGAAGTAGCATTTTTCCTCATTGGGAATGCTATCTGGAACATAAAACCCCTAAATAACTGCCATTTACTAAAAGCCAAATGCTACATACATACCCAGTATTTCTCTCCTGTCCTCTCAATGGCCTTGGAAGATAAAGATTTTAAGACACAAAGATGAGAAAATGAGAAAGCAGAAGGTAAAGTAACTCAGGGGCTTCACTGGTGGCTCAGCGGTAAAGAATCTGCCTGCAGTGGAGGAGACACAGGAGATGCAGGTTCTGTCCCTAGGTCAGCAAGGTTCCCCTGGAGGAGGAAATGGCAACTCGCTCCAGTATTCTTGTCTGGAAAATTCTGTGGACAGAGGAGCCTGGAAGGCTACAGTCCAGGGGGTCACCAAGCGTCGGACACGACTGAGAGACTGACACAAGCTGAGTACCTCAACAGCTGTTTTGTCCAGGCGACCGTCAGGCTCCCGGCACTCTTCTGGGCACTACGTTACCTCATATAATGCTTGCAACCCACCAACGAACGAGGGATGACGATCCATCCTATAAATAAGGAAACTGGGCTCAGAGCAGTCAGACACTTGGCCCAAAGTCAAAGCTGTTCAGTAGTGGGGCCAGGATGGAGGGGCCAGGATGGAGGAGCAGGCCTCTTCCCCCCGGAGGCCTCATCCTTTCCACTGCTGGGCACTCCTGCTCCACAAGCTTTGTTTAGTTAACTGCAACATAAGCATGGACTGATAGAGGTCAGACTTTTAACCTTTCTTATGGGCCATAATCCACTTTAATGGGGAGGAAAAAAACCCTTTATTTTAAAAATTAAACTTCATGAGAGCTTTAGGACCTTTTATTCTAAAAGGAAGTTTTGGAAGAGGTAAGGCTGAGTGAGACATACTGACATTCATTCATTTCAGAGCTATGACTCCTTAGTTGACTGTGTTAAAATAAAATGCATGCTTTCCACATTTTAAGCTATATAAACGGAGTATGAATCACACAACCCAATTCCAAAGAAAAATTTTTTTATTATCACTTAGCATAATAAGTTAAAATAGTCCCAATATGTGTCCTAAGCCATGGATACATGTGATAATGATTCTTCTGACATACAGATAGCTAACACACACATAAAAAGATGCTCAACATCAGTCACTGTCAGAGAAATGCAAATCAAAACCACAATGAGGTACCATCTCACAGTGGTCAGAATGTTTGCCATCAAAAAGTCTACAAACAATAAATGCTGGAGAGAGTGTGTAGGAAAGGGAGCCCTTTTATACTGTTGATGGGAATGCAAACTAGTACAGCCACTATGGAGAAAAGTGTAGAGATTCCTAAGACAACTGGAAACAGAACTGCCTTGCTGCTGCTGCTGCTGCTTCTGCTAAGTCGCTTCAGTCGTGTCCAACTCTGTGCTACCCCATAGACAGCAGCCCACTGGGCTCCTCTGGCCCTGGCACTCTCCAGGTAAGAATATTGGAGTGGGTTGCCATCTCCTTCGCCAATGCATAAAAGTGAAAAGTGAAAGTGAAGTCGCTCAGTTGAACTGCCTTACGACCCAGCAATCCCACTGCTGGGCATACACATGGACAAAACCAGAACTGAAAGAGACACATGTACCCCACTGTTCATTGCACCACTCACTGTTTACAATAGCTAGGACATGAAAGCAACCTAGATGTCCATCAGCAGATAAACGGATAAGGAAGTTGTGGTACATATACACAATGGAATATTACTCAGCTATAAACAAAAGAATGCATCTGAGTCAGTTCTAATGAGGTGGATGAAACTGGAGCCTATTATACAGAGTGAAGTAAGTCAGAAAGAGAAACACCAATACAGTATATTAGCGCATATGTAAGGAATTTAGAAAGACAGTAACGATGACCCTGTATGCAAGACAGCAAAAGAACAGATGTAAAGAACAGACTTTTGGACTCTGGGAGAAGGTGAGGGTGGGATGATTTGAGAGAATAGCACTGAAATGTGTATATTACCACATGTGAAACAGATGACCAGTGCAAGTTTGATGCATGAAGCAGGGCACTTAGCCGGTGCTCTGGGACAACCCAGAGGGATGGGGTGGGGAGGGAGGTGGGAGGCGGGTTCAGGATGGGGGGACACATATACACCTGTGGCTAATTCATGTCAATGTACGCCAAAAACCTCCACAATACTATGAAGTAATTAGACTCCAACTAAAATTAATTAATTAAAAAGAAAAAACCACAGTGAGGAAAAAAAAGTTCCTTCTGATGGTCACCTTCAACTGAATTTTTTGGTATTATTAGCACTACAATATTTTTAGTTGTAACTTATATTTGGATCCCTAATTGTTGCCACACTACCTTCAAATTACACATGATACAGCAATAAAATAGAAGTCATTTTTTCCTGTAGAAAATAGCCACACCCTAGGACTCCGATTAAAGGAAATAAACATTTCTAACTCTTACAGTATATATCATAGTACATTCAAAGGCAAAAGAAATTCATATGCATCACTAGGATACAAGATGCCAAAACAATCTTTAGATTTGAGACATGCAGAAGGCTTATTCTCACAGTTTAATAATGATATTGAAAAAAATAGATATTGTTACTCTTGGTGGTTAATTTTATTTTGAATATCTAAGAATGTTTTGAGTAAAATACATAAACAATGTGAGGATTTTGCTAACATTTGCTAACATTTCCATTTTTATTAGTGTATGTGTTTTATTTATTTGATTGCTGGGTTTTACTTTATAATTTAATCCATATGTTATAGGATATATGACAGGGGCATAATGAAACCACAGGAGAACTACTATAAGCTAAAGACTTGACAGCTCCACTGGACATGGAGCTGGATGCAAATCCCAGTGAGATTTTATGTTGTCTTGCTTTTAGAGAAAGGGTGCATCAGGTTTTACTTATTCGAGAGCTTGTTGGGTTTAAATAGGTTGGAGCATTTGGCTGTTGCTATTGTTGATCTTGTTTTAGAAGTTTTTAAAAAAAGAAAAGAGGGTATAGCAATGTTGCACAGCCATGGGGAAAATTTACTGGGCATTTTCCATGCTTAAGGGTCACTGGTACCTTTCAAAGCTCTTCTTATATTTGGAGAATTTGCCATATTCTCAATCCATGCCAGGAGCTCATTTTTTCAGTTTCCTGTAAAGGAAACTTTACAGTCAGGGTAAAGGCTAGAAGACTTGGCTGTGACACTCAGAAGTAGTATTGCAAATCTTCAGTTCAAATGCAATTGAAGAAACAAGCATTTCATAAGATCTGTTCTAGTAAGGTGAGAGCAGCTGCATTTAGCTGTCAGAAGTAGTGGTTATAGAGGTCCAGCAATAGACTTTGTGGGATCTGTGCCTGGAAGCAACCATGGGGTTGCTAAGAAAGCAACCCTATGGTATGATATGGGTGATGCTTCCAACTCTGTAGCCTCCAAATCTGATTCTGTCTCTCCCAGATATTCCATGAGCTATCTGATATCTTCAGTGAATTTTATTTTTCTGCCTAAATCAGCTATATGTCCTTACATGGGATCCCAAGAATACAGAGCTTAAAGTGAAAGCTGATATACTACTAACTTACTACTTGTGCCCTTATGATGATGAAGTTAATATGGTTGCAACTTTTCAGCATATTAGAAAAGAGAAACTAAAGAAAGTTAGCAATGTTTATTTGTATAGTGGAGCTACAGTGAATTCTTTTTCCTAGCTTTTTCTCAATCTTCTTCAAATTAGTCTACACTTTTTGGTATTAAACATTAATTTCTTTCATAATTTGAAATTTAATAATTTCATAATTTTAAATGTTAAAATGAAAGGAAATCAAGTCCTTGACAGCTGCAAAAAGGGAAACACAGAACACAACCTGTCTCAGATGACAGCTCATTTTGGGGATTAACAGAAAAAAAGTTTCATCCAATCGGTCAGCATCTACATGAGTGAATGAATAACAAAATGGATACATGAATGGATGGAAGGATTACATGGCTATATCCCAATAGTGGACTTTTTTCCAAGTTTTAACTATCAGAGTGAGACACATATTCCAGGAGAGCAATTCCCTTTCCATTGAGCACCCTATCTCATTTGTCTCCAAGAAAAGTTATGACTGCCCATTGCTTGCTGCCAACAGAGGAATCATTCCCACCAAGTTTTTCTCCACCTACATACTGAAATCATACACACATGGCCAGGAACCAAGAAACAGCTCTCCACCTTGCAGGTGCTTGGCAATAACCCTCAGGACTAAAATTCCCTTTAACAGAGATTAATACTTTAGTAACTGGCAGAATCGTGAACTTGATTTTATGCCATTGGCTTCTTCTTACCCATCACTGTTACTAAACCAGCCCTGAGGAAGGAATATTTCCCGCTATTCTTTGTGCCTCCACCAACTATATAAATATATTTTTTAAAGAAAAGTATTGATAAAGAAATTATTATATTGAAAATGCTGCTGCTGCTAAGTCGCTTCAGTCGTGTCCAACTCTGTGCGACCTCATAGACAGCAGCCCACCAGGCTCCTCTGTCTCTGGGATTCTCCAGGCAAGAACACTGGAGTGGGTTGCCATTTCCTTCTCCAATGCATGAAAGTGAAAAGTGAAAGTGAAGTCGCTCAGTTGTGTCCGACTCTATTGAAAATGCTATATATTTATAAATTTTACCTTGAAAAGCTTTTACTTCACAAAAGTAGCAAATCATATAAGTAACAAATACGATAGTTCATGATAACTCAGAAGGCACAAATAAGATGCTGAATGAAAGAATGAATTTCTTTCAGTTCAGAATACGGTTTTTATTTTTCCCAAGAGAAACAGACTCATTCAGTATTTTGTAAGTTAAGAAATTTTGAGTGGGACAGGTTCAGTAAAACTTCATTTAAAATCAAATTTACACATGGAAACCCTCTGACTTTCTGCGGATTATCATTGGTATAATATAAGACAAGAGAGTACACTGGGCTATAATTTTAAGATCTTTCAATGCCTTTGACAGATATCAAATAATACTCTATTTAAAGTGAATTCTACTTACTTGAATCAAGAGATGAACTTGAAAATAACATAAGTGCAACCTTTGAAAAATACTTTTAAAATGCTACCCTTTACTAGAACATAGAATTCAAAAAAATAAATACAAAGCTAATTCTATAAAACATGGCCTAAAGCAAAATAAAAGTCTTCTCAGCAGAAAGGTCAGAAAGAAAAGAAAGAGGAAAAGAGGAAAAATGGTAAAGATGGAAGAAAGGGAAGCAAAGGGGGAGAAGGGAAGGAAGGAAGAAAGGAGGAAATCCCAAAGTGATATGACCTAAGCAACTCCTTAAATGCAATAAAAAACAGTTATTCAACAAATTGGTATTTATCAAGGTACCTCACAATATACAGAACCATATTAAGTATTTGTATTGCACATTAAATAAAAGATAAATAATTCTTTATCTTTGAGAATTTTACAATCCAGAGGGGGTAAATACTATAGCACATAGTTCAGTTAAACTGATTAAAGTGTGTGTGTGTTTGTCTCAAGAGGGAGACCTTCACCAATCTATGCCCGAAAAGAGAATGACCAAAGAAGGTGAAGTAGCCTTCACAAGTTGTCCCCCCTGATCCTCTAAGTCACATACTCATCTGTGATGACGGCTATGCCATGAACCACCGCTCACTTTTTCGCTCCCTGGACATTCCTAGACACAGCGTCCGTGACAGCTGCCACTCTGTCTGCATGGACCCCAGCCCTGGCTGAACAGCAGGCATACTGTACTTCCAGTTGAGCCCTTTCATTAATTCTCTACAAATTCACTACACTCGACTGTATAAATGAATCAGAATTTACTGGAGTTTGGGGGTTTAAAGGAAATTCAGACATGGATGTTAAAACTATTTTAAGCAAATGCTAACCACGACTTCTCCCATAATATCAAGACAAAGATAAGCAAGATGACACACATCAAGTTTTCAGTTATCTGTCTTGCTTCTCTGTATGGTCTGTCTCTCAGGAAACATCCACTTAACAACTACAGGATATGATATCATTCCATGATCCATTCTTTTCTTTCAAGATGTTCATTTTTTCCAGTGAATCCATTAGAAAGCCCTGTTGTTCCAAGAGGATAATCTATGATGGTCTTTGACAACCAAGTCCCTCAGAACAGTCCAAGATCAGTCCTGGAGGACTGATTTCTACGTAGTCCTATGTAGTTCTCGCTCAGTGAAAGTTCACATTGATACACACACATACACACACATGCACACACACACACACACACACCACAACACAACTAAACATGTCTTTCAAAGGAAAAGATTAATTTCTAAAGACAGAACATTCTAATCCTATATGGAAGAGGAAAAGAGCCTTCTTCTTCTAAAGCTTCCCACGCCCACCACGGCCTCCAACAATGGAGTTATGGATTCTGATGTAAATCAGAATCATACTTATTTCTTTCATTCCTCCCTACTCTCTCATTGGTCAACCAAGGACCTTATTACTAAAAGTGATCATCTCTCAATATCTGTCTTCCCTTAATTCTAAAGGGCTAAGTGATATCTTGCTATCACCACTTTTAAGAGCTCTTATAAGAATCTTTCAAATTCTCTGGAATATCTGAGGCTGTCTAGTGGGAGAAATCCTTGTTTCTTCAATTCTTCAATTTTGTATTGTACATATGCATATATGCACATGCACCCACACACACATACACACACACACACACACACACACACACACACACACACGCACATACATATATTCACTACTCTGAGGATTTCCCAAAAAAAAAAAGAAAGAAATGAGTCAAAGATTTTGTTAAAAGTTTAAAAAGAAAATTGAATTATTTGTGGCATAGATTTTTCAAGGGTGTCAATCAAGCTTATTAGCTCAAAATTTAAAGAGGGAGACATGCAACATTTTGGACAGAGGTAGAAATGTTTCACTTCCATGCATGACTGTAGCCACAAAAGTATGAACATTTCAAAAAGTTAAGCCTGCCAGATATATAGGATGAGGCTGTGGAACTTTGTTTCTTGTATTTCATAAACATATTATTAGTAAATGGTATATTGGAAAAGTAGAAAAATAACTCTGAAGATAACACTCTTGTGTTGTTATAGAAATATAAAGGAGAAAAAATAATAAATTATAAATGTATTACGCTATCTTTTCAGTCACCATGGTATGAACATTTTAATTCAGAAACATCTATATTTATATTACAATTTAATTACAAAAGTTTAAATTAAAATTTTTTATTGAAAAAATTTTAAGATTTTTTAAAGTTTAAGATTTTTAACTTATTTGTTTTCAAAGTTATAATTAGACATTGATTCATTGAAAATATCGAGATTGGTAAGTCTCTAGTCAGACTGATCAAGAAAAAAAGAGAAGATACAAATTTCCAATAACAGGAATGACAAAGGGAGTATCACTCGAGAAATTTCAGACTTTAAAAGAATAATAAAATAGTAGCATAAACAACTGAGGCCAATGCACTCAACAACTTAGAGGAGGAAATTGACTGCAAAAGGGTACTAGAGAATTTTGGGGGTGCTGGAAATTCTCTACATCATTATTGTGGTAGTTGCTGCACAAATGTATCCATTTGTTAAGATTCATCAACCTACGCAATTAAATGTTGAATTTTACTTTATGTAAATTATACCTTAATAAAGCAGACAAAAATCATATTTTGAGTTACAGTAGCATTTTGTCAAAACTGGCATAAAATATTGGTATTTATTTTCCATTTCTATAGTGAACAACTATTTTTTATTTTCAGGCTCCATTCCATTCTTCTGAGAATATCATTCCAAATACCTTCTTATAGGAACTGTCCCTTCTCACATTCCATCTTTATGCTTTCTACAGGAACTGTTCTGCCACCATTGATTAGTCCAGGAGTTTGCAACTAGCTGACCCAAGTTGAGAGTCCCTTGGACTGCAAGGAGATCCAACCAGTCCATTCTGAAGGAGATCAGCCCTGGGATTTCTTTGGAGGGAATGATGCTGAAGCTGAAACTCCAGTACTTTGGGCACCTCATGCAAAGAGCTGACTCACTGGAAAAGACTCTGATGCTGGGAGGGACTGAGGACAGGAGGAGAAGGGGACGACAGAGGATGAGATGGCTGGATCGCATCACTGACTTGATGCACGTGAGTCTGAGTGAACTCTGGGAGTTGGTGATGGACAGGGAGGCCTGGCGTGCTGTGATGCATGGGGTCGCAAAGAGTCGGACACGACTGAGCTACTGAACTGAACTGAACTGACCCAAGTTGAGTCAATCAGTCCCTTTCCAAGAGATTCATCTTATGTCTCTGTAGCCCCTGAAGTTTTAATATGTAATTTTGGAAGCTGTTAGTAGTGCTACAAGCCAGAACAGTGAAAGGAGTCTGGTTTGATGAGAGAAAAATACTGATGCAGTAAAACTAAGTGGTACCGATAGGAGATGCAAACTTCCAACCTTTCAAATCTTAATTTTCCTGAGGGTCTGTTGAATCCCAGTCCTTCGTTGATCATTCATTACTCTTTTGACCTCAGAATCTTTCTCCCCTAAAAAGCAACCTTTCATTTTTTACTGAATTGTTCTTGCCAAATGCAACTAAGAGAGTTCTAACTTATCCGCCACCCAAGGTAGTATGTTCATATCAAGATCCTGTGGTGTTCTTGCTGGGGCTTCTTTTCCCAAGGTTTAATTAAATGCCATGCACACAGTGGACAAAACAAGTTAATTGCCAGTGAAGATTTTAATTCATTGGGTAGTCCATAGGCTAAGAATATAGCTGTATAGAAATAAAAGGATACGCCCTATTTATGTATTTTTTAAAATAGTGATCCTACACCCAGATATATATATATATATATATATACACATACACACGTGTGTGTGTGTGTGTGTGTATATACACACACATATATGCATATCAAGTTGGAATTTAAATGCTGCCAAGGTTAGTACCTTTGGAATGTATCATAGTTGATTTGGCAGAATATAATTTGTGAAATTATTTCTTGAAATATCTTTGTAAATTGGAATATCTGTTCCTGCTTCTCTCCTGCTCATGGCTTTACCTCAATATCCAAATCAAAGCAAAACTTTAAAAAAATGAAAATCAAAATTCACTTTCCTGTCAGGAATCAAGACAAAGAAAATTTTGAGAAGCAAAGTTTCAGGATTAGAATAACATATAGATATAGGTATTCAATTAATATATCTAACAAATATTGAAATATTTACTATTTTAAAAAAATAAAGTGATTCTGGAGTTAAGTTGCCTGCAGGGCTTTCCTGGTTGCTCAGATGGTAAAGAATGCACCTGCAATTTGGGAGACCTGGCTTTAATCCTTGGGTCAAGAAGATCCCCAGTCGGGAAGATCTCCTGGAGAAGGGAATGGCAACCCACTACAGTATTCTTGCCTGGGAAATCTCATGGACAGAGGAGTCTGATGGGCTACAGTTCATAGGGTCACAAAAAGTTAGACACAGCTGAGCAAGAAATACTTTCACTTGCACTATGGATATCCTATTTCTCCAATTTCCTGAGTCTGAGCAATCCTTTACACTTCAAAATCAGCTCTATAAAGTGGGAATTACAAAAGTACATAGTAAAACACTTAGAGCAGTGCCTGACATGTCACAGTGCTGTATAAAAGTAAGCTGTTATTTTATTTATTATAATTTTCATATATATTATATAATATGTATAATAACCTTGATATAATAACTCAATATCAAGTCAGTTAATATAACTGGAGAATCAACTCCTTTATTATTATACTGCTAAAAATTCCTTCAATCAATACGTTTGCATAGGCAAAGCAATCTTGAGAAAAAAAATCACATGCCATAATTTTAAACTATATGTGTATTTCAAACCTATAATAATTAAAACAGTATGATATTGGCATAAAATCAGATACATAGATCAAAGGAACAGAATAGAGGGCCTAGAAATAAACCAACATATGAAATATCAACTAATTTATGATAAATGAGTCAAAATATATAATGGGAAAAGGAAAGTCTTTAAAACAATGTGCTGGGAAAACTGAATAGCCACAAGCAAAAGAATTAAACTGGACCACTATTTTACACCATGCACAAAAATTAACTCAAAACAATTAAAGGCTTGAACATACTTGAAATCATAAAACTTCTAGACAAAATCAAAGGGGAAAAGATTCTTAAAATTGGTCTTGGCAGTGATTTTATGGATGTCATACCCGAAGCACAAGCAACAAAAGCAAAAATAAGTGCAGCAACATCAAACTAAAATGCTTCTCCACAGCAAAGGAAACCATCACCAAAATGTAAAGGTAACCTACAGAGTGAGAGAAAATTATTGCAAATCATATATCTGATAAGTGTCTAATATCCAAAATACGTAAAGAACATCAAATTGGAACAAACAATCCAATTTTAAAATGTGTAGAATCTCTGATTAAACAGTTTTCCAAAGGAGACATGGAAATGGTAAACAGGCAAAGATGTTCAACATCATTAAACATCAGGGGAAAACAGGAGGGGCCACATAAAACACCACTCTTGAAATCATCACCCAAGTCAAAATGTAAAACTTTGCCAGTTATCTCTGAAGTTCCTCCATATGTCCTATCCCTACCTCAAAGCCCTCGTTCCCCCAACCAAAGAAAGTAATCACTATCTTCACTTTTATAGTAATCACCTCGTCACAGTTCTTCATAGGTTTTGCCACCTAAATGTGCATCCCAAGCCACTGTAGTTCATCTTTGTCCATTAAAATTTAATATCATTACTCCCTTTAATGTACACACTCTCTCCACCCCTTTTTTCTTTAGATTTAAAACTAATCTTGAAGAACCCAAAATATTTTGACCTGTCTAGTTTGCCAGTCTGGAGTCTACTGATTGCACATTCATGGTACAGTTCAACATAATGCTCTGTTTTCTTATTTCCAGAAATTGGCAGCTCAATCCAGAGGCATCAGACTTGAGCTCAAGTCCTTTGGCAAGACTATAAGCTTATAGAGATAGCTTATCATATAGTTCAGTGGTAAATATTATCAATAGGTTTTTGGTTTTGCCATCTAGATCGTCTGTCTATATTTATATGAAACCTGGAAACGTGCACAGCAATGCCTTCACTTGCTCACATATTCCCAGGATCACTTAAACTATTTTCACTGATTTTTCACCATTTGCAGCTGAGACTGTACAGGACAATACATGCCCCAATCATTTATCTCATTAAAAGCCACCATAAGCATATTAACGTGGGTTTCCCTGGTGGTTCAGGAGTGAAGAATCCACCTGCCACGTGGGCTCATTCCCTGAGCCGGGGAGCTCCCCTGGGGGAAATAGCAACCCACTCCAGTATTCTTACCTGGGAAATCCCATAGACACAGGCATCCGGTGGGCTACATACAGTCCATGGGGTTGCAGAGAGTCAAATAAGACTGAGCTATAGCAGCAACTACAGCAGCAACCATATAAACTACAACAGCAGCAACAAAGCATACTACCATCAAATCACTAAATTAAAAGAAAATAGCCTAGGACTTCCCTAGTGGTTCAGTGGCTAAGACTCTGCGGTCCCAATGCGGGGGGCCTGAGCTCGATCCCCAGTCAGGGAACAAGATCCCACATGCTGCAACTAAGACCTGGTGCAGCCAAAACAGTAAATTAATAAGTTAATTTTTTTTGAAAAAGGAAAATATCATAATGGTAGTTCTAAGTGAATATGGATAAGCACCATCACAGTTGATCGTTTCTAACGACTGGCTAAAATTGAATGACATAAACTTTTTGTTAGCTAAATTCTTTTTATGACCTTTAGTCTTAGTAGGTGTTCCCAACAGATTAAAAGGAAAATGCCTAGCAGTTTATTTGCAAGTTTCTTAACAAAAGACCCATTCCTCTGTTCTGTTAATCAATAGATTTGAGAACACAAATTCAAACCATGTTAAACAACTTCCCTCATGCAGTTGTTTACAGGAGTTTTTTCATCTATTGATTAAACAAAAAGAAACTGCACCCTTACTCTAATGCTATTGCCAGAGTCAGTGCTGCAGATAAAACAATCTTATAAAGAAGTATTCAGTAACTGAGGGCTTCCTGGTGGCTCAGATGGTAAAGAATGTGTCTGCAGTGCAGGAGACCCGGGTTCAACATCCGGTCAGGAAGATCCCCTGGAGAACAGAATGGCTACCCACTGCAGTATTCTTGCCTGGGAAATCCCATGGACAGAGGAGCCTGGTGGGCTACAGTCCATGGGTCACAAAAGAGTCAGACATGACTTCACGACTAAACAACAACATTCAATAACTGAACCTTCTCTGATGGGGTTCAAAGTTGGCTGGTTTTATAATAAGCTATGATACATACTAAGTTTTAGCCCCAAAAATGGACTGATTTTTAAATTATTAATAATATTAATAATAGGTGTACCTCATGGGTTCTGTTTTATCAACTTACTACTTAGAGTTATTTAAAATAAGAAACTCATTTATCTTAGTTAAGTGCTGATGCCTAACTCATCTCTTCTCAATGTGCCAAAAATGACTGCCATTGCTATTTGCAAAGAAAAACAGCTTGTGCAGTGAAAGTTTACAACCGTCCATCAACTTAAAACCGGGGATCAAACCCAGGTCTCCAGCACTGCAGGCAGATTCTCTACCATCTGAGGCACTTAGTGATGCTAATAGGCAAATCTCCACTTAAAACCAGTATCATCGAAACAATGTTGCTGGGTAAGATTGGAAACAAAGCCCTAACATTTGACTCATAAGCTTTGCTTTTATTAGTGGACTAACATGTTCTCCTTGCAGTAATTCAATCACAATGATCATGAGATTATTTACTCACCAAATAAAGAAGTGGAATATGTAATAGAGAGCTTCTCACAGGCCTTAGATGAAAGGCATTACATAGGGATACAGGGAATGACAAGATTCTGCTCAGTATCCATCACAACAGAATACTCCAAAGACCTCTCAAACTGAGCGTGTCTCATTACATTATCTCTTGCATCCTTCCACCTTTATTTGCCGTGGTGAGACACTGTATAGCTGCTTGTTAACTTTGCCATTTTCGCTCAGGGCAAAGCCTCACCTTTTTTAAAGATCTTTGCTGAAACTACTACAATAAATCGCTGCCTACTGGACCATCGAATCAAGATGTCTGGTGAAAAAGAAATGTGCGCGGCTCTTCATTCATGTTCCATACACGATGTGCCATATACTGGACCATTTTTATTTTTAGGTCTGCCCATTAAATTAAAAATAAAGAGGTAATGATGAAGAGAAAAGATTGAAACAATAGGAACATTATGAAATGAAAGGCATTTTCTAATACTTGGCTATAAATATTAAAAATATAAATCCAACTGTTTTAGGAAAAGTACAGAAGGAAATGGGGCTTAATAGCAAGAAAATGATGTTTTAACACTTGAGTTATTTTCTCCCATTTTGCTATACTAAATGATATCAAAGACCTGATGGAAAACTTTTTTAGATTGTCTTCTTATGCTATTAAATGAAAACTAATTTCTGCCCATACATTTAGAACTGTGCCAAGCACAAAGGTGGTTTCCCAGGGGTTCAGCAGTAAAAAATTCACCTGTAATGCAGGAGACACTCAGAGGTGAGTTCAATCCCTGGGTCAGGAATATCCCCTGGAGGAGGAAACGGCAACCCACTCCAGTATTCTTGTCTGGGAAATCCCATGGCAGGATACAGTCCATGGAGTTGCAAAGAGTCATACATGACTGAGCATGCACACACACTCATACACACACACACATGCACACACACACACACACACATAGAAAGAGCTCAGTTCTTTATATTATTACCACTAACAAATTTATCTGCATGTATCTTTTCCTTTCCTCCCTCTCATCTCAAGAGAAGCACTCCATCTACTCTCACTAGTTCAGGGCCTTGCGTTTTTACTCCCCTTTTCTCTACCGGCTATTTTCTCTCTGCCATAAACCCTAGTTCATTTTCTTCCAGGCCCTGTTCATCATTTCCCTTCTGTCTGTCTCCCTACTTTTCATCTTCCTTTCAAAGCCAAGCTGGCTCTAATTTCTCACCAACTATTCATTCCCCAGCCCACCAGAATTAATGGTTGGGCAGAGAAAGAGGAGACAGCAGCACTGGGATGTGATTCTGAAGTTGGATCACTCCCCTGCCAGATGGCAACAAGGCCTCTCTGGGTTAAGCTAGCACTGAAGCCTTCTGGCATGATACACCATGGCAATTACCAAGGACTTCACCTGTGGTGGCTTGGAACAGATCACACGTAGAAGGGATGCAGTGGCCTCTGTGATATCATTGGCATTGTCACAAATGGAGGAAATAGTAATTATCAGGACTGGGAGATTTATTTGGTTCTTGTTGAGTGGTATTGATACACTGAAGAGAGAAAATGACAGGCTCAATTCAGCCAATTAGCTACTTCAGGCAAATGTGAAAATCAGAAGGCACCCAGGGCAACGTTTATGGAGAGGCTCCTCTCCTACACTCACAGGACAGACCATACTGAAGACCAGGCCTGGAACCTAATTGTAAGAGTAGAGAATTTCTGATAAGATTGAGTTTAACAGCCCAGCAAATCTTCCATACAGTCAAGGAAAGAGTGGGACCTTTCCAAGGAGTCTACGGCTTCCCTGGTGGCTCAGAGGGTAAAGAATCTGACTGCAATACAGGAGACCTGGGTTCAATCCCTGGGCCAGGAAGATCCCTTAGAGAAGAAAATGGTAACCCATTCCAGAATTCTTGCCTGGAGAATTCCATGGACAGAGGAGCCTGGTGGGCTACCATCCATGGGATCACAAAGAGTCAGACACAACAGAGCGATTAACTTTCACTTTCATGTTTTCAAGGCTTCTAAGAGTAGAGATAGCCACTCAAGAACACTGAACTCTCAGACTCCCCAGAACCCTCTGGGCCCACGTAAGAAGCCCAGTTTCCTAGTTAGAGAACGGAAGAGCCCGCTGTACTGCCTGAAGACCATGCAGAGGCCTCAACAAGAGCCAGATGCTTCACAACACATGCCTTCCTCAAATCTGGCCCACTTCTCCTTTCTAGTCAAGACAATAACAGAGTCAATGCTTAGCATAGCCTTGCCAAGGGGAGAAAGCAATCATTCACTCAGAGTTGCAGGACATGGCTAATATGTACCAGCAGAATCTAGGAGAGCATCCTAGCAGTACATTTTGAAAGGACAGCTTATAGAGGACCAGACCCAAGACAAATATAGACAAAGGTGTGTATGACCCCAGATCAAGTGTGGGCATGGCGAATAAGAAATCTATTGGGAGAATAATCAAAATTAGAAATGGAATAACTCAAATCCACTTGTGGTTCTCACTCTCTTTTCTGTTCTACTGGGCTTTCCTTGTGGCTTAATTGGTTAAGAACCCACCTGCAAAGCAGGAGACCTGGATTCAATCCCTGGGTTGGGAAGATCCCCTGGAGAAGGGAATGCTACCGACTCCAGTATTCTGGACTGGAGAATTCCAAGGACTGTACATGCCATGGGGTTGTGAAGAATTGGAAATGACTGAGTGACTTTGATTCTAATCCCATTCCAATCAGTTTTCATTCCAATCCCAAAGAAAGGCAATGCAAAAGAATGCTCAAACTATAGCACAATTGCACTCATCTCACTTGCTAGTAAAGTAATGCTCAAAATTCTCCAAGTCAGGCTTCAGCAGTACGTGAACCATGAACTCCCTGATGTTCAAGGTGGTTTTAGAAAAGGCAGAAGAACCAGAGATCAAATTGCCAACATCTGCTGGATCATGGAAAAAGCAAGAGAGTTCCAGAAAAACATCTCTTTCTGCTTTATTGACTATGCCAAAGCCTTTGACTGTGTGGATCACAATAAACCTGACCTGCCTCTTGAGAAATCTGTATGCAGGTCAGGAAGCAACAGTTAGAACTGGGCATGGAACAACAGACTGGTTCCAAATAGGAAAAGGAGTACGTCAAGGCTGTATATTGTCACCCTGCTTATTTAACCTATATGCAGAGTACATCATGAGAAATGCTGGACTGGAAGAAACAAGCTGGGAATCAAGATTGCTGGGAGAAATATCAATAACCTCAGATATGCAGATGACACCACCCTTATGGCAGAAAGTGAAGAAGAACTAAAAAGCCTCTTGATGAAAGTGAAAGTGGAGAGTGAAGATGTTGGCTTAAAGCTCAACATTTAGAAAACGAAGATCATGGCATCTGGTCCCATCACTTCATGACAAATAGAGGGGGAAACAGTGGAAACAGTGTCAGACTTTATTCTTTTGGGCTCCAAAATCACTGCAGATGGTGATTGCAGCCATGAAATTAAAAGATGCTTACTCCTTGGAAGGACAGTTATGACCAACCTAGATAGCATATTCAAAAGCAGAGACATTACTTTGCCGACTAAGGTTTGTCTAGTCAAGGCTATGGTTTTTCCTGTGGTCATGTATGGATGTGAGAGTTGGACTGTGAAGAAGGCTGAGCACAGAAGAATTGATGCTTTTGAACTGTGGTGTCGGAGAAGACTCTTGAGAGTCCCTTGGACTGCAAGGAGATCCAACCAGTCCATTTTGAAGGAGATCAGCCCTGGGATTTCTTTAAAAGGAATGATGCTAAAGCTGAAACCAGTACTTTGGCTACCTCATGCAAAGAGTTGACTCATTGGAAAAGACTCTGATGCTGGGAGGAATTGGAGACAGGAGAAGAAGGGGACGACAGAGGCTGAGATGGCTGGATGGCATCACTGACTCGATGGACGTGAGTCTGAGTGAACTCTGGGAGTTGGTGATGGACAGGGAGGCCTGGCATGCTGCGATTCATGGGGTCGCAAAAAGTAGGACACGACTGAGCGACTGGACTGAACTGAACTGAGTGACTTTCACTTCACTTTCTGTTCTATTAACAAAAACAACTTGGCAAAAAATAAATACTTAATATGTATTTGTTGAAAAAGTTAAAGACCAACAAATAATAAACCGCACATAATTTTATAAGCATATAGTATGTCAGAAATCCATCATTATGTCAATATCTACTTTTTAAACTAATATTTTAATGTTTAAATTGCAGAAGACTCAGGTTCAATCCATGGGTCAGGATGATCCCCTGGACAAGGGAGCAGCTATCCACTCCAGTATTCTTGCCTGGAGAATTCCATGGACAGAGGAGCCTGCGGGCTACACAGAGTAGGACACAACTGAGCAACTAACATTTTAAAATCTATTACAAACTTAGAATAACAATTTGTTAGTCTTTTCTGATTGTAAGCTTGGTTGGCAGAAATCACTCAGACCACCTCAAGGAAAGTAGATTTGTTGTAAAGAAACACATGGGAGCAGAGAAGACAGGAATCACACGGAGACCCTGCACAGAGTTTGACTGAGCCTCACCGAGGATGGGATGCTGTTCATAAACTAAGATGCTCCAATGTATTTCCAGCCTTACACTATCCCACCACCCCTCAGCAGCAAGAGGCAGTAGAATACACACTATTATGACTCAATCCTCTTTGCCCCTGATTCTGCTGCTTTTGCCACTGACCAACTTCCTCCACATTAATATGCTTCATAATGTAACACTTGCTCATACCTTTGTCTCCTACCTCGGATCTCTCAAGGTCTCTTTTTGCTTCTGTCCCCGCAGCCAAATGTCAACTCTGGATATATCTCATTTTCAAATGCTCAATAAGGTAGAATCTTATTGGTGAGCATCACCTCTACTCAAGCAGAGATTTTTGTACTAGGCATCTTATCAATGATTGGCTAGTTTTTGTGACAGATGACCTCCTCTTATCTGACTAGCCATGGAGAAGAGCATAGTTGTTTGATTGGTGATTGGCAACTGAATAGTTCATTGACAAGAGTATTAACTAGAGGAAGCCTAAACACTATAACAAATACTCTCAAAATATTAGTGGCTAAACACAATAGAATCTGGTGTCACCTTGAAAAACAGTTCAATATTTCTGTCAGCCAGCTTTCCCCATGAGGTTATGCAAAGATTTGGTGTCCTTATCTGGACCTCTACCACCATCTAGGTATCAAAATCTGGACCTTCTCTGGGGAGTGGAAAGGAGGGCACAAGGAAGAAGGGTGATCCTAAAGAACTTTATCCTTCCCTTTACCGTAGAGCTTTACTTATTAAAAAAGGACAATGTCCTCATGTCATATATGTATAATATAATTTTCTAAAGAAGCAGGTTAAAATAAATCATTTGGCGATCCCTAGCCTGCACACACAGTCTTTTCGGGGGATATGTCACACCCACAGCACCTGCTGAAAACTTTCATTCACTATTCAGTGCATATTCCATAGGCACCTGCTGTGCACTAAGCCTTGTTCAGTCTAGGTAGCGGGGGTATAGCCATGATCAATGCTCCACACTCTTCTCCACGTGCTCTTTTTGTATATTCATGATTTCTGCCCTCTCCCCTTATATCGCATACACTTTGACTTGATGCAGTTTTTAGCTTGCCACAGAACCACCTCTGGTACTAACACTTTGGCAGCAGCTCTATGAAGTGGCTATGAGTATAGGCTCTGGAGTCAGACTGCCTCAGTTAAATACTAACTCCATGACATCCTTTGTCAATTTCTGCAAGTTATTTTACTTTTCAGCACCTCAGTTTATTCATCTGTAAAATGGGGATGACACTAATCCATAGCCTATAGCTGTGAGGAAAAATGAGTTAGAAAGTGAAAACAGCTTAGGACGATAGTTTAGGACTCTAAGCTCCTGACTAATATTAGATGTTATCAGTATTTCAGCAGACATACACAAACTAACTGGTGTCTCAGGTCACATTTTCGAGAAAGAATCCAATCAGCCCAGTTCAGTAGAGGGTTTATTCCTCTTGATCACTTATGGCCACTAGATCAGCCCTTATCACATTCTCAAGGCCTCACATGATCAAGCTTTGACTGACCTCAGCTGACCTCCTCAAGTTCATCTTGGACCATGTATTAAAAGTAACTTATATACGAAAAAGAGAAAGAAAAAAGCACTCTGACACTTATTATAAGACCTGGCTACTGTTCCTGTATTTTATACACATGAGATTCTATTCTTTTTAAAAATCCCTTTTTCCATGAACCATTTGAATGGGTTCCTGTACCTTGTAACCAAAGAACTTAGAATAGAACAATTCCTTCAGGAAAATGGGTCAAGCCCAAAATATCTCCCTGCTCACTGCTTATGCACAAGTATTGTACAGATGACATATTATGCATAGTCATGATGCTAAAGAGAAGGGAAAAGCAAAAGGCCAAGGTCCTTTTCAAGGTTTAGGAAGGAGAAAAGATGCTCTGGGTGATAGCAACAGAGCGTTATTCAAATGCAAAATCCCAGCACCTTTGTGTGAGAGTCTGTTTTATTACCTTTTCAAATTCTATTCTCTATCCATTAAATTGCGCCCTGAAGGGACTTCGATTTTGCAATATTTTGTTAGTTACAGTGTTAACCTGAAAGTCAAAATGATACTTTGTTTTGAAGTATTCTATAATACTAATTTCTCAGAAATTTAAACTGCTTCCTTGCAGTCTGATAGGCGAAAATTTTGTCTGTTCTCTACAACCATAGGTATGGCTTGGGCATCCCCTGCTTGTTCAGACATCCACATAGCCTGCTCAACAGCAACTTGGCCCATATTGAAGATATAAAAATCTTTCTCCCTGGAGTCAGCGATTGGCAGCTTTTCTGCCTCAAGGACATTGTCTGTTTCTTTCTTAACTCAATCAGCTCAGCACCACGCCAGTGCCCTGCACAGACTGAAGCCTCATAAATGCTTTTGAATCGACTGAGGTTGCCTGAAAATACAATGTCTTCCCTCCCCACTTCACCTGCTGCCTGAAGCAAGGAAAATCAGTAGGTACACGTCAGGAGAGAGGGGAAGATTAAGGCAGAACTTAGATGCAGAGCCTACCATTTAAAGTAATAATGAAATTTTCTGAGAAGAAGCATACTAAAACCCACATGTATTCAGATAATCCCACTAGGAAATATTACAGGTGATAAATTAACCACAATAGCGTTCTCCAGATTCCCAGGCATAACACATCTGTCTCAGTGTGGTAGCCAGAAATCGAAAAGAGGGTGTAGAATTAATAACTGCACATTTTTAAGGATTCAATGAAACATTTATAGACTATTTCAGGCTTGTAATAAAAGTTATTACCGTTTGGTTGGCAAGTGTGACCTCCAGGGAACAATATCATTCTATTACATCCCCAAATTCTATAAAGTTATTAGTTATCTCCTACAGGAAACCATCTTCTATTGACAAGAGATAGGATGAATAGTCTAATCGCTGAAACGATTCCATAAATTTCAACTTGAAAGCTCTGTTGGAGTCCATTACCCAAATCAGAATTTTTAAGTTTGTTATTAAAGGACTGTCAAAATTATAGCTAGGAATTGCTGAATTCCATGGGTACATCAAAACCAGCTTCACTTGCATCTTGCAGAATATGTGATTATTAATTGCAGAGGGAAACTGATGAAAAAGAAGCAGTGTACTTCTTGCCATATTGAACATTCTCCTCTCCTATCTTCCTGTTACACATGTCTAAAACAAATAAAAATGCAATTCCAGATTAAGACCCTCACAAACGAAGGTTGCTTTTCTAAAATGAAATCGATTACGTGTAATATATTGTTTCCAAATATGAGAAGAAGAGTTTTGAAACACACAGTTAAGTTTGAATAGATAAGATAAACAGACAAAGAATAGTCAAATACCTGTTTATAGGAGTTGGAGTATAAATAAAGTAAATTGCTCCACCTGCTGGTTGTATTTGGAAACAACGCTAAGTCTAAACTCCAGAGAAAGATGGTGGTAATTGAGAGCTGATAGTTCTGGAAATCTCAGAAAAAAGTTTCATCCAGCACTCAGCAAGAAATGTCAGCCAACCGCCATTCAAAACCTTGAGGGTCCACAAGAAAGCAGTCTATGTTAGTGCTAATGGAGCTCGAATGAGTCTCACTTGAGCAGGTGTTTCTCTGCCCTGCTACTGACGAGAGAAAACAGTACAACTCATACTCTGGACACCACAATAAATACTGAAATTTGACATTGGAAAACCTAAAGGCTATTCACACACATAGACTCGCTGTACTCACAACACTCTCAGCTCATGATTTGGTAGAAGAAGCTCACAAGACAGCAAATTTATAAATATTTTCAGCAACCTGATGCTGAATAACAAGTAGTAAAATTGAAAACACTTTAATGAAGAGTCTCCAGATTAGGAATTGGAAGCTTCTATAGCTCTCTACCTACAATCTGGGCTTTGCAGTTATTTTTCCTAAAGCTTCGATCTAGTAGTCTGCACAAAAAAAAAAGCAAAAAAAAAAAAATTAGATACATACTTAACAACTTTCAGCAATATCATTCTTTTTTTCTTTTTTTTATTTAAAATGTAAAATTTGCCCCATCTCCGTGCTGGCTAGTCCTTTTCCCCAAGCTGGTACTATATGTTTTTCACTGTTAAATTAGATGAGTGAGCAGTCTTGCTATCTCAAGATGCTTGAAAACTACTATTAATATTTAATCCTCTACTAATTTTTCTTGTTCAAAAGCTGAAATTTATTTGAAACATTTTATGCTTGTTTCCTTTCCTACATTAAACTGCATCCTGAAAAATTCAATTACAAATGCATAGGAATGACTTGAACTTGTTTTGTTGTTTATGATACCACTGGAACTCCTCAGCTACACTGCGTTCAATACAAGCGCCACATTACTCTTTACCCAGCAATAGTGTCTAGTGAGCCTCTGGCTTAGCGTAGGATTGTGCTTTATCTGTAAAATCTTTTTCTCTCCTAGCGTATTTTTCATGTAGTGAACTTGAATCATTCTTCTATTCTATTATGAAGTACCAAAGTAACTTGTATCTTGTTGCAAAGAAGAAAATCAACTTATCCTTGAAAGAGTTCAAGTTTTGTATTGAATATAAACTATTAGATGCAGTTTTCCAACTGGATGTGACAATGGAGAACAAATGTTCTTGTCAATTATTCTTTTCAAGATGATTTTATCTTTCCCCAAAAGCAAGTTATATTTAGTGATTATTTGAGGGGAAAGGTCATTTTTTCCGCTCAACATTTCCCTCAAATCTGACATTTTCTTACTTTTTGGTATTTGTTATGTGAAATCTCTCCATTATTTCAGCAGCTTTCTGTTGAAACAATGGAGAGATTATCACACAACTCAGCCCAACGATTTAATAAATGTTATCTGTCCAAAAGCTTATAATCTAATAGGAAGATGCAAAATTTTCAATGAGGTAAGAACAGTGACATATGCTCTTACAGTGAGGTAAGAACAGCAGCAGAGAGGCCTGACTGGTGGCTCAGTGGCAAAGAATCCACCTGCCAATGCAAGAGACATGTAGAGTCGATCCCTGGTCTGGAAGGATCCCACATGCCACAGACTAATCCAGGGCACCACAGCTATTGAGGCTGTGCCCTAGAGCCCTGCTTTGCAAGAGAAGCCACTGCAACAAGAAGCCGTGCACCACAACCGGAAACTAGCCTCATTCGCCACAGCTAGAGATACGCCTACGCAGCAGCCAAGACCCAACACAGCCAAGTAAATAATTAACTAAGTATTTTAAATATTTGTAACCTTTAAAAAAGAAAAAAAGAACAATAGCAGAGCTATCCTGAGTGAGAGGCCATCATTCTGCGGGGACGCCATAAAGAAGCAGGAGATCAAAACTGAGCTAACCCTTGAAAAAGGGACAAAAATTCCTCCCCTGGCCAAGGAGAGGTGAGGACGGGGCTTCAGACAAAGAAAAAGCAAATGAGAAACCCAAGATGTGAAAGAATACAAAAAGTTTCCTCTTCACAACTCCCAATTCCTAACGATATTTCAGATGTAAAGGTCTACTTGGAAAATCTATCTCCTAATAAATGTTAAATATGAAACAAAACCTTCTGATAAACTAAGGAAAGGTTAAAGCTTTATAAATGAAATACCTTTTAGTAAACATGTCTTCAAATATAAAATTTTTACAACTAGAAAAAATAAAATAAACTTTATATATCATATATTCAACTGCATTACATAAATGTTTGTAGTTCTGTACATGGTCAGTCTAGGGGTCCCTGAGAGAATCATTAGGTGATATGGGAGAGAGCATCCAAATGAGCAGTATGGGCAAATCCCTGTGCAGTTAGCTGGGGGAAAACCCTAGCTTTGCTTTGTACCTAAATGATCTGTAGGCATGTTGGACAGCAGGTATAATCCTGTCAATGACATTATTTCCTAAAAGAAAATTAGTAATTAAATGTTCCCTTTGGTTTTATTAGAATAGACACTATTGGGAATTTCTGCATTTATTTTCATAGGAAGCTTCACCTGATTCTCAGCTTGTGGCACCCGGTGCTGTTGCGATTGAGATTTAATGATGAGGAAATGAATAGAAACATGTGCTAAACACTCCTGGAAGTAAATGCATGCACTTTAGTGCCACTAAGTGATTGGGAGGTGTGACAACTTAGGGCAGGAGGGCCCCACATTTACACTGCGTGACACGTATTGGCAGCCTTCCATGACTGTAAGATTTGCATCACATTCCCACCAGTTTTCCCTGTGGGTGTGGGAGTGGAGGATAGAAAGACATGTATTTACAATATATACATATTTTACTTTTATTAGGAAAATTTCAAACATATATAGAGGAAAAGAGATTATTAGCAACATAGCCATGTGTGTGTGTCTCATGTATAACCCCTCTGTTTACCCTGTATTCCCAATCATTTTTGAAGCCAATTCTATACAGCAGATCATTTTCCATATATACATTTAGTATCTATCTCTAAGGTATAGCTGTTTTCAAAATAAAGCATAATATTATTAGAAGATATTTTTAACATATTAGAATATAACATTTTACATAACTTCTATATCAAACACATTTGTATAATCAATAAATAATCTCGAACATAAAAAAAATCAGTTAAGCAGACCTTCAAAGGCAAATTATTTGTAGTGTATATACATAGAGAGCATATATACAGGGAGAAAAAGAGCATAGTATCATTCCATGTGTATGTGTGTGTAGTTATTAACTTCTTAAAATATACCCTGAATAACAAATAGTAACATGTACTTATTTTTCTCCAATGGGCCTTAGGAGAGATAAAGTTTTATGGATTACTATAGAGCGGAAACCAGAACCCCACTCCCACAGAGTGCCAGGAGAATCAGTCAGGTCTCAAATGAAAGAGACCAAGAATCCCAGCCCCCAGTATTCCCATCCTAAGCTTGGCACAAAGTGTGTAGAGCCACTGTCTTCAAGGAACCAAATGAGACTAAACGAAAAGAGCAGGATTTATCTCCACAAGTCTTGAGCTTCATTCATTCAGGTTCCGTAGACAAAAGTCATACCTGTCCCATGTATTCTCCATGCTTATTTGATTAAAGCTGGAATGACTGTAAATGACAGAAGGAAACTCCCTCCTCCCTCTCCTGTGCCCTGCAAGTTCATACAGCATACAAAAAAAGAGTTCAGAAATACTGGCCAAAGATACAAATTCTCCTTCCTAAAAGAGCTGTAATTACATATAGATGATAAATGTATGCATTAGATCATATCTATAACATATTAAGTTGTACTTTGACAGTTTTAATCCAGTAGTACGTTGACTATTTAGAAAAGTGTAGGATTCTCACCTTGTAAATTAATATTTAGAGCATATGAACTGGCTGAGAGTTAAAATAATAGAACTCTCAGTCCTTCTTTGCAGATGCCAGTGAGCTATGATAGAAAACTTATCAGTCTGTGAATTGCTTTGTATGTAAATACAGCTTTGTACCCCCAGATCATTTAGTAGCTCTATAAATGAAACCACTGTAATTGTTCAATTGTCCTGCAGATTAAGATCTTGGCAAATGGGAAAAGAAAATATGAGACACCATTAAAAATAGCCATTTATAATAAGTAGTTTTTCAAACAACTGCTGGAGACAAGCAGAAGCTGTAAATCACAGAAGTGAGTTAAATGAATCTTGATGTGATGGGAGTCAGTGATTGCCAAGAGAAGGCTCACAAAAAGAAAGGGAATGGAGCTCTGTGTGCAATCCGTCTCCCAACCAGATGTCTTTGTCTCCTTGGAAAACAGATAATGTGGCGTGTTTTGTTTTGTTTTTTAATCAAGATATTATGTGGTTCTTTCTCTGCTTCTATCATGAGCTATAAAGATAAAATGAAAATACCAAAACTGAAATTTTGAAAAGCCAACCAAAAAGGCATTGCAGTTTCATGGAATGAATGTGAGATGAACTGAGTCTGCGCTCAGGCTTGAAACTGATTCTTCCACTATGACAGTACATTTTCCCTGGTGGATTGATTTCAGGCAGCAGTCAGTGATGATACGGAAACCTCACTCTTTGGCCTGCCCTCCTTGCTCCACTGAGTCTCCTGCTGGGCCTTTCTATCTGCTTTTTCTACCAGTGGGGCTATACCAGAGTATCCAGTTTTATATGTATCTGAATCTCCTTCTTGCAAAGAACCAGGTGAGCCCATTAAGGGTGCCATCTGTTTGGATCTTCATTTACTCCTTCATCAATATTTACCCAATTGAGCATCTACTATGTGCCAGGAAGTCTGTTAGGTGCTGGGAATGCGGTAGTAAACAAGACAGACACAGTCTCTGCTTTAATATGGATTGCAGTTTAACAAGGGAGGCAGTTTAATTGTGATCTCTACTATAAAGGAAATTACAAAATATAATAGGGGAGCCAATTATAATTATAATAAGGGTTACAGAGGGAAGCAATATAAAGAAAAATACAGACCAGTGCTTTTGAAACTAGAGCTACAACTCATTAGTGGAACATGAAATCAATCTTGTGAGACAAGAGCAGCATGTCTTTATTTAATGGGATGAACTGGGATGGAAAGAAACCAAAAAGGAAATCCTTGAGTATATATATCACCTATAATTAGAAGTATTGCTTCAAAAATCAACACACAGATGAATGCTGGGATGAAATGGGGAAAAAATGTATTTCCTCCTGTGGGTCACGGTGGAAAAGTTTTCAGGTCACTGATTTAGACACACCATACATATTAGAAATGTGTTAGTCACTAAGTCATGTCAACTCTTTTGCAACCCCACGGACTGTAGCCCTCCAGGCTCTTCTGTCCATGGAATTCTCCAGGCAAGAGAATTTGGAGTGGGTAGCCATTCCCTTCTCCAGGAGATCTTCCTGACCCAGGGATTGAACCTCAGTCTCCCACACTGCAGGCATATTTTTTATCATCTGAACCACCAAGGAACTCCCTGTAGACTTAGCAGGTTGCTTATTATTGCCTGTTCCAACCACAGCTAACACACTCAAATCTACATGACCATCGTCATCATTCTTGAATGTGTCTGATTAGTCAGGAAGGGAACCCTGAGCTAAGTCAAGCCAGTGTATTACTAATAATCGATCAGATTCATCTGTATGGAATTTGGAACTGAGGCACTGGAACTCAATCAAACCTGCCTGATATAGGCACTGGAGCTAACAGATCATGTAAAATCATAGCTGAGATGGCCATATGGGTCCCTCCCTGCACAAGATGAATAAGCACAGAAAGTCAACTCAGAGAGAAGAGAAGAGAAAAAACATGCAGAGAGAAGGAAAGACAGAACAAGGAAGCTCATCTTGACCTCAGGTTTAGAAACTCAATTTGGCTTATTTACTCTTCTCAGATTCCACAAGCTCTTTGTATTTTTCAGTGAATAATTTTCACTTGAGTTATTTGAATCAGTTAGTTTTTTACAGCTAAGAGTCTTTCCTGGGAAAAAAAAAAGTGATTTATGTTAAATTTTGATTCTTATTGATGTCAATTATGATAATATATTCACCCAAAAATGGGTAGACTATCATTTATTTAAAAAGAGACCAGAGGGGGAAAAAACTAGTCATTCAATCAAAGAAACTTTACAAACAAGTCCTCAATCATTTTTGCTCTAATATCTAGATTGAGGGTTTCAGCCTTTAGAACTGGATCCTTCCATAATAAATGATTTTCTACATTGGTTTCACAGTATTCGCAGCAGGACAGTGATCCATTTTTAGATACAGAGCAGAGAAACTGGCTCCCTTCCAGGTCACTCCTATGTTAATGACATATCCACAATAATCTGAAGGAACTAAACTGAGATACGCAGTGTTTGCTTACCACAGAGTCTGTCTGTTGCCTTTAATGTTAAGGGCACAATAGCTCAAAAATGAAGATGCCACTGATAGATGACACCCTTGTGTTCATTCACTTCCAGCTTTGTTTGCTTCTTGAACTTGATTACAACTGACAGCCACTGAGGAATATAAACACATCCATGCTCCCTTTAGTCATTCAGGCACATAATGAGCTTCAACAAAACACAGAGGAATTGAAGAATCTGCCTTACCCAGAGAGTGCCCTTGAAATGAAGCCTCACCTGTTATTAGAACAAAATGTTATCCACATTAAGAGGATAGTCATAAATGTGTTCACTGCAGCTAAGACTTCATTTAGACTTATCCTATTTTCCCCGTGCTTATGGAATGTAAACTCAAAGACATCAAATCTGTTAAGTAAAACACACAAAAAATGCTTTCTCTTAAGGTGAGGGTTGGGTGGGAGTGTTGGTTAGCCCCACATTAGAAAAGATAAATTTTTCAAGATGGCTTCTGGAAATAGCTTCTTATCAACCTAAAAGAAAGCAAGGAATATAAGGGCACAAAATAGAGAATACAAAACTGTAAGAAAGAAGAAAAGTCAATCTGGACAAAAAGTTGCGTCCTGACAGACTAAACAATTGCATTAGAGTCTGACTAGATGGGCCCTGATGCTCAAATGACTGAGGCTGGTCGTCTCTCTCTCAAGGCAGTCAATTCCCTCCGCATACTCAGACTAGATTCCAACCCCTATCAACAATCTTACTAACCCATGTGGGCTGCTAAAAGAAAGTAAAGCCCAATGCTGCCATCAAAAAGTAACTAAACTCCATTGCTGCTCTGTAAATAAATTCTTCAGAACCATTCTTCTAGATTCCATATATGTGCGTTAGAATACAATCTTTCTCTTTCTCTTTCTGATTCACTCACTCTGTATAACAGGCTCTAGCTTCATCCACCTCATCAGAACTGACTCAAATGTGTTCCTTTTTATGGCTGAGTAAATTCCATTGTGTATATGTACCACAACTTCTTTATCCATTCATCTGTCGATGGATATCTAGGTTGCTTCCATGTTCTAGCTATTGTAAATAGTGCTGCAGTGAACAATGGGATACATGTGTCTTTTTCAACCCTGGTTTCATCAGGGTAGATGCCTAGGAGTGGGATTGCTGGGTCATATGGTGGTTTTATTCCTTGTTTTTTAAGAAATCTCCATACTGTCTTCCATAGTGGCTGTATCAATAGACTTATGGACATGGGGAGAGGGGAGGAGAGGGTGAGATGTATGGAAAGAGTAACATGGAAACTTACATTACCATATGTAAAATAGATAGCCAAAGGGAATTTGCTGTATGGCTCAGGAAACTCAAACAGGGGCTCTGTATCAACCTAGAGGGGTGGGATGGGGTGGGAGATGGGAGGGAAGTTCAAAAGGGAGGGGATATATGTATACCTATGGCTGATTCATGCTGAGGTTTGACAGAAAACAACAAAATTCTGTAAAGCAGTTATCCTTCAATAAAAAATTTATTTTAAAAAAAGTAGCTAAACTTAGCCCTCATCAACATCCAAAAACAGCATCTTAGTGTTTAAATAACAACTTATTCTTGTTGGAGCAAAACATTTTTTTAAAAAAACTTTTTATTTTATATTGGAGTATAGCCGATTAACAATGTTGTGATAGTGTCAAGTGGACAGCAAAGGTATTCAGCCATACATAGACATGTATCCATTCTCCCGCAAAACTCCCCTCCCAAAATAAAGCTTTATAAACTTATTCATCATTTAACAAGCATCAAGAAGTACTCTGGGAAATATACAAAATCGTTTATTATTTTGACCCCGTTTTTTCCCTACTTAGCTTATTCTAAAGAAACAATGGAGAATGTGAGTGTCTAATTGCCCTGGTATAGGACCAACAACTCAACTAGACAACATGGTCCTACTGAGCTTAAGTTTGAAGTGAGAGGAGAGATATTATTAGTCCAGAGCCTCTTCCTTCCAATCACATTTTTCTCTTACTCCTAGTATTCAGTCTAGACCTGGTCTGAATTCTATACTACATCTGAGAAGAATTAAAGGTATCTGAATTCTAATCATTCATTAGAATGAACTCAGCATCCAGTATTAATCTTGTCTGACCCTGAGTAGGAACAAATTAAAGGCCATTTAACTAAGTTAGGGAGGGTCTACAAAACCCAGGCCAGAACTTTCCTTTCCAGTCATAGATGTCTTACATTAGGACTGCAAGACAAATAAAAGCATGAGAAACATCCAATGTCAACCAGATGTCATTTTAATATTTCTGAGCAGCTAAAAATAGGAAAATTGAAGATTCCAAGTTTTATCCGATTTAAATCTAAGTTTACTCAGAAAAGATACTTTATACCTTAGAATCTCATTAAGTTCAAAAGTGAGTTAGAAGGGAAAGATATGTACTTATCATAGAAGATAAAGAAATGTAAAATCTATCAAGTGATTATGCTAATGAAAGAAAATTTGTAGACTTCTCTGAACACACCAAAGAATTAAGCAACTTGTAAAACTCAGATCCATGGACATGAGCTATATGAGCATCCTGCTTGAGTCACCGAGTTATTGATTTAGCAACTACCAACAGGGCTTCCCTTGGCTCAGATGGTAAAGAATCCGTTTGCAGTGCAAGAGCCCCAGATTCAATCCCTAGGTAAGGACGAGCCCCTGGAGAAGGGAATGGCTACCCACTCCAGTATTCTTACCTGGAGAATCCATGGACAGAGGAGTTTGGTGGGCTACAGTCAATCGGGTCGCAAAGAATGGGCATGACTGACCAACTTACACTTTCACTTTCAAAGTGGCTCAGTGGCTCCCATTTCTCCAACAGAAATCTGAACAGTGAGTAGACACAAATGTCTGGCCAAAGTAACCTCAGTTAACTGTGATGGTAATGACTGATTTATTGAGTTCACATTTTTCAACCCCAAGAAAATTTAAAATTAAGTATGGAAATGTTTTGTTGTTGTTTGTTATTCAGTTGCTAAGTCCTATCTGACTCTTCGCAACCCCATAGAATACAGCACACCAGATTCCCTGTCCTTCACTATCTCCTGGAGCTTGCTTAAACTCATGTCTATTGAGTCAGTGATGCCATCCAAACATCTCATCCTTTGTTGCCCACTTCTCCTGCCTTCAGTCCTTCCCAGCATTAGGGTCTTTTCCAATGACTGGTTCTTCACATCAGGTGGCCAAAGTATTGGAGCTTCAGCTTCAGCATCAGTCCTTCTAATGAATATTCAGGGATGATCTCCTTTAGGACTAACTGGTTTGATCTCCTTTCTGTTCAAGGGACTCACAAAAGTCTTCTCCATCAACACAATTCAAATGTTTAAGAAAATCAAAATTATGATGTTAAATTCTTGTGTTAGAAAAGAGTCTGTCCATGTTTGTATTTTCTGTTCTTGCAATATTTAGAAGAATTAGAATTATTAGAGTGACAGCCTTGTGTTTCCAATTTGAAATATATAATTGGATGATTGATTTAGACTAATTTTTTAAGTTGCTATATAACTAACTTTATAAAAAGCATTGAACATCTATGTTGACCATATTTCTAAATTTAACTTTTTAGAGTTACAAAAAACTGGTCAGTATTTGGGAAGATTTATTAGGTTAAAGGAACATATATGAAGTTATAAAGTATGTTAAATATATAGAGGTATTTTATAATATCTGAATGTGCTTAACTAAATTAGGACAAATATTAACCAAAGGCTCTTTACATGTGATTAACATCTTCTAAGCTTATAAACCAAACGGATAAGATATGGAAGCTAAACTTAAAAGTCTAACAAAGAACTAAGTTTTGTTCATTTTTTGGAGTAGGAAATGGCAACCCACCCCAGTATTCTTACCTGGGAAATTCCATGAACAGAGGAGCCTGGCAGGCTCCTGTCCAGGGGGTGCAAAGAGTAAGGCACAAGCTGAGCACATACATACATTATGAATTTCTAAGTCAGGATTAAACTTCTGAATAATAGTCTCTGCATACAAAAATCACACTGAATAATATCAAGCTTCATAGAAAGAATTCTGGACTCCCGAACTCTAAAGCGTGGACATTCAGAGAGTCCTCCTAGGGAATTATAAACTTTCATCCTCCTGATTACTACTTGTTTGAATCAGAGTTTAAGAATGAATCTTTCGTAGCACAGAATGGGCAGGGCGATTCTCACGTCTGACACAAATGCTCTATTTTCATGGAATTTCAACCTAATAGTCAAAAACAGGAGAGATGGAGCAAAACTGAAATCGCACAGATCGTGGTGGCTTCTGGGGACTCTAAGTAACCCAGTACAGCAGACCACAGAGTA
The DNA here is from genome assembly GCF_001704415.2 of Capra hircus. Classification (NCBI taxonomy): domain Eukaryota; kingdom Metazoa; phylum Chordata; class Mammalia; order Artiodactyla; family Bovidae; genus Capra; species Capra hircus. The sequence continues at coordinate 123,014,871 of NC_030809.1, read as the reverse complement.
CAAAGGAGGACGACCTTACTCTATAATATATTTAAACACAGAGGTCAGGAATACAGGAACAAAAGATGGTTTTAGAGTTATAAGCAACTCAAGTTGTTGTTGTTGTTGTTGTTGTTGTTGTTTAGTTGCTAAGTCGTATCTGACTCTCTTGCGACCCCATGGACTATAGCCTGCCAGTCCATAGGATTTCCCAGGCAAGAATATTTGAGTGCGTTGCCATTCCCTTCTCCAGGGGATCTTCCTGACCTAGGGACAGAACACAAGTCTTCTGTGTTGGCAAGCAAATTCCTTACCACTGAGCCACCAGGGAAGCCCCAGGAGAGAGAATCTATTTCATTTTACCAATAACGGAACTCCCTATCTCCAGTCTCATAGCTAGTTATGCAGAGCCTGAATTAGAATCTATGGCTATAAATATACTGCTAAATATTTTCAACTACTATAATGACACAGCTTTCCCACAGAACAATTGACAATTTTTGCTGGAAATACAAAAGCAATTACAATGTCATAATTCACACACACACAAAAACAGAGAACAGCAATGGTGCTTGATAAGATGTTGACAATAACTGATGTTCTCAGAGGAGATTGGAAAAGATCTTTTCAGATCAGCTCAACAGCAGTAAGAGAGTAACCGGGAATGCAAAACATATTTTTAATCTGAAATAATACACATACAGATAGTAAGCGTCTCCTCTCATGTGAAAGGAAGTAGCAAAGAAAGTAGGAAAAGTATTCATACCCTTGCCTAATCCAGGACATCTGGCTGAGTTGTTTCCAAACATTTGTCATTCCATTTCAACCTTCACAGTTTTTACCATATCCTCATAACTCTTGTGTCTTATTATTTACTTAACATTTTTCCTTAAGTTGAATTTAGCTTTTTTCTAAGTGGTAAGATGCTTGGAATCACAAGGTTGATGTTTGAGTTATATGTTTACTAGTTTATTGACTATGCCAAAGCCTTTGACTGTGTGGATCACAATAAACTGTGGAAAATTCTGAAAGAGATGGGAATCCCAGACCACCTGACCTGCCTCTTGAGAAACCTATATGCAGGTCAGGAAGAAACAGTTAGAGCTGGACATGGAACAACAGACAGGTTCCAAATAGGAAAACCAGTACGTCAAGGCTGTATATTGTCACCCTGCTTATTTAACTTCTATGCAGAGTACATCATGAGAAACACTGGGCTGGAAGAAGCACAGCTGGAATCAAGATTGCCGGGAGAAATGTCAATAACCTCAGATATGCAGATGACATGACCCTTATGGCAGAAAGTGAAGAGGAACTCAAAAGCCTCTTAATGAAAGTGAAAGAGGAGAGTGAAAAGGTTGGCTTAAAGCTCAACATTCAGAAAACGAAGATCATGGCATCTGGTTCCATCACTTCATGGGAAATAGATGGGGAAACAGTGGAAACAGTATCAGACTTTATTTATTTGGGCTCCAAAATCACTGCAGATAGTGACTGCAGCCATGAAATTAAAAGACGCTTACTCCTTGGAAGGAAAGTTATGACCAACCTAGACAGCATATTCAAAAGCAGAGACATTACTTTGCCAACAAAGGTCTGTCTAGTCAAGGCTATGGTTTTTCCAGTGTTTGGATGTGAGAGTTAGACTGTGAAGAAAGCTGAGCGCCGAAGAATTGATGCTTTTAAACTGTGGTGTTGGAGAAGACTCTTGAGAGTCCCTTGGACTGCAAGGAGATCCAACCAGTCCATTCTAAAGGAGATTAGCCCTAGGTGTTCATTGGAAGGAATGATGCTAAAGCTGAAACTCCAGTACTTTGGCCACCTTATGCAAAGAGTTGACTCATTGGAAAAGACTCTGATGCTGGGAGGGATTGGGGGCAGTAGGAAAAGGGGACAAAGGATGAGATGGCTGGATGGCATCACCGACTCGATGGACATGAGTCTGAGTGAACTCTGGGAGTTGGTGATGGACATGGAGGCCTGGTATGCTGCAATTCATGGGGTTGCAAAGAGTCGGACTTGACTGAGCGACTGAACTGAACTGAGTACACATTAAAATATATTTCTACTGATGTATTATTCTTTTCCATGCCTCTGCTTAAATCACCACACACACCTCTAGTGATATATATAAAAGTACTACATACAGGAAAACACCAGGAAGTACAGAAATGCTGCCTTTGATCAGGAATTGCCAAATGCACAGAAGTTTCCTCTAGTCTCCAGCAAGAAAGACAAGTCTGCCTTTGGTCCTCCTCTAAAAGAACCATTAACACTAAAAGTGTAGTTCAGCAAACACAAGCACTTACTGCAAGTCCAATACTGTGCCCCAGTGGTACCCGAGATTCATTCTTGCTATCCAGGAACCTAGAGTGCCATGACAAATGAATAGATTCTCTGGGGTGGAAAGTACCCACCATATCTTAATAAATATTCCTATTATGCCCAAACCTCAGCATCCATTTACTCCAGAGACCCACCAGAGTACCGTTAAGGACAAAGCCGATCCCTGACAAAGCAGACTGAGAAGTGTAGAATTAAACTGTACCAAAAATGAGTCAAGTGGGAGCAATCCATATGATATATTATGTTCTGAAACAGATAATGAAATAATGTGTAGAATGGAAGCATAATTATACAAATATATGTATATTTATGCATAAAATAAAGATTAGAAGGAAGTACACCAAAATATCAGAATATTAACAGTAATTATCTTTGTATGTTGTAATTACATGTGTTTTATTTTCTCCCTTAAATTTTTTGTGTTGTACAAATTTTCTTCAGTGAGCTTCTTTTTGCATATCAGAGATAAAATCTTTTTACTTTAATCTTTGGTTCTTATTTACTTGGGACTTTTTATTAGAGAGGTTTTGTTGTGTTTGTTTTTCCTTTTTTTATAAAGAAGAGAAAAGGGAGCTCATTATCAGAAAAACAAACAATTCACTCAAAAAAATGAGCAGAAGACCTAAACAGACATTTCTCCAAATACAGGACATGTCCAAACACAAGACATACAGATGGTCAATAAACACATGAAAAGATGAGCCACATCACTCATTATTAGAAAAATGCAAATCAAAACCACAATGAGGTATCACCTCATGCAGATCAGAATGGCCATCATCAAAAAGTCTACAGGCAATACATGCTGGAGAGAATGTGGAGGAAAGGAAACCTCCTGCAGAGTTCGTTGGAATGTAAATTGATACAGTCACTATGGGGAACAGTAGGGAGATTCCTTTAAAAACTAGAAATAAAACTTCCATATGACCCAGCAACCCCACTACTAGACATATACCCTGAGAAAAACACAATTAAAAGAGACACATGTACCCCAATGTTCTTTGCAGCATTTACGGTAGCCAGGACATGGAAGCAACTTAGATGTCCATCAACAGATGAATAGATAAGGAAGACATGGTACATACATACAATAAAATATTACTCAGTCATAAAGAAGAATGAATTTGAGTCAGTTGCAGTGAGGTCAATGAACCTAGAGCCTGTTTTACAGAGTGAAGTAAGTCAGAAAGAAAAACAGATCTCGTATATTAATGCATATACATGGGATCTAGAAAAACAGCACTAATGAATGTATTTTAAGGGAAAGAATGAGAGGCAGATGTAGGAAAGGACTTTTGGATACAGCAGGACCAGGAGATGGTAGGACGAATTGAGAAAGTAGGTAGCATTGACATACAACAATATCATGTGTAAAATAGCTAGCTAGTGGGAAGCTGCTGTATAACACAGGGAGCCCAGCCTGGCGCTCTGTGACAACATGGAGGGGGAGAGGTGGGACTGGAAGGGGGAGGGAGGCTCACCAGAGAAAGGATATATATATATATATATATATATAATTATAACTGATTAGCATTTTTGTATGGCTGAACATTGTAAAGCAATTATTTCCCAATTCAAACATAATAATAATAATAAAGGAAACTCAAAAAGAGAAAGAAAGAAAGAAAAAGGGATGAATCTTTTAAAAAGTTTAACCACTGTTCTCTATAATGGCCTCACCATTTCCTGCTTCCTATCTTTGCCATTCCCTCTGACCCAAAGGCATTTTTTACTTCCATATGTAAATATATCTATAGGTTTTTCCATGAGGTTTGAAGTTAGAAGCAATTTCCTCTTGTGAAATTTCACAGAAACTTGTTTGTAACTTATTTATGAAAATCACTTTCCACCATTTTGAACATGAAAAATAAAATCAAAGTTTTAGAGTCCAAAGCTATCCTGAAGAACACGTCATTCAATTTACTTTGCAAATGGGGAAACTGAGGCTCAATTAAATTATGTGACATACTCCAATTTGCACAGAGTAGATGTAGCATCAAGATCCTAGGCTCATCTAGGATTCAACTAGGTTCATCTAGATGGGCTTAGGAAGCATCACTTTGAACAAAGCTAGTGGAGGTGATGGAATTCTAGTTGAGCTGTTTCAAATCCTAAAAGATGATGCTGTGAAAGTGCTGCACTCAATATACCAGCATTTTGGAAAACTCCGCAGTGGCCACAAGACTGCAAAGGTCAGTTTTCATTCCAATCCCAAAGAAAGGCAATGCCAAAGAATGTTCAAACTACTGGACAATTGCACTCATTTCACATGCTAGTAAAGTAATGCTCAAAATTCTCCAGGCCAGGCATCAATAGTACATGAACCGTGAACTTCCAGATGTTCAATCTGGATTTAGAAAAGGCAAAGGAACCAGAGATCAAATTGCCAACATCCGTTGGATCATCAAAAAAGTGAGAGTTCTGGAAAAACATCTACTTCTGCTTTATTGACTATGGCAAAGCCTTTGACTGTGTGGATCACAACAAACTGTGGAAAATTCTGAAAGAGATGGGAATACCAGACCACCTGACCTGCCTCCCAAGAAATCTGTATGCAGGTCAAGAAGAAACAGTTAGAACAGGACATGGACCAACAGACTGGTTCCAAATTGGGAAAGGAATATGTCAAGGCTGTATATTGTCATCCTGCTTATTTAACTTATATGCAGAGCACATCATGCAAAATGCATGATGAAGCACAAGCTGGAATCAAGATTGTGGGGAGAAACATCAATAACCTCAGATACGCATATGACCCACCCTTATGGCAGAAAGCAAAGAAGAACTAAAGAGTCTCTTGATGAAAGTGAAAGAGGAGAGTGAAAAAGTTGACTTAAAAGTCAACAATCAGAAACTAAAATCATGGCCTCCGGTCCCATCACTTCATGACAAATAGATGGGGAAACAATGGAAACAGTGACAGACTTTATTTTGGAGGGCTCCAAAATCACTGCTGATGGTGACTGCAGCCATGAAATTAAAAGATGCTTGCTCCTTGGAAGAAAAGCTATGACAAACCTAAACAGTGTATTAAAAACCAAACATTACTTTGCCAACAAATGTCCATCTAATCAAAGCTATGGTTTTTCCAGTGGTCATGTATGGATGTGAAAAGTGAACTCACTCAGTCATGTCCGACTCTTTGCAACCCCGTAGACTATAGCCCACCAGGCTCCTCCATCCATGGAAGAGTACTGGAGGCAAGAGTACTGGAGTGTGTTGCCATTTCCTTCTCCAGGGGATCTTCCTGACCCAGGGATCAAACCAAGGTCTCCCGCATTGAAGGCAGACACTTTACCATCTGAGCCACCAGGGAAGCCTCATGGATGTGAGAGTTGGACTATAAAGGAAACTGAGCGCCAAAGAATTGATGCTTTTGAACTGTGGTGTTGGAGGAGACTCTTGAGAATCCCTGCAAGGAGATCCAACCAGTCAATCCTAAAGGAAAACAGTCCTGAATATTCATTGGAAGGACTGATGCTGAAGCTGAAGCTCCCATACTTTGGCCACCTGATGTGAAGAGCTGACTCATTGGAAAAGACCCTGATGCTGGGAAAGATTGAAGGAAGAAGGAAAAGGGGATGACAGAGGATGAGACGGTTGGGTAGCATCACCAACTCAATGGACAGGAGTTTGAGCAAGCTCTAGAAGTTAGTGATGGACAGGGAAGCCTGGCATGCTCCAGTCCATGGGGTCACAAAGAGTCAGACATGACTGAGTGACTGAACTGAACTGAACTGAGGTTCATTTAGGCATCATCTAGGATCCTAGGTTCCTATTCTTCCTATTTACAGAGTTGTGTCTATTCGGAACTAGTGGTTACTTTTCTTAAGTTGAATGGCAATTTTTGTCAACTAAGAGTTTTAAGTTACTTTTCCCTGATGAGTTAACCAAATGTTTACTGACTGTGCTTGGTATAGCATGAGGTAGCCATGAACTGACTTGAGTTCTCTTTCTCTTTCTTTTTGCATAGCCTCCGTTCTGGCCACAAAGAGAAGAAAAAAATAGTCCATAAAGCTAGTGACTTAAATTTGAGTACCAAATAGATGTGTACTCCATAAAGGGAGTCTTCAACTTTCATGCAACCTATACTTCCCTACTTTATACTCTGACCCCTTTAAAATACCTTTCCCCATAGAATCCAGGTTTCTGACAAATATTCCAGTGAATGTTTCATGTTAGTTAATGGCAATGTAGCTTTTCAAACAATGGTTTTATTTCTTTAGTCAAGGCTATGGTTTTTCCAGTGGTCACGTATGGATGTGAGAGTTGGACTGTGAAGAAAGCTGAGCGCTGGAGAATTGATGCTTTTGAACTGTGGTGTTGGAGAAGACTCTTGAGAGTCCCTTGGACTGCAAGGAGATCCAACCAGTCCATTCTGAACGAGATCAACCCTGGGATTTCTTTGAAAGGAATGATGTTAAAGCTGAAACTCCAGTACTTTGGCCACCTCATGCAAAGAGTTGACTCATTGGAAAAGACTCTGATGCTGGGAGGGATTGGGGGCAGGAGGAGAAGGGGACGACAGAGGATGAGATGGCTGGATGGCATCACTGACTCGATGGATGTGAGTCTGACTGAACTCCGGGAGTTGGTGATGGACAGGGAGGCCTGGCATGCTGCGATTCATGGGGTTGCAAAGAGTTGGACATGACTGAGTGACCGAACTGAACTGAACTGAATTAAGTATTATTAATGTAATTGAGGGAAGAAACAGCAAGCTCAAGGCTTCCTGAAAACAACACATCTTTAGCTTAGGTCAGACACTCGTTGGGCTTAGAAAGACCCATATATTTATAACTGTGAAGGAAAAGATGGAAATTAAAGAATATGTTCAAAAGTCTGAAAATATAATATCAAATGTTTTTTTAAAGGCAACATTTTATAACATCATTTCAACTATCTGGGAAAGGAAACTTCTTTATGTAAGCCTATCTCAGACGCCACTCAGGCTCCAGTAAATCATCTATTAATTCGCTTTGACTTTTTGTTCCTGGATAAAGGAACGTACTTGTGCATCAGCTCCCTGGGCTTTCTTCCCTTTATAAAATATTGGTTCTTCCCCCTTTTGTTCAGAAGCCAAATGATTAGCTTCAGGCTCAGGACTGATTTCCCATTGTTCTCTTCCCTTTAACCTCTTGTCATTGTGCCAACACTCCGGACCCCAGAGGGATTTGTCACAGTTCTCCAATTCTTTCTCTCTTGGCAGCAATTTTTTTTTAAAATTTTTCTTTTCCTTTGCTTTTATAAAAAGAAAAATTCTCACATTAACACTTCCCTTTGAATTGTCCTTTGGTTACGAGAGAAAGAAAAGGCCTTAACTTCTTGGAATTCATACCATATTGACAGGGAACCTTGTGCTCATTTCTCTGGGTTACAACCCCGACACTCTTAAAAATGGTACTGCCTTTCAATCTATATTTGAATCTGTTCATCATAATGACAAACTTTGGTTTGATTCTATCATGGAAGTTACTTTTTTAATCACCTACCAATGTAAAACTAATAAACAATTACTTTTTTTAAAATTATCTTGTAAAGAAGGTAAAATGATATTTTAATCTCAAAGAAATGACGTGACTTTCAGGTACCAAAGAACATTCCATGATAATACAAACACAGCTGCTGAAATCATTCTGAATGGGGAAATTTGTTGTCTTCAGTGATAACAGTAGCAACAATGAAATAAGAAAAGCTACCGTTTGTTGAAAAGTCTCCATGATCCAGGCAGTATACATCTGGAGCATGTATTTAATCTTCTCGACACTTGGTGAAATATAAAGTTTATATCTTCCTCTTTTATACATTAGGACACAGGCTCAGGTAGGTTGCTTAAGCCCAGTGTTACAAAACAGAGACAAAATGAAACCTCACAGGTGCAAGAAGTAAGGCCTGGATCCTGTATTGGATTCTGTTCTACTATCTTTGTGATTTTACCTAAAACAAGAGACTGAATGAAAAGATCTCATTTAGCTGAAATGACACCATCTCTTCTGGTGCAATTTTTGAGCATATATTTTTGTAAGACAATATAGTAAGTGAAAATATTTATACATAACACCCATTTTTCTGAATTTTGAATAAAATCATACAGAGAAACTATTTCAGAGGATAAAAAACAAAATTCAAAGGTTTCATAAGAGTCATCTGAAAAAGAATTATCAACACTATTGAGAATTTTATCTTCATATTTGAAAATATTAGATTATTTTTTTACTATAATCCAATCTGTTTAAAATAATTTTTGTTCCATATAACTCATTCATATATCACTTGAAAGAGTTTTAAAATATTTATGCAAAGAAAATTATCAAGAGTATACTCAACTTACAGTGAAGTGAAGTGAATTGAAAGTCACTCAGTCATGTCTGACTCTTTGTCACACCATGGAGTGGGTAGCCTTTCCCTCCTCCAGGGGATCTTCACAACCCAGGGATTGAACCCAGGTCTCCCACATTGCAGGTAGATTCTTTACCAGCTGAGCTATGAGGGAACAGTAGAAATTTGAAAAGAGACCACAAGTTTTCTGGAATTCTAATCTTTATTTTCTTTATTTGTATTGGCAGTAAGATGCAATGGATATGAAAGAATCCTTTTAGAAGCATCCCAATGACTATAGGTAACTTTCATCTACAATTCACCTCTTATTTGACACCAAACAACACAACAAGGGTGGGGGGGAGGCCATTCAAATTATTACAAATCAGTTTTGAATTACACAATATGCAAACTATTGTTGATTTTACCATGAATTGTTAAAGGTCTTTTTAACATTGTTTCCACTCATGAAATAAGATTGTCTAACTTCAATAAGAGCTGCTTCCCTACAAATTGAAGAATTCAGTTCTTAATCTTAGAAAAAATGGAAAATTATTTTTCTATTTTATTTCTCCTTTCCCCTTAAGATTCTTAAGTCAAAATAGTGACTCTCTGTCTCTTCTTATTTATATGGCTATAATAGCATTGGACAGTTTTTAATAATAATATGAAATGGATCTGTGTCTTAAATCCCTTGATTTGGGGATGATTAGAAACAACTAACTGTTGAGGAATGGAGGACTTAGAAGAGAGACAGAGCCAAAATTGCTAAAATACAGTTCCCTACTACACAATTAAGTGAGGAGACTTTAAAAGACTTAACTGACATCCTGGGCACTTCTGAGTTAAACAGCAAAACATTTTGACAAGGAAAGTTATAAACAGATAAGATACATACGGAGTGTTTCCCTTGAAATTCTCAGGGTTTTAAAATCTAACAGATAATGTGCTTTGAGCTTTCATTTAATTCTCCTTTCTTATGAAATTCAATGATCCTGAACACAGAGACTCTCTCCCTCACCTAGGATTATGAATCAGTCTGGAAACACTAACCACATATCAGAGCTGATCATTGACCTGGGCACATAAAAAGAGCTGATGCACCAAATCCATGCTGAATATTCAGATGTGTAATCCAAGCCCAAGAGACACATCCGAAAGTAAAGGGGAGTAGAAAAAGAAGTAAAAGAGGCAAATGAAACAAAAATGGCACAAGAGCATTATTGAAAGGACGTTATTGCACTAACTGTGCATCAACAGTCCTCAATCTTGCAGGACCCCAGCACATTAGCAAAATGAATCAAATCTGTCAGCCTAAGAACAATGTTAAAGTAGAGCATTTTTCCTCATGTTCATTGGTCACAAACAATACATTTAATCACCTGAAAGGGATGTTATCTGTACAAAGAAAAAAAAAACATTTGAACATATTCTATTTAATACTGTCTTGCAGCAACCAATCTCAGAACTTTTATTAACTTTTTTAATATAAGTAAATCCTTAGGAGAGGAATTTCACAAACTAGTAATGTGAAAATCAGCCAGTAGCTTAGGGACCTATACGCAAAAAACATTTCTAGCAAGAGATGAATGGGCATTGCAGTTGACTATAACGGCATAACTATGCTGAGGGCATAGTTTCCTAAGGCCTAAAAATGCTATAGAACTTAGCACTAGACTAATAAACTATTTTCAGAGAGTCTTCTATCCTGAAAGCTCAGTGATGAGTATCATCATAGTCATCATCTTTAATGCATCAGTAAAGGGTTCGGGCCTCAAAGAGGTCAGACCAGATCACAGCTATCTCTCAAGACGGTTTTAAGGATTAAGTAACATCATATACAATGTTTCTATATAAATCACACTTAGAGATACAAACATAATAGCTTAAAATTGTATAGTTTACGTCTGGTTCAACACACCATAATGAAGTGAAAGTCACTCAGTGAGTCTGACTTTTTGCAACCCCATGAACTATAGCCCACCAGGACTCTCTGTTCTTAGGATTTTCCAGGCGAGAATACTGGAATGGGTAGCCATTCCCTTCTCCAGGGGATCTTCTCTACCCAAGGATTGGTCCCAGGTCTCCCACACTGTGGGAAGATTCTTTATTATCAAAGCCACCAGGGAAACTCAATAGGCCATAAGAAACACACATATTCCTCCTTCCTCCCAAATTCTCCTTGAAATAACTAGTAAAAGATTTTTGTAAAAGAAGAAATCCATGGCACCGTAAAGTCAAGAAAGGATGCCTTCTACAGACATGATATACTGATGTACTAATGTTTTCACAAATTTCTGAAAGGTAGAAAGAGAAAGGAATTATATTTACAAAACCAGCCTTAAAAAGCCAAAACAGTTGGGCTTATCCACAGGAGAAGGCTGAATGGGGATGTTGTCTTTCTGTTGAAACTGATACACATTCAGCATAGCATTCATCTCCAGCTGCAGCCCCAGGAAATTTTCATGAAAAACAGAATAAGATTTGTTTGGGAAGGATTATTAGTGTTAGTGTTTGGGCTGGGAGTACAGGCAGAGCACCCCTACAAGAACTCTGAAATAACGAATCCGAAGAGTAAAACAGGAATGACCGTTCCTCCGATGAGTAAAACTCACTAAAGTTTGGTATTATGGGCTGAATCGTGTCTTCCTCACATTCATACGTTGGCATTCTAATTCCAGTACTTCAGAATGCAACTGTGTTTGGAGGCAAGGTTTTTTAAGATCTAATTAAGTGACAGTGAGGCCATTAGGGTGGCCCTTCATCCAACATGACTGGTATCCTTATAAGAGGGTATTAGGACACATCCATGGAGAAGGAAATGGCAACCCACTCCAGTGTTCTTGGCTGGAGAATCCCAGGGACGGGTGAGCCTGATGGGCTGCCATCGATGGGGTCGCACAGAGTCGGACACGACTGAAACGACTTGGCGGCAGCAGCAGCAGCAGCAGCAGGACACATCCATAGAAGGCAAAACCATGTGAAGACTGAGGGGAAAGAATTCCATCCCCCAGCCAAGAGGAGAAGCCTCAGAAGAAATCAGCCTGGCTGACACCTTGATCTCAGAGCCTTCAGGAATGTGAGAAAATATGTTTTTGTTGTTGAAGTCACCCAGTCTGTGGTACTTAGTTATGGTAGCTATAGCAAACTAACACAGTCACCCCCAGTAAAATAGCCCCCAACAAAATCTCTCCTACTTTGAAAACTGTGAGCCGTCCAAGCATTAGCCTGCGAAAAGACACCAATGGAGCCAAAAGTCTGTGGATAATCATTCCATTCAAGAGAGACCTTTTGTAAAGAAGATTCCAAAGTAGGTATTTCTATGAATCCGTAAACTCCTTGTTTCAAAAATGATTGCTCAACCAAAACTCAACAGATGTCTAGTGAAAACTGACAGAGTGACATGGCAAGACTTACCCTGAACAGACAAAAAAGAATACGTGGCAGAGATGCAACCTTAAAAAAAAAGACAATTCTAATTAGTATCTTCAGAGTGTTTTAAGCTATTATGGAAATAAAGAATCGGTCTCAGAATGGAGAGCTATCTCATTTGAAATTCCCTTTTCATAGCCAGCATGCCAGCTAAGGCAGCCACCTGTTTCTTTAAACTCTAGAGAGTGAGGCACAATTAGTAATTGAGAGGAAAATATGATTACAAAAATAACTAGGCAGACAGGTTTTTCTTTGCTACATCATCCCAGAATTTCAAAATATCTGCTGAGAAGGATATAACTAGAACCAGAACTATGGTATATTCTAATAACAGATAATAGTTATATATCTGTAAATGAGTCACAAACTTTAAATCTCACTGTAAGGCTAAAGCGCAGAGAAAAAGTAGTTTCTTCATTTCATCTGTAATGACTAGCCTATTTTTACCTGTTGGTAAGCAAAAAATATGTACATGGATAATGATGACAAATAGATAAACTTGCCAAATGTCCAGTCTCATATAAGTACAGTCTCATTTTAATATATTAAAACAGTTTCTTGGCAGTCAATGCATATGACTGCATCAAACCACTCTGCCACTGCAGTGCATGGCTGGTCATCTCAGATCCAGATCCTCCTTGACAGCTTTGTATTTCTTCATCCCTGGCTGACTACGGGCCCCAAACCCTCTGACTTATCTACCATCAGGCTTCCAGTCCATGGAGCCACCCCACCAAAGAGGGTTCTTTGGCAGGCTGGCTAGAATTCCAGAGTCCACATCACATGGGAAATCTATATTTCAAATCCCCACTCTATTTTAATCCATTTTTTTAATCAAGTGTACTTTCATGTGGCTGCGTCTCAAGTGTTTTGTGGAGAAACTTCAGAGATAGCCTTCCTGTAGAGCCTAACAAAGAAAGGGAAAGGCAGTGTATTTCTAAGAGGCCCTCCACCCTTGCTGTTCCCTCACAGATTTAAGCCGCTCCCTCCCTAGGACATCTGAGTCCAGCCATCAGTACCCTCTTGCCTGAACCTTCCTTTCTTACCAGGGTGTGAAAAGACAAGCTCTGCCCACTTCCTCTTCCTACCTAAACTTCTTGCATGTAACATCACCTAGAGCAATCCACCAAGCCTAGACCATGATAAGCTAAAAGGAAAGATAATGGATTTAGAGAATCCTTTCTGAAGACAGTAATCCTGCAACGTCTTCCTTCTGAACATGAACAGTTAAGTATTATCTTTGCTCTTTTTGCATCTATTCCTATTCTTCCAAAGCCAAACCCAGGGCTACAGATGCTCAAGAACAACCAAAATTATGCACTCAAAAAAAGAAAGACAAACAGGACTTGCCTGGTGGACAGTGGTTAAGAATCCACCTTCCAATGCAAGGGACGTGGGTTTGATCCCTGGTCAGGAAACTAAGGTCTCACATACTGCAGGGCAACGAAGCCCAGCATACCACTGCCGTTGGTGGTATGCTGATACCACTTGCCGTTCCCCTGTGCTGCAACTGAGACCCGATGCAGCCAAATAGATGAAAGCTTTTTAAAAGAAAGAAAAACATATACATACAATTTTTTTTAATGACCCCAATTGTGGCACATTAACATTGTGGAAAATTTTTAAATAAGCATTAAACATCAGTTTTCTGAAAAATTGTTTTTTCCTTTTCACAAGTTCAGATTCCCACTTTTTTACTCTTTTGTTCAACCATTTCACTCTCTATTCAAACCACAGCACAACTCTAAAATTTTATTACAGGAAGAATGCATCCGTGTCCAGCACTTACATCCAAATTCATCAACTGATGAATAGATGGATAAAATGTGATCTATCCACACAGTGGAATACTATTTGGCAATGAAAAGGAATGGACTACTAATTCATGCTGCAACATACATGACCCTTGAAAACATACGTTAAAGAAGCCACTCCTGAGCAGACAACGTATTATATGATTCCACTATATGGAACTTCCAGAACAGGCCATCTATAAAGACAGAAGATGATGAGTAGTTGCCTGGGGCTGGGGAATTGGGAGGAAATGGGGAATGACTTTGGGTACATGGGTAAAGAGTTTCTGTTAAGAGGTAATGAAAATGTTCTAAATCTGTCTGTGTACAACCCTATAATAATAAACTAATAACTGCTAAATTTTACACTTTAAAAGGATAAATGTATGGCATGTAAATTATATCTGAGTAAAGCTGTTGTGAAATGAAGAAGAAAGGACTTGCACACAGCATTCCCTATTGACAATTATAATCGAAATTTTTTAATGGTAGACCTTTTCATTTTTTTTTAATTGGAAGATAATTACTTTACAATATTGTGATAGTTTCTGCCACACATCAACATGAATCAGCCATAGATATACATATGTCCCCTTCCTCTTAAACCTCCCTCCCATCTCCCTCCCCATCTCACCCCTCTAGGTTTAAATAGAGCACTGGCTTTGAGTTCCCGTAAACTCAAATGGGAAACTCTTATGGAAAAGAAAATTCCCATAAGGTCAATATACTGTGGCCATAGCGTGTGCAGCAGGTAAGCAACGCCTCCTACAGAAGGGTTGTGAACAGGGTTGCTTCCTCTTCAGGAGTATGATGTGCTATAGGGGCTCCCACATTGATTGATAGCTGTGATTTAGTAACATCATTGACCTTCATTTGGTGTACTGATTACACCATTCAGTGCCACCTGTTCCCCACTTGTCTCTTGCTGTGACTCCTATTGTTCTGTTCATCCTATTATTAAATAAATCTGTTTCATTTCAGAAAGCTGTGTTTTGGCTCACACTGCACAACAACAAGCCCTTGGAAACTTGGCTCTTCACACATGTTCCTGATATCATTTTAATGGACTTTGGCACACATAGGCAAAGTACAGGTAGGTTATTTTCTAAAAGATTCTTTCTTTGGAATTGATGCGGAGACATTAAAATCTCAGAGAAGGCATTTTAGCGAGATTACCTTTCTCTTTAAGCTCTTCAAAACTGTAAGATAATTAGTACAAAAAAAAAAAACTGGTAAAGACAAAATTCTTCATCAGAGCATTAATTGTTGAAGTAATACTTGAACAAATCTATTTTTCCTTAGTCATGAAAATTACATAATAAATACATTTTCAAACTTATATCCATCTATGAAGGTTTATTTTGTGGCTGATATGGGCCCATAAGGACAAGGAGGAGGCTCCGGTCTTTGTTCCAGACCAGGGTTGCCAGAAAAGTAGAAATCTGAGTTCATGTGAGCTCAGGAGATAAGGGACAATTCTAGATTGCAGAAAGGGAGAGAACTGCACCTGAAGTAAAGGGTCTGCAAAGGACAGGCAAAGTGGATGACTGGGTCCCCGAGGCAGAGCCTGAAGAGATTCCTTATGGGAATAAGATACAGAAGGTGAGACGCAGCAGGAAAGAGCTTTATAGGAGCAGCTCCTAGAACCAGCCTGTAAGCAAGAGAAAATGTGAAGGATACTAGCATTCTGGCTTTTTGCAGCCTTATGTTTCTCTCGAGTATTTAAAAAGGCAGCAGATTCTATGCTCCTGCGTACTTTTCAAAATCGTACATGAGATTTGGAAATGAAGCTCCAACATCTTCAAACCTCCAAAAGGATTTGATCTCAAACCCATATTCATTCCATATACAAAACTTTTATCAGTTTCTTCCTGTGACCTTCATACCACCCAGAGTTAGGAGCAGAAAGGAGACTCGAGTATTCCACTCGGACACAATTCACCACAAGTTCCCAAATGAACACTTCACAAATCCACTAAAATAAATCCTAGACAGGAGAAAGAAGAGAGCCAGGTTTAGCAGAGATGAGTATAGGTGTTCAGTAAGTGTTTGGTGATTGAATATAGATGACTAAGTATATGCCCAAACTGAGTACTCATAGCAGAGTACATCATGAGAAATGCTGGGCTGGAAGAAGCACAAGATGGAATCAAGATTGCCGGGAGAAATATCAATAACCTCAGCTATGCAGATGACACCACCCTTATGGCAGAAAGTGAAGAGGAACTCAAAAGCCTCTTGATGAAAGTGAAAGTGGAGAGTGAAAAATTTGGCTTAAGGCTCAACATTCAGAAAACTAAGATCGTGGCATCTGATCCCATCACTTCTTGGCAAATAGATGGGGAAACAGTGGAAACAATGCCAGACTTTTGTTTTTGGGGCTCAAAAATCACTGCAGATGGTGATTGCAGCCATGAAATTAAAAGACACTCCTTGGGCAGAAAGTTATGACCAACCTAGATAGCATATTGAAAAGCAGAGACATTACTTTGCCAAAAAGGTCCATCTAGTCATGGTTTTCCATCTAGTCAAGTATAGATGTGAGAGTTGGACTGTGAAGAAAGCTAAGTGCAGAAGAATTGATGCTTTTGAACTGTGGTGTTGGAGAAGACTCTTGAGAGTCCCTTGAACTGCAAGGAGATCCAACCAGTCTATCCTAAAGGAGATCAGTCCTGGGTGTTCATTGGAAGGACTGATGCTGAGGCTGAAACTCCAATACTTTGGCCACCAGATGCGAAGAGTTGACTCATTGGAAAAGACTCTGATGTTGGGAGGGATTGGGAGCGAGAGGAGAAGGGGACGATAGAGGATGAGATGACTAGATGGCATCACCAATTCGATGGACGTGAGTCTGAGTGAATTCCGGGATTTGGTGATGGACAGGGAGGCCTGGCATGCTGCGATTCATGGGGTCACAAAAAGTCGGACATGACTGAGCGACTGAACTGAACTGAACTGAAGCACTCTCAAACTCATGTAAGATAGAGATTTTCAGACCCATTGGCAAAAGACTGCTGAACACTGTGTAAAGACACTGCTACAAAACATTCATATTAATCCTTCAACCCCCAGAACAAAGGCCCCAGCTGAAAGTCAGACACACTCTATGTTCATCCTGATTTTCAATGAACTCCAAAGCACTGTAATGGATCACTGTAACCATTTACTTCATACACTTACTCTGAAGCTTCCATAATAGATGGGAAGCCAGTCATGATAATTCCATGAACCTCTACAATATTCCATGAAAGTTAAAACTGAGGACTGTTTGACTATGTTAAAGAATATTTGTCTTTCCCATTTTCTACATAGAAATATTCAATATGTTCAAAACTATGCATGAAATTACAGAATATTTAGAAAAGAGAATTTCAGGTACATTAAAAGAAAAGATTTATTAAATGAATGTGAGATGAAAATGCCCTGAAGAAATAGCGAAAATATTAATCTTATCAACAGAATTGAATACTTTACACTATTAATTATTCTCACACAACATTCATTTGCAACATTATTCCAAATTTTAAGTAAATATAAGAAATCTTTGATGGAGGTCAACTTTATTGTGAGATTGTCAGTAAAACCTACTAATTTTCTAATAAGTAATTGTTAGTCATGACCAACCTAGACAGTGTATTTAAAAAAAGAGACATTACTTTCCTACAAAGGTCCATCTAGTCAAGGCTATGGTTTTTCCAGTAGTCATATATGGATGTGAGAGTTGGGAGTCCCTTGGACTGCAAGGAGATCCAGCCAGTCCATTCTAAACGAGATCAGTCCTGGGTGTTCATTGGAAGGACTGATGTTGAAGCTGAAACTCCAATACTTAGGCCACCTGATGTGAAGAACTGACTCATTTGAAAAGACCCTATGCTGGGAAAGATTGAGGGCAGGAGGAGAAGGGGATGACAGAGGATGAGATGTTTGGATGGCATCACTGACTCAATGGACATGAGTTTGGGAGTTGGTGATGGACAGGGAGGCCTGGCGTGCTGCAGTCCATGCGGTTGCAAAGAGTCAGACACAACTGTACAACTGAACTGAATAAGAGGCATCTAAACTATCACAGACCCATGTTCAATCCTTATGTCAGGAAGGTCCCCTGAAGAATGGAATGGTTACCCACTCCAGTACTCTTGCCTGGAGAATTCCATGGACAGAGGAGCCTGGCAGGCTACAGTCCATGGGGTCACAAAAAATCAGACACAACTGAGTGGAAAAAAAAATCACATATTCTAATAACCAATCAGGTACTTTATAAGTTCAGTGAATGGGAACAAGATAGTGAAAGACAAGATGGAAAACCTTTTAAGCACATGAGAAAATAGAAATATGTAATTCTGAAGTGATTGATTCAAAATCAAATCAGCACTAACAATAAGAGTAATCCTAATCACAAACACAGTGGGAAATTTTTTAAATCACAAAGTTCCAAGTTTATAAAGAAAGATAACTGAAACTCTTGGAGACACAAATTTTCTAAAACTATAGACAATACAACTGACCTACAAGAGCTATTTGAACACTTTGAGAAACTTAAAAAAAATCTAATTTTATTAGCTGCTGCTGCCAAGGAATGCATCAAGTTAAAATAAAAATGTCAAATGATGTGTCCTTCAACATAAAATCACCAAAGTGTTCTATGTTATTAACAACAAGCACCTTTATTATTCATAGAGAACTTCATCTCAGTGCCTTTGAATTCACAGGGGTTAACTTAGTGAACAGTATCTTCCATTTATTGCATACTTTCTCTAAAGCCCTGGACATTTCCAGCTGACAAATACAGACACAGTTTTCATTTTCAGAAACAACATTAGTTTGCTGCACCATTGGGTGAAATCCAAGCATTTAGTCAGGCTTGTTTCCCTTGCTGCCTGGGTTAGCACATGTAATGAGAATTATGTCTTTCACTTCCACGCCAACTTGAATACATTAGATGCAAGAATAACAGAGTCAGCACTATATCAAGATAGACATGACTGCAGAAAATAATCTAATATGTCCTTACCCAGGTGGCATTCAGCTTCTAAGCATTGTAACTAATGAACCACAAAAAACTAATGACAGGCTACAATTTTATATTAGTCTCATAAAATTTCATAATTTAAACCATTCAACCTATTTGTTCTTTTAAGCAGACTTGTCTTGAGACTTACCAATAATATACCCAAGTATTTTTTTCCCATTTTGAAAATAAGTATACAAGGAACACGAAAATATGACCAGCTTTTTGTTGAGAGGTTAAAAAGGCCTACATATCACACCAAACGGAATATTATTTTCTGAAGAATAGTTAGAACTACAAAAAGTAAATCTGAATAACTGTTGGTTTGGTTTTTTTACTTATTTTTATTTGTACATTTTGGAATCTTTTTCCAGTAAAGTACTAAGTTCTACACTACATCATTTTACATTTTACATGTATTTTCTAGTTGAAGCTTTATACTCATAAATGGGGTTTCCCAGGTGGCACTAGTGGTAAAGAACCCACCTGCCAGTGCAAGAGACGTACGAGGGTTTGATCTGTGGTTTGGGAAGAGCCCCCGGAGTAGGAAACGGCCACCCACTCTAGCATTCTTGCCTGGACAGAGGAGACTGGTGCGCTGCAGTTCATCAGGTCGCAAAGGGTTGGATGTGACTCAGCACGCACACATGATGTGACATGGACTCAGTGGACTGTTTTTGGCTGTTGTGGTGGAGACTATCAGCTAGCTATCCCCATGGCCACTCCCAAGACCCTTCCATGTTGCTTCCCTTTGCTATAGCATTTGGATATTCTGAGAATTCACTTTTCAGACTCCCTTTCAGCTAAGAGTGGCCATCTGACATGGTTCTATTCAATGAGATATAAGCGAAATCACCTGGGGAATTTATGAACAACTCTGCTGCCTCAAGAAAGTGACAAGTGTGGCTAGGGTCACCTTTTTCCTCTTCATTCAGCCTAGACTCAAAACATAATGCATGGTCTTCCATCCTGAACCAAGAGTCGAAAAATATAAGGGCAAAAGAATAACACACCAAAGATGGCAGCATTGATATGGAGAAAAAGTTCTGAGAGGCCACTCCCCCGTAACAGTTACACTGAGGCTTCTTTTAACATATCAGTATAGTTGAGGCTCTCTTGACTGCATTTTCTATAACTCAGAACCAAAACACAATTCAGCCTGGCTAGGTTC
Organism: Capra hircus; assembly: GCF_001704415.2. Classification (NCBI taxonomy): domain Eukaryota; kingdom Metazoa; phylum Chordata; class Mammalia; order Artiodactyla; family Bovidae; genus Capra; species Capra hircus. The sequence continues at coordinate 122,994,824 of NC_030809.1, read as the reverse complement.
CAGGTCTTGGAATACAGCACATTTTTGTGGAACTCATATTCTCGTGGAAAAGGCATTTGATAAGAATTTCAAGTGCTGGGAAGAATGGTAAAGCAGGGTAATGGTACAGACCATGGCAAGATGCAGGGAAAGTTTCTCTAAAGAGATAACCCTAACCCAGGTGAAATTTGGAACAAAGTTATGTTTTGGAAAAAGAATCATTGCAAGTTCAGGAAATAAAGGCCATGAGACAGGAAAATGCCTGACATACTCAAAAATCCACAGATGGTTGGTATTGCTGAGCCTGAATTAGGAAGAACAGAACACTGCCTCAAAAGTACGAAATTCTGTTAATAACCCTGAACTTTCACTTTAAAGCCTTTTTTTATCTGGTAGCATTTAACTTCTTAAAAAGTCATTCACTTGACTTTGGGCAATTAGCTGCCGAGCATTTAAAAGTTTTTGTAAGACATTGTGTGTGTGTGTGTGTGTGTGTGTGTGTGTGAGTCGCTCAGTCATGTCTAACTCTGCAGTCTCATGCACTGTAGCCTGCCAGGCTCCTCTGTCCATGGAATTCTCCAGGCAAGAATACTGGAGTGGGTGGCCATTCTCTTCTCCAGAGGATCTTCCTAACCCAGGGATCAAACCCAAGTCTCCTGCATTTTTTAGGCAGATTTTTTATCATCTGAGCCCCCAAGGACACCTATGTAAAACATTATCCTATCTCAAATATCATTTATCCAAGGCAGTCTTGGAATGATTTCAAACACATACATTCACCTGTTCTTTTTTCTTTAAATCTATTTTTATTATTTTACTCAAGTTTTTACTTGTTATTTGTAATATTTTCAAACTTACTGATAAGGTGCAAGAATAGTACAAAGAATTTTCTTATATCCCTAATCAAGAGACTTCACCGGAATTTTATCAGCTGTCCAGTTTTGTAAAAGGATTTGATTCTGAATGGTTGTAAGTGCAACATTGTAAGTGCTGTCATTTCTCTTCTGCATCCTTTACTTTGGAACAGTTCTTTTGACTTTTCTAGATCTTCATGAATTTAACAATTTTAAAAATTTTAGGCCAATTACTTTGTGGATTTCCTTAATTCGGATTAGTCTGTTTCCCCAAGTATAATTTCAGGTTATGCATTTTCTGCCATTCACCTGTTTTTAAGGATATTGGTGACACCAAGGAATGGGGAAGGTTATTCAAAATTTGACAGTAGACATGGAAGGGATGAATAATAGCACTTGCTGGGATCATAAAATCAGGTCTCTGAACAGAGGTCTGACATATTTTTCACACTTCTTTCCCTCAGATGTCCTTAATACTATCCTACAACACTTTTTAAAAAAAAAAAACTGAGATAGCACCTAAGAATAGAAAAAATTAAACAATTTCCTCCCAACACGTTCAGAAATTTTTGACATCCACATTTAATGATGAACTATGAGATCCTTTCAAGTCACCATCTGTTAACAGAGGTGCTTTAGGAGCAGCAGTGCTTTAAAGATGCTGGACAGTTGCCTCCCAAGGAGACAGCTGGTAAGCAAAACAAAATGATGGATGCTCAGCTAATCCATATATCTGATTTTCCTATCCCTTTGTATAAGCATTATGGCAATAAACTAAGGATAATTGCTTTTTACCTTGCATCTTAGAGGGGAAAAGCAGTGGATCTGCAAAAAGTTAGAACAATTCTAAAAGCAGCATTAGAGGAAAACACCATGTGGCAAGACTGGGTAGCATTTCAATACATATTTCCAATTCTAATGTTAATGTGTAATTGAATGCATGATAAAGTAAGTCTCCAGGACTCCATCATGAGTCTAAATATTGAATCAGAAGATAAATATAGACACTGAAATAAACATCCATATAAATAAAAAATATTAAATTATGTTTTCTTCTCTACTTGACTGAAATATTCATGAACGGTTGTACTCAGTCAGAAGAGAAATTTTGTCTTTATAGAAGAATTCCAGCTAATACATGTCAAAGAAATGATAACATTAGAATATCACCATTTTGTAACCCAAATGAAGTCCCTGATTTAGACAATTTTCATCAATGAATGACACCTTTAAGTAACAAGTTGATGGTGAGCTTTTCAGTGGGAGGCATCAGGCTGTCACTACCAGACACTTCCAAAAAAAACTCAGTCTTACAGCATGTGTGGGGCAACCTGACATCATGCCTCCAGATGTGGTGTGATAAAATCACAAAGATCATCTAGAAATAGTCTGCCCAAAACCAGTTGAATGTGAATTAACTTAAACACTAGAACTTTCACTCACAGTGAATACAAGCAAGAAAGGAGGAACAATTGTAACATCAAAAACAGGTGAAGAGACAAATTCAGAATCTAGGTGATCAGGCAGGCTCTTAAGAGTCAATAGCAGTACAATATTCTAACACACATATATGGAATTTAGAAAGATGGTAATGATAGCCCTGTAAGCGAGACAGCAAAAGAGACACAGATGTAAAGAACAGACTTTTGGACTCTGTGGGAGAGGGAGAGGGTGGGATGATTTGGGAGAATGGCATTGAAACATGTATACTGTCATGTAAGAAATGAATCGCTAGTCTAGGTTCGATACAGGATACAGGATGCTTGGGGCTGGTGCACTGGGATGACCCAGAGAGATGATATGGGGAGGGTGATGGGAGGGGGGTTCAGGGTTGGGAACTCATTGTGGTGGATTCATGTCAATGTATGGCAAAACCAATAAAGTATTGTAAAGTAAAAAAATAAAATTTAAATTAAAAAAAAAAAAGGAGTCAATAGCAAAACCAATACAATATTGTAAAGTAATTAGCCTCCAATTAAAATAATTAAATTTAAATTTTAAAAAAAAGAGGCAATGGCACGGGAGAGAAAGCTAATGAAGGGATTGCTTTATATGAATAAAGACTGAAGGTAAACAACTGTCAAATTTTAAATTGTGTACAGACCTTTAAAACTTAGAGAAATGTAATTATGAAATGCACATTGGGTAAAATTAATTTTTTTAAATTATTGTTAATTTTGAAAATGAAACTATAAGAAAATATCTCTTTTATTTAACAAATGAATATGAAAGTTTATATGTCTCAATTGATATTATAATAGGAATCTGCCTTAAACTAAATCAATAAAGAAATATGGAAAAGAGAGGAAAATAAAGTAAATATGGCAAAATCTGATAATCTAAGTAATGGGTATAGGATTTTATTGAACTATTTTTCCTACTTTTTCATATTTGAAAGTTTTTTTAATTTTCAGTATTTATTAATTAGATCATTAAGCAATTCATTTGAAAATGTCTCTTCTAGGACAAATAATAATAGCAAAGGCAATTAAAAAGAAAATATGTGATTACTGAAAGTACAACAACAGATACAAGCTCTCGTATATCCATGGTGTGCCACATAAAAATAATTTATGTTTATAATAGCCTATTTTCATTATATCTAAAATCTCTGCTCAGTAGGAAAAATATAAGAAAATTATGGAAAGGGGTTACAAAACTGATTCCATTCTTACCACTCTTTAAGAAAAAGTCACATCAGAGCCTATATATACAAATACATTTACCAGTCTAGGATTTCTTGGAGCCAGGTCAGCTCAGTTCAGTTCAGTTGCTCAGTCGTGTCCAACTCTTTGCGACCCCATGAATCGCAGCACGCCAGGCCTCCCTGTCCATCACCAACTCCCAGAGTTCACTCAGACTCACGTCCATCGAGTTAGTGATGCCATCCAGCCATCTCATCCTCTGTCATCCCCTTCTCCTCCTGCCCCCAATCCCTCCCAGCATCAGAGTCTTTTCCAATGAGTCAACTCTTTGCATGAGGTGGCCAAAATACTCAAGTTTCAGCTTTAGTATCATTCCCTCCAAAGGAATCCCAGGGCTGATCTCCTTCAGAATGGACTGGTTGGATCTCCTTGCAGTCCAAGGGACTCTCAAGAGTCTTCTCCAACACCACAGTTCAAAAGCATCAATTCTTCAGCACTCAGCCTTCTTCACAGTCCAACTCTCACAGCCATACATGACCACAGGAAAAATCATAGCCTTGACTAGACGGACCTTTGTTGGCAAAGTAATGTCTCTGCTTTTCAATATGGTATCTAGGTTGGTCATAACTTTTCTCCCAAGGAGTAAGCGTCTTTTAATTTCATGGCTTCAGTCACCATCTGCAGTGATTTTGGAGCCCCCAAAAATAAAGTCTGACACTGTTTCCACTGTTTCCCCACCTATTTCCCATGAAGTGATGGGACCAGATGCTATGATCTTCGTTTTCTGAATGTTGAGCTTTAAGCCAACATCTTCACTCTCCACTTTCACTTTCATCAAGAGGCTTTTTAGTTCCTCTTCACTTTCTGCCATAAGGGTGGTGTCATCTGCATATCTGAGGTTATTGATATTTCTCCCAGCAATCTTGATTCCAGCTTGTGTTTCTTCCAGCCCAGCGTTTCTCATGATGTCCTCTGCATAGAAGTTAAATAAGCAGGGTGACAATATACAGCCTTGACGTACTCCTTTTCCTATTTGGAACCAGTCTGTTGTTCCATGTCCAGTTCTAACTGTTGAGCCAATTCTATTTGGACATCTGCAGATTTTAATATCTGTACATTTTTGTACATCTCTTAAATTTTGCTTATTTAAAATGGATCACTGTAAGTCACTGCAGTCTTTTTTGAGAGTAATCAGACAGTTAATGGCTGTCTTACTTCGGGCTGCTAAACAAACTACCATAAACTAGGTGATTTAAACGAGCACTTACTTCTCTGGAGGCCCTGAGCTCTAAAGTCCAAGATCAAGGTGCCAACAGAACTGGTGTCCAGTGAAGGCACTCCTCCTGCTTTACAGAAGACCATCTTTTCGTATAGTGCCCTCGTGTGGTAGAGAGAGAGCGCGCGCGCTCTCCGGGCAATAACCTATTATCCAAGCATTAGAAATATTTAAGTGAGACAACTCTTTGAAATACTATAAAGATAGACATTATATAGGTGTATACAATAGTATAAATTTATAATATCAAATGGAAAGTGTAGAGTCATTGAGTTTATAGTGATTTTGCCTTAATACTAGTTATAACTTTGGACGTGTTATATAACTCTTCTGAAACTTAGTTTCCTTCAGAGCATTATAATAAACATTTACCAAAAGTATCCAATAAATATTAGTTATTATGATTATCATTATTTTTATATTATTAGAAGGAGTAAAAAACACACAAGAAAATCATATATTTGAAGCAAATGAATACTAGGTATCACTTATGTAAATTTAAGCTTCAAACTAAGAAGATAAAACTGAATCACATACTTCTCAAATTTAAGATGATTTCCTTCTATATGTATACATAAGCAGAGCATATATTTGACTGATCTAGGCAGTGTCTGTGTTTGAGATTTCAGTCAATCAAAAATCTGGTAATTAAATTTAACAATACAGTTAACATGATAAATTACAATTAAAGATTTTTCTGTTTAACCCACTCTTACATTTCTAAGGGAAAGATGTCTATGACTTATTTATTCATTGTTAAATTATTTTTGCCAATATTGCATTTAGAAATTAGCTTTGTGTTCATAAAGGAAATGGTCCTATTTCTAATTTTTTTCAGTATTTTTAGTCAAGGTATATTAGCATCATAAAGTGACTTAAAGAATCTTAAATTTAGGAAAGTTTTGAAAAGTTCATAAAATTAGAGATATTTGTTCTGTGAAAGATGGTTAAAATTTACCTGTTAAACAATATGGACTTAGATGGATGTGCATTGCTGAGTCTAAGTGTGTTGTAAATTTTTAACTACTGATTCTGTTTCTTGTTTGACAGTTTATAGGTATGTTTATAATTTTTTTATACTTTTACAAGCAAATTTCCTACAAAATTGTCCATTTTTTTTTTTACCTTTTCCAGTTCAGTAGTATATATTTACATATGGTTTTCCCTTGGGGTTTTTTTAAATTTTATTTTAACTGAAGGCTAATTACTTTACAATATTGTGGTGGTTTTGGCCATACATCGACATGAGTCATCCATGGGTATACATGTGTCCCCCCATCCTGAACCTCCCTCCCACCTCCCTCCCCAGCCCATCCCTCTGGGTTGTCCCAGAGCACCGGCTTTGGGTGCCCTGCTTCATGCATCAAACTTGCAGTGGTCATCTGTTTCATAGATGGTAATATACACGTTTCTGTGCTATTCTCTCAAATCATCCCACCCTCACCTTCTCCCACAGAGTCCAAAAGTCTGTTCTTTACGTCTGTCTCTTTTGCTGTCTTGCGTGTAGAGATTGTCGTTACTGTCTTTCTGAATTCCATATATAAGCATTAATACAGTGTGTTGGTGTTTCTCTTTCTGGCTTGCTTCACTCTGTATAATAGGCTCCAGTTTCACCCACCTCATTAGAACTCACTCAAATGCATTCTTTTTTATAGCTGAGTGATAGTGCCTTGTGTACATGTACCACAACGGCCTTATCCATTCATCTGCCGATGTACGTCTAGGCTGCTTCCATGTCCCAGCTACTGTAAAGAGCGCTGCAGTGAACACTGGGGTACATGTTCTCTTTCAGTTCTGGTTCCCTTCCCTGAGGGCTTTGTCAATCTCTGATAAATCTATAGTTATGCTCTGCTTTGGGTCCTAGTATTACTTCAGCCTTCTCTCTGTTTTCTCAGTTTTGTTGTGTTACAGCTTGTGCAGCTTAATGATTCAGTTATACAGTGTGTGTGTGTGTATGCATACCCTTTTTCAGATTCTTTTCTCTTGTAGATTATTGCAGAACATTGGTTAGAGTTCCCTGTGCCATACAGTAGGTTCTTGTTGGATACCTATTTTATAGAAGTATTTATGTTAATCCCAAACTCTTAATATATCCCTCCCCCACTTTCCCCTTTGGTAACATAGTTTGTTTTCTTTGTGAGTCAATGTCTATTTTGTAAATAAGTTCATTTGTATCTTTTTTTTTTAAATTCCATCTAAAAGTGATATCATAGGATACTTGTCTTTGTCTGACTTATTTCACTCAGTAGGACAATTTCCATCCATATTGCTGCAAATGGCATTATTTCATTCTTTTTAATAGCTGAGTAATATTCTAACACATATACATACTGTATCTTCTTTACCATTCCTCTGTCAACAGACATTTAGGTTGCTTCCATGTCTTGGCTGTTTACAATGAACACTGCAATGCAAGTATCTTTTAGAATTATGATTTTCTTCAGATAATTGCCCAGGAATGGTACTGCAGTATCATATACTAACTCTATTTCTAGCCTTTTGAGGAAACTCCATACAGTTTTCCATAGTGGCTGCACCAGTTTATATCCCTACCAATAGGGTTAAGAGGGTTCCCTTTTCTTCACACTCTCCAGCATTTATAATTTGTAGATTTTTTTTAATGATGGCCATTGTGACTGGTGTGAGGTGATACCTCATGGTACTTTTGGTTTGTATTTCTCTAATAATTAGCAATGTTGAGCATTTTTTTCATGTACCTTTTGGCCATCTGTGTGTCTTCTTTAGAGAAATGTCTATTTATATCTTCTGCCCACTGTTTGAGTTGTTTGTTTTTTTGACATTGAGTTATAAGAACTATTTGTATATTTTTGGAAATTAATCCCTTGTCAGTTGCATCACTTGCAAATATTTTCCCCCATTCTATAGGTTATCTTTTCATTTTGTCTGTGGTTTCCATTGCTGTGCAAAAGCTTATGAGTTTAATTAGGTCCCATTTGTTTATTTTTATTTTTATTTCCATTACTCTAGGAGATGGATCCCAAAAGATATTTCTGTGATTTATGTCAGAGAGTGTTCTGCCTGTTTCCCTCTAAGAGTTTTATAGCGTCCAGCCTTACATTTAGGTCTTTAATACATTTTGAGTTTATTTTTGTGTGTTAGAAAATGTTCTTTCATTCTTTTACATGTAGCTGTCCAGTTTCCCCAGCACCACTTATTGAAGAGACTCTCTTTTCTCTCTTGCACATTCTTGCCCCTTTTGTCATAGATTAACTGACCATCAGAGTATGGGTTTATTTCTGGGCTTTCTGTCCTTTCCATTGATATAAATATCTGCTTTTGTGCTGGGGATACACTCATCTTAGAATTTTCTAAACAATCAAGGTACTATAATTTAAATACCAAATTCATTTGAAGGCTAGGCCCAGGTTTAAATTTCTCATAAGAACTTTCTTTCCCAACCAAATAAAGAAGAGGAAATCTTCATTTTTATCTCCTTCAGCCTCCATCCCAATGGATGGATGTTTTAGTCCTTTCTCTTGCCATATAACTTGTCAATAGTCAGGGCATTATGCATGGGTCCTACCTCCAACTCTCTAGCTCCAGAGCCCAGTACCTACCCTCACATCCATGTGTAGGTTTTCACACCCAAACCTCTAGTTGCTACCTGGCCCTAGACCTCCTCCAGGCTCTCACTGTCCATGTCTCTACCTTTCTCTCTGATGCTTATACTTGTGTTTCCTCTGGCACCTGAGGATTTCCTCCTTACACTGTTTTAAGTCCATCCAAGCATATTTTTTAAATATTTTGCTCTATTTTCTCAAGCATTTCTAGGCATTTGTAGTGGGAAATTTTTTATCAACATTCTAGAAGCAGAAATAGCAATACTTAACATTTAATGAGTTGATGTCTAGCTGCCATAAAGCTGGCAAGTCTTCATGTGAGAATGAAATCATCCCGCTTTTAACTCTGCATTGAACTAAATTATTTTACTAGCTACAAAGTCAAATTTTTATTTTTGTAATGATAATTCACAATTGAAAGACTTTTACACAATTAGAAGATAAAGTATTTGATAAAATGACAGGATTTTGATGTGAAAATACATAGTTGTTCCACCAAAACTACAGGAAAACAAGTGAACACGATATCAAATTAATGCCAAGTGAAGACAAATAGAATCACAAAGTTATATGAATGAAGTTTCTCAGTACACAGAAAAGAAATAGTAGGAGTCATCAACTATATATGACACTATTGCCATCATTGCCAAAATTCTTCTTATAAAATATGATTCAATTTCAGATAAACATCACCCTCTAACATATCACATTAAATAGTATTGCTAATTTGAATTTTATTTGCTTTTATGGATTGATTGATATTTACAGTATAAATTTATGATTTTGCAGCTGGGTTAGTGCTACAAGAATTGAAAGAGTCTGCCTACTATTATGGAGAAGGCAATGGCACCCCACTCCAGTACTCTTGCCTGGAAAATCCCATGGGCGGAGGAGCCTTGTGGGCTGCAGTCCATGGGGTCGCTAAGAGTTGGACACGACTGAGCGACTTCATTTTCACTTTTCACTTTCATGCATTGGAGAAGGAAATGGCAACCCATTCCAGTGTTCTTGCCTGGAGAATCCCAGGGATGTGGGGGCCTGGTGGGCTGCCGTCTAATGGGTCACACAGAGTCAGACATGACTGAAGCGACTTAGCAGCAACTTAGCAGCAGCCTACTATTATAGATACAGTACATATTTTTGTAACATTATAGAAATGTAAGTAAGTACTAGAGGCCAGATACTTTTTTCTCTTTTGAAAGACTAAGAAATAGAAATGCAAGTACTCAGATCCATTTTCAATTGCAAAATATTGAAAATATCCCATATGTCCATACATAGAACATAACTATACTAAACTATGGAACATTGAAACAAAGGAGTATTATGCAGCTATGAAAATTGGGAAGAGTCTCTATGTGTTGATACAAATGATTCCCAGATATGTTGTTAAATGAAAAATGGCACAGTACAAAAGACTATATCGTATGCTACTTTCTTGTAAGAAAGATGAGGAAATAGAAACACACATATCTATCTACCCAACTGTGCAAAATAAAACACAGGAGTTAAACCAGAATCTAACGAGGTTGGCTGCATGCAAGGAGTAAGTGAAATTGGGGTAAAATGCATTTAAAAATAAAAACAGAAAGTGTAAGAAAAATGATACTTTCCTGAGTCTATCTATTTTACAGTTTGACTTTTAGAATCACTTCAAATGTTTACATTTCCCAATTAATAAATAATTAAAATCAACAAGTACTAATAATTAAAATTGAATGCAGACAGAAACAGATAATCTTAACTGTATTACCAATGAATAGCATAACCATATGAAACCAGAACAGAAAAATCTTACATGTAACTTTGGAAAAACAATATTTTGACCATATACTCTGAAAACAATATTCCAATATCACTCTCAAATAAGTTGCCTTGTTTACACAGGGGTATGGATTAGCAATTCAGAAACTACTTTTAAGTATTTCAGTATTAAGCAAATCCATAAATATATTATGAATAATGAAGGCCATGTTCCTTCCTAAATAGAGAATAGAGCTATAAATAAGGAAACAGGGAAGGCTAGAATGATCAAAGGGTATTATACTGGATCTGGAGGTATCAATATAAATTTATGATTTTTAAGGTAGAAGGGGGCAACAGAGGATGAGATGGTTGGATGGCACCATCGACTCAATGGACATGAGTTTGAAACAACTCCCACAGGAAGCCTGGCATGCTGCAGTCCATGGGGTTGCCAAGAGTTGTATATGACTTAGCAACTGAACAACAACCATAGATAGGCAGATAGATAAACAGAGATAGATAGACAGATAAACAAACTTAGGTGTGTATGTATACTTCTCTAACTCTGTCCATTTAGAAGGTCTAAAAGCAATGATATTCCAGTACCAATACACACACCTAGTACCCAGATCTTGGTTTTTATTGGGCTGACCAAAATTTTCATTTGGGTTTTTCTCTAAGATGGAAATGAAAAACCTGAGTGGACTATTTGGCCAACCCAAATGTTATTCTTCAGAAAAAAGAACCTGGACTCTGGAGAAATAACTGATTTCTAGGGCTGGGTTAGTAAAAGTACTGGCCTAGAATATCTTGACGTTCCAGAAAGTAAGGAACTATACGCATGCGTGCACACATGCAAAAGCAGAAACGACAACATGTCAAGATCTAGGAACCAACTCCCTATGGGTAATGGGAGAATTTCAACAACCTAAATAATGATAGTAAATGGATTATAACCAACAGAATAAAATAAGAATCCACAAGTACAGACATATATAAATAAGTAATGAATAAACAGAATACAAGAGAAAGCCCTTCTTTAAAGTAGAATTCCAGTTACTACAGGTACAAAGAAAACGGAAAACCACCCTTTGTAAAATACCACAGTAAAATTTTTTTCAGTCAAGAATTATCAACTGATACTAAAATTGTGGGCAAAAATGCCTGAAAAAGAAGATATTTACTGCCGGGAGCCAGCATGAGGAGTCCCACCCGTGACAAGGTCATGCGGCAGAGGCCTTGATGGGCAAGGCAAATCAGGCCTCAGGGCTTCCCCCTGGTATTTCCTGAGCATGTACCCCCAAAAATAAGAATCTGCCTGCCTTATTGTACTTTTCCACTTTTCTGACACTCTCTGGAAAAAGTTAATTCAGGGCTTCAGCCTCCTGCAAAAGAATATCTCGGCTTAAAACCCCCTCTGATAACTCTCTAGCTTGCCTAACAGGTTCCCCTGGACTTTTTACAGCTTGTGAATTGTTTACAGTCTCCCAACTGGAGAGGCACAAGAAGCTTAAAACATCCTAGGAATGCAGGGGCTTCGAAGTGTCAAGATCATTAAAATAAAACTGATTAAGCGTTTCATTGTTGAGCCAATACTTGCTGCCAAATTTTCATATCTTTTATTTGTTAATATAGTTGATATATAGAAAAAACAAGTAGCAACATTAGATCTTTGAGTTAAGTACCTTCTTTGTTATAACCCACTGCGCCTTTGTTCTATAGAGATGTAACTTTAGTGCTTTAAGGAGATGCAGATTAAAGAAAAACACTTCAGGGGAAACGAGATTAACATTCATTAAGGAAGAGAGTCAAAAAATGTTAGCAAGCTTCTTGGCCAGAAGACAATGTAAATCACCTGAGACCTTTTGTATACAAAAAGATATACAGAAAGGGTCAGGACTGCTGCCCCTGCATGACTCTGTATCTTCAATTATGTAAAATTTAGGGTATATAAACACTTTTTAAATAATAAAGTTGGAGGGGTTTTTGCACAAGCCTGGCCTCCCCCGTGTCAATTCTTTCTCTTGCTCCTTCTCCCTCCCACTCCTTTTCAGGCTGATCCCTTGGAACGTGGAGGCTCACCGAGTCTACTTATTTGCCTGGGCTTCTGAGACCCAGGTGAGAGGGAGCCCAAGGCGGGGCACCCTCCACTATTCAAGCGGGCACCTGTGGCCCAACGTAGACGGTGCGAGTTCCTTGTCTGGAACTTTATTGGTTTTCCACGTAAACCAAGTTAATCAGCCTCTTTCCTCCACTCATTTTCCTACTAAATTATTTTTTCCTAATCTAATCTTATATTTCTAATTAAATAAATAAGTTTTCTTTGCCTATCCGTCTCCCCTTCGAATCACTGGATTCACCACGGCTGGACTCCGGCAATTTACCTAGTCTCAAAATATCTTTTCAAAAATGGAAACAAAATAGTTACTTTGTGGAGGAGAAAGTTGGCAGACACCACCTTAATTAGGTGATAAAATTTGAGTTCAGGCATAATGGGACAAATTGTCATCATTTGCCTCCTGATGTGATTTACTAAGAACACCAAAATGTTTCTGTGATACTATTGCCAAAAACGCATCACTGAATATAATCATGAGGAAGATCAGGACAACCCAACTTGAATGACAATCTATAAAATGACACCAATGCTTCAAAACTGTCAAGACCATAATAATACTATTATCCAGTTGATGAAACTTTTCAGAGGCCCTTAGATTAGATATTAGTATTATATCAATGTTAATTGTCAGGTGTTATAATTATACAGCAGTATATAAAATGCTAACATTTGGAGTGCCTGGAAAGATATATGGGAATTTTGTGTTCCGTTTTTGAAACTTTTTAAAAGTATGAAAGCATTTCAAAATGATTTTTTTTTTAATTAAAGAGAAAAGAATGTGAATATTCTTCAAACGTGAGAAACATGACTAGCCAGGTACAGTTGGCCAAGGTAGAAATAAAAATGTGCCATACCAAAACTAAGGTGAGAAAAAGACATATTTTCATGTTCTTTGTAATATATATCAAATGTAAAATGTAGCTATTTAAAATACTGAAATCATTTTATACCATTTGAATCATTGGCTTGAATCTCCAGGCGTCTCCCTTAAATCCTCCAACCATTAAACCTCTCTCCTGGGACCCCAAGAACCTCCTATGATGGGAGAATAATGGGTTAATGTTTTGGGCCATATTTGTCCTGACTGCCCAGTGTCCATGCCATAGCAGTTGCTAAATATTTCAACTCACATCACTTATAATTGTTCTTTGAACCAGATATTCAAACATTACTAATAATATAATAACCAACAAATTCTGAGTTGTTTTTTCTGTGTGTTAGGCTGTATCACAGTGCTTTACACTGATTATCTCATTTGATCTTTGCAACAAACACATCAGTTTAATTTAACTAAAAATGAAAATCATACTGACATAATGCAATAACTGGTATCAAAAAATCAATAACATAAAATATGGGTTACATTACGGTAATGGTTAATGAAATGTGTAAACCTGTAGAGCTAGCCATCCAAGAGTCCTATTAGCCTAATTGCGCACATGGAAATCTAATCTCAGTATCCTCTGGCACTACCTTGCAGGTAGGGGTAAACTCATGCTAAATTATGAACAGGGATAGCTCTGACTATCTGGAATTTCCAAGACAGTGGCAGGGATTCAAAGAATCTTCTAGTAAGTTCATGCCCATTCTATCAGTCTATTATGGGGAGAAAACTGGGGACTTGGAAACATCCATTGCAATTTCCCAGTCACATTTCCTACTTAGCTTCACACTCCTTCCACCTACAGAAGAAGAACTAGGACCAGTCACCAACTGGATCTTATTCAAACTTGTATGACTGTGAAGTAGACTATTGTGACCTTTCACTTTGTTGAGAGTTCAAGAAACTTGAGACTACCAAACTGGTATTCCTAATAGTTGTTCCAGGGTCTTCTGCATTGCAGGCAGATTCTTTACCATCTGAGCTACCAGGGAAGCATAGTACTATTTGTTGTTGTTGTTTATCAGTTGCTCAGTCATGTCCAACTTTTTGCAGCCCCATAGACTGCAGCATGCCAGGTTTCCCTGTCCTTCACCATCTCTCAGAGTTTGTTCAAACTCGTGTCAATTGAGTTGCTGATGCCATCCAACCATCTCATCCTCTGTCATCCCCTTTTCCTCCTGCCTTCAATCTTTCCCAGCATCAGGGTCTTTTCCAGTGAGTCAGCTCTTCATATCAGGTGGCCAAAGTATTGGAGTTTCAGCTTCAGCATCAGTCCTTCCAATAAATATTCAGTGTTGATTTACTTTAGGATTGACTGGTACTATTTATTAGCACTATTAACACTATTTATTGGACATCAAACCACAAAGTACCTTGTGATATTCCTTCTATTAATATTAGTTCCCAGAATTATTATTTTGTCTTTAATTCATTTTTAGGATATTTACACATACTTTTGACAAGATTTTAGTTAATCTGAGAAAAAATTATGTTGTTGTACCCCAAATTTCTCTCATTGCCTTGCATAGAACTGACAGGTATACAGAACATTACTGACTGAAACGTGAGTTTCTGAGTGTAGCATGTTGAATTCAGACAGAGGGAACAGAATGCGCAAAATTTTTTGATAGAGAGCCCATGAGGAGTTTAAGAACTAGAAGATGGTGAAAAAATCAGAAGCTAGAAAATACATAGATTTGGAGGTCCTGGTAAGGATTTTGTTCACAGATGTACAACCAACAGAAAGCTATTAAACATTACTCAGAACATTGTCAAAATGAAATCTGGTTTTAGGTTGTCCTTTGTTAGTCTTCCATCTCCTTTTCATTCTCTCAGGAGGTTTATGGAAAAGGTACCCTCACTGACTTGGCTTGAATGAAAAACAGTTGAGGATTCAGTTCCCTTATCATTATTTTAGATTGCTTCATTAAAGAGACTGTAAGAGCAAGTGCAGCAATATTTTAAGTTAATCATCTTAGTCCTTTTACAACTCTTCAATCCGATCACACTATTGAAATCCTCACTTGCTAAAAAGAGTCTCAGGTCTCTATGGCTAAATTCTAAAGATCTTAAAATTGCACATAAGTGGATTCTCTCATCAAATTTAGGAGGGTGTATATAAAGGCTCTTAGCTAACTGAGACCTCTTAGAAGACCTCTGAGAAGTTCTTGGAAAGGTTAGGGTCTAGAATGGGAGGTAGAATAAATACGCAAATAACTTCAAAAAACAAGAAGAGATATTTCAAAATAAAGACATAGACCTGGCATTATATAGATTTGAGGGGACCATGTCCAGTTAGTGCCATTATAAATAGCTTGCTAAAGAAGGAATATTTGAGAAGGATGAATATAAGAGATTAAAGATAGAGGATGTTTCATGGTTTAAAACAGAGTATTGTTTCAGAAAAACATCTATTTCTGCTTTATGAATTACGCCAATGCCTTTGACTGTGTAGATCAAAACAAACTGTGAAAAATTCTTTAAGAGATGGGAATATCAGACCACCTTACCCGCCCTCCTGAGAAATCTGTATGCAGATCAAGAAGCAACAGTTAGAACTGGACATGGAACAATAGACTGGTTCCAAATTGGGAAAGGAGTACGTCAAGGCTGTATATTGTCACCCTGCTTATTTAAGTTATATGCAGAGTACGTCATTGCAAACGCTAGATGAAACACAAGCTGGAATCAAGATTGCTGGGAGAAATATCAATAACCTCAGAAACGCAGATGATACCACTCTTATGGAAGAAAGTGAAGAGGAACCAAAGAGCCTCTTGATGAAAGTAAAAGAGGAAAGTGAAAAAGCTGGCTTAAAACTCAACATTCAAAAATCTGAGATCATGGCATCTGGTCTCATCAGCTCATGGCAAATAGATATGGAAACAGTGAGAGATTTTATTTTCTTGGGCTCCAAAATCACTGCAGTTAGTGAATGCAGCCATGAAATTTAAAGACACTTGCTCCTTGGAAGAAAAGCTAAGACCAACCTAGACAGCATATTAAAAAGCAGAGACATTATTTTGCCTACCTACAAAGGTCCAAATAGTCAAAGTTATGGTTTTTCCAGTAGTCATGTATGGATGTGAGAGCTGGACTATAAAGAAAGCTGAGTGCCGAAGAATTGATGCTTTTGAACTGTGGTGTTGGAGGAGACTCTTGAGAGACCCTTGGACTGCAAGGAGATCCAACCAGTCCATCCTAAACGAAATCAGTCCTGAATATTCATTGGAAGGACTGATGCTGAAGCTGAAGCTCCAAAACTTTGGCCCCTTGATGTGAAGAACTGACTCACTGGAAAAGACCCTGATGCTGGGAAAGATTGAAAGAAGGAGGAGAAGGGGACAGCAGAGGATGAGACGGTTGGATGGCATCACCAACTCGATGGACAGGAGTTTGAGCAAGCTCTGGGAGTTGGTGATGGACAGGGAAGACCACTGTGCTGCAGTCTATGGGGTCACAAAGAGTCAGACATGACTAAGCGACTGAACTGAACTGACTGATGTTTCATGATTACTTGCAAGAAATTTAGAGCCATAGTTTTTTTTTCAAAACTTACCTCTTCCAGTTGTATGAAGTTTCCTGTTGTCTAAATAACTAAATTTCTTCATTTCCAACATAGGGAAATTCATAGATTGTTGTAAAGATTAAATGAGAAATAATGACAGAAGATATTCAGTGTTCTGATGAGCTCAGTAAATCCTAATTTCTAGTAGTAGTAGCATTGTATTAATCAACAGATAAACAAAACGAGTTCCATTAAATCATCCAGACCTTGTTTCAGATTTTACATTGCATTGGATCTGTTTAATTCTCCAAATGTCTTCACTGAAGTGTGGTGAAAAAAGCCTGTGCTAGTGATAGAGACAGAATAAAAGAGTCCAAATAGGTGATTAAATAGCTAATCCCACTAGGGGATTGTAAGAAGAAAAAATGTGGGAAACTCCTGCAAGTTAAAGATTACTCGCGAAAGCAGCTTTGCTTAACACAAAACCAAGCAAGCTTGCTTAGCAACAAAGCCATGCAACAGGAGCACTGGATATGCCCCAAAACAATAAACAAAGGAGGCAGAAGACCCACATCCTGCTCGATGAGTTCAAGAAGTTAGCAGCCCCCCAAACAGACTCTGTCCACAGAAAGAACAATCGTTTATGGAAGGGTGACTTTTCAAAATGAAAGACCCTCAATTATACTGAAACCTGAAAACATTTTTCCAAAGTGCTATATGACAGTCCTGGCCTGACCATACAGGGCCAGGTAAACTTCCGTGCTCTGCCTGGAGGAGGAGCAGATGATAGAAACGTGACTGCTACTTGAGAAAAATAAAGATCTTCTCTCCTGGCCCCCCTCTTCCTCTGATCATAAAACTGTAGCCCACTAAGTTCTCTGGGTGCTGGCATTTCTCACCCAGTTCTAAGCCTCACACACATCCTATTCTAATAAATCACTTCTTGTTTACCACTTTGCTCTCACTGAATTCTTCTCTGTGTTGAGACATAAAGGCCTGTGGTGCCAGGGCTCTTCGGAGGCCCCCTGAAATGATACCAATCGCTTTCAGTAGTAAAGACAAAAGACATCAATTAAAGTTCTAGTTTGTCTGAACACTACCTTAGGCAAGCCCCTTTTTTCGCTATCCATTTCCCAGTGTCTAAAAGGGAAAGAGAAAAGTGAAGTCGCTCAGTTGTGTCTGACTCTTTGCGACCCAGTGGACTGTAGCCTACCAGGCTTCTCAGTCCATGGGATTCTCCAGGCAAGAATACTGGTTGCCATTTCCTTCTCCAGGGTCTAAAAAGGAAATAGTGCCTAATCACAAGGCTGTGCTGAAGACTGTAAGAGAACATAGAGGGTGAAATTGGAAGGATCAAACAAGTACTTGGAAACTTGAGGCTAGCCTCTCCAGGCAGTCTTAGATCAGTGCTTTAAAAGTGAATTCTTCATTATGTGAAACTGAAATGACATTCTCTATTGTGAAAAGCTAATACAAAGATCCCTTTTCAATAATTAAGGAATGAAGGTAACAAGGTGTCAAGTAGGAAAAATTTTTCTTCTATCTTCTAGGTTCTTCTGGCTGGTCTAAGAATTAATTGACAGGAAATAGACGGACAGGAAGAAATCAAACAAAAGTTTAAAACATGTATACATACAAGAGACCCAGGAAAACTGAATTCAGTTTAGTCACTCAATCGTGTCCGACTCTTTGCGACCCCATGAATCGCAGCACGCCAGGCCTCCCTGTCCATCACCATCTCCCAGAGTTCACTCAAACACATGTCCATCGAGTCGGTGATGCCATCCAGCCATCTCATCCTCTGTTGTTCCCTTTTCCTCCTGCCTCAAATCCCTCCCTTCATCAGAGTCTTTCCCAATGAGTCAACTCTTCTCATGAGGTTGCCAAAGTACTGGAGTTTCAGCTTTAGCATCATTCCTTCCAAAGAACACCCAGGGCTGATCTCCTTTAGAATGGACTGGTTGGATCTCCTTGCAGTCCAAGGGACTCTCAAGAGTCTTCTCCAACACCACAGTTCAAAGGTATCAATTTTTCGGCACTCAGCCTTCTTCACAGTCCAACTCTCACATCCATACATGACCACAGGAAAAACTATAGCCTTGACTAGACGGACTTTTGTTGGCAAAGTAATGTCTCTGCTTTTCAATATGATATCTAGGTTGGTCATAACTTTTCTTCCAAAGAGTAAGCGTCTTTTAATTTCATGGCTGCAGTCACTTTGAGTAACTCACCAAAATGGCCAAAACTCTTACCTTAAATACCGTCTTCAGCTAAAGACAAAAGATGATATTGATGCTTCAAAAGGGAAGAAGGTAATTCACACAGAGATGGAAAAGCAAATGCTCGGTAAACAACTGTTGCCTGGACGTGCAGACACTATGAAGAGAAATTCCTCACAGAGAGAAATTTTTAAAAATAGACTGCTGGTTCCCCCGGTCTATCCTACCTCACACGTGCGTCTGTACTTGGTAGTGTCTGAGTCTTTGTGACCCCAAGGACTATAGCCCACCAGGCTCCTCTGTCCATGGGATTTTCCAGGCAAGAATTGAACCAGAGTCTCTCCCTTGCATCTCCTGCATTGGCAGGTGGATTCTTTACCAGCTGAGCAACCAGGAAAGTCCCTACCACACCTAGTTGATATTACGCTTATCTAAGGTGACAGGCCCTTCCTGAAACAGGTCCTCTATCTACATTCTTTTAGGCAGTTGGGGGGAAGGTTAAATGTTTTTCCTGAGTCTCTGTGGTCTTAAAAATAATCAACCTAAATTAGTCCTCAGTGCCAAAGAGACACTTCAGGGTGGCAGATTTTGCTCCCCTACAGTATAAAAAGTTGGTATGAGATATACCATGTTCAAATGCTGATTCCACCATTTACTAACTGTGTGACTTTAAGCAAATTAGTTAACTATGCTGAACTTCAGTTTTCGCCTGTGTAAAATGGAGACAATAATTACCTCAAAAGGCTGTTGAGGTTCATTCTCTAAAGCACAGTGACTAACACATAATCCATCTTCACTCAAAGTCACATCCCCACTCCCATTTTTACTTAATTCTGTAGATGACAGGCAATAGACTCCTGATTTTTTTAACCCTTAAAGAAGATAGTCATATCCTGTAAAACTCTTTATGACGCATCATGGTAATTCAAATGTTTTTAAGGAAACAGCAATGGAAATGAAATAATTCTATTTTTAAAATATCAGATTATACTGAGTATTCAATCAGCTGTGAATTTTCTGTTTGTTTGGATAATGTATTTTATACTTCATTATGGGCTTCCCTGGTAGCCAGTTGGTAAAGAATCTGCCTGCAATGCAGGAGACCTGGGTTTGATCCCTGGGTTGGGAAGATCCCCTGGAGGAGGGCATGGCAACCCACTCCAGTATTCTTGCCTGGAGAATCCCCATGGACAGAGGAGCCTGGCGGACTATAGTGCATAGAGTCACAAACAGTCAGAGATGACTGAGTGACTAAGAACACAGAGACTTCATTGTAAATATTTAATTTATTACATATAATTTTGAGTAAATATTTTATCCAAATAAAATATTTTCCTTAGCATAGAATGGCACTGGAGTTAATTATGATTTATTAAGAGTTGTTAATGAATGAACTTGAATTTTTAAAGGAGCTAATTCAGAAAAATTATCATTCACAAATTTAAGAAATATTAGAGATTTTACACAGGATTAATCAGACAGTTAATAGTTTTCTGAACACACAATATAATGATAATAAATGAATGAATATAGAAACTAAACAGACAATTCAGCCAATGTAAGCCCTAAAAGCAGGGGAGAGAAGAAAGTTTAGGTTGAAAAAACTTTTCCCTGCTAATGAATGTGTTTGGTCCAAAGTTATCCAGATATAAACCAAAGTATTTTTCATTCTTGCATGAGTAGTTAGTTCATGTAGGCATGGCCTAAATACTTAAAAATCCAAGCTGTTATACTTTAAAAGGCTAATAAATAAAAATTAATATCAAAATAAATCTATTGAAACTAAGACACATGTTTGGTACCTAAACAATTATATTTATGGTGATATGATACAGGATATTCACAACTTAGTTTTAATATCAATGTCTTTCACATCATTATGTACATAAATTCAATAAATAAAATGCATATTAAACTAGATAAAATATCTGCTGTGCTGCGCTGTGCTTAGCCACTCAGTCATGTCCGACTCTGTGACCCCATGGACTGTAGCCCACCAGGCTCCTCTGTCTACGCAAGAATACTGGAGTAGGTTGCTGTGCCCTTCTCCAGGGAATCTTCCCAATCCAGGGATCAAACCCAGGTCTCCCACATTGCAGGTAGATTCTTTTACTGTCTGAGCCACCAGAGAAGCCCAAGAATACTAAAGTGGGTAATTTATCCCTTCTCCAGGGGATCTTCCCAACCCAGGAATCAAACTGGGATCTCCTGCATTGCAGGTGGATTCTTTACCAGCTGAGCTATCAGGGAAGCCCAAATAATACATTTTTGTACAAACCAATGTTAATATTTATTAAAGGTTTATTTTGTCCAATGATACAATCACTGATTAAAATCATTTATGATGAGATTAATAATGTCTCACATTTTAAACCTAAAAATGGCTATTCAACAATCTATGACCAGGAAGCCATGTGTATCTTATTAGTCATTAAATTCAACTTTCTTCCTCCATCAAATAAGTAACTGAATGAGATAATTTGATATTCTCTTTGTCTTCCTCTCCCTGAGATTATTTAGAGGTACAAATATATGACCACAATAAAATGACCACTAGTCCTGACTAATAAAAGATTTTTCCATTGCACACAAGAAGAGTTACTTATGAAGAAGCACAGCACATTTCATATCAACCTACAATAAAAGCTTATCAAGTTATTTAGCCCTCAAAACTTAGCTCAGGAAATCAGATTTACTGAGACATATTCACATACATCAGAAGCACTAAATAGGATTTTTTAATGCAGTATTAAAAATATGGCCCAAACATTTTAGAAAGAAAAAATATATACACATATAGTTACTGCTAAGTCACTTCAGTCGTGTCCAATTCTGTGTGACCCCACAGATGGCAGCCCACCAGGCTCCCCCGTCCCTGGGATTCTCCAGGCAAGAACACTGGAGTGGGTTGCCATTTCCTTCTCCAATGCATGAAAGTGAAAAGTGAAATTGAAGTCGCTCAGTCGTGTCCGATTCCTAGCGACCCCATGGACTGCAGCCCACCAGGCTCCTCTGCCCATGGGATTTGCCAGGCAAGAGTACTGGAGGGGGCTGCCATTTCCTACTCCAGGGGATCTTCTCAATCCAGGATCAGACCCACATCTCTTATGTTTCCTGCATTGGCAGGATTCTTTTTACCACTGCACGACTTGGGGAAAAGTTATATATAGTTTTACACTATCTAAATTGCCCTATGTAATTCCAAGAAATAAGATGTTAAAAAACAATGATGATGAATAGCTAAGGGATTTTCAAAAGTATTTTGGTGCTTTATTAAAGATTTATTGAGAAAGAAAATAGCTTAAAGCAAAACTTTTTGTGAATAAATAACATAAAGCAAAGATTTGTGGTAAACAATTTTAAATGTGGGGGGAAAACAGAATCTCAACCATCTGAATTATTTCATAAATGCTAGTGAATTGCAGCGAGAATAATGTTAATTTAGCAAAGGCTGGTGATACTGCTAGCTCTTGTGGAGCCCATTCAAAGAGGCAGATAGAAAAGCAGAGTGGAAAATCTGACAGCTTTATGGTAAAAGAATCCAACCTAGATAAATATTAGGTAGAAATGATAACAAAACTGTCCAGACTTCTCATTTACAGTGTGGCACTTCAAACTGCAGGATCTTCTACAGGGCTGAGCAGTCATTACGTGTCCCAATCAAAGTGTTGCTTTTCAAGTACACCTATCCCCTGCTTAGTGATGTTCATTAGTGCTTGAAAACCCTGCCGTTATGAGCTTTTAAACTTTTCTTAAATGTGTTCCCATTAAATTTAATGGGAAAGTTGTGATATGTTTCATCTCAACACAAGGTACTCAATTTTCACAGCTAGAAAAGTATATAAGTTGAATGAAAACACGTTTATATTAGTAATGAACAGCAACTTGAAGGTAAACAAATACAACTTGTATATAAAATGCAGTGCTACTGTACTTGTCCTTTTCTCTTATTTCTAAAATATTTTCCTCAACAATTTTTCAGATGTGGAGGCTGACGATTATTTTTTGCACTTAAACTGCAAAAACCATATGCCAAAAAAAAAAAAAACCCACCTTTGGGGCAAAATATAGGCTATGGTTGGGAGGGCATAACAGACTGGAGATGCGTAGAAGATATTACATCTTCTTTTCCCTCCTTACAGATGCGCACGATGGAATTCAGAACACACTACCCCAAAATCAGTGCCTTGGCAGGTTGTTTTAAACTGAAGGAATCTGAGAAATGGCAAGTGCAGAAAGGACTCTCGGATCTTCTTTTCTCTCTGGAGCTAGGTCTTGTAACCCTCATGTGAGAGGTGTCCCCCCAAACCCTGAGGAAAGAATCACCACTATCCCTAAAGCTGGAAGGACCTGGAGAGGAATGTGAATGGACAGGCCTTGCTAATTTCTCCGTTTATAGCCTTAGCTACACCCTTTGTCCTAACACATTTTTCATAACTTTCTACTCTTCATCTAACCTAGTATGGGTGTGTAGTCGCTAAGTCATGTCCAACTCCTTGTGACCCCATGGACTGTAGCCCACCAGATTCCTCTGTCCATGAGATTCTCCTGGCAGGAATACTGGAGTGGGTTGCGATTTCCTTCTTCAAATCTAGTATAAAAATATTCAGATTTAACCTTATCTTTAGGTCTTCATATATATCCTTTGATATCATGTATATCCTTTGGCTCAGATGGTAAAGCGTCTGCCTACAATGAGGGAGACCCGGGTTCAATCCCTGGGTCAGGAAGATCTCCTGGAGAAGGAAAAGGCAACCCACTCCAGCATTCTTGCCTGGAAAATCCCATGCATGAAGGAGCCTGTTAGGCTACAGTCCATGGGGTCGCAAAGAGTCGGACACAACTGAGCAACTTCACTTCACTTAGGTCTTCATATCCTTATGAAGCTTCCTGTGTCGCACAAAACATGAGTTTTACATGACATGGGAGGCTTCATAAGGAAATTAAATAAACTTGTATGCTTTTCTTTCTTTTTTTAATCTATCTTTCACCAGTCAGGGCACCAGCCAGAGAGAACCTAGGAGGTTAGAGGGGAACGATATTTTCCCCTCCCCTACACACACAAAGCAAAATGTTTTGGACTCATCCATTATTGGCAGGCAATTGAAATATGTTTTGTATGATAACCTCTACCCAGAAATTATGTCAAGTAAATTGCTGAATGTGTCTTTGCCTGATACCATTATGTCGAAATGTTACTCTTTATAGTTTTAATGGACTTGCCTTGGGGCTCAGCTGGTAAAGAATCCACCTGCAATGTGGAGGCCTGGGTTCGATCCCTGGGCTGTGAAGATCCCCTGGAGAAGGGAACGGCTACCCACTCCAGTCTTCTGGCCTGGAGAATTCCATGGACTGTATAGTCCACGGGGTCACAAAGATACTATAATGTTGAAATGTCACTCTTCATAGTAGATTTATTTAATGTATCTTTTGGTGAACAAGTCATTTTAGTGGGAAAAAAGAAGAATCATTTGATCAAAATGGTATCACTTTTCAAGAGTCATCATGGTGGGTGAAAAGCCATTGGCTGAACATTCATTATGGGGGCAAATCTGAATAGAGTTATAAATGTAAAATAGATTATTCATTTAACAAGAATTGCTTAAATGCTTACTTAAAGCAGGTTGGACTGCTCATGTAATCTAACCCTTAGGATTATTTAACTACCAGATGCTGAAGCTGAAACTCCAATACTTTGGCCATCTCATGCAAAGAATTGACTCATTGGAAAAGACTGTGATGCTGGGAGGGATCGGGGGCAGGAGGAGAAGGGGGCGACAGAGGATGAGATGGCTGGATGGCATCACCGACTCGATGGACATGAGTTTGGGTAAACTCCGGGAGCTGGTGATGGACAGGGAGGCCTGGCGTGCTGCAGTCCATGGGGTCGCAAAGAGTCAGACATGACTGAGCAACTGAACTGAACTGAACTGAACTGACTTTATCTTTCCTTGAGAGTTTGCTAGTGGAAATATAAATACCACAGACTTAACCTCTCTAACCTCAACTATGACTTTTCTCTAAGAAAGCTCTACAATACAAAAGATATATAATTTTTGCTACATTTAGCCTCATCTATTAGTAATTTCAGCTATATCAACCACACAATTCACAGATCAATCTCATACACTGAGCAACTATGATTATTTCATCTCGAAATCTCTTTCATTGGGGAGGTCAGGAAAGTCATGGGTGGAAAAGCACACTCACCTGGCCAGCCAGGGTCAGCCACCTCAACCCTGGCATGACTACAGCTGATTTCCCTTTCCTCTGAACACTATACTAACATCATCTCCTCCTTCTTCATAGCTAAGCCAAGTAGCTCCTGTTCCTTAGTGCTTTATACAGGTAGTTAATACTTCACCATTTTCGTTATCTTTCAAAAGCATATGACAATTAAATATGGACTATTGCTCCATTAGCTGAGTCTATTCAACTGTAAATTTCATTTAGATGTCAAGAAAGCAATATAGCCAACGGAACACAAGGCTGAGAGGTGATGCTGTTATGTCTACTCACAGTTCAAGTCCTTTAGCAACAAACTAAGGCAGTGCTAGCCAATAGAACTTCCTGCAGTGATGGATGTGTTCAATATCCAGACTGTCCAATAGGATAGCCACTAGCCAATTTCAATTAATTTAGATTTAAATAACCATATGTTCCTGTGAGGCAAAGGAGAGAAGCAAACAGTGAAAGGCTGGAAAGTTCTGGCAAAAGAGTCCATGTAGCATAGCACAGAAATTTAATGCAATGCAAACTGACATCTCAAATTAATGGTTTCAAGCAAGAGGCCAGAGCTGGCAAGCCCTCATCTCTTTATCAAAGAAGCAAGAGCCATAACTCTGCTTGTTCATACAGCTAGAGTTCATCTAACACTATTGAAGGGGAGAAAAAAAAAATTTCCCTCTACCCTCTTAGGTTCAGTGTCTGAGGCCTGTGAATTAAAGTGACAAAAGACAGATTATACATACAGGTAATTCACTTTGTTGTACAGCAGACACGAATGCAACATTGTAAAACAACTATACTCTAATAATTTTAAAAAGTGACTACAAATAGTGGCTCCTACGACAGTACACAAATAACAGCTTTTGTCTACGAGGCCTTCCCTGGTGACTCAGATGGTCAGAAATCTGCCTGCAATGCGGGAGACCCAGGTTTGATCTCTGGGTTGGGAAGATCCCTGGAGAAGGAAATGGCAACCCACTCCAGTATTCTTGCCTGGAGAATCCTATGGACAGAGGAGCCTGGTGAGCTACAGTCCATGGGGTCACAAAGAGTCAGACAAACCATTTTTTGAAATCTAGAAGTGGATTAATAGGGTAAGAGGATAGGTACTAAAATTTTATCACAAATCCTCTCAAGTCCTCAGAACGATGCCTGAGATTTACTAAACTATTAGACTGTAATATGATGGTTATTCAGGTGTAGATAGCAAGAACCCCAAAAAAGGAGAAGATAGAACAATATGAAGAAATAATGAAGTTATAGGACTTGGTGACAGAAGGAGTACAGGGGATGAGAAGAAACCATGAGATACTGGCAACAGGTAACATGACTCAAACCCAAGACCACACAGTTGCCAAGCAGTATTTGTCCATTTGGAGCTCTACATTTTACTTCGCTCACCTAGAAGATGGGTATAGCTAGAGCTTCCAAACCAAGGCGGTACTGTGAGGATTAAACGACGAGTAAATACGAGCCCTTAGAATGGTGTCTCAAAAAGTGTAGCTGGTTCAGGACACATACAAACTCTATTGAAATAAATTTAAGTAAAATGTCAGATATCTCATGTTTTGTTTTGACTTCAAATAATAGCAATTCCATATTGCAATCTAGGAAAATTGAAGTTAATATTTACAAGGTCTTTTCAATATAAATTTTGTTGACTTATATGGTTTAGCTGCCCCATTTTATTAACTTTAATTTTTTGGTTAGTTATTTTATACACACTCAGGTACCTCCTTTAGAAATAAATCTTGTTTATTCACTTTCTGGCTCCCTATTGAGTTTAATAAGATGTTTACTCTAATAATGTAATAATTCTAGGTAAAACAGCATGAGTAGTTTGAAATTTATTTTCTAAGTTAATAATATATTTAAATCTCTAGATAGAACTCTTTGGCAAGGCTAGGATCAACTAAGAAAATAACTGCCTTCAAGATGATGAATAAAGGTCTGGGGACATCAGACAAAAAAAGTGGCAGTCTTGTACTTTGAAACATCTTTGGGAAAGGTCAAAAAAGGAAGTATTTTTATCTGAAAGATGATTCATACTGCTCTTGCAGTGATTACAAACACAGTAGAAACTATTTCATTATATTTCAATACTTAAACTGTAAATCAAATAGCTATTTGGAGCCATAAGTATTTACAACATATAATAAAGGTTTCAGTCACAAGTGTTGATAAGAATCAAAAGTAACATTTCTATTCCTTTCTTTGTAAAATGATTAAATAATGAACATAGCTATCACAAAGGAACTTAGGGACTGAAACTGCTTTAATTGTTACTAAATCCTACATCCTGTTCTGAAATCGAATTTCTTCTTCTTTTAAATTTTAAAGCAATAACAGTTTGAACTTAGTCTCCTTTTTATATAAATGCTATTTATTTCTAGCAACTCTCTTTTAATAATTATTTTAAGTTATTTAAATGCATGCAGGCTTCTTACTGGGTACTGAAATTGTGTACCAGCACTTAAGGGTAAAATTAAACAACTCATTTCTTTTATGATCAAAGCTGCAAAACTTTTCTCATTATTGTGTTATGAATTCCAGCAAGTAACTCCACTTATTGAATTTTTTTCTTTCAGATATTCACATTCCAAGATATTGTATAGTAAGTGAACTGGTGACTTTTTTCAATGTACCTCAAAATTTCATTTTAAATGCCCTGCAGCAAAGACAATACAAGCTATTACCTAGCAGTGGAGTGAGCCAGTTAAGCCTTTCCAGATTTTGACATTTAAAAGAAGTCTAGAATCATAGATAAAGTACTTCTTAAATTAATGCTGTAGATCAACATCCAGTAAATAACACAGTTGCCATTAACTATTTCTGAACACATTTCCTCCTCTAAAGGAAAAAAAAAAAAAACCTGCTTTCCTAAACAAGGTATTCTCTTGTGAGTAACCTTGAAATATAATTTCCAAAGTCACAAAGCATCTTTGCTCTTTTTCTATAAATATAACAACTCTTATACCCCTTCTTACATCACAGCATCATCCCATTGAAAAAGAAAAAGAACCAGAAACTACAACTACAGCACTCAAACCTGGCAATTGCTAAATGGCCAGTCTCAAGACTCAAGAACAAAACATCAGTATTAAATGTTAAGAATCCTGGTAATTGTTTTTTAAAAAAATCTGTGAAATCTTGATATGACTATCTGATGGTGGTTCATCGAGGTAGCTTTCTAACCTCCTTTAAAATAAACTCTCTTTCCCCCTTTAAAATCTTACTCAAGATCAGTTTGCCTGTAGATGGAGAAATATTTTAACTCATCAATCACCAATAAAAACATGATCTTCATATGTCAAACAAATTGCATTTCTGGTCTTGATGAAGACAACAACAAGACATCAATTGGTTGACATGCCGTTCCAAAAGATCTCTTACGAGACAAATTAGGGCAATGTTATGCACCACGTGACTATTAAAAATTATCGGGGCACAGTACAGTGTGGCAGGCATCTTTCACTCTCTCCCTTCTGCTTCTGCATCAGCCTGTCGCCAGTACCGTCACTCTCTCGTCATCATCCTTTCCTTCGCTTTTCTTTCTGCTCCTTTCCCCGGTTCTTATCATCTTATGCCTGAATAATTATGATATTCTCCTAGCTCAGAAAATCCCAGCCATCGATCTGAGGAGTCACGCAAGTGTATGACAAAGAATCACTGGTGAAAGAGGAAATGAGAAAATAAGGACCAAATGCAGTTAGTCTTTAATAACACCAAGATTATTCATTTATAATGTTCTGTCCTTTACTCTGGAAGGACACTCTTGCCCTTCCTACCTATAATTTGAGGTTAAACTTCAATTCTTTTCTGAAATAGTGAAGATAAAAATATGGTGAGTTTTTAAAACATCCTTCCATAGGTAAATAAATATTTGACAACTGTATGCTGGTCCTCAACAATTCTTTTAGGAACTTCACTAGTCTATGAAACCAAAACTTTGTGAAATAGTAAAAGCTAAGCTTCTTGAGTCTGGTTACTTCCTTCCAAATTCCAAAACTCAAAATCAGGCCCAACAGATGTAATATACAATATGATGACTATAATTAACAATACTGAATCTTTTTTTGACAGATGCTAAGAAAATAGATCTTAACAGTTCTCATCACAAGAAAAATACTGTGTAACTATGTGAGGTGATGGATGTTACCTAAGCTTATTGTGGCAAATATTTTGTTTTATACAACAGTGCACATACAAATATCAATGAATCAATACATATACTGATAATATCAATGATATTATAATATCACTAGTGCTGTATGTCAATTATATCTAAATAAAACAGAGAAAGAAATAAATGTCTTTGAACAGAAACAGTTCTTTTCTGCATTCAACATGCATTCTAACACCTACAGCAGCCCCTACAACCTGGCCTTACTGTACCTGTCGACCTCCTGTAGAGAGGCAGGTGCCTTCACTGTTTTCCACATAATATGCTTTTAGCTCCAGGGTTTTGATCGTGCTCTTAGCTCCTGGAAGAGCGCCTCTGTCATTCTCAATTTAAACATGCCTGAAACAAAACAATTCTATTTCTTCCAGCAAATGATTGCTCATCCTGTTTCTTTGTTCTGCCTCTCTTCTAGAACCAAATTCTCTGAATTTCTTTTCTTGCTGAGTCAGCGATAAATGTTAATCTTATTGTCTTGAGTGTTTCCAGTAGAGTGTGCATATTCTCAAGGAGGCTGCCTTTGAGGCTTTTATTAATATAAATTTGAAGTGGGAAAAGTAAGGCCAGATTTTTGAATCTAGTGTTCACATATCTATTCCTTTAATTTTTAAAATTATCTTGAGAGCCTATTTGTTAATCATATACATATCAGCCTTACAGACAGAGTATTGTTTTGAAGATTCATAGACACAGATAAAAAAGCCAGAGATGCTGACAAAATTTTGTCATGAATATTTTAGGACAGACCAAAACTTAAATCAACAGTCTGGTGGGCTATATTTAAGATAACAATGATATCCAATTACTCTTCTTACTGCTGCTGCTGCTAAGTCGCTTCAGTCGTGTCCGACTCTGTGCGACCCCATAGACAGTAGCCCACCAGGCTCCCCCGTCCCTAGGATTCTCCAGGCAAGAATACTGGAGTGGGTTGCCATTTCCTCCTCCAATGCATGAAAGTGAAAAGTGAAAGTGAAATTGCTCAGTCGTGTCCAACTCGTAGCGACCCCATGGACTGCAGCCCACCAGGCTGCTTTTCTTACTAGCTCTACCCAAACTTCTTTAACCTCTTCTTATTGCTGAAGAGTATCAAACAAAAATAAACAAAAAAGAGTATC
This sequence comes from Capra hircus, assembly GCF_001704415.2. Classification (NCBI taxonomy): domain Eukaryota; kingdom Metazoa; phylum Chordata; class Mammalia; order Artiodactyla; family Bovidae; genus Capra; species Capra hircus. The sequence continues at coordinate 122,964,491 of NC_030809.1, read as the reverse complement.
AAAACATCCATTTCTATGTTAAAGACAGTGTAACCATGTCTGTTCAGAGAAGGATGATACAAAAGAATATATACTAAAGTGCGCAACAGTTCTTTACTGCCAACCTAAACTCACCTAATATCTAAACTCATTCAACATGTAAGATCTTGACAAAATAACTTAAATTAGGAGAAATGTATGGTCTTGCCAGCTTTGAACAAAAATGTCCACTTAAAAAATTAATTTCCTTTGAAGTGTTACTGTATCTATGTTGTTAATTAGTACTCGTACTGCATATAAGCAGCTGAGGATAGTAAAACAGCTCTAAATTCAGAATCAGAAAACCCAGACTTAAGCAAACACACACTCATAAGCTGCGGCAATGTAACTATGGTAATTTATCTTCCTCTCTGAGTTTTCATTTCTTCATCTGTAAATAGGGGGAAAATAAAAAACCCTTCAAAAAAAGTTGTTTGAGGATTAAATGAAGAAAATCTTTGTAATGTTATTGCATTACTATAGAGAAGTCTCAAATTGAACGAGGCTTCATTATATGTGTGCTCAAGTATCGTGACTGTAAGGCAGGAGGAAAAAAAATTAAAAGCAAGCTGCCTGCAATCAAAATCCCAACTAAAATAAATAACAGAAAATACATTGGTACTTTCAAAACTTGCAACCAAAGGTAATATTTCAAGTGACACAAAAATACTTTTATTGTACAAGTTTCTGTTTACTGCTAATAAAAATGTTATTTCTTATTCCATACAGTTTGACTGACAGTTTCAATTTTCTCTCTGGCTAAGAGGAGATGAACTACTCAGCAAATAATTGCGCACTGTGTCATAATATAAAATTAAAAAGATTTATGCAGGAAGTGTAAAAACTAATTATATATGGTTTTTATGAAAAATTTCCTTGCCATAAGCCATTTCACTAAATCAATGAGGTCAAAAGTCAATTTGCAACAGGCTGAAGAGGTGAAAAAGTGCCGATTAAAATTATATGCTTCCCTTGTAAGAAGTTCTCCTGAGAAAGTATGGAGGAAGTTATCACAGATTCTAAAGGGCCCAACAGAGACAGGTAGAAGGGAAAGACAGAAGGAGGAGGGTGGTATGTAAGCTCAACGCAATCAGGGAAACGGTAAGGAGAAACTGGTAGACTCATAGCAATTACTGATGTTTGCAAAGTAAATGAGAGGCAAGGAAACGGCGATAGTAAGAGCCTCGCTCTTTCTGCAGTCCAGATCTGGATCTTCTCCCTTTGGTTGTCATGTGAAAGGTACTGTTTCTTTCACATTGCATAACTTACTAAAATTGCAAATGACCTCCTAAATGCCAAATCAAATGAACACTTTTCAATCTCTATCTTGCAATGGAGCATTATTTTCCTTCTTGAATCTCCTTGAGAATCTCTCTTTCTTATGGCCCTCTCTGAATCATTTGGATAGAAAAGGTTATGAGTTGTAACGAACAAAACACTGGTACTACCTAACAAAAGTGTCTCCCTCGATTACGCTGCAAGTCTGGGACCACTCTTAAGGAACTTTGATACTGATAATCACTCAGGGGATCAGGGTGACAGAGGCTTCAGCTCAATGCATTTTATAATCATCAGGACAAGGAAAAAGGAACCAGCTGACTCCTGTATTGCCTCTTAAAGCTCCTCCCCAGAAGTGATACACATCATTTCTGTTCACAGTCCAGTGACCAAAGCAGTAATTTCACAGCGACCTGAGATGCACAATACTACCCAATGTCCAAAAGGAAAAGAAACATTCCCTATAATTATATTCTTTCCCTCCCATTATAAATGTTTTACAAAATTAGACTCAATCTTCTTTTTCCACATTCTTCCTGAGTGACCTTGTTCACTTCCTATGTGACAGTAACACAAACCTCTCTCATAAACTCCAGACCCACTTATCTCTATTTGAATATCCCGAAAGCACCTTTAATTTAGCATGTCTAAATCCAAACTAATTACCCACCCTATGCCATCGCTCATACTGAAGAGAGATGTTTGCTGTCTTTTCCTTTCTATTCAACTGTAATTTTCTTTAGACTGCAGCTGTTTTATTTATGCTTGTATTCCCAGGACCAAGCAAAATACCTGTCACTTAATATAAACTCAAGAAAAAAATATTTGTCAAATGAATGAATGATGGAGGCCATGTTCATGAAGCTTGCATATATCCTTCAAAAAGTTCAAATTGGTTATACAAGTCTCAGGATTAAGTGCTTTAAATTAAGTGGATGCCTGGTACTAAAGAAAGCACTTAAAAATAAGACTAAGAAAGAGGCTTCCCAGGTGGCACAGTGGTAATGAATCCCTCTTCCAACACAGAGATGCCAGAGACATAGGTTTGATCCTCGGATTGGGAAGAACCCCTGGAGAAGGAAATAGCTATCCGGTCCAGTATGCTTGCCTGGAAAATTACATAGACAGAGGAGCCTGGTGGCTATAGTCCGTGGGGTCGCAAACAGCACGCATGACTGAACAACCACCCTCCCCACCGCCACACACACACACACACACACACGAAAGAATGAAGGGTAGAAACAGGAGACTGTTAGGAGACAGTGAAAGATGATAGTGGGGTAGAACAAGGCGGAACAATGGTAATAAAAGGATTTGGTGGGATTCTTGATATATTTTGAAAACAGAGTTAGCAGGATTTACTAAGAGATGAATAAAATGAGGACTATAAGAAAATGAGGGAAGTCAAAAGTTGACTAAAGTCACTTGGCCTGAGCAACCACGATAGAGGTATCATTCATTAACATATAGAACTGCAAAGGGAACAACCTTGGGGGTTAGCATGAGCAGTTCAGTTTAGACATTTTAAGCATGATATATCAAACATCTTCAGGAGAGACGTCAATTAAGCTGTTGAATATTTGAATATGAAGTTCAGGAGAAAAGCTGGAGAGAAGATATAAATTTGAAAGTTGTCAGCAAAAATGATGTTTCAAAGCATGAGAATAGATGAGCTCACCTAAGGAATGAGAGCGGACACAGAGGAGATGGCCTACGATTGAGCTCTGGGCACTTCAGTATTAAGAAGACAGAGAGAAAAAGGGACTGAGAAGGAGTAACCAATAAGATAGAATGAAAATAAGAAAGTATGCTGTCCTAGGAGAGAATAAAAGCATGTATCAAGGGGAGAGGAGGGACTGCTCTGCTGTATTAGTTGCTGTTAAATCAAGTAAGCTGGAAGGACTGACGCTGAAACTGAAGCTGCAATACTTTGACCACTGGATGCAAAATGCTAACTCACTGGAAAAGATCCTGCTGCTGAGAAAAACAGAAGGCAGGAAGAGAAGGTGGCGACCGAGGATGAGATGGTTGGACGGCATCACCAACTCCATGGACATGAGTTTGAGCAAACTCCGGGAGATAGTGAAGGACAGGGAAGCCTGGCATGCTGCAGCCCATGGGGTTGCAAAGAGTTGGACATGGCCTGAGCAACTGAACAACAACAATGACATCAAGTAAGACGAGGACTGAGGACTGACCGTGGAATTGAAAAGGTGCCAGACATTAGTGACCTTGTCTGGTGTAGTTTCAGAGAAGCTGTGGGGACAAACGCCTGAAAGGAATGAGTTTAGAGAAAATGGAAGGGATAGAAAGATCCATCCTCCACATGAGGAGCCAGGGCATGAGTACAACTAGAAGCTAACATATATACTCATCATTTTAACCAGTAATTAAAACCACCTTTATTCAATAAAGAATATGAAGTTTCAGGGATTTCATGCAACCTATTCAAACTGTGGGTTTGATGGGGATAATTTTCTTTCTCATTTGCCTTGCTTTGACCAATAATTAAATTGTCATTAAATAAAAAGTTATAATCTTATTCATGATTTTTACATAGGTCACACTCAAAGGAAACTTTTCATTTCTAGCTTTAAAAATTTTAAGCAACCTGTCTTGTCTCTGTAAATGTTCTCTTCCTTCCCCCCACCCCCTACCATTTTCTTCTTTCCTGAGCTTCGCTTTCAAGTGACGTGCTTAAAAAGTAAAATTCTACTTTTTTCTATTTTTATCACAGTCTCGATGTATTGATTGATCCCCAGTGATTTAAAGAATTTAAAAGTAAATATAATTGTTTTGAAAGGATTCAATTGTAGATGAGTGAGTAAGTGAAAGTCGCTCAGGCATGTCTGACTCTTTGTGACCCCATGGACTATAGAGTTTATAGAATTCTCCAGGCCAGAATATTCAAGTGAGTAGCCTTTCCCTTCTCCAGGGGATCTTCCTAACCCAGGGATTGAACCCGGGTCTCTTGCATTGCAGGCAGATTCTTTACCAGTTGAGCCATAAGGGAAGCCCAAGAATACTGGAGTGGGTAGCCTATTCCTTCTCCAGCAGATCTTCCTGACCCAGGAATCGAACAGGGGTTTCCTGCATTGCAGGTGGATTCTTTACCAACTGAGCTATCAGGGAAGCCCCTCAAATGTGGTTATATTTGTATAAAAATGTGAGTTAAAGTAAATGTTTAAAAATTAAATTATTCCTCATATATCTTATAGTTTATTTTCATCTTAAAATATGCAAAACCATTTCTTAAAATTAAATGGCATCCTGTATTGCAGGTGGATTCTTTACCAACTGAGCTATGAGGGAAGCCCACACTAATGGGTTGATTTTAATAGAAATGATTTAACATGAATAGATTTAACTTTTAAAACATTTATTAATATTATTAAATACTTTAGGAAAAAAAAAAACCATTCCCAACGTTAGCCTTCACTAGCCATCTAGTTGTCAATGTGGTAGCAACTTAATACATGCTGTATCTAAACAAAGAAGCATACAAATTTAAGAATAAAACAACTTGTTTACCACCGCAAAATATTCCTCAGCCATCATGTGCAACCACTGAGAATCCTAACTCATGAGTACTTCCAAAACCGCACGCTGGAACACAAAGTGAAACAAAGAAATGGCACTATTGGGTTCATGCTCTCCACTAGGAAGGACCTGCTAAGCTCATTCGTCTCTCTTCTCTTAAGCGTTTCCTGTTTACATTCTCTCCATGCCTTGAAGCTGTGTTCTTCTAATGTGAGCAACACCACAACATACAATCTTCCCAGCATTTTGCTTCCAGGACTTTGGGCAAGAGAAGTAGGGAAGCTTTCCCAGAGGCCTGAACAGCGAGTCCAGAGAGAATGCTGTCACTGAATTTCACCATTGGCCCATCTCTCCCCTTTCCCACCAAGAGAAAGTTCAAAAGGGATCAGAAATGTTCCCACTTTGTTTCAGCAGTAACCTTGTGTCCCCTACAAGGCCATGGGATGAAAATTAGACCCTCTGTTATCCGTACACAATCACCAAAGAACAAATGAAGAGCTTTGAGACCCAGGACATGCTGGACAGCTGAAGACTGTCACTTTCAGATAGAGGATTGAAAGTGGTGTGGCTAATCTCTGAATATTACTGGAAGCATCTCAAGTGATAAAGAATAAAGAACATGGAAACGTCTTTAAATGATATCTCTTCAGTTCAGTCCAGTCGCTCAGTCATGTTTAATTCTTTGTGACTCCAAGGACTGCAGCATGCCAGGCTTCCCGGTCGATCACCAACTTCTGGAGTGTATTCAAACTCACGTCCATCGAGTCTGTGATGTGATCCAACCATCTCATCCTCTGTTGCTCCCTTCTCCTCCCACCTTCAATCTTTCCCAACATCAGGCTCTTTTCCAATGAGTCAGTTCTTTGCATCAGGTGGCCAAAGGATTGGAGTTTCAGCTTCAGCATCAGTCCTTCCAATGAATATTCAGGACTGATTTCCTTTAGGATGGACTGGTTGGATCTCCTCGCAGTCCAAGGGTCTCTCAAGAGTCTTCTCCAACACCACAGTTCAAAAGCATCAATTCTTCTGTGCTCAGCTTTCTTTATGGTCCAACTCTCACATCCATACATGGCTCCTGGAAAAACCACAGCTTTGACTATTGGGAACTTTGTTGGCAAAGTAATGTCTCTGTTTTTAAATATGCTGTCCAGGTTAGTCATAGTTTTTCTTCTAAGGAGCAAGCGTCTTTTAATTTCATGGCTGCAGTCACCAACTGAAGCAATTTTGGAGCATAAGAAAATAGAGTCTGTCAGTGTTTCCACTATTTCCCCATCTATTTGCCATGAAGTGATGGGACTGGATGCCATGATCTCAGTTTTTTGAATGTTGAGTTTTAAGCCAGCTTTTCACTCTCCTCTTTCACTCTCATCAAGAGGCTCTTCAGTTCCTCTTCACTTTCTGCCGTAAGGGTGGCGTCATCTGCATAACTGAGGTTATTGATATTTCTCCCAGTCATATCCACAACTGGCCGTTGTTTTCACTTTGACTCCGTCTCTTCGCTGTCCAGCAATCTTGATTCCAGCTTGTGCTTCATCCAGCCCGGCATTTTGCATGATGTACTCTGCATATAAGTTAAATAAGCAGGTGACGATATACAGCCTTGTGTACTCCTTTCCCAATCTGGAACCAGTCTACTGTTCCATGTCTGGTTCTAACTATTGCTTCTTCATCTGCATACAAATTTCTCAGGAGGCAGTTAAGGTGGTCTGGTATTCCCATCTCTTGAAGAACTTTCCAGTTTGTTGTGATCCACACAGATTAAAAGATTTACTGAACATGTATTAAAGATTTACTGAGCATGGCCCCCACCCATCAGAACAAGACCCACTTTTCCCCACAGCCAGTCTCTCCCATCAGGAAGCTTCTATAAGCCTCTTATCCTTATCCTTCAGAGGGCAGACAGATTGAAAACCACAATCAGAGAAAACTAATCAAACTGATCACATGGAGCACAGCCTTGTCTAACTCAATGAAACTATGAGCCATGCCATGTAGGGCCACCCAAGACAGATGGGTCATGGTGGAGAGTTCCGACAAAACATGGTCCACTGGAGAAGGGAATGGCATACTACTTCAGCATTCTTGCCTTGAGAACTCCATGAATAGTATGAAAAGGCAAAAAGATATGACTCTGAAAGATGAACTCCCTGGGTCGGTAGGTGTCTATATGCTACTGGAGAAAAGTGGAGAAGTAACTCCAGAAAGAGTGAAGAGACAGAGGCAAAGTGAAAACAGGGCCCAGTTGTGGATGTGACTGCTGATGGAAGTCAAGTCTGATACATAGGAACCTGGAATATTGCATAGGAACCTGGAATGTTCCATGAATTGGTAAATTGGAAGTGTTCAAACAGGAGATGGCAAGAGCAAACATCGACATTTAAGAAATCAGTGAACTAAAATGGACTGGAATGGGTAAATTTAATTCAGGTGACCATTATATCTACTACTGTAAGCAAGAATCTCTTAGAAGAGATGGAGTAGCCCTCAGAGTTAACAAAAGAGTTCAAAATGCAGTACTTAGGTGCAATCTCAAAAACAACAGAATGATCTCTCTCTCTCTTAGCGTCCTAAAATTTCCAACACATTACTATTAAAAATTTCCAAAGGAAGATCTAGCGTAAGACAGAAAATCACCTCTAGTTTTGGCAGACAACTATTCTCTACTTGAAGATCCTTTTATTTTTAAATTCTGTCTTATTTTCTTTAGTTTAAATTTCTTTTAGTTCCTATAAATGGGTTAATTTATGTAATTGCATCATATCAGTTTTCACTCAGGAGAAAGTTCTGTAGTTTCACATATAGTCTGATGTATGGGTATAATTATGCAGAATTTTTTAAAACAATGAAGATTTAAATGTTAGCTTTTTTGGAAAAAAGATTTCTTCCAAGAAAGTGGTGTACTTTTTTTTAATAGTCACAGTGTTCCATACTTAATTCAATGAAAGGCTTAGTCTTCCATTGAGCACATGATAAAACTGATCCCAGATGCAGTTTTTATTTCACTAAATGCAACCTGAAAATGAACACACTCTTTCATCTGTGAACAAAATTCAATTATAGAGAAACAGAAAAATGCAATCTGAGATCAATAGCCTATTATAGCGCCAGCATGAAGGATAATTTCAGCTCAGTTTAATCTACTGAAATATGTGGCTGTATACTGTTTATCTGCTTGTTCATTCCTACATGCAAAGTGACATACATTTAGTTTAATTTTATTGAAATACAAAGGGTATATGTAAAATTGAGGAGTGTTCAAAAGCATAATAGAAAATTCAAACTCAACAAGCTAACAACCTGAGGCCAAAATATGTATATATATATGTATTTTGGTAAGGTATAGAGTGCCTCCTTAAAAATACAATTGGAATTTTAATATCCAGTAGTTTCACTCTAAAGAACACTATATTTTTTAAAAAAACAGTTAACTGAGAGGAAAACAGAAACACTCTCTGAGCTAGAAGTTAATTTTGAAGAAGCATATTTTTATTTCATAAATTTGTTTTTAAGGTAGGAGTTTTGTATAGATCATGTAATTTACTTCTCTGTTCTCATGGATAAGCAAACAAGATCCAGAGGGACTGACTTGTTAATTCAACCAGCTAGTTAGTTGGGATAAGAAGTGTGGTCTCCTAATTGGTTAAATGGGATAGAAAGCCTCCAGAGTTGAAATGTCTCTGACAGGGTTCAGGACATGCTACCCCCAAATATGGCACCTTGACATATTGGATATTTTAAGCTGAAGTTATTTGAGAAACTTCATGTTAAAAGAAATATCAAATTGGTTGCCAATTTGCAAACCAAAACTTAGGTAAGTTTCATGTCCCTGTAAACGTTTCATTTGACCAGAAAAGCCAGTCTCTGCCTGTTTTCTTAGTTATCTGTATATCCGTTTACGTATTTTACTACAAAAGCATTACACGCTTGTCGTAAGAATGAACAAAAGTTACTTTTTTTTTTTTTTTTTTTTTTTGGTTTCTTACAAATTTATCAGCCTGGAGAAAAGAAGTCAGATATAGGTCTTTTCCACATGTTCTAGAACGAGAACAAACAGGCTTCCACTTTTAACATTCTCCTTTCCTTTGGGGTACTAAATCTAATGCTCAGTCTGAATGGAAGAAGGGTTATTTTTGCTATTTTATAAAATAAAATGTTATATTAGTCCTCTTTGCACAATTCTAAGTAACAGAAGCCATGGGTCAACTTGGAACTAGGGATTACTAAAGATAAAAATACCCTGGTGGTCCAGGGGTTAAGGCTCCATGCCGCCAGTGCAGGCGGCGCAGTTTCCCTCTCTGGTCAAGAAACTAATTACCTGCGTGCTGCACAACACAGCCGAAAACTAAACTAAAATAAAGATGTATTGGTTTAGTAGCTCCATACCAACAACTATTTTCTGCTTGCTCTGTGTAACTTGGAGCCGAGTTGAAAATTCTTTGACTTTTCATGATGTCTTTAAAGGGTGACTTTTTCAAACCAGTATTTCCTTCTGTGATTGTTTTAGTTATTCATATTTTGTTGTCATTACTGTCTTTTGCTTTAATTTTAAAATCTGAGGTGATTTCCCAAAGGGCAAAATTTTTAAAAATCACATCAATAGATATGCTTTATTGCAACATTAACTGTAAACCCAAAGTAGTGCATCAAGTGATTATGGTGAGATTATTTATGCACTCCCTTTTAAAGGTCAGTCCTCTAAATCGAAGGCTTTCTATCAAGCTGACATTGCCTTTGTTTTGCTGATCATTGTTTAACCTATGACAATCTATTTTCCTCTTAGGAGAAGAAAACCTCCTTAATTCACATTAATACATCAGGTTTGACAGCCAATGTTGTTAGGACTTCAATGCTTATTAATAGTTACGTACCATGACCTTACTGAGAACTTTTCTTCTTATCAAATAACACACTGAAAACATTATATGAAAATATAGCTTCACCAAAGAGGCTTGCTTGAGAGTTAATGTTGTACCTAATGGATCAAAAATATTTACTCCATTGATTGTTCCTCTTCAATTCAAAGTTTAATAGACTAATTCATTAATCATACAGAGTTGTTGTATGAAAGAAGGAGTCAATTCATTTGCACTAAATGTGTTTTTGTGATGGGGGAACATGGACTTTTCTAAGCTAAACTACAAATACATTGAAGGTGAGATAGATGATATTGAATGGCAAGGTAGAAATATAAATTTTTATAATGAACAAACAACTTTTAAACCGTATAGCAAGAGAAACTTAATAATACTGTGGCTATAACAACCCCAGATTTTATATTTTATTGTAGTTTTTTAATGTTATATCTCATTAGTGGAATTTTTCTATTAATTCTCGTGCTTTAAAATCAAGTACTAAGAGGAAATGTTTGCAGCCCAAAGAATGGGTCATTTTTTCAAGCAGAAAAGGAAAAATGGAGAAAAGCAGAGGATCAAAGGAAAAGAAAAATCAGATAAGGAGACCTACCAGCAAGTTAAGGACTGTAAATGAAACATATTGTTCAAATTGATTGGTGTTATATTTATTCTCTCTAAACCCTAGAGAAGAGCATTAAATAATTTCAGAGAAATAAGTTTGTGATGTGCTGAGGTACTAAAAGGTAAGTAATTCTCTGACAAGCTATAAGTAACCCATTCATTCATTCAAAATCTACTCAGTGCTATGTACTCTGTGAGGGACTGAGGATACAGTTAAACAAAACAGTCCCTAAACTAATGATGCTAATTTGAATACTATTAATAAAGTCTGCCTATAAAGAAAACTGTCACTTTGTTCAAATTATGCTTGAATATTTCCTAATAGCTATAACTAGAAATGAGGGACAAGAGCAGCCCATATTTCTCATTCTTAGGTACACCTGCTTCAGAAAAGAAAAAGATAGTACCATTGTATTTGACTTGCCTATTCAGTTTAGAACTAGTGCTGAATCCCAACAAACAGTGAAAGTCCAACTGAAGTGAACTACTCAGCAACTGAGACAGCTATGGGTATGGATGCAGCTGTGTGACTTGGAGGTTAAGGGAATCAGTGAGTATATGACTTAATACAAAATTACAATTATAATTACTTACAATTCCAAAAGTCAGAAGTAGAAAATGGGTCTTACTGGGCTAAAATCAAGGTGTCAGCAGGACTGTGTTTATTCTGAAATTTCCGGGGGAATATTTGTTTGCCTATTCCAGCTGCTAGAGACCACCTTGCATTGGTCAGGGCCCCTCCGTTCATCTTCAGTGCCAGCTGCACCGCATCTTCAGACGCTGACTCTGACTCTTCACATTCCTGCCTCCCCCTTTCACTTATGACTGCCTTTGCAATCACATTGGGACCAACCAGATAATCCAGAATAATTGAAATCCCTAATTCTATCACATCTGCAAGGTCCCCTTTACAAGGTAAGGTAGCATAATCATAGATTCCAGGGGTTATGACATGGACATTTTGGGGGGCGATTTTCCTGCCTATCACACTCGAGTTTTATTTTATGGCTAGTTATCTATGAAACCTTTTCACGTAAAACTTCCCTGGTGGCCCAGTGGTTGAAACTCCACCTGGACTAATGTCCCTGCAGGGGACACTAGTTTGATCCCTGGTCTGGGAGGATTCCACATGCCATAGGGTAGCTGGGGCTGTGCACCTCAACTATTGTGCCCACGCACCTTAGAATCCATGTTCTGCAACAAGAGAAGCCGCCTCAATGAGAAGCTCGTGCATTGCAACAAAGACTAACCCTCACTCGCCTCAACTAGAGAAAGCCACGTACGGCAACAAAGGCCCAGGGCACCCATAAATAAGTAAATTTTTTCACAAACACTTCCAGGGGATGGAGTTTTATTAGGAGGTTTCAGAAATCAGCTATGTATGGAGGATGCAATATTTAAAGACGTAGCCTATGAAAAAGTCAAAACGAGAAAAGTAACAGTTAAAACCACCAAGAGGAGCCTATTGTTTTCAGGAGACAGATCTACAAGTAATTGTTGTATTTACCCTCTTCCTACCAACAACGTTTTCAGCTGAGACAGGACTATTTTTTAGTAGTTACTGCTACTGCTACTGCTGCTAAGTCGCTTCAGTCGTGTCTGACTCCGTGTGACCCCAGAGCTGGCAGCCCACCAGGCTCCCTGGTCCCTGGGATTCTCCAGGCAAGAACACTGGAGTGGGTTGCCATTTCCTTCTCCAGTAGTAGTTACTAGGCAGTTAGTTGAATATGTCAGTTACCTAACTGACGGACTGGAATGTTTTTGGTTGTCAAAATAATTGGGAGGGACACTAGTGGCCTTTAGACATGCCAGATACACCACAATATGAGGACCAGGACTGCACAAATTATGAAATGACCAAAAAAAAAAACACACAAGATTTTTGTAGGTAAAAACCTGTTTATGATTACTTGGACCTAGGAACTAATTCCATTTTTAGAGGATGAGATGGCTGGATGGCATCACTGACTCGATGGACGTGAGTCTGAGTGAACTCCGGGAGTCGGTGATGGACAGGGAGGCCTGGCGGGGTCGCAAAGAGTCAGACACGACTGAGCGACTGAACTGAACTGAACTGAAAACTATTCTTTGCATTCTTTTATCAAAGATCACACAGAAGGCACTAAGAAAATCAAGCAAAACATGTAGTATTTTTATCTGGCACTTAACCAAGAATTGCTTATTATTTTGGAAAATTATACTATCGTCAGGCATGCTTGCTCAGTTTATCAGTACGATACAGTCTGCCTCCTTAGCTACGGCATTCAGCACGCGTCTCTGTGTATGTGAGAGCCCCTCATGGCCTCATCATGTCTTCCAGTGTGTTTGTGTTCTTGGATTTACACACTGAAATATGTGTGCATTGTATATTAATATTTTTTGTTGTTGTTGGCTTCTATCCCACTTTTACAATTAGGGCATTATGTTTATTTTGTAAAGTAAAAGTAAAGTGTTAGTCACTCAGTCGTGTCCGATTCTTTGTGATCCCCTGAACTGTGCCCACCCCCCCAGGTTCCTCTGTTCACAGAATTCTCCAGGCAAGAGTACTGAAGTGGGTTGCCATTCCCTTCTCCAGGGAATCTTCCCGACCCAGGGATTGAACCCATGTCTCCTGCATTGTAGGCAGGTTCTTTACTGTCTGAGCCACCAGGGAAGCCAAACCCCTGTAAGGGAGGCATAATAAAACATGTTACAGAAAGGGAGCTGTAGGGCTGTACTGGATTTTCAGGGCAATAACGACCACTGATCCTTACTTTGGCGTGATTTTAGATGGCCTTGAAAATTAAGTAAGTAAGAAAGATGCTTCTTACTGTAATTACCAAATAATGATGAAGATTTTGCTTGCCACTTGTTATATTTCAGTTGGCTTCTGAGAGCTTTGTCATATACCATGACTAACTGTCTACAATATGCCTCTCTATTAGACCTCAGGAACTTTTTCTCCAATACTACTCAATCTACAACTGTGGATGGTGAAGGATATAAATGAGAACATTATTGAACATATTTCATTATACTGGTAAATACAGGGTGATGAAATTGTTACGCACCAAGCCCGTATCTCCGAACCGACCGAGAGAGCAAGTCCACCACAGTAATGCAAAGGCAAGAAGGGAGTTTATCTCTAGCGCGCTAGGGCCCAAGTCTCATCCAGCACAGTGGAATCCGACAAGAGCCCCGAACAAAGGAGTATGGCGGCTTATGTACAGGCAGTTCTTTGTCTCAGTTACAGGAGTAGCTGGCGTTACATGATTGGCCAGGCAGGATGAGCGCATGTCCTGTCTCTTTCTAGTAAACATGACTCAGGTCCTAGAGCCCGTCATTTGGTCCCTAATAGAAATAGCTCCCACTTTTTTTAAAATAAAGAAGGTTATGATATCAGTTACCTAGAAAACTACAAGAAGAATTTGATTTGTATAAAGTGTGTTTTATTTCAGTAACAAACAATATGCCCATTAAAAACGGGGCTAGATATTGAGTGTTAGGCAGTAGGTATCTATAAGTGACAATGATCTATTCTCTTTTTTTAAAAAATGAATTTATGTTGTATTCTTATCTCCAAATTTTGGATAAAACTTTTTCATTTCCTAGAGAATTTTTGATGTGGATGTTGAGTTTTTAGAGGGAAGAACAGTTCCTTTAAAAGGAAATATTCTGGATAACCCTAGGTAAAAGGTTGTAGACACATAAAGTATAATGGGGCTTCCATGAAGCCATGCTTATCAGCCAAGAAACAAACAAACAACAACAATAAAAAAACCAAGTATTGCATGAGCCTTGAGAAATTATGTCTTTCCCATGATTTTCCTGAAAGGGGCACTCACTAGGTAAGTTTTACATAACATATCACACAGCATGTTGCCTAAAATTCTTCTTAACATTTCTCTCTCCTCCTAAAGTGCCACATACATGCCTATTATTAAACTTTCCTCACAGTGTCTGTATATTTTCAAATTCTGATCCTTCTTACCAACCTCTTAGAATTATGGATTTGTATTCCATGATGGCTGCTTTTCTTAAGAGATCAGTCCCCAAGACTACTGCCAAACAAAATTCTTCTCAACCTTCCAAGTTAACGTTTATTAATCATACACCCCAATTGGTTATAAAGTTTCTGTTCCCCCTCTTAGGCTGTGTCTTACGGACTATTTCAGATGTTCTGAGCCCTCTGTACCTCATCAGTCTATACTACTACTTCCATCCTTACAAACCAGGAGCCAGACCAGAAGTCCCTAAATCTGTGATACTCTGTGGTACACTGTGATACCGCCTGGTAGCTGCGATAACAATCTCCAGAGACGACCTGCATATTTTCCTGTGCTTATTTTCTTCAAGTACTTTCTGTCTAGAATTTCAAAATCCTTCCTAGATGGACTTTCACTTCTTCAAGAACTAATCGCATTAAACAGATTAGGAAACAACCGTTCCAACATTCCCTTTTCCTACAAATTTATTTGCTTTTGATTTCTTAGGCGTGAGACCATTTAAACATTCATTTTAAAATTTTCTAAAATAGTTACTGTGAAATCATTTATATAGTCTTTACTGAAAGATAAAAATTAAAAGCTTTTTGTGACTCAAGTCTAATTAAACAAATACCCTTTTTTTCGCTTCAGTTTCTCAGCATATGGAGTTAATTAGTTTCTGTCCAGCACTGCCCTGAAGAGATTTTACATTTGGAAAACATAACTCAGTGCTATAACTAGAAATATGTACACTATACAGATGAGTTCTATACAATCTACATCAAGGAGACCACAGAATTCCTCAAGCCTTTTGCTCTAATTCTATTTCATCCCAAAAAATAATCAATGAATTGGAGTTAACTGTATATTTGATAAATATTAACATATGATATGGCATTATATCATATCTATTGATGACTTTCTAGTCCTGAAAATTCTGCTTTGCTTCAACCTCCAAATGGGTCAGCAACTTCTTAGAATATATAGTCTCATTATAAATTTGGTGATATCAACTTTTCTATAACATCTGATTTTCTACTCCATGCAAAAATATTCTTAAACAGAAAAGCAAAGAAAAAGAAAGGAATACACGAAAGGAAGAAACAATTTCCTTTTACGTTCTTCAATTGGTGTTCCCTCTAAATAATTTTCATCCTGTAATAGTATATTTTTAGGTACTTCAAATGCATTTTGGAAAGAACCAAAGTACAAGTATAGACATATACCTACACAACATAGTTATACTATATTTCCTTCTGACCTTTGACAGTGTAATCCCTATAAAAATATTTTTTCACACTTTAGAAAAATCTCTTTAACACAAACTGTGGTTTTAAAAAATAAAAAAAATTAAAGCAATATCTATCAAGCTTAATATAAAATGTAAACAACTATTTTAGGAGCCTCAAAATCACTATTTTTAGAAGGAAGAAAAGGGCCTTATAATTAGCATTATGCCCAGCATAAAAACCAAAGCTAAAATTTTAAGAATGTTTTTAAAGCTGCAAGGAGTTCAGGGGCTCTTTTTTTTTTTTTTAGTAGTCACACAATTGCTAACCTCAAACTTTTATATTCTAAAATCACTCCAGAAAGACTTCTTTAGAACATCTAACAGAATGTACATTTGCTCTGTGAACTGACCTGTAAGAGCTATTACTTTTCTACTGCCTCCTCCGTCTTTCTACCAGCAAGTAAGTCTCAGTAGCATTTTGAGTGCTGTGATTGGGAATAGAATAAAATATTTCAAGCATAGTAGATATATCAAACTTACTAATAAAATTACTCTTGAAGACTGACTTCTTTATAAGTAATTTAAGTGCATAAGCTTTGTAATTTCCCAGTAACAGGATGTCTGCATTTAATGAAACTAAGAATAACTTGCTTAACATTTACTTTTATAACACAGTTGACCCTCGGAGCTAAGGGCACCAACCCTCCACGCAGTAGATGAGGTGTAACTATTCAGTGGAACCTCAGTATCCACAGTTCCGCATCCACAGATTCAGCCAACCTCAGATGGCATCCCGCTCCAGCATGCATTTACTGGAAGAAAATTTGAGTCCAAGTGGACCAACACAGTATAAGTCCTTCTTGTTCAAGGGTCAGCTGTATTTACTACTTGCCGTGCACTCTTCTAAGCACTTGCTAAACATTAATTCATTTCACCCTTTCAACAGCTCCATGTGGTAGGCATTAGTATCATCTCTCAAGATCATATAGATCTTGGGTGGGTGGAAGACTCTATCCCCAGAGCGTGCACACTGAATCATTAGACTAAACAGTCTTTCATTTGTTTCTGTCTAAACGAATTACTGAATAAGATTTTTTTTAATAGATGCAAGTAATCAAAGGTAGAATGAGGGAGAGATGTGCCTTTGTGAAGAACTATGAACTTCTGTCACCACAAAAGTTGTAATACTGTACTTTGAATTTAATTATCTGAGTCTGTAACTCTTTTTTTACCTGTTTCCATGTAAACATGCTTTGAGTAAGTTTAGACCTGGACCACGTGTCAATTATCAATTATCATGTGCATTTTAATAAACTATCCCCCAAACTTAGAATCTTAAATAACAACCATTCCTGTTTCTCCTGTCAGCTGGGCAGTCAGGTCTTAGCCCACCTCACTCAGATCCCTGTCATCAACTGGGTTAGCCAGGCAGCTCTGCTGATCTGGGCCAAACTTGAGTGGATTCAAAATACCTGGGAGGTCTCAACTTTGTTCCACCTACTCTCTCATGTCCACTAGGCTAACCTAGGCTTGCTTTTATGGTGATGGCAGGATAATTGCAAGAGAGAGAAAGAAGAGTGCAAGGGGTGGCCTAGACTTAGGACTTGTACACGATCATTTCCATTGACTCCATTGGTCAAAGCAACTCACTATACCATCCCAGATTCAAAGAGAGGAGAAATGGACCTCATTCTGTAATGCAAGAAACTGCAAAGTCACATTCCAAAGGGGATATAAGGTGAATAATTGGGCTCTTTTGTTATCTATCTACCACTGCATACGTCATTTTTTTTTTGTATTATTCTGAAACATTCTAATATATGGTCTATTCCCAATTATTTCCAACGTATATGAAACATACAAGACAGAGCATCTTCAAGGCCATAAAACAAATAAGAGCTACTCTTAAGAATAGAAATCATAAAATTACATTTTCAAATCGTAACAGAACTATCTAGAAATCAATAGGAAGGAGTTTGGAAAATCCTCAAATATATGGTAAATAAACAATACAGTTCTAAATAAATAAGTCAAAGAAGAAATCTTGAGAGAAATTTTTAAATATTTTGAACTACATGAAAATTAAAATCCAACATTTTTAAATGCATAGAATACCATTAAAGCAATACTTAAAGAAAAATGTATGGCATCAAGCGCCTAAATTAGAAAAGAGGAAATATCTGAAACCAATGACTTAGGGTCTATGTTAAGAAACTGGGGGGGAGGGGACTAAAGAAAATGGATAAAAAGCTAAATATTAGGGCAGAAATCAGTACAATTAAAAATACAACTGAGAAAAATATTAAATCAAAGGTAGCTCACTCTAAATAATGCTGAAATAAGAACTTCCTTGAGAGACTATAGTGCGTTGGCTCTCACACTTTTTAGTCTCAGCACCTCTTCACACTCAGAAAACACTGAGAACTCCCCTGTCACCAAATTTAGAACACAAGAACACACAACCACATATTCCATTAGCCATCATAGAGATATTATCATCACATATTATTTAGCCTCTAAAGAACTCGAGTTCTCACGTAAGAATGGAAAAGGCAAAATAATGTCTTATTATTATGAAAAAATTTTTTGAGTTCATAGATACTAAACAAGGCTCTCAGCAACCCCAAAGGGTCCCCAGATAATACTCTGGAAAATCTGGAAGAGGAAGATACCAAAGGCTTAGACAGACTGGATGCTAGAATGAATTCGTCATGTAGACTTGCTCATCCACCCCCCAACTCTGTATCTCCTGAAGAGTCCAAAGGACACTCCTTTCCCCAAGACCATGTAATAAACACTCATGGGGGGTACCCAGGCATCTTCAAAGCTCTGAGCTGGCTGTTCTTTGCAGGCCAGAAAAGACAGGAACTGCTGCCACTTAACCGAGCTCCTTGAGTTCAGCAGGGACAGTAGCAGAGTGACAGTGACCAGGCCGCAATACTTAATTGTCAAAAACAGGTTGATGTGGTTGCCATAAAGGGTAGTAAAGTCAAAGCCTTAGTCAGAATAACTTGAAATAAATCTGTACCTTTGGCATAGGTAATTGATCATAGTGTTCTTAGGACTGAATTAGAAGGGCAACCTAATAATAAAGTCTTAATTTGCAGAAGTGGAATGTTCTAGGTCTGACTAGAGTTTGGGTCCCCCCAGATCTCAGAATGCAGCTTCTTAACTCATTATGAATAAGTTTACATTAAATTTTACATTAAAGCCCTCAATCTCCTTGGTTTTCAGTAATGCAAAGTACTAACTTCTCTTTCCTAAATGAATCATAATACTGATCATTAATATTTCAAATGTTTTAACTTAAATCTGACAATGTTACATTGGAGTTAGGGTTTCAGTAGGAACAGAAACTTGCTGCCAGGAGAAATTGTATTATGCTAAACATTCAGTGTGACCAGGCTTTATTGACCCTTATGAAAACCAACTGCCTGATGTTTGGTTCAATTTACAATGCATAAATGAAACTTAGTAAAGTGACTTCATATTTTTTAACTTTATAAAGCTGTGGAAGCAGTAATATTCACTGTGCCCAGCACTTTACCACAAAGAAAGGGGATTAAATTCTTTCTTCTCCAGAGAGATGGGAGTTTGTCCCTAAGAATGTTTACTTACTATAGATCTACCACTTAAAAATGATTTTTTTAAAGCTAGTGTCCTCCTAGTGCAGTTTTTAATTATTTTGAAACACAAAAGCACAACAGAGGACTAGCTTCCATCAATATGTATACTATTAATATACTGAATACAGATGATTTTGAGGAAATCTCTTTGAAAGAACATTCTCTGAGTAACTGCTGAGTCCCGTTTTGGGCCTTTCTGCATGTTGGCCTAGAGGTTTTCTTGAGAACTACAATTTCTTATCCATAGCTGATGGAGAAGCTCTGTGGTTCCAAGCCAAAATGTGGTGCCTCAAATGAACTAGGTTTTAGTAAGTTGTTATTCTATACAAACTTAAAAGAGTTGTTTACTGAGAAGCGACTCAAAAAACGCATATGCTGCTTCTGCTTGAGAAAGCCAAAGCGGAATGCTATGGAAAATACAACCAAATTTAAGAAATATTGAGACAGTAGTTTAAAGACAATGTTAATAGCTTTTTATTCCTTTAGTAACTTCAGTTTTATTAAGGACTTACTTTATGGGAAGAAAAAAATGTGAAAAACGGGCTAAAAAGGAAGTGGTAAAGACTGGCTTCAGAGACAATTGACTCTTTGCTACAGATAGTGTCGTTTTTCCCAAAGAGAACGAAGTAACTTTATTTAAATGTTCCAGATCATATTAATCTGGACTTCTTGGAAAAGAAATATATATATTAAAGCTGAAATTAAGAAAATGTAAAAGGGTTTTTCAAACTGTCAAGACAGTATCTGCTGTTAAGGATATAAATTACCCAGCTTTCAACTACCAAAGTCAGAAGGTGATTAACTTTAGTGAGAGATTAATTGTAAAAAACCACTTGTGTTGTGTCAAGAGAGCACAGAAATTTGCATAATTAGTAAAAAGGACGCAAGTCCTATCATAATACTCCTCTGCTAGAAAGGAGCCAATCGCTGTCATGTTTTCTGTTACTGCCAAATCAAATTATCACTAATTAGCAGCTTAAAACAGTGCAAATTTATTAACTCACAGATCCTACAGGTCAGAAGTCCAGAGAGCTCAAATGAATCTGAGTCTTAGAAGGCCAAAATCCAGAAGTTAGCAGAGATGTGTTCCTTTTCCAAGGTTTCAGGAGAGAATGTTTTCTTACCCCTTCTGGCTGATTCCAGAATTCAGCAGTTGTAGGACTGTCTCCAATTGCTTGCTGTCAGCTGACAGCTCTTCTCAGAAGCTCTATTTCTGACTTGGGAGGAGGAGGGGATCCTCTGAGCAGTCTAACGACTGATTGATTAAATTGGGTCCACCTGAGTAACCAATGTACTCTTCCCAACTCAAGGTCCGTACCCTTTTGTTTACTTGCTTGCTTTTTTTTTAAATTGATTAAAGGGGATGAGATGGTTGGATGGCATCACCAACTTGATGGATATGAGTTTGAGCAAGCTCTGGGAGCTGGTGATCGACAGGGAAGCCTAGCATACTGCATTCCACGGGGTCGCAAGGAGTCGAACATGACTGAGCAACTGAACTGATGATTAAAGGGGAAAAGGGGAGGGAGGGATATATTAGGAGTTTGGGATCCCCTGACGAAGGGAATGGCAACTCACTCTAGTATTCTTGCCTGGAGAATTTCATGAACAGAGGAGCCTGGCAGGCTATAATCCATGGGGTTGCACTGAGTCGAACCAACTGAATGACTAACACACAGACACAATACTATATATACAAAACAGATAACCAACAAGGATCTACTGTCCAGCACAGGGAACTATATTCAATATTTTGTAATAACCTATAAGAATCTGAAAATATATCAGTATCTCTCTCTATATATATATATCTGAATCGCTTTGTTGTACACCTGGAACTAACATGTTGTAAACACACTGTAAATCACCTATACTTCAATTACATAATTTTTTTTAATTGAAGTAAGATTGACATATAACATTTTATTAGTTTCATGTGTATAACAATGACTTGATATCTGTATGTAATAGAAAAGGATCACAATAATAAGCCGAGGTAACATCCATCACTACACATGGTTAAAATTATTTTTCTTGTGTTAACTTTTAAGATCTCCTCTCAGCAACTTTCATATGTGCAACACAGTATTATTAACTCTGTGTGTGCACTACACGCCATGACTGACTTTATAACTGGAAGTTTGTACAGAATCTTGTGACTCCTTTCACTCATTGTGTTCCCCCACACCCCATCTCTGGCAACCACCAATCTGTTCTCTCAGGCTGTGAGCTTGGTTGTTTTGTTTCATTTAACATTCCACATGTAAGTGAGATTATACATTATTTGTCTTCCCCATCCGACTTACTTCATTTAGCATACTGCCCTCAAGTTCTATCCATGGTGCCACAAATGGCAGGATTTCACTTTTCATGAAAAGAAAGTGAAAGTCACTCAGTCATGTCCAACTCTTTGCTACCCCATGGACTATACAGTCCATGGAATTCTCCAGGCCAGAATACCAGAGTGGGTAGCCTTTCCCTTCTCCAGGGGATCTTCCCAACCCAGGGATCAAACCCAGGCCTGCTGCATTGCAGGCAGATTCTTTACCAGCTGAGCCACATGGCTGAATATATTCCATCATATACATATATATCCCTCCATCATTTCTTGACCCATTCATATGTCAATGGACACATGTTGTTTCCACATCATGGCTATTATAAATAATGCTGCAATAAATAGACGTGCATATATTTCAGGTTAGTGTTTTTGTTGTCTTCAAATAAATAACCATAAGTAGGACTGCTGGATCACATGGCAGTTCAGTTTTTAATTTGGGGGGAACTCCATACCGTTTTCCACGATGGCTGCATCCATTTCCACTCCTCCCAAGGACGCACAAGGATTTTCTTTAATCCACATCCTTGCCAATGCTTGACATTTTTTGTCTTCTTTATAATAGCCATTCTAACAGGTGTGAGGTGGTATCTCACTGTGGTTTTGATTTGCTTTTGATTAGTGATGTTCAGTATCTTTTCATGTTTACCTATTGTCAAGGTCCATATCCTTAATCACATCTGCATAGCTCCCTTGCCATGTAAGTAACAGACTCCCAGACTTTGGGGACCACTAGTGTCTACCACAAAGAGAAAAGGGAAAGCCCTTATCAAGGTCTCTAAGATCCTATGTTATCCGAGTCTCCACTACCTCTGATCGCTTTTCCTACTAGTCTCCCCCTGCTCATGCAACCCTAGCTTCCTTGAACACACAACTCCTGCCTTTGTCCTTTTTGTTCCCTCTGGCTGAAGCTCTTCCCCAGATTCATCTGGAAATCTCATCCGTCATGTCTTTGCTCAAATCTCACCTTCTTAATGAGGCCTACCATGAGTGCCAGTGTTTGATTGTGTTTTTTTTACCCCATATAACACCTATTACCCTTCAGGAGTGCGTGAAGTAGGCTGTATACTGTCATCCTGTTTATTTAACCTCTATGCAGAGTACATTATTAGAAATGCTGGGCTGGATGAAGCAGAAGCTGGAATCAAGATTGCCGGGAGAAATATCAATAACCTCTGATATGCAGATGACACCACCCTTATGGCAGAAAACAAAGAGGAACTAAAGAGCCTCTTGATGAAAGTGAAAGAGGAGAGTGAAAAAGTTAGCTTAAAACTCAACATTCGGAAATCTAAGATCATGGCATCTGGTCCCATCACTTCATGGGAAATAGATGGGGAAACAATGGAAACAGTGACAGACTATCTTTTTGGGCTCCCAAATCACTGCAGATGGTGACTGCAGCCATGAAATTTAAAAAGACACTTGCTCCTTGGAAGAAAAGTTATGACCAACCTAGACAGCATATTAAAAATCAGAGACATTACTTTGCCAACAAATGTCCATCTAGTCAAAGCTATGGTTTTTCCAGTAGTCATGTATGGATGTGAGAGTTGGACTATAAAGAAACCTGAGTGCCAAAGAATTGATGCTTTTGAACTGTGGTGTTGGAGAAGACTTTTGAAGAGTCCCTTGGACTGCAAGGAGATCCAACCAGTCCATCCTAAAGGAAATCAGCCCTGAATATTCATTAGAAAGACTGATGCTGAAGCTGAAACTCCAATACTTTGGCCATCTGATGTGAAGAACTGACTCACTAGAAAAGAGTCTGATGCTGGGAAAGACTGAAGGCAGGAGAAGGGAGATGACCAAGGATGAGATGGTTGGATGACATCACCGACTTGATGGACATGAGTTTGAATAAGCTCTGGGAGTTTGTGATGGACAGGAAAGCCTTGCATGCTGCAGTCCATGGGGTCACAGAGTCAGACACAACTAAGCAACTAAACTGTAACTTATTTACTATGATTATTTCCTGTTGTCTCTTTCCACTGAGTATTAGTTCCACAAAAGCATCTTTATCCCTCTGATGTAACCCAAGGCTACTACTGATTAAACACATTGTTGTTTAGTTGCTGAGACGTGTCCAGCTCAACCCCCTCTTTTTGCGACCCCCTGGACTGTAGCCCACCAAACTCCTCTGTCCATAGGATTTCCCAGGCAAGAATGCTGGAATGGGTTGCCACTCCTACTCCAGATCTTCCCCACCCAGGGATAAAACCTGCAACTCTTGTGCCACCAGGGACGCCCTATAGTAGACACTGGGAGCTCAATAAGTATTACTTGAATTGGTAGTTGAACGAAGTTTTCGAAATATTGATGGATGGATGGGATTACATGTACATGCTCTCTGTTCTTTTTGTAAGTCAAGTGAACTGCCATAGAGCCGTCTGAAATAATGAATTATTTCCTTGATCCTTACCTTGATCCTTTTTAAACCAATGACATTACTCAGTGTTTTCATATTTTAATTCATTAAGATCAATATTTCTTTTATCCTGGCTCAAAAGAAAATTTTGGGAAAAAATGACTTATTTTTAAAGGGACTGTCCATTCCCTTTAAAAAATACTTTTGATCTTTTGTGATAAAAGTAAATAAACAGTAAGACTAACACCAAGTACACAAAAAACAAAAAAGGCAAAAAGAATCAAAGATGTAAAAAAGAAGCTGTCATTAGTTCCAAAAGCTTGAATACAACAATGCCTTTTTATCTCAGGTTTACTCTAAAACTTTTTCATTTTGGACACTTCAGACAGTCACCACAAGATGGAAGCACATCCGCAGTTTGAGTTAAACATTTTTCTGAAGTAATAGGAACACGAATGGATGTTTTCACAATAAAAAGATTTAACCAGTTAAATTCCACTTGAAATTACACTTCAAAAACTATGTCT
The DNA here is from genome assembly GCF_001704415.2 of Capra hircus. Lineage (NCBI taxonomy): Eukaryota > Metazoa > Chordata > Mammalia > Artiodactyla > Bovidae > Capra > Capra hircus. Next base: position 122,940,126 of record NC_030809.1, on the reverse strand, counting down.
GCAAGACTTAGCTACTTACAAGAAAACAGCCAGGAAGAGACAAGACAGCTTAAATTTATAAAAGTATCTTTACTGATTAATCAATAACCTGATCATTCAAGATATGACCCAAAGGTTCCAAAGACAGTTGTTTCACTGACACATCCCAGAAAAAGGTTTTGAGTCTCTTTCCAGTATCAGGGTCTCTACTCCAGCATACACTGCCCTGAGAGTTCTGACTGCAGAAACTTGGAGCTAAACCATCCACATGTGTCCTCTGGGCAAGAGATGCCTTTGTGTCCCCCAATTTCCCTCTGCCTTAATGAATTGAATGAATGAATCAAAATCACTCAGTCGTGTCCAACTCTTTGCTACCCCATGGACTATAGAATCCATGGAATTCTCCAGGCCAGAATACCGGAGTGGGTAGCCTTTCCCTTCTCCAGGGGATCTTCCCAACCCAGGGATCGAACCAAGGTCTTCTGCACTGCAGGCAGATTCTTTACCAGCTGAGCCACAAGGGAAGCCTAACCCTAGATAATAAGTGCTGGCACAAAGAGAATGTAGAATATTTAAATGAAGAATTTATCAAACTTTAATGGTTTAAATATTCACAATTAAATGTGTGCAGTGATTTATGCTGAGTTGATGCTTTATATATTGTAAATTCTTAAGAAACTTTATAAGACCAAAAATAACTCATGTATAGTTTTTAACTTTCTTTTTAAATATACTATTACATAATAGCTACTTTTACAGCCTCAATTGGAATCTAGGACATTCGTTAAAACACTTCTCAACTCCAAAGCATCTTAATTAAATGATTTAAAAATCAAATAATCTTAAGTTTTAAAGAAAATACACTATAATTCCACAACACTGCACTCTAAAAAGTCTGAGTGTCTGTCCAATTGCTGTCACTATATATCTATGTGATTTTAGGCAAGACATGTGTAATGTGTTCTTACCTTCTGTTTCATCTGCTCCATAACCTACCTCCCTTAAGCTTAGTAGCTTGAAACCACCACCATTTACTCTTATATCTCATGATCTTGTGAATTAGGAATTCATATAAGTCTTGGCTGGGTAATTCTCCTGTTCCATGATATGAATGGGCTCCTGGTGATTCTGAGCCGGCAGCTAGGCTATGCTAAGAGTCTGTGACACCCTCAGTGGCATACTTGGTGCCTTGTCAACAGAAGGCTTTGTTGAGAGCTAAGTCCCTCTCCCATTTCATGCAGTCTCAGGCCGTTTCCGTATCTCTCCCATGGGATAATGGGTCTTCCCACCTGGGAGATCAGGAGTTCAAGAGACCAAGGTGTAAGTTGCTGATCTTCTAATAGGCTAGTTCTGGGCCTGGCATACCATCACTTACACTGTATTATATCATTTAAATACATACACACACAGACACAGGAAGGAGAAACAGACCCTGTGGCTCAACAGGGAGGAATGTCAAAAATTTGCAGCCATCTTTAATCCATCACATACTCATTTTTTTAATGAGACTAATTAGCAAGCATATAAACTATTAATAGTTAATGTTTAATGGATGCATAGTGGATGCCAGATGCTAAGTAATTTACATGTAAACCACATTTAATCTTAACAATACAATAATGAATATACTATCATCATTTTATACATGATGAGGCTGAGGCACAAAAAATGTTAAGTAACTTATCCAAGGTTATATAGTTATCAGACAGACACAGGAGTTAAAAATAGTCTCACTCCAAAATCTATGCTTTTAATCATTATAAAAAGCAAATTCCAGTAACTTTAAACACTACCTTTTAATTAACCAGCTAGTATTATAGTAATTTGAACTGTATAGGTTATCAGCATGTTTACTGAAATTAATGTAAGAACACTGAGTCAAGAAAATGAGTATTAGACCAAGATAGTCAGATACCCACTTTGGAAAACTATTTAAAAATATCAGAGGGATTATTTTCACCTTACATTATTACATTACCTTTTAACAATCTAGTTAAAAATTTTAAGCTAAAATAATTTTGGTTCAACTTATTTACTAACATGAGGTGAACTTCCAAAGCTGAATCTCTGAGTCACAATACCTACACTTTTGCTTCATTAACATCCAGAAGTCTTACAAGCTTACTAAGAACTTTAACTTCAATCAGATTCCCACATCACACAGAAATCGCAACCCTTTCCAAGCATGACTGAACCTACAACGTACTAGAGTATTTTACGCTTAGTCTTTTCCTACATATTGAGATTTTTTTTAAATGTTTGGGAAGTACTTGAGGTTTAAGGGTATTTATATTTAAGGTAATGGCACCCTATGCCAGTACTCTTGCCTGGAAAATCCCATGGACGGAGGAGCCTGGTAGGTTGCAGTCCATGAGGTCGCTAAGTCAGACACGACTGAGCAACTTCAATTTCACTTTTCACTTTCATGCATTGGAGAAGGAAATGGCGACCCACTCCAGTGTTCTTGTCTGGAGAATCCCAGGATGGGGGAGCCTGGTAGGAGGCTGTCTATGGGGTTGCACAGAGTCAGACACGACTGAAGTGACTTAGCAGCAGCAGCAGCATATTTAAGGTTAACTGTGTAAATCACAGGAGTGTCTTCATGCCCTAAATCACACAGCTATTGCCAACCAATTCACAGGATATTGGAGAAACAGAGACTCACCTTTCTCCCTAGTGTCATAACATTAAAGTGTCTAGAACTATGAAAAGAAGGAAAGAAGTATAGGCAGCATTTGCCATTTAAGTTACCCTGGACATCTGAGACACAGATGGGCTAGAAAACATGAAACTGAAAAGGAAAAAAAAAAAAAAAAAAAATCAAAACACAATGTCATCTAGCTCAAGATTTGTCAATGGCCATAACCTTTATTTTACATGCAGGTTAGAAGAGAAGAAAGCTGTACATCAAACTTAAACTTTGATTCAAAAATCACAATGCAACAGTTTGTTTTTTTCTAGTATTCTATTTTTTCTATTATTCTTTCTTCATAGTGTGGGGAAAGATGAGGGGGGTGGAGAAGCAATAAAGGTGGTGAGACTAAAGAAGGGTAAACAAGGGTAAACTCTGGGTGTGTGTGTACGTGCTCAGACTCTTTTGCAACTCTATGGATTGTAACCCGCAAGTCTCCGCTGTCCGTGGAATCTTCCAGGCAAAAATACTGGAGTAGGCTGCCATTTCCTACTCCAGGGGATCTTCCTGGTCCAGGGATGAGACCACGTCTCTTGCTCCTGCATTGGCAAAAGGACTCTCTACCACTGCGCCACCTGGGAAACCCAAACTCTGGGTAAACAAGAGTGAAAATGGCAAAGGAGTGGAGGGAACACTAAATAAATTAATCATCTTGAATCTCGGGGAAAAAGATCGAAGTCCTATGCCTTACTGCTGCTCAATCTCCAGCAACTAGCATAATGAATAAGACAAAACAAACACTTTGTAAACATTTGACAAATGAATGGTAAGAACATTAAAAGAGTTAAGATCAGGTAGCAACAGGAGAGATGGAAGGGAAAGTGCTCCTTAGTTTTACAACACTTTATGAAACCTAATTAAGACATTTTGGGGAAAAAAAGCAAAAATATTTCAGAAAGGAATGAGGGGATTTAACTGCAAACTTTGAAGCTACAGATTACTTTTTAACTAAGATTGGTTTCTTTGCAGAACTTAAGCTCCTAAACCCATTTCTACATTTCTTCACTCTTATTGCCAAAAAATAGCTAGTAATAAAACTATTCCCTTCATGGATCACTGCCTTGTCATGGCGAAGGCGGGGTTTGTGCAACTCAATGAAGCTATGAGCCATGCCATGCAGTCAGCCAAGACAGACGGATCATAGTGGAGAGTTCCCACACAGAACTGTACAAAAAAGGGTCTTGATGACCCAGATAACCATGATGGTGTGATCACTCACCTAGAGCCAGACATCCTGGAGTGTGAAGCATCACTACCAGTAAAGCTAGTGGAGGTGATGGAATTCCAGCCGAGTTATTTAAAATACTAAAAGATGATGCTATTAAAGTGCTGCACTGAATATGTGAGCGAATTTGGAAAACACAGCAGTGGTCACAGGGCTGGAAAAGGTCAGTTTTCATCCTAATTCCAAAGAAGGGCAGGGCTAAAGAATGTTCAAACTACCGGACAACTGCACTCACTTCCCATGGTAAGGTTATGCTCAAAATCCTTCAAGCTAGGCTTCAGCAGTACTTGAATGAAGAATGTCGAGGTGTACAAGCTGGGTTTAGAAGAAGGCAGAGAAGCCAGAGATCAAATTGTCAACATCTGCTGGATCATAGAGAAAGCAAGGGAATTCCAGAAAAACATTTGCTTCATTGACTATACGAAAGCCTTTGACTGTGTGAATCACAACAAACTGTAAAATTCTTAAAGAGATGGGAATACCAGACCATCTTACCCGTCTCCAGAGAAACCTGTATGCAGGTCAAGTAGTAAAGTGAGAACCTTACATGCAACAACTGACTGGTTCAAAACTGGGCAAGGAGTACGACAAGGCTGTATACTGTCACCCTGTTTATTTAGATGTATATGGAGAGTATGTCACGTGAAATGCTGGGCTGGATGAGTTACAAGCTGGAATCAAGATTGCCAGGGGAAATATCAATAACCTCAGATATGCAAACAATACCACTCTAATGGCAAAGCAAAGAAGAATTAAAGAACCTCTTGATGAGGATGAAGGAGAGTGAAAAAACTGGCTTAAAACTCAACATTCAAAAAACTAAAGTCATGGCACCCGGTTCCTTCACTTCATGGCAAACAGATGGGGGAAAAGCGGAAGCAGTGACAGATTTCTCTTCTAGGGCTCCAAAATCAGTGGATGAAATCACTGCTGCCATGAAATTAGAAGACACTTGCTGCTTGGAAGGAAGACTATGACAAACATAGACAGCACATTAAAAAGCAAAGACACCACTCTATTGACAAAGGTCCGTACAGCCAAAGTTATAATTTTCCCAGCAGTCACGTACAGACGTGAGAGCTGGACCGTGAAGAAGGGTGACCGCCGAAGAACTGATGCTTCTGAATGGTGGTGCGGGTGAAGACTCTGGACAGTCACTTGGACAGCACAGGGATCAAACCAGTGAATCCGAAAGGAAATCAACCCTGAATACTAACTGGAAGGCCTGATGCTGAAGCTGAAGCACCAACACTTTGGCCACCTGATGCGAACAGCCAATTCACTGGAAAAGACCCTGATGCTGGAAAAGACTGAAGGCAAAAAGAGAAGATGAGACGGTTGGATAGCATCACTGATTCAATGGACATGAACTCAGGCAAACTCTGGGATATGGTGAGGGAGAGCAAAGACTGGTGTGCTGCAGTCGATGGGGTCACAGGAAGGTGGACACGACTTAGTGGCTAAACAATAAAACCGCAGTTCATCTGCAAAAACATCCAACAATTCTGCACACACATACTCATATATGTCATCTATTTCCCGGCTCTCTTTAAATAAATGATGTGATATATACGAAGGTAGGTCGGAGACAATACTGGGTAAAAAGAACAAACTCAACCATAGCAAACAACTATTTTTAGTTAGAAAGCAAAACTTCATGTTCCAGAGAGGTCTATGAAAATAAAATCCCCTCTCAAAACAAAAATCTACAGCCCTTTTACAAAAATGTAACTCAAATACAAATCCAAAAGTTTTAATGGGAGAAGTATCCAGTTCTACCTTGAATAACTGAGCTCTGTATGTAATGAAACAGGACATAAAATACAATCCTATTTTAAGTTGGAAAAGATTTTAAAGTTTCAGGTAAAATGTACTTTATAAATGTAATAAATGACTTTCCTCCACCCCAGCGTATTCTTTAGCATCCCTTCATCTCAGAGAACAAGTCTTCACAGTAGTTTGCTGCAATTTAAAAAGGGTGTCAAAACCTTCCACACACGGCGTTATTTTAGTTATTCTTTATATAAGGAAATATGCAGACTACCTAGATACATGTTCTGTGGTGAAATATTATGTCAATTAAAACCTCCTTTTCACACAAGTGCCAGCTTGAGGAGGTTTTCACTGGCCAAGGAGGATAATTTGAGTAAGACAACGTCTGCAAGCAATTGAAACAGTCAATTAAAAAAAAAAAAAACTTAAAGCCATAAGTACAGCGTGATACAAAAGGACAAAAAAAACTTTGTTTTTTTAACTCAGAACAGCAGTGGAGGTTGCCAGGGCACCAAAAAAAAAAAAAAAAAAAACCACTAATAAAGGAAACAAATATTTATCCTGGCATCCTGCCATGAATGTACTCCATGATAACCAAACAGCCCTAATGGATGGCCCAAAGTTCTTCCATATGAAAAGAATTACAGCTAATAAATGCAATAGGAATGAAAGAAAAGCATCATTTGACATACCTTAATAACTGATTCATTCAAGTATCATTAATGCATGCTTTTAAAAATGCTATATAAAAAGTTAATGGGGACCTTTCCAATGATCGTGTCCAGCTTTTGCCCACGTGCCCAGTGACCAACCTCAGGGTTATTAAAAGTGGGACCACCAGAACTAAATGTCCCCTGGTTTAACATAAAGTATCCCATACTACCATCAAGTATTCTTGCTCAAAAAAATGATATCAGAATCTAATTAACCTCCTCTAGATATAACGTCTAGGATACGGGACAAATGACAGAATAAGTAAAACAAAAAAACTACTGATCAAATTCTGTCTGGGGGATACTACAGAGGCAACTCACATGGTACTTTCAACACGTCAAGGTGTACTGAAGGGTGGAGAAGAACAGAGAAACTAAACTTCAAGACACACTCCAAAGACAAAACCAAATACACTGTGTAGACGTGGTCTCAATAGTGACTCACACCAACCAACTGGAAAATTCAAACAAATTTTGGAAACAACTGGAAAAGTTTTTTAAAGGACTAGATATTAGAACTTAAGAAATTATTCTTCTTTTAGGTGAGATACTGACATGATAATTACATATGGCAATATTCTTTCTTTGATATAACCTCAAGTATTAAAAATCACATCTCAGATATAGTTTAAACAAAAGAGAGATTAAGCTAGCATGGCAAAGTAGTGGTGGTTACATGGTTATTAAAGCTGGATTATAGGCAGATGAAGGTTCATGACATAGTTTCTCTATTTCTGCAAAGACTTCAAACTTTTTGTACTAATTAATAAATCACTCTCAAAAACTGCTCAATACATATAATTGACAAGTTTATTATCAAGAAACTTCAGGTTTTTTAAAAGATTGCATTGGCTTTACAAGGCTGAAAGAGGATCATCCAGGACAGGACAAATAGAAACAAGGATAATTAAAATATTAAATACTATCTAAATTAATAAAAGACCCTCATTCAAATTGTTAATTATAATCTTTGTGTCTTGTTAGAAGCAGCTGTACAGTTACCCTTCATGAAATTCACCTCACCAACTTATGAAGACTACAAAGGCTCACTACAAACTCAATTATATAATTTACAGTAATCAATTAGTTTTTGCAGTAAATCACACACTATCACAGAAAGCCCAAAATCTTCTATACAGGGATTTGTTTCTTTAAAATGTATCTCAAGCATCTTTTAAAGTGCGAGCTACAAGTATGCTATATTCTTAAAGAAAAAAGCTTCCAAAGGAAGTATGAGACAGCTATCCGACACTGTCAAGAGTGGTTATATAACTAACCGAAGAATCCAGCAGTACCCTGCTAACTCTGTTTTAGTGTGGCAGTCTTCTCCTTTATAGTTGGCGTCTCAGCTCTTCCTACACTACCAGCCGAACATGTATTCCATTGCTTTGGATACAAGGCTTTCATCTTTTTTTGGTGTTTGTCTGTCAGAAATCACCTATCAAAAAAACACACATATGTAAATTGTATGGTTATGGTTTTAGTGTCAGAGTCCATTCTAGAGTTAACAGCTAATTTTAAAGTACCAAACATTAAAATGGATTTGTAGCACTAAATTGTTTATTTAAAGATTAAAACACAGGCTTAGTTAGAAGATCCATATGCTTTTAAGAATGGCAAAATTATACTCCTTTGGCAAAGCAAAGTGTATCTGCTGCCCAATTAGTAAAGTGAACGAACACTAAAGTTACAGGAGATAAGGACTTTAAAATGATGATTTAAAAAAAAAAAAAAAAACAACTAAAAGGAAAAATTAAGCCAGTTCTAGAATTATCCCCAAATCTGAAGGGAAGTCCACCTGTTCTATAAAGTGTCTATTTGCTGTCTTAGGACTTGTGTCTGTAGCGGGACAAGTTTAGAACCCCTGGCTAATTAAGCAGGAGACAATTATATACTGAATGAGAGTCATAATATTTCTAGTTTTCTTCAATAAACATAATGAACTTTTCCTTTAAGCTTTTTTGAAATGGTAAGTTTTGAAATGGGAGCTGGGCAATGTTTTCTTTTGATCACCAAAACTACTTCCAATCTAAGGTTCTTCGTTTGTGATACTATCAGATTTAGTTATCACCTAATAGAGTTTTAACATTCTCCCATGCCAGAGATGTCCACAAGAAGCTTTTTATATATGCAAACATAACTTAGAAAAAAATAAAATAACAACTCTCAAAATGTTTTTTAAAATGACAAAGATTTTTTTCTTGAAAATTCAAGATAAATTTCCACTGGCCAAAAGTGTAATTTGTAAAATAGAAAATTTAAAAACACAAAGTTTATTGGTTTCATCAAGGTAATCAACTTCAATAGGAAATATTTAATGGCATTTAACTGCATACAAATCAACCCAGTGAAACAGGTAAACAAACACACTATGCACTGCAGCCTTTAAAGTGTGTTCTTTCATCCAGTCCTTAAAATACCTGATAGTCACTAGTAGAAGCTTTGTATGCTGTAGCAAGAGGCCTCATGGTAGAAATCCGAGGAGCACTTCCAGGTTGGGTTGGTGTACCTAAGGTTTTGATGGGTGGTGTGAAGGCAAGAGATGGAGATGACAAAGCACACCTGTCACTGTTTTCCATGACGCTCTGGAGAAAGAAAGAACTTCTGTTTATTAACATAATACATCTTATCCACTATTACGTCCAAACAAAACATCATTACAAGAAGCATACTTTATTTGATCTAATTCACCTTTCAAATAATTTTAGCCTTGATAAAACAATACCTGCTTCTTAGCTAGCATGAGATCTAATGCTCAAACAGAAATCTCACCTCAAATATCTACTATCAACTCTCAAGAGTAAGACTCTCCTAACAAACACTATGGAAAATCAGTAAGAAAGACAAGAGAATTTTGGGGGAAGTTGAGGTGGGTAGGGGATCAAAGTCCAGTGCTATTTTATACCCAGTTACCCCAAATTTTCCTCTAGCCTCTACGATGATTTGTTACAGCACAATGTAATAATTACACAACTACTCAGCAATCCTAGATTATAGTAACAGGAGCCATGTCTAATTCATGCACTAATGTATATATATAAGTATCAAGAACAGTGCCTGGTAGGCAGAAGTTCACGTATATTAAAGAATGATCATGATTTTACAAGCCACAAAGAAAGTTTAAAGTGTACTCAGTTTATTTAAAAGTATCTAAATATATGTCTGTGTGTATATATATGTGAGAGTCACTCAGTCACGTCCAACTCAGTACAACTCCATGGACTGTAGCCCACCAAGCTCCTCTGTCCATGGAAGTCTCCAGGCAAGAATACAAGAGTGGGTAGCCTTTCCCTTCTCCAGGGGGATCTTCCTGACCCAGAGATCAAACCTGGATCTCCTGCACTGCAGACAGATCCTTTACTGAGCCACAAGGGAAGCCCCATATAAATATTTAGTATTATTTAAATATTTTAAAACAGAAATGACTAATAAAAGAGCTTCACCTTACAACAGCCAAGACATGGAAGCAACCTAAACGTCCATTGACAGAAGAACAGATAGAAATGTGACATATATATACAATGGAGTATTACTCAGCCATTACAAATGATGAAACAATGCCATTTACAGCAACACAGACAGCCCTTGAGATTGTCATACTAAGTAAGTCACATAGAGAAAGATAAATATCATACATATCACCTATAAATGGAATTTTAAAAGATACAAATGAACTTAGAAAACAGAAAGATACTCACAGACTTAGAGAATCAACTTATGGTTGCTGGGATAAGGATGGGCAGAAGGGATCGTTACGGGGACTGACATGAACACACTAATATATTTTAAATGGACAATCAACATGGACGGACCTACTATATAACATAGGGAACGCTGCTCAATATTATTTAACAATTTAAATGTGGAAAGACTTTGAAAAAGAATACATGTATATGTATAACTGAATCACTTTGCTGTATACCTGAAACTATCACAATATTGTTAATCAACTATATTTCAGTATAAAACAAGAAGTTAGGAACTTCGCTGGTGGTTCAGTGGCTACACGCTGCACTGCCAACGCAGAAGACTCAGGTTCAATCTCTGGTCAGGCAACAAGATCCCACGTGCTGTGACCAAGACTTGGCACAGCCAAATAAAAATGCATTTTTTAGGAAGTTTTAAAAAATATACATGTAAATAAGTCTATTTGATATTACATTTAAAAAAAAGCTTCAGTCTTTCAAAAGGTAACCCTCAGTTACCATTCATATGGAACAGTTCCTTCTGAAATAGCACCACTCCTTTAAAGTACTTGAATCTGACGTTGCTTTGCACAAAAAACGGAATGGGTTAAAAGTTAAAAGACCTAGAATGTAGGCCTCACCTTAACAACCCTGGGTAAATTACCTAAGACCTCTTGACCTCTGTACCTACAGAGTGAAGGGGTTAGGATACATCATGCCTAGAGTATTGTGACTAAGCATCTCTGACTTATCATAAAGGAGTGCTATGACATCACCCATCACGTTCTTAAAGAGTAAGCAAAAGCAGCACAGTGAAGCAAAGTGACAGGCCACCAATGTTAGTACCTAGTTCTGTGTTCTTCATATAGATTAAGCTGTTTTCCTTACATCAGCAATAACTTACTTTATCTATACATGGTTTTACACCAATCATGATGGATTCTCCAAAAATTCTTCCATCTTTGCTTAAGGCTTTCCGGGCCTGCAGTTTAGATTGATAACGAATATGCATCCAATTTCCTGTGTTAGACATCTGCAAAAAATGATGTTTTCTCTTAAATTAAAATATAAAGTATATAAAATTCAAATTTTCTATTAGAAAACAGAAACATACAAAAATAAATCTGCTTCTACTTTTTATCTGATGCCCTGTAAAAAGCTGTATACTAGAATTCAACAAAAATTCTTTTTAAACAATTTCAGTATCTCTAATTTTTAAATCTCTTATATAAAGAATATGTGGCAAATATTCTCTACGAGCAAAGTAATTCTCAAAAGATAACTGTTTCTTACAAAAAGGTCTTATCTACACTTGCTATGAAATTTTTTTTTAACTGTATACATTGATCTGATTTTTTTGTAGGAATTAAGTCAATCTCTAGCAATTAAAAAAAATTGTTACTTATAATTTACTGTGCAAGGTAATTTAAAGAAAAAAAATGCTCTCTGTAAAACTAAAGAAACTCTAAGAACTCGAAGTCAGAAATATCCTTTCGTTTACCCCAATAAAAACAAGCTCAAATTGGAAAATTTGTCATATAATCTTTTTTAAGAGACTGTTAACTATTTTTAAAAGGGGGGAAGCCTGAAACTCTCAATTATTTATCTTCTCTATCTCTTTTTATCAAATACTATGCAACTTCTAGCCTGTCAGACTCCAATAGATATATCCTTTGAAAATTTTAAAAAAGAAAGAAAAACTTTTAAGACATTCAGCGGCAAATTCACAGGTTATCTTTCCTCAGCTTAAATCTTGAATTGAAAAAGATTAAGACTTACCACATGTTTTAAGATATTCCCATATTGTGCAAATTGTAATAGTATATAGGAAGCAGATGCCTGAGGAAACCTGGGGAAAAAAACTTGCCCAATCAACTTCAATAATGACGGATGCAAATTAACTTACAAGCGTTTCAAGATACAACTCCCCCCAGCTGTCTAGTACATTAATAAGAGACCCTTGATCATTCTGCTTTCCTCTATTATTAGTTAAATCTATTCATTTGCCCATCACCCAAAAGCAAATTATGTTAAAATTAGTTCTGACTCAGCTGCTTCTTTCCATCTCCAAATTCCACCCCTGAAATTTCTAAAATTCAAGTCACAGTTCTGCATATAACTTACTTTACGTGGGTATGTGTATGTGCATATATGCTTGGGGGCGGGGTGGAGATATACTACTATGGTTATTATAGAGCAAAGAACTTTACATTATATAGAGTCATATCAATATATATTCAGCACCACCTGAAAATCCAAAAATGTGTTCCTGAAACAAAAACTCAGAACCAGAATCAATGGTAAACAATCAATTAAAAAGATGGCTACCAAAATTTTAAATGGCCTTATCTCTGTATGGAAAATTCTAAGTGATTTTTACTTTCTTCTTCATAAAGTGCTGAATGCCTTGACTATAACAATGAGATATAACTTTGATAGTTCAAATAATAAAGGTATTCTCAACTTGAAAATCTGGAGTTTCCTTAACCAATAACTTCAGTTATCTGGAGCTTGAATTAGAAACTTGAAGGAAAAAATGTGAGTCACAAAAATAAATAAGAAACTTCATATATTAAAATCTATGTGACTAAAATACTACATTCAAGACTGGAAATTTATGTTATGTAAGTTTGGATGTAAGGTTTCTAACTTCAGTGAAAACATCAAAAAAGTTGGGGTGACTGCAAAGCAGAACTAAAAACTATCAAAACCAGAGACAGAAATAATGCCTGTACTTGAAGGAGGCACTTGAGAAATAAAACATAAATCTAAGGGTCTAGGACCACTCTGAGGAGAAACAGTCCAATATCCTGCCAAAGAATCACCCTACCTAAGAGGGAGGGGATATATGTATACTTATGGCTGATTCACCCTTTGTACGGCAGAAACAAACACAACACTGTTAAGAAACCGTCCTCCAATTAATAATTTTTTAAAAATCATTACCCTAAAACAATAAATGTTATTTCATGATGACCCTGAGTCAGAAGGAAAAAGTCAAATTATCAAAGGAAGAACATATGTAATGTATTTTAGCTGTACTTCCCTATCATCAAAAGATGATATTTTATCCCTTAGAAGAAAATGTTTCCGTTCTTGCAATTAAACTCATAAGCAGGTTACTAAAATATAAAACCAACAGAAAATACATGGGTGGGAAAGGATAAGTCTTAAAAATGAAGGACTAACAGAAGTGTAATACTTCAATTAATTTATCCAACTACTGAAGAAGCTTTAAAGTGACACCATTACTACTAAGCTTGAAAAACACACTTGAGTGGACGGATACATTCAAAAACAGACAGACAAGCACGTCATGAGAGAATACAAAAACTTAAACACAAACACAGAAAAAAAAAGCAGCAGCAGTCAGCCCAGTGGCTATGGACGTAGGGCTGAGTGTGGGCGTTCTGGAGAACAAGGAAAAGCAATATGACCCCGCTTTTTACCTAAACAGAATCAGCAATAACGACTCTCTCTGGAAGGTGACACAAAAAACAGGTGGCAGTAACTACCTTACAAGGAAAAAAATTGTAGCTGTTGGGGAAAAGGTGAGAAGGAAAACTCCACTATAATCTTACACATCCCTCTGAATTTAAATAAATTGAATAAAGTACACTAATACTTACTGTGTGCATTGTTCTTCCTTCAAGCTCTAATGTTTTTGTATATTTTTCACCCCAAACTAAGTAAAGTAAGGTCCAGCAACAGTATGACATCACACTTTCAGAAACGAACCTTATGTAGTATTGTATAAAGAATCATAGCCTGAAAATAAAAAACCTGGGTTTTTGCTGAAGTTTTACTGATAACTAGATATAAGTCTCTGAGTAAATCACTTAATCTGTCTACCCCTTCAGTTTTTCATCTGTGAGTGATGCAGTATGACTTCTAAGATGCCTTACTTTTTTTTGGATCTAAAACCCTATTCAAACGCATCTAGGACTGTCATGCACAGCTTCTATTAATGTTCGATATTCTATAGTTAGTAAGTACCAATCCTGTGACATAGTATGCATATATACACAAATACAATTCAACTTGTTAGTTCAAAACTGGTAAAGTCCAATATAAGCACAGACACAGTTCCAACAAAGGAAGGGGCTTCCTAAGTCTAGCGGTTCAACCCTCTTCCAAAATTCAGCAAATATACTGAATAGAAAATAATTTAAGAAAAGGCAAACAGAAAAATGATGGAAAAACTATTAAAAATCAGAAAGTAATATACATGCTGAAATGTCAAGGGCTTCCCTTGTGGCTCAGCTGGTAAAGAACCTGCCTGCAATGCGGGAGACCTGGGTTCGATGCCTGGGTTGGGAAGATCCCTCGGAGAAGGGAAAGAAATGTCACGAGAAGAAGAGACGAAATGTCAAGGTGATATATATTGATGTCTGCAACTTACCCTGAAATGTACCAACAGTAAGAAAAAAGATGAATTTAGGTGAATCTAGGTGGATAAATGAGTGTCTGCTGTGCAACTATTTTAGTTTTTTCAAATATATTTGATAATATGCATTAGAAAACGTTGTTGCTTTAAAGGTAAATTATCTAGAAACCTTACCCGAACACAGTCACCCAAGTGTCATCAAGGTGATCTTCAGATGTCAGAGAATCTCCTTGAGTATAAAAAGGATCCAGCTGGGCAGGAGATAATGTTGTCTTTCGGGGTTGACCAATGTTTGCTGGACTAAACATACTCTGCCCTATATTAGTATATTTAGTAAGTTAGTTACCAATATAAACATCTTGGTTTATTTTAAATGAAAGCTTTAGTTCTAAATGGAAAAGTATATTAAAAGTTGGCAATTCCATAAATAATTCAAAATATACACTGTAACCAAATCATAATTATATACTACTATACAATGAGAGGAAACCATTAAAATTTGAGTGTAACTTATGACTTTGCAAATTCATTTCTTATTACAAATTTCTAAATGTTTCATTAATTTCCAGTTAAACCTACACCAGAATGATGTCCAGTCAACCTCAAGGACTTCTGCTGGACTCATCTTCCAAACCCACCACTTACATTATGGCACCTCTGCCTTAAAAATACTCAATTACTTCTCATTAGACACTACAAAATCCAAATGCCTTAACCTCCACAGTATCAGTTCAGTTCAGTCGCACAGTCATGTCTGACTCTTTGCAACCCCATGAAGGAGGCACGTCAGGAGTCCACCCAAACCCATGTCCATTGAGTCGGTGATGCCGTCCAAGCATCTTATCCTCTGTCGTCCCCTTCTCTTCCTGCCCTCAATCTTCCCCAGCATCAGGGTCTTTTCAAGTGAGTCAGCTCTTCGCATCAGGTGGCCAAAGTACTGCAGTTTCAGCTTCAACATCAGTCCTCCAATGAACACCCAGGACCAATATCCCTTAGGATGGACTGGTTGGATCTCCTTGCAGTCCAAGGGACTCTCAAAAGTCTTCTCTAACACCACAATTCAAAAGCATCAATATACTTCCAACCTTATTTTTCCAGTGTGCCCCTAAACAGTACTACCCTAGTCCCTAAGATGTGAACGCAGTTTTCTCTTATTCAGGATACGTCTATCTGAAATGTCTGATTCTATTTTTTCTTTTCTTATCCTTCAACAACTATAATTAATGAGTGCTTCATGTCCAACATGCCAAGCTAAACACTTTACATGTTCATTTTATCTCAGAAACTCTGTCCTATTGAGACCACATATTTCTGGGAAGCAGAGATTTTAAATGTACACTAAGGATCATTCCAGGTATTAAAGATATAAAAAGTGACCAAGTTAGACCAAAGGGAGGAAAAAAAAATCTCTAACAGAGCTTAAATTCTCATGGAAGAGAGACAAGCAAATACCCAGCATGTTAGAAAACAAAATCCTGTTAAAAAAAAAAAAATCATAACGCAGAGAAGAGTGATAAGGAATACATATGCAGATAGGAGTTAATATCCAAAATACATAAGGACTCAATTCAACAGCAAAAAACAAACAAAACCAATCCAATTTTTTAAAAAAATGGAAAGAGGAACTCAACAGACATTTTCCCAAAGACATACAAATGTACACAGGTACAAAGACAGGTGCTCAATATCACTAATCATTAGGAAAATGCAAATCAAAACCAGAATGAAATATCTCAGGGCTATTCATCAATGGCTATCATTTAGGAAAAAAAAGGTAAGGGCTGGTAAGGATTTGGAGAAAAGGATTCCCTTTTCTCCAAAGGAATATAAGTTGGTACACACACTGTGAAAAACAGTATGTATGGAAAACAGTGTGGCAATTCCTTAAAAATCTGGAAATTAAACTGCCTTACGACCCAGCAATCCCACTGCTGGGCATACACACCGAGGAAACCAGAATTGAAAGAGACACATGTATCCCCGTGTTCATCGCAGCACTGTTTATAATAGCCAGGACATGGAAGCAACCTAGATATCCATCAGCAGACGAATGGATAAGAAAGCTGTGGTACATATACACAATGGAGTATTACTCAGCCATTAAAAAGAATACATTTGAATCTGTTCTAATGAGGTGGATGAAACTGGAGCCGATTATACAGAGTGAAGTAAACCAGAAAGAAAAACACCAATACAGTATACTAACACAGATAGATGGAATTTAGAAAGATGGAAATGATAACCCTGTATGCAAGAGAGCAAAAGAGACACAGATGTATAGAACAGACCTTTGGACTCTGTGGGAGAGGGAGAGGGTGGGATGATTTGGGAGAATGGCCTTGAAACATGTATACTATCATGTAAGAAACAAATCGCCAGTCTAGGTTTGATACAGGATACAGGATGCTTGGGGCTGGTGCACTGGGATGACCCAGAGAGATGATATGGGGAGGGTGGTGGGAGGCGAGTTCAGGATGGGGAACTCATGGACACCCGTGGCGGATTCATGTCAATGTATAGCAAAACCAATACAGTATGGTAAAGTAAAATAAATAAATAAATAAATAAATAAGAACGGTATAGAGGGTTCTCAAAAAAATTAAAAATAGAGCTACATTTGATCCAGCAATCCCACTTCTGAGCATATAGCCCAAGAAAATGAAAGCAGGATCTCAGGTATCTACACTCCCATGTTCACTGAAGCACTATTCACAACAGCCAAGATATGGATACAAAATAAAGGTCCATCAGTAGATAGATGGATAAAGAAGATGTGCTACATAAGTCCAACGAAATGTCAGTCAGCCATTTAAAAGAATGAAGTCCTGCCATTTGTGACAATATGGATGGACCTTGAGTGCACGACATTCAAGATGGTAAGTGAAAGAAGTCAGACCAGTACTGTATCACCTCATTTATATGTGGAGTGTAAAAAAGCAGAACTCCCCGCAGTGGTTACCAGGGACCTGGGGATAGGGGATAAGGGGAGTTGTTCTGGTCAAAGGGTACAGATGAATAAGCTCTGGGGATTTAAGTACAGCATGCTGATTATCACTAACACCAGATTACATACTTAAAAGCTGCTAAGAGAGTAGAGTTTTCTCACCCAAAAAAAAAAAAAAGAAAGAAAGAAAGAAATGGTAATTAAGTAATATGATGAAAAGTGTCAGCAACACTAGGATCATTTTGTAATATATCAGTGTAACAAATCAGCACATAGTATACAATTTAAACTAGACTGTCAATTACAGCTCAGTAACTCTGTAATGTTAGTTTCCATCTATTTTATTATATCCATAAATTAACCTGTAACAGCAGACTTATACGTTACTTCAAGATTCAAATGTAACTTTAGATAGATAGAACTCACAAAAGTTAACTATTTTAACAAGATATAACTTCAATACTATGAATGATGCACTTGGTACAATTATTATTTTGCATCAACAGCACAAATATATTCAGAGTCAAATCTAAAATAAAAGACTTCCTAGAATGATCTCCATTCTCTTGCCTCCAAGCAGTATCAAACCAAAACTACAGCCTCAACAGAATTAAAAGTCAAAGGCATCAATAAAGTAAAAACTGCAATGTAACAATGTGATTCTAACTAAAGAGGAAAAATATGATCATTCACAAATTTCAAAGTTCTTAATTCTTTATTCCACACAACTTGAATTTCCTTACATCATCTGGACTCAAGTTTAGAAATCAGAATTAATCTAACACATTAATATAGCCTTTCCTTATGGAAAAAAATAAATAATTTCAGATCACCTCAGATCTGCTAGGCTAATTAAGAAATCTATTTAATTCAGAACACTATCCTAGCCCCTACTAGAAAATAAGAGAAGATGCTCAAAACTGATTTTTTTATGTTCAGTTGTCAAGAAATCAGGCTAAAAACAATTTAGCAACCAGAAACTTGACAAACAAATATTTAAATATTTTTACAACAGTAATCTAGCAAAAGAAGGTATGGAACAGTTATTAACTCTAGAGAAAACAAAAGGATATCCAAGACGGACATGGAATTCTAGTATATTACATGGTTTAGTCTACAGATACACCTAATTTTAAAATTAAATTAATGCTTAAGAGAGACAATACAAACAAAGTAAGTAACTTAAAGAATGTTAAACTGCACAGGATGCTGTAATACATTTGGCCACTTTTCTTTCCCTAGCAATTATTCTTTTCTTCATCATCACAGAGGCATTTAATAGGTATAAAATATTTCTAAAATAAGCCTGATTTAAAATGAAACACCCTACTTTAATAAGTGAGCTAATCAACTTATCAGCTTTCCTGCTAGGAAATATGGAGAAGCACACAAAAGATAACCTTAAATAAGTTTAGTTCTTACTACAAAGACATGCCTTTAACACAATAAAAGACATGGTAAAAGGCATTTTAGTATAAAATCTAAAGCCAATTCAAAAATTTTATGTCCTGTATTACCACTAAGAAGGTACAATTTAGCTTTGCTATATCATGTAATAACCTTCAAGGAAGAAATTAAATGAAGGATCAAAATAAGACAACCATTATGACCTTTAAAAATAAAACTAATCAAAATTAAGTCTCAAATAAGCAATCTAACTTTTGCCCCATCAACTACTCTGAAAAACATAAATCACTAATACATAACCTAAAACTATGTACATAACTTTAGCATAATTGCCCCCCACCTTGTTACTGTTTCATTGGTCCAGTAATTTTACTTCCTTTCAATCAGACTTCTGGCACCTGCAAGCAATGCTTTGTAAAATGAAAAAGTATGCCTATCATACCACATCAAATTGTGTCTCCCTTAGTAAATCATTACTCAAACAGTCTTAAGATCAGACTGGAAGTGGAGGGCAAAAGAAATTACCTTTTGTGAAAATGTCTT
Source organism: Capra hircus (assembly GCF_001704415.2). Lineage (NCBI taxonomy): Eukaryota > Metazoa > Chordata > Mammalia > Artiodactyla > Bovidae > Capra > Capra hircus. Next base: position 122,920,777 of record NC_030809.1, on the reverse strand, counting down.
TAATTAAAGACCAGATTCAATTATTTCAAAACAGACCACTAACCTAAATGAAAATAAGAGACAGAAAGAGTGGGAAATTTTAAATAGATACATGGCATATGAAACTTGGGAGAAAAAGAGGTTCCTGGCAGTGCTGTTACCTTCTTAGCATGAAACAATGTAGCACAAAGTATAAAAAAGAATTCAGTTTCAATCCAAAGAGATGTTTGGCCTTTCCAGGTTCCTGGGAGATAACCCCTATACCCTAGGAATTTCCCCAGCCAGGAGAGTGTTTCTGGTATTTGTGGCAGGCCCCTCAACCTCAAGTGAGCCTGACAGTTCATGCTAACAAGGTGACTTCTAGTGAAATAGGTCGTGCCATAATGACCACCCATAAAGATCATTCATGTTATTTAAAAAGGTCACCTCTGGGCAGAAGAAGGGATGGAGACTGAGTTTAGCCACTTGATCAATGATGCAATCATTTTTACGTGATGAAACTCCAATGGAAACTCAAGGCATGCAGGCTCCGTGAGCTTCCCTGCTTGCTACTCTGTGCGTAGTGCCATGTGTCAACGGCCAGAGGATGACACGTCACAGCTCTTGCTTGGAACAGTCCCAGACTTCAGCCTACGTAGCTCTTTCTTTAGAAGGTTCTAATCTGTATCTTTTCTATAATAAAACTAACTGTAAGCATTGCACTTTCAGTGGATCCTCAATCTGTCCAGTGAATTATCAGACCTTAGACTAGGCTTGGGAAAGCCTGAATTTGCAGCCAGCAAGTATGAAATGAAAGTGGCCCTGGGGACCCCTAAACTTCCTGCAAGGACTGTATGCTCAGACTCGCAGTTTGATAAATGCATTGTACCCAGATGAATATAACAATATCCAAAACAGTATGATGAAATGAATACCCGTATTCATCTCCAGTGTTTGCCAGGTAACTAATATCAATCATTCTGGAAAGTCCAAGGTTTTGGAGACCACAGATGGTGTGAAACAGACTCCTGGTTGAAATCAAGGAAAACTAGTTTAAGAGAGAATATAATAAGAGATGAAAAGGCAAGCCCTTCCTCATCTTGTGCAGCTTACTCCACCCTCAAAAAGCCAAGGTGTTAATCCCCAAGGTAAAGAAACGTCAATAGCTCAGGACTCAGTGGGTCCCAGTCACAGTGGAGAATAACTATGTAAGAGACTAAGTGAAAATCTGCATATTGAAAAGAAGACTTCCCCCTTCCTACATTCAGAACAGCTTAGACATTAATACCAAATATTAAAGAATTTTTCTTTGGGAAATTTAAGAGAAAGGACCTATATATGCTGAAATCAGATAAATTTTTGTTGGAAAAATCTCTAACTGTCCAGTGCTCCTACAGCAAAGCCCAAAAAGAGACAGAATAACCTCTCTCCACTAATTTCCCCCTTCCTACCATTGTCAACACACACAGAGAGACTCCAAGTAGCTATTTAGTGCCTCATTCAATATATATGCCTTCACTAAGAATAGGTGTAAGAGTTTAAAAAAAAAAAAAGAAAAGAGAGAGAGAGAGGGAAAAAAAAAGATCTAGAAGGAAACAGATGATATGAACAGGAATAAAAGTCCAACGTGAACTTCACTGGTAAGTTATTTTAACCATGAAACAAGAGAGGATGCTACATTTTAAATACTTTAAGAGAACAGCAGCAAAAAAGATCATTGAATATTAAAATATTAAAATAAATTATTAGATGCAGTGGAAATTCAGATTATGGACTTCTTTCAGAAAGCAGAATACAGATATAAAAGACACTCCAACACAGAAAAAGTAGAAATTTAGAAATCTCTGCAGCACTCACAAACAGAAGAAGTTCCAGAGAGACAGAGAACACAGAAAACAGTGGGAAAGCTATTATCAAATACAAGTGTGCCAAAACCCAGGCCAAGTGTCTTGATTTAAAGGATCCACCAATTCCCCAGAAAAATAAAGTCCCAGACCAAGGCAGATCTGCGAAACTGACAACACTAACCCTATGGAGACCTTAGATTGTTTGAAACCAAGCCCCTACAACAACTTAGGAGCCATCACTGAGTATGGCTTCTGCAGAACTCTGGAAGCCAGAAGACAAAGGAATGATGCCTCCAAAATTCCAATCCAGAACTCTACGCTTGGCCAAACAAGCAGCCTGCTTATAAGGAAGAGAAAAAGCATTGCAAACTCAAGGTCTTCAAGTTTATTTCCCATGTTAACTTTTCCTAGAAAGGTACTCAAATATGTCCTTCACCAAAATGAGAAAATAAACTAAGAAAACATGTTAACTAGGAAAAATAGAGCAACTCTAGAAACTTGCTAAGGCAAATTCTGAGATAAGATAGGAAACAGCCAGAAGAGAAGCTGAGAAAAAAAAAAAAAAATGAATCCATGAACATTTTTAAAAAGACACAGCAGCAGAACAGTTGCTTAAAGGAAGCAAATGGCACATAGAAAATTAGACAAATGGAAAAAAGAAACTATTAACTAAAGAAAAATTAAAATGTTACAGGAAGGATAAATTATACTACTTGATGCAACACTAAACAGCACCTATATAATCATAGTAATTAATATAAAACACTGACAAAGGAATAAAGTTTGATATATTTCAATTATATTCAGATAATGCAAGGGAGATAATTATATTCAATTACCTTAAGATAAATATAGCAACTTTAAAAATGAAAATCAAGAATTAGCAATATAATTATATACAGTCGACTAAGTAATGGCCCTCCAGGATGGCTACATCCTAATCCCCAGAACCTGTGAATGTTACTTTACATAGCAAAAGAGATTATGCATTTAGGATTAAGGATCCTGAGATGAGAAGACTATGGAGGATTATTCAGGTGGACTCCCAATACGTCCACCAGTGTCCTCCCAAGAGATGTGATGATGGAAAAAGACTGGAGTGATACAGCACACTTTTAAGTTGAAAGAAGGGACCACAAACCAAAGAATATAGGTAACCACTAGAAACTGGAAAATACAAAACCAAAAAGCAGGGGAATGGATCCTCTCTAGGGACTCCAGAAGGTACCAGTCTTACCAACACCTGGACTGTGGCTCAGTGAAACTGACTCTGGACTTCTGACTTCTGGAATTACAAGAAAATAAATCCAAACTGTTTTAAGTCACAGAACTTGTGGTAATATGTCATAGTGACAACAGAGAGCTAATACAGCAACTTATTCAGGTAAGGGAAGCTAAATTCCAAAAGGAACAGCTCTAAGATCTGGACGGGCTAGTTCTGGAGGAATAAAGCTAAAGATTGCAGCATTTCATTATAGTACTGCATTTAAGTACTATGTGCTATTTTTAAACAATTTGCAATTAGTACTTTGACTAAAACATAAGATATTATCCCACTAAAATTAAAGACCAATCAATGATCCTATGGCTACTTTGGCATGAAACTAAATACATTTTGGTCATTAATTTTAAAAAGTTAATGCCACAGGCAGAAAAATGGTCCCCCAAAGATGCCTATGTCCTAATACCCAGGAGTTGTGAATATGTTCCATTACATGGTAAAGAGAAATGAAGGATGCTATGGAATTAAAATCACTAATCATCTCATCTTACACAAGAAGATTATGCTGGACTAATAGAGTGAACCCAACAGAAATCACAAAGGTCCTTAAATGGCGAGGGGAAACAAATGATGTGAAATAAAGGCTCAACTAACCACTGCAGGCTTTGAAGTTGGTAAGAATGCATGAGGCAAGAAACATGGGGAGTTCTAAAAGCTGGAAAAGAGAAGAAAACAAGATTCTCCCCTAGCACCTCCACAAAAGAATGGAGTCCTACTAATACTCTGACTTTAGCCCACTGAGACCTATTCCAGACTTCTGACTTCCAGAATTTTAAAATAATAAATGAGTTATTTGAAACCACTATAATCTGTGATAATCTGTGTCAGCAGCAATAAGAAACTAATATAACCTAGATTAAGGCTAATTTTACTCAATATATTAAAGAAAAACTATGCCACGCCAAGTTGGGACACAAATATTCCAATCATCAGTGTTGGGATGTCATTGCCTCAAAACACTATATACATATAGCAGTTTCCTCTGTCTGCTGTAACAAACTACCACAAACTGAGTGGCTTAAAACAGCAGAAATTTATTCTCCCACAGTTCTGGAAACCAGAAGTCTAAGAACAAGTTTTCAGCATAGTCTAACACCTATTGAAGGCCAGCAATCAAACAATTCCTTGCTTGCTGGCTCCTATAGCTTCCAGAAACCCTGGTGACTTTTGTGTTAGAGAACACAAAGGTCCTCGCCATTTAAGAACCTTTGTGATTTTGCTGGGTTCATTCTATTAGTCCAGCATAATCTTCTTGTGTAAAATGAGATGATTAGCAATCTTAATTCCATAGCATCCTTAATTTCTCTTTACCATGTAATGTAACATATTCACAACTCCTGGGTATTAGGACACAGACATCTTTGGGGGACTATATTTCTGCCTCTGGCATTAACTTTTTTTTTTAATGCAAAATAAATTATGTTTATTGATCAATTTCCCTAAATTGCAACAAGTTTTATAAGTTCTTTTTAAAATTAAACTTTTTAAAATTAATCACCAAAATTTATTTAGTTTCATGCTACAATACTTCAATGTTTGCCTCACTTCATATCACCTTCTCCTCTGTATATCTCTCCTGTCTGTGCCAAATTTCTCTGCGCCTCTAAGAACACTTGTGATTGGATTTAGGGAGCACCTGCATCCAGGTAATAACCAGGATTATCTTCCCCTCTTTTCCTCTCTCCTTAACTGTCCACCCTCGAGAGATATCCCTCTCAAGATCCTTAACTTAATATGTTTTGGCCACAAAAAGCAGTACTCAGGGTTCCAGGAGTTAGAATATGAACATGTAATTTTGGAGGCCACCATTCAACTCACTACAACTTACATCCATCAAGCCATTCAGTCAACCAACATTTTCTGACGTCCCTTTATACCCAGCTCTGTGATAGGTAAACAATGAAGGTATATAGAAGGAATCTCTGTCCTAAAGATCATAACCCAGTAATGGAGTAAGATAAGAGCCTAGCAGAGAGAGTTCTACAGGCGTACACACAGGAACAGCTAACCCAGATCAGAAAAAGAAGTGTCAGGGAAAAGTTGCTCACAGAAAAATCAGTCCTTTATCTGCTCTTCTGGGAACACTATTAGAATTCTGAGTTCCTGGCATCAACAAAAGCAGCCAGAAATGGCTATAATCTAAATATCAGACTTAACCTGTTAACAGTATGCTAACACAAATAAGGACTCTAGCTCAGTACAAGTAAATGCTATACTGCTTGCAAAGGGTGACAAGTAAAAGAACTTCTCAAGAAAAAAAAATGTAATTAAAAATAGGATGAAAAATAGAGGAATACTTAAATAGCAGCAGAAGAAACCTAATCAGTGAGGATGGGGAAAGACAGGGCAAACATTCAATATTCTTTACCAGAGGCAATAATGATTGAAAAGTTTCTGAAATTCTTTAATCTTGATTACCTACTTTGTTGTATGACCAAGGTTTTCCTGCACCAGAAATAAGATTTTAAGAGATTTTTAACTTCGGTTAAAGAATTAAAAACTATCCAAAATCTCCTTATTATATACAAGTTCAGTTCAGTTCAGTCGCTCAGTCGTGTCCAACTCTTTGCAACCTCACAGACTGCAGCACGCCAGGCCTCCCTGTCCATCACCAACTCCCAGAGCTTTAAACTCATGGGTACAAAGACCTCAGCATAAATCAGTAATTCATACCATTAAGTCCTGTGATGTCTCTTTATAAAAGCTGTCAACCTCCAAAAGTTAAAATTTACAAATTATAGAAGTTTTCATGTATTTAACATTAAATGTAAGAGTTTAAAAAACGAAAAGTCTACATATTCTCCCTCAATTTTCTCAGCTCTTTTATTCAATTTCTTGTTTAGTATCGACCACACATCATAGTCCTCATACCTACAAAATGTTTTCAAAAGTATTCTTTTTCAAGAAGAAGCATGCTTTTTCACTTATGTCCCATTAAGACTTTCTATACATAAATTCTTTAAACTTAAAGAAGCAGCAGCAGTGGCTCCCAGTGGCCAATTTTATGACAGGGATATTTTCCTATCACAGTTTTTATATTTTCACATATGGTTTCTAAAATTACAAGAACCTCATAGAAGTTACAGTATTTAAAAAAAATAGATTAACAAAAGAAAGTTTAATTAGCTTTAACTCTGTACTCTTCTACTTGACAGCAATAAGAATATTATAACGCTTTTTAGAGAACTAAGAAATGCTTTAAAACATAACATATTACTTAAATTACATGCTTTTCCATTTCCAAAGTCTCTGGAATCACTTACTGACTCAGCCAAACAGTCACTATTATAGCAAACAGTCAAGTAGCAAGGTATTATCACACAACAAAGCACTGTCACCTACCTATTTGTTTGATCAGATTAAGATGGCTAAAACCTGAACTAATTCCCCCAGAACATTTCACCTCAAATATGTAACTGAAATAGAGGTGACATCCTAGATTTTTTAACATGATATGTGATAGTCAGAAATCTAAAGACATCACCCCAAGGTTTCTGTCCCCCAGTTTGATTGATTGGTAATTCAACCAAACTCTAATCCAAGTATTGCTGTGAATGGATTTTACAGATAGAATTAGGTTATTTATCAGCTGATCTTAAAATAAAGAACTACTGTGGACTACTGCAGTGAACCAAAAGAATCAAATGATCCCTTAACAGCAGCAGATGGCAGAAAAGTCAAATCAGAACTACAAGAGAACAGAGAGGTCAGAGAGACTCAAAGCACATAAAAAGACTTGATCTGCCACTGCGGCGTTTGAAGACAGAAAGAAAACTAGAAGCCAAAGAGTGAGGGCAGCCTCTAGACACTGAAAACAACCTCTGGCGACAGAGACCTCGGTCCTCCAACTGAATGCAACTGAATGACCAATGACCTGGACGCAGGTTCATCCAGTTTCCAGAAAAGAACAGAGCCCTGCTAACATCCGAGCTCTGCCCGAGACATCTGACCACAGAAACTACGAGATAATAAACGTGTGTTGTCTTAAGCCATTAAGTTTGTGATAATTTGTTACAGCAAAAGTTTTTAAAAATACAGATTTTGGTACCAAGTAGAATGCTGCTGTAATATCTCTAAGTGTGGACATGCCGTTAGAATAGGGCAGTGGGTGGAGGCTGGAAGAACTTTGAGGAACATGATAGAAATAGCACTGAACAAGCCAGAAACCTACACTTTAAAGAGCACTGCCAGTGATGGCTCACACATCGCTTGAAGAAATCAAGATTTGGAGGATAAAAAGGTCTGTCTGTCACTGGCTATTATTTTGTCATCCATTTTGCCTTTAAACAGGAGTGTTGGGCACATTTCATTTATATAATTGTCCATTCAGTTCATTTTAAATCTACTGTCTTGCTAGTGCTTCTTTCATTTCATCTGTTTTTGCTGTAGCTTCTCTTTTCCTCCTTTCCTGTCCTGTTTTCCGTCTAAGCCACCCCCATCTCTGACCTGGGTTAAGGTAGTAGCCAACTATCTGATCTCCTTGCTTCCACCCTGTCCCTTACTCCCTTACTCACAGGGGCAGTCTCGTCCTATTTTTTTCTACCTTTTCTGGGTAAAGACCAAGTGCTATTAATACAATAATCCCCATTACCTCTCTGGCCTCACCTCCTAGTATTCACCCCCTCCCTCACTCCAGTTCACACTAACTTCTTGACACGTATTTGAACACTCCAGACACAATCCCACCTCAGTGCCTTTGTACCTGCTTCTTCCTCTGTTTAGGAAACTTTCCCTAAACATTTTTGAGTGAATGTTAGTTTTCCATAACTATTGGTAGTAAGCAGAATACCGCCCTCCCACCCCAGCTGTCCATGTCCTTATCCCTAAAACCTAGGAATCTTACATCACATGGTAAAGGAGAATTAGGACTGCAGATGTTAATATTGCTAATCAGATGACATTAAAATAGGGAGATTATCCTGGCTATCCAGAAGGGCTGAAGTCTTCACCCTGATCCTTAAAAGAGAAAGAGCAAGACTTGACATGAAGCAGAATAATCAGAAAGATACAATGTTGCTGACTTTAAAGATGGAGGAAGAAGACCAGAAAGAAATGTGGCCAGCCTCTACAAGATGGAAAAGGCAGAAAACAGATTCTTCCCCAGAGCCTCCATAAATTAACATGGGCTACCAATGCCTTGATTTTAGCCCATTGAGACCCATTTCAGATTTCTCACCTCCAGAACTGTAAAAATAATACACTGAATTGTTCAAACCACTTTTAAGTTTATGGTAATATGTTACGGCAGCAAAAGAAAACTAATACGCTACCTTAGTTATATAAGCCCTTATTTCCTACTTCCCTTTGCTGCTTAATTTTCCTCCACAAAATATGTTACCTTCTAACAAACTATTTACTTTACTTATAAATGTAAATTTCGTAAGTAAATGTAAGCTCCATAAAGGCAAAGATTCTATTTTTTTTTTCAGTTTCCCAGGGCCTGGTACATGATTGTATGCCAAGTATTTGCTGAATGAACATTTGATAGATTATAAATATAAATACATAAATATGCAGGAAAAGCTGTGCTTATGATGATGCTGACAGTGACAGAAATACCATTAATCTTAAAGAAAAACGAGATATAATCAATGGCTATTTGTAGTCAGTGACATTCATATTTACAGCTATGCATTAATATCTCTCAAAACATCTTTATTATTCACTCTGCATTCCTCTTCTCAATTGCAACTTTTGTTTTTAATTACAGTTTTAACAATTCAGGAGACACAGCAGAATATCATAACCTTATCTGCAAGTTCAGAAAAGAACCAATATACAAATATTTCCTTCCTAAAGAAAGTTACTGACATTTGAGAAAGTCTCCAAGTTTGAAAAATAAGACAAAAGTTTGGCAGTTACCAACAAAGGTCTTACTATCTTCATTCAAAGAGTAAAAAACTGTCACTGTATTGGAAGGCATTGCTTACCTGTTCCAGGAGTAGTTGTCACAACTCCAACGAGAGGACTCTGCATTACTGAAATGTTTGCCTACGCGAAACAGAAGAAAGTGTTCAGGTCAAATGCAAAGTTCTAACCGTAAAACAAACACAGTAAATGTCGAAGAACTTCATTCAACAGACAACTGAATGTCTACCAGGTACTGGCAATGCCTCTTATTAGCTCACAATTGAAGAGTACTTTCGAAGTTTGCTTGTTTTGTTGTTGTTGTTTTAAGTTGAACACTACTAATCTAAAAAGGCAGATTCGTTAGCGTATTATAATGTTTAACTAGGTAAAAAGACACTATTTTCATTAACAGTAACACTGCTATTTGTTTTTAGTACCTAAAATACAGTATTTGAAATAACAGATATAAGGGTGATTCTTCAAATCATCGAAGTTCAAACTGAAAAATAGAAAGCTGGCAAAATTGTATTTTTAAATTGATATTTACAAATCATGAAATAGTATAGATTCAAATCAGTCTACACAGTAAACAACAGCATATCTCTGCCTCTACAGGTAAAAAGTAACAAAAACTAATTCCTTTAAATCTGAGAAAATTAAAGTTTCAAGTAGTTAAAAAATCTTTCTATAAACAAAATAGAAAACAATAATAGCTAATCGAGAATGAGAAAGACTCTCTAGAAGTAAACGGAGGGAAAATTTTTTTAACCAATTTTGATTAAACTAAGAAAATCTAAAATCTGGTTATTACCCAGCAACCAGACCAAATGTCAAGAGATTATTAAAGGAGGATACAAATTCATTGTTCAATTCCTAATGAGAACTTATGAGTAGAGAGAGGCTGACCAAAGTCTCAGCGGGTAAAACTAATTGGGACTTTAATAATATTCTTAGCAATTTTCAAGTCAAAAGCTTTATCTACAAATTATGGCTCACAAGATTTTTAAACATTTTGAACATAGCAGTAACTATAAACTCCTTTTCTTTCCAGGTATTATCAGAGGAGTAATGAAACGTGGCATAAACTTATAAGCCAGAGGTCCTCATACCAAATTAAACATCAGATTTACCTATCAACCTTTAGAAAAATACAACAGAATATTCTGGACTTAGTTAAGTTTATCACAATACTGTCCAAATATAACACAAGCCACACAAGTAATTGTTTTAGAGTAGGCATGTATATCTGTTAGGGAAATTATAAATAAAATGGAGGGAGTCTTGTTTAGGCTTCAGAAGCTGGAGAGCAGGCCTCTGACTGACTTCTCACCATGTCAAACTATGTGCTTGCCAGCAAGCACACCAACTGTTACCAGCAAATCAAGTGGCACTTTAGGTAAGAAAGGGAGTGGCGTTTGTAATTTCTTGAGCCCCTGGAGGCCTAGCCAGCCTCCCAGGATCTAAGAAGTCTTATGACTCATAAGGTAAAAGAAACAGCAATGTAAAACTTAAGAACCAGAGCTGCATTTTTGCACACAAACTGATGACGGTATTGTTTTGCAGCTTGGAACTATAAGCGGGAGTCCCCAAAAACCTCACCCGTGGAGTGGACACACCGCCCAGGTCTCTCTTCCCTAAAAGGGACTCCAGACTGCTGTTACTCTGGACTTCCCAGCACCATTCAAGTCTGGATGTGGGTTTCAGCACAATCTGGTGATATGCATGCCACAGTTCTATTGTTTCTCTACAGTTCTATTGTTTCTATTTCTTTTCTCTTAGTGGCAGTATATTGAAATTAATCAAATAAGCCTTTATTAAGAATTGAAACTGTTTACTGTGTGTGTAATGAATGGCTTCTTTTGTTAACCAATCCTTCTAACCTAAAATGAAGGGTTTAAAACTTTCTGCAAAACAACATCTCAGTTAATTACGGGACTAGCCACATTTCAAGTGTAGACAGCCATACTTGGCTAGTAGCTACTACACTGAACAGGAGGGCAGGTGTACAAGTGTTGGTAAGAGAAAGTATTCTGTCTGACACAATGAATTAATTTTGCTTTGCTTTACAAATAGGCCCAGTAGGCCAGGTGTATCAAGCCTACAATTAAAATTTACTGAAAGATTTTTCTACTTTTCTTAAACTTGCCAATAAACATACTATATTTGATTTAAAGAAAGGCCTTTAATATTCCTCCAAATCAAACAGCATAAGTATCTTTATACAACAAACTTACCAGTTTAGCTGAAACACTTTGTTTCTGTATCCTACTAGGCATAACAGTAATAGGAGAGAAAACTATAAAAGCTCTCAAACTTGCTACTTAAAAGAAAAATCCATACTACCTTTCAACTGACAACCAAGACTAATCATAGTAGTATTAGCACAACATTGTTCTTGTAAACACTGGCTCTAGAGTCAATATTCCCTGGGTTTAAAATCTGGCTCAACTAGACTAACTGCCTTGGGCTTTTGGTGTCCTAGTTTCCTCAGTGATAAGATAAAGCTCCTAAGAGATTCATTCATCCCAGAGTCACTGTGAGGATTAAATGAAACAATACATGAGATCAGGGCATGTACACTACAGGCACTTCATAAGTAGTAGACACTTTTTTGTGCTATCAGTCCCATCAAAACAGAGACTCTCTACCTTGCAATCCATAACTGAAAGTAACACTGACAGAACACCTACATCCACACCAGCCACGATTTATCATCACCATCAGAACACCTACACCAGGAACGTACTAAGCCATCACTCATAAACATGCAGAAGCAAGCATTTTTAGTAAAATAAGTAAACAGTGAATAGCTCTAAAGGAGTATTCAGTTCAGCTCAGTCGCTCAGTCGTGTCTGACTCTTTGCGACCCCATGAATTGCAGCACGCCAGGCCTCCCTGTCCATCACCAACTCCCGGAGTTCACTCAAACTCATGTCCACAGAGTTGGTGATGCCATCCAGCCATCTCATCCTCTGTCGTCCCCTTCTCCTCCTGCCCCCAATCCCTCCCAGCATCAGAGTCTTTTCCAATGAGTCAACTCTTCACATGAGAGGGCCAAAGTACTGGAGTTTCAGCTTTAGCATCAGTCCTTCCAAAGAACACCCAAGGCTGATCTCCTTTAGAATGGACTGGTTGGATCTCCTTGCAGTCCAGGGGACTCTCAAGAGTCTTCTCCAACACCACAGTTCAAAAGCATCAATTCTTCGGCACTCAGCCTTCTTCACAGTCCAACTCTCACACCTATACACGACCACTGGAAAAACCACAGCCTTGACCAGACGGACCTTTGTTGGCAAAGTAATGTCTCTGCTTTTCAATATGCCATCTAGGTTGGTCATAACTTTCCTTCCAAAAAGCATTAGTCTTATACTAATAAAACCATCCCTAAAAATAATGACCTCAAATCATCACAAGGTACCTGAGATCTGGATAAAACCCTGGATCTTCATTTGTTAAGTCACAAAACTATGCATATTGAACTTTTTAAACAATCGCTGACTGTTTACCATAGAGTAAACAGTAGACTCTATGGTAACTGTCCCTAATGCTTATTCCTATGCAACAGAGTTATACTAAAACAGACTTCAGGGCAACATTTCAAATTACTGACCCTCACTGTATAACGACATGAAAACATGAAATCAGTATGCATGGTCATCAATGAGGATGTGTATATCACCTGTCTTCTTGAAGTTAAAGGTGTTGATCCAAGTCCTGGGCTGGAAATGTCATCATATATACTTCTAACTGGCGGAGCTCCACTTTTATCTTTATGAGCTGGCACAACTGGCTGTGGTGGTGATCCACCTAACAATGTACAAGAGACAGAGTCAGGTGAGAAAACAAAGATATCTTCCATCTATCTGCTAAGATCCTTTAATATTTTTAAAATAATGGCTTACACTCCTGTCTCCCAATGTTTCTCAAACCTTAATACACAGAGTCACTTGGGCATCTTGTTAAAATTCAGGTTCTGTCTCAGACCATGTGGGATGGAGCCTGAGATGATTTATTTCTAACAAGCTGCCAGTGATGCCAATATTGGTGATTCATAGATTGCCCTTTGAACAAAAGCTTCCAGAAGAAGGACTATATAGAAATTTTAGTTTTTAGTGAATGCATACAACTTTTGTCTTCTCTACAAAATGCTTAACAATTCAATACCAAATTTAATCCTATTTCTCACTTGAAAGTAGAATATTAAACAGCTCCAGTTTGTATATACCTGAAAAAATATAATATTTTAATGTGGAATTTGACTGTCAAATTCCCATGTTTCTCACAGTAAAAATTTATTAAAGTACATAATAAACATACAGGAAAAGAACCAACTTTGGGGGCTACAAAGAGGCCTTCTTAAGTCAGAGAATCATCAGTGCCAACTGGTAGAGCGCCCACACCGTCTGTAAGACTAATGTCTGAGTCAAGACAGCGCAGCAAAAGCCATTCACACCAGAGCACAGGCTATAGAACGAGACTGGCCCAACCTTTGACCGCCTGTGGTCACTAACCAGCAAGCTCCAGCAAGCTCTATGCCGCACTTAGCCTCAGTTTACTCCTTTAAGAAACGGAGACAGTACCAACTACTTGTTAAGACTGATAAAAGAACAGGATGACATATAAAACGCTTAGGATACTCCCTGGCTTATAAATACTTAATATATGGTAGCTACAACAATAAAATGATACACTTGAAATACGTAAAAATAAATAATCTGTCCCAGATAATGTTTCTAACTGAATCGCTTCAGTTATAACTTATGATAATTCTCCCTGATAAATCTTTAAAAAAAAAATTATAAACCACTTTAACACAAATAACACCGCACATGCATGAGTACGAAGTTGCTTCAGTAGTGTCTGACTCTTTGCCACCCTATGGACTGTAGGGCACCAGGCTCCTCTGGCCATGGGATCCTACAGGCAAGAACACTGGAGTGGGTTGCCATGCCCTCCTCCAGGGGATCTTCCCCACCCAGGGATCAAACCCAAGTCTCTTCCATCTCCTGCACTGGCAGGTGGGTTCTTTACCACTAGCGCCACCTGGGAAGCCCAATAATACCTTAAGGACAATTAAAGAAAGAAGAATTTCCATTTAAATATCTATTAAAACACTTATTAGCTCACATTTGGAATTATTAGCAACCATTTCTGTAGCTCTCACTACCCATGGTCAAAATTTCCAAACTATCTTTTAAAATATCTGTTTGCTAAGGGTCCTATATTAGATGTTTCATTTACGTAACAATATTTTGTGCTGGCAACTGCAAAGCATAGTTTGTGGAGTAAATCCCTTCACTAAACACACTGAGTGAGAATCTTAACTCACTAAGACTAGAAGTCAATTTCATATCTGCAAATTTACAAATTATACTTCTTTTGAATATCTGCTGTAATTATATTAAGACAAATTTTTTAAACTGAATCCAGCTGAAGCTGAATGACCATATTCTCCTCCCCCTATCCAAACCCACTTTAACATCTCTGAAATAGGAATAATTTACAAAACATGGCAAATGGTGTATCATATTTAGTGTTTTTCTTTCTTAGTGGTGCTTAATGGTGAGTGTTACAATCAATGCTAGATTGAATAAAATGCAGTATGCGTATTTTTAGAGATTCTTAGAATTAAAGTAAATTATGTTGCTTACACCTGTTTCAATTTTAGTTGATGAAGGTGAAAGCTGTATCACTACTCTTTTTAAAATTCTAGTACATGTACTGATAGTACTTAAAACTACACTAAGCAATTTACCTTTGTTGCTGTCTAGTTACTAAGTCATGTCCAACTCTTTTGAGACCCCATGGACTGTAGGCGCCCAGACTCCTCTGTCCATGGGATTTCCGAGGCAAGAATACTGGAGCAGGTTGCCACTTCCTTCTCCAGGGGATCTTCCCAGCCCAGGGATCCAACCTGCATCTCCTGCATTGGCAGGCAGTTTCTTTATGGCTAAGCCTCCAGGGAAGCCCAAGCATTTACCTACCTGCAAGTAAAGGTGATCTCATTTCCATTACTCCTATAGAAGGGCCACTAATTGATCGAGGTTGTGGAGTCACTGGAGCTGGCAAATCCCCCATTAAAAAACCAGGTAAGAACTGGGCATTAACCCCTGGCTTTGGAGACGTGGGTGAACCCAGCATCATTGGTTCAGATCCTAAATGAATCAGAAAATAAAATACAGAGAAAGGACTTTGATGTAATAATAGGTGACAAAAAGATACAAGGACTAGTATACACAATTTTGAGAATTTAATAAAAATTGTTAAATATTACAGAATCACAGTTAAATTATTTTAAAACCCATTAAAATTTTTTCCAGAAAAATATGAAAATATTTTGCATTAACAAAATAATATTTGACAGCTGTTTACATTATTTCATAGATTTAAGAATCAACGTTCATTTTTAAATTTTTGCTTATTGACTAAAAAAAAATCCCTAATACATACAGAACTTTCTGGCAGTTTCTACTATGTAACAACTAAAAACAAGGACAGGATGCACTAGCAACATAAAGTCTAAGCAAATTAGACACAACAGGTTTAGCTGTATGTCCCGTTTTTCTTTCCCCATACACAAAAACCATGTCATTTCTGTAATAAAAGTGTAATTATGCACACATTAAAGCACATATGAAATAACAGTGATGACAGCGTACCAACTAAGAAATATGCTTTGGGTAATTTTTTAAAACCATTCATTTTAAAGTTAGGAATAATCAATAAATCTCCCTAACAGAAAACCAATTAAGAGGTGAACTGATACTTTGTGATGATCCGTTCAAAATTATTTTTCACAATTTATAGGATAGGTAATATTATTCCAACTATGAAAATAAGGAAGCTATAACTTCCTCTAATTTCAAAACAAAATAGCACAGTAAGGAAAACATGAGCTCTGGAGTCAAGAGACCTGGTTTCAGTCTTTCAGAAAACTGGACATAATCACATCTCCCAGCTTTGATTAGAAAGATAGCAAATAAAGCACTTAACTCTAGTGCCTAGTATACAATCAGTACTCACAAATATTAGTTATTATTATTATAGTACAATAGCCAAATCTTACTGTGTACATGTAGAATTTGCAATTTCTGCTTATGAAAATTTAATTTTTCAATTATCTGACAAGGCTGATTTGTGATTTATGGAACTCAGAAAGTTCAAACACTTGATATTTTATACAGCCTTTATTAACTACACCGTAACTTTTAACTGCCTCAAAACTGTGTTTAATGCTATCCAAATGCTGTCAATTAATTACTCTTCCTCTTATTTCTCATTACAGCAGACCTTGATAGTAACATGTGGATCACAATAAACTGTGGAAAATTCTGAAAGAGATGGGAATCCCAGACCACCTGACCTGCCTCTTGAGAAACCTGTATGCAGGTCAGGAGGCTACAGTAAGAACTGGACATGGAACAACAGACTGGTTCCAAATTGGAAAAGGAGTACGTCAAGGCTGTATACTGTCACCCTGCTTATTTAACTTATATGCAGAGTACATCATGAGAAACGCTGGGCTGGAAGAAGCAGAAGCTGGAATCAAGATTGCCGGGAGAAATATCAATAACCTCAGCTATGCAGATGACACCACCCTTATGGCAGAAAGTGAAGAGGAACTCAAAAGCCTCTTGATGAAAGTGAAAAAGGAGAGTGAAAAATTTGGCTTAAAGCTCAACATTCAGAAAACGAAGATCATGGCATCTGGTCCCATCACTTCATGGGATATAGATGGGCAAACAGTGGAAACAGTGTCAGGCTTTATATTTTTGGGCTCCAAAATCACTGCAGATGAGAGACTGCAGCCATGAAATTAAAAGACACTTACTTCTTGGAAGGAAAGTTATGACCAACCTAGATAGCATATTGAGAAGCAGAGACATTACTTTGCCAACAAAGGTCCGTCTAGTCAAGGCTATGGTTTTTCCTGTGGTCATGTATGGATGTGAGAGTTGGACTGTGAAGAAAACTGAGCGCCAAAGAATTGATGCTTTTGAACTGTGGTGTTGGAGAAGACTCTTGAGAGTCCCTTGGACTGCAAGGAGATCCAACCAGTCCATTCTAAAGGAGATCATTCCCAGGGGTTCTTTGGACGGAATGATGCTGAAGCTGTAACTCCAGTACTTTGGCCACCTAATGCGAAGAGCTGACTCGTTGGAAAAGACTCTGATGCTGGGAGGGATTGGGGGCAGGAGGAGAAGAGGACGACAGAGGATGAGATGGCTGGATGGCATCACCGGCTGGATGGACATGAGTCTGAGTGAACTCCGGGAGTTGGTGATGGACAGGGAGGCCTGGCGTGCTGCGATTCAAGGGGTCGCAAAGAGTCGAACATGACTGAGCGACTGAACTGAACTGAACTTGATGGTAACAATGCAAGCACATGAAAAAGGAAAAGAAAGCAAATACTGAAATAGGTGTGAATAGCTATATTACACTTTAATTACTTCAAAGTGCTAATTAATTACCATGTTACCATGGTACTACTACATATTTCCAAAGAACATAATAGTAAAATCAAACCAAAAGTCTAAACTAAAGCATATTATGAACATATATTTATAAACTCAAAGTACAAAGTTTTAGGTACCATCTCCCAGCCCCAAAAGAGAGAGAAAAACACATATATGGGCTTCCTAGGTGGTGAAGTGGTAAAGAATCGCCTGCCAAGGCAGGAAACACAGGATCAATCCCTGGGTTCGGAAAACTCCCCAGGGGAGGAAATGGAGATCCACTCCAGGATTCTTGCCTGGGAAACCCCATGGATAGAAGAACCTTCCATGGGGTCGAAAAAGAGTCAGATGTGACTTAGCGACTAAACAACAACAGCAGCCAAGTATACTAAAAATTAAGTCAAAAAAATTTTGACACATCTAAATACATATTGTGATACAACAGAAATAACCAGAGTGAGGAGAGCCAAAGGACTCTTAACTAAACTGTCACTGACCACTGAGCCCTCAGACTAATTTTCCTTAGAGAGTTACATTGGTGGATCCTCAAGTCTTAAATTTCCATTTCCAAGTCTCTACTCCCAAACTGTTAAGTGTGTCTTACTCAGCTAGCATCGTTTGTCAAAGTAACCATTAGTTTTAGTGTTCCATTAGGTGCTGCTGCTGCTGCTGCTGCTGCTGCTGCTGCTGCTGCTGCTAAGTCGCTTCAGTCATGTCCGACTCTGTGCGACCACATAGCCGGCAGCCCACCAGGCTCCCTGGTCCCTGGGATTCTCCAGGCAAGAACACGGGAGTGGGTTGCCATTTCCTTCTCCAATGCATGAAAGTGAAAAGTGAAAGTGAAGTCGCTCGGTCGTGTCGGTGCTAGGAATGCTCAACTACTGCACAACTGCACTTATCTCACACGCTAGCAAGGTAATGCTCAAAAGTCTCCAAGCCAGGCTTCAACAGTACATAAACCGTGAACTTCCAGATATTCAAGCTGGATTTAGAAAAGGCAGAGGAACCAGAGATCAAATTGCCAACATCCGTTGGATCATCAAAAAAGCAAGAGAGTTCCTGAAAAATATCTACTTCTGCTGCAAGGAGAAGATCAAAACAAACTGTGGAAAATTCTTAGAGACAGGACTACCAAGACCACTTGACCAGCCTCCTGAGAAACCTATATGCAGGTCAGGAAGCAACAGTTAGAACGGGACATGAAACAACAGATTGGTTCCAAATAGGGAAAGGAGTACATCAAGGCTGTATATTGTCACTCTGCTTATTTAACTTATACACAGAATACACCATAAGCAACACTGGATGAAACACAGAAACACCATAAGAAAGGCTGGATGAAGCACAAGCTGGAATCAAAATTGCGGGGAGAAATATTAACCTCAGATATGCAGATGGCACCACCCTTATGGCAGAAAGTGAAGAAGAACTAAAGAGCCTCTTGATGAAAGAGGAGAGTGAAAAAGTTGGCTTAAAACTCAACATTCAAAAAACTAAGATCGTGGCATCTGGTCCCATCACTTCATGGGAAATAGATGGGGAAACAGCGGAAACAGTGACAGACTTTATTTTGGGGTGGTCCAAAATCACTGCAGATGATGACTGCAGCCATGAAATTAAAAGACACTTGCTCCTTGGAAGAAAAGTTATGTCCAACCTAGACAGCATATTAAAAAGCAAAGACATTACCTTGCCTACAAAGAGCCATCTAGTTAAGGCTATGGTTTTTCCAGTAGCCATGTATGGATGTGAGAGGTGGACTATAGAGAAAGCTGAGCCCCGAAAAATTGATGCTTTTGAACTGTGGTGTTGGAGAAGACTCTTGAGAGTCTCATGGACAGCAAGGAGATCCAACCAGTCAATCCTAAAAGAAATCAGTCCTTAATATTCATTGTAAGGACTGATGCTGAAGCTGAAACTCCAATCCTTTGGCCACCTGATGCGAAGAATTGACTCACATGAAAAGACCCTGATGCTGGGAAAGATTGAAGGAGAAGGGGACGACAGAGCATGAGATCGTTGGATGGTATCACCGACTCGACGGACATGAGTTTGAGTAAACTCCAGGAGTTGGTGATGGACAGGGAGGCTTGGCATACTGCAGTCCATGGGGTCGCAGAGTCGGAAAGGACTGAGCGACTGAACTGAACTGAGGTGCTGGGAAAATGTTTATACCTCGTCTGAAATAAGGATTTAAACAATATCAGCTAATATCAGATTTCGGACCAGGGGTCCATAATTGTAACCCCAAGAAATATATACACCAGAACGCTTTTGTTAAGCAGAAGACTTTCATACTGGAAATGAACATTTTTCTGACCTCTAAAATAATACAAGACATAAATACCTAGACCATCTTTAAATGTAGCTGAGTATCTCCACTAATATTATACATTTAGATTTTTATAACTAATAGTAAAACAGTTCAAGTTACTCTATTGTCAAAAGAAACTGATTTTGTACAAAATATGGCCAACATCATATATCCTTCAATTCTAATAAAACTCATTCTACACAGACGTATCGTGCTGCTCTCCTTTCCAAACTCAGAAAGTTGTAATCGAATTTTCAAATACGTCGCTATTATAGTAGACCGTTTATTTTCTGTTTTAAGCTATTCCACGGTTCTCACAAAACCCACAACTCAACCGACACACATACACACACACACAATAATCGACATCCAAGGTTGACATGCAAGATTTTTTTTTAATGCCCCCATTATATAACGGAAATGATTTTTAAAATCATTACGTGACCGTAATGCAGAGGAATGTACTGTAGAGGAAAAGATTCTCTACAATTGAGTCATTTTCCCAAGAAAAGGAAATGAAGCGAACTCATGGCTTCCTATTAAGGGAATATCTCAATGGCTGTCATCACCTGGTTAATTAAATATCGAACAACTCAAGTTTCCATTAAAAACACATTCCTTTTGCGAATCCCGGGAGGAGTTGGAATCAAGCAGCAATGAGAAGCCTAGATGATGGAACAGCGGTGAAAGGTGACCGCGCTCCAGGGCACCGCCCACCCACGTGTTCACAGGTGAGGACCTTCCCACCGCTTCACACGATCCGGGGATCCAGCATCGCGTCTGCCGCGCCGGCGGAGTCTCAGGTATGGACAGGTCTAGCTCTGGCTTGGGGGGAGGATACAAAGCGGCTTAGTCACCACCAGACCGCCGTTTCTTCGACTTCCTCGGAGCCCGCAGCGTCCCGGAGCCCCCTTGGTAGCTACAGGGTGGCGACGCCTAGAGAAGGGGGCGGACTTGGAACCTGGGGGCGAGCCAAAGGGCTAGCTCCTTGCGGCTTGAAATTAGCAGACAAGACCCTACGATTACTGTCTCGCACGTGCCCGCTTCCAAGCTGACAGTGTGCATCGCAGTGCTAGCAAGGAAAAGCAGTGTTTTACTCACCCAACGTGGGCGCCTGGGGTTCCACGGCAAAGGCTGCCATCACAGCAGCAGCTGTACTCACCCCCGGACCCTTCCTGATTTTCAAAAATGGCGGAAACTCTCCCCACGGGTAGGGCCGCGCTACCTTATGGGGTTGCGTAACTTCCGGACATGCGCTGTACCTGTTGTGGCGCCGGCGCTGCCTTTTTGGCGTAGGGCAGCAGTCTTTGCTCAGACTACTTGTGCGGGAAGAATTTCTCTGGCAAAGTGATGAAACAACGTGGAAGTTGTGATTTCGGGACGTCATTGCTCACCTGGGAGCCTCCTGATTTGTTGGTGCTTGAGTCGTATAGTAACACAAGTTACTGTAATGCTTTCATAGTTAGCGAGAGTTTACCCAGTGCTCTTTCTCAAGTACCCCGGGAAAAGTTGCCTTTGAGAAACAGATGGTGCCGCTTTCCAGTGTCAATTTCTGGGCCCAGCTGCATGAAACCATTCTCAAAGCATATTTTCTACAATCTCTATGGTTTTTGTTTGTTTGTTTGTTTGTTTTTTAGGTTATGTAGGCACAGTTTTAGCCGTGTCCTACTCTTTGCGGTCCCATGCACTGTACAAATTCTCCAGGCCAGATACTGGAGTGGGTAGCCTTTCCCGTCTCCAGCGGAATTTCCCAACTCAGGAACGAACCTGGGTCTCCTGCATTGCAGGCTGATTCTTTACCAGCTGAGCTATCAGGGAAGCCCATTTTACTTAAAGCATAATTTATACTTGCTGTTTTAATGTATGTTAATATAAACAAAAGATTAAATAACGAAGGCTAATGCTACACACCCGTGAACTCACCACATTGCAGAAGCCTGTGTGTTCCTCCCTATGCCATCCCTGCTGTCTGCCTTTCCCTGCTACTGCTGCTGCTGAATCGCTTCAGTCCTGTCCGACTCTGTGCGACCCCATGGACCCCACCAGGCTCCCCTGTCCCTGGGATTCTCCAGGCAAGAACACTGGAGTGGCTGTACTGCTTTTCTTTAGATATTATTTGAAGAGCGCGCACACAAACACATTGTATTATCAATATGTGTGTGTGAAAATAAGTTGTTTAGCCATTTGCAGCAACATGAATGGACCTGGAGATTATCATAGTGAGTGAAGTAAATCAGACCAAGAAAGACAAATATGATATAGCTTATATGCAGAACCCCCCCCAAAAAAAAGAAATACTAATGAACTCATTTACAAAACAAAAATAGAGAAAGAACTTATGATTAACAAGGGGAGAGGATAGGGAGGAAGGATAAATTGGGAATTTAGGACTGACATGTCACACTGCTAGTTTTAAAACAGATAACCAACAAGGACCTGCTGTATAACAAAGGGAATTCTGCTCAACACTGTAATAACTGAAATGAGAAAAGAATTTGAAAAGGAATTCATGTATGTACTTGTATAACTGAATCACTTGGCTGTACATCTGAAATTAACATTGTTAATCAACTATAGTATAAAATAAAAATTAAAAAATAAAAGGAAATAAAAGGGAAAAAATGTGTTGTTTAGTTTTGCTCACTTACTAATTAAAGTGATATGCTACATGGGTATATTCTGAGATGCTCTCTGATCCATACCAAACTCACTATCCCGCAAATACTCACCATCCTCTCTATTTCCTCTGAGGTTTTCCTGAAATCCCAAATCCAGCCAAGATTTTTCTAATTTGGGTGAGGTAATAACAATTCCAGCATTAAATGACAAGTTTCCAGAAATCAAAGCTTAAAACCACTTACAGATGAAGTGACTTTTTCTTAACAGATGTTATGAATGGGTTGAACTCTATCCCCCAAAATAAATGTTAAGATCCTAACCTCCAATATATAGGAATGTGACCTTATTTGGAAATAGGGTCTTTGTAGATGTAATCATGTTCAGGTGCAGTCATACTGAATTACTACAAACTTTGTGGCTTAAACCAACACAAATTTATATTTTATAGTTCTAGTGGCCAGAGATCCAAAATGATTGTTATAGGACTAAAACCAATGTGTCAACAAGACTGCTTTCTTCAAGAGGCTCCAGGGGAGAAACTGTTTCCTTGCTTTTCTAACTTCTGAAGGCTCACCATATGTTATGTATGCACTTAGCTTTTGGCCCTGTCCTCCTGCTTCAGAGCCAGTGGCATAGCATCTTCCACCTCTGACACTGCTTCTCTCTGCTTCTGTCGCCCGTGGTCTTTTCCTCGTATAGTAAAATCCCCCTCTGCGTCCATTTTATCAGGACCTCTGTAATCACATTTAGGGCCTACTCAGACAATCCAGGATAATCTTCCCACGGTGGTAACCAGTTGTGGTGATTAAGCTAATAACGATGTCTAAAAAGTAACATTCATAGATTCCAGAGATTAAAATGTGGAATACCTTTGGAGGCTCTATTCAGGCCACCACACCCAGCGATTCCCTTTCTAGAAATAAGGTACCAAGAAAAGTTCATCAATGAAGGGATTTCAATATAAATTATGATCTAGCGAAATAAAAGAACATCATGCACCTGTTAAAAAGAATAAAATGGATTGGATATGTGACTGTATGTATTGATCTAGAAAAATCTCCATGGTTGATGTGAAAGAAGCAATTTGAAAACATTACATAGCATCATTTCATTTTAACTTAACAAAAAGTATACATCTGAGAACAGATGCAAAGAGAGAGAGACAGAGATGCTTATTTAAATAAAGGAAAAATCTAGAAAACATTCCTCCCAAACTATTAACAGGGAAGGTAGAATGGGAGAGGGGTTTGTAAATCAGGGGGCTTAAGAAGGGCCCTTATTTTATCTTATATAACTTTTAATAGTTGATTATAGGCATTATTTACTATTTTTTAGTATTCTTCAAATTAAAACACTTTCTTTACTTTAAGAAAGCCATTTTCCTTCAGTTGCTTTTCAGTCTTCTACCCTTTAATTGTCTCTTTCCTTACCAAGTTATAAAGATGCCTACTTGTCCCTCTCACAGAAACTTTCCTATATCTTGTTCTTTCTCCGAGCTGCTGCTGCTGCTAAGTCGCTTCAGTCATGTCCGACTCTGTGCGACCCCATAGACGGCATCCCACCAGGCTCCCCTGTCCCTGGGATTCTCCAGCTACCATGCACTAATTTTTCTCACATTTTCTCTCCTTTTCTCAAGATCTCAAAATAAGAGCCTACAGATTTTCGTAGATGATCTATTTCCCTAACTTCACCACCTTATCGTTTAATTAAATACATACAGGCTACTATGTAACTCTTATGAAACTACTGATCCCCAGCTATTTTTCTCCTTGTGGCCAGATTAAGCCTGTCTTCTTGATAGCTGCAGTAGTCAACAGCTTTGACCATCTTTTTGTCTAGACAGTGTTTTCCATGTTTTCGGTGAGGCTACACTTCCTATTTTATCCCCTAACTTTCTAATCTTTTTCTGGTTTTTCTATACCTGACCCTACTTTATTCTAACCTGCACATATTATTAATAGTCAAGACTTTGTCCTCCTTCTTCTTAAATTCTTTTATGTTCTTTCTGGGAGTCCTCGTGAATTGTCATGTCTATGCCAAAAAAAAACCACAAAAAACTCCAATATTGTAAGCCCCAGCTCTCTCTAAAGCCAACTGATACTTTCCCAGATGCTTGATGAACAATCTACCAGCACATCAAGCCTCAAAAATAAAATCATCTTGCCTTAAAACCAGCCCCATTCCAGCTGTCCCTTTTTCTATTGACTTCTTAGAAATTCAAAATCACAGTATGTTAGAGTCTAAAATGATACAGACATTTATTCAAAGTCCGGCTCATACACTTAAATCTTGTATTACTTCAATTTGTATTAAATCTCTTTAGATTGTAAAATAGAAACAATACCTACTATGAAAGGTGGTTATGCTTAGTACAGGCTTCCCTGTTGGCTCAATGGTAAAGAATCTGCCTGACAAGGCAAGAGACGTAAGAGAGGTGGGTTTAATCTGTGGGTCAGGAAGATCTCCTGGAGAAGGAAATGGCAACCCACTCCAGTAATCTTGCCTGGGAAATCCCATGGACAGAGGAGCCTGGTAGGGTCCATGAGGGTGCAAACAATTCGAACGACTTAGTGACTTAACAATTACAATATGCTTAGTACAGTGCCTGGTCCATTTTGCTTTTTCTGCCTTCCGTTTTCCCTTCCATCAAACATTCAGATACCAAGTCCTGTTCTTTCTCTCTCCTCAATGCCTAGACAATGCAGTCAACTCTTAACAACGCCATGGCTTCAATCTCTCCCACCAAACACCACTATCCAATGCTCCCTTCCTTGTACACACTAGTCGGCTGTCCAAAACTCTCACTGACTTCCCACTCCCTACAGTAGCCTCATTTTCTTCAACTTCACAAGCTTCACGTGTGCAGCACATGCCAACCAATAGTGTCTCCCATTACACTGTATACATTCTCACCCAGGCAACAAGAAAGAGGAAAATCAGAATCCTTTAGGGGTGGAAGTTGCTATGACTGAATATTTGTGTTCCCATAGTTCATCTGTTAGAAATCCTAACAACCAGTGTGATGTTATTTGGGAGTTGGGAACTTTGGGAAGTCATTAGGTCATGAGGGTTAAGTCCTCATGAGTGAGATTAGCGCTTTTATAAAAGAAACCATCCAGAGAGCTCCCCAATCCCTTTGGTCATGTGAGCATAGAGCAATAAAATGCTGTCTGTAAGCCAGGGAGCAGGCTCCCACTTGACACCAAATCTGCCATATCGATCTTGGACTTCCCAGCCTCCAGCACTTTGAAGAAATAAATCTCTGTTGTTTATACGTTCCCCTCAGTCTACGGTATTCTGCTGTGTGTGTGCTCAGTCACTTCAGGCATGTCTGACTCTTTGCAGCCCCATGGACTGTAGCCTGCCAGGCTCCTCTGTCCTTGGAATTTTTCAGACAAGAATACTGGAGTGGGTAGCCATTCCCTTCTCCAGGGGAACTTTCCAGCCCAGGGATTAAACCCATGCCTCCTGTATTGCAGGCAGATTCTTTACCATCGAGCCGCCAGGGAAGCAAACAGCCCAAACAAACTGAGAGAGGACAGCAGGAGCATCTCTTTTGCTGATTCAACAGGCACCCTAAAAGGAATATATATTGTCACCCTACCTTCACCAGAGTTGGTTGAGAACCTCAGTTTCAAAACAGTCTCTTCACTCTCTCACCCTAGCTTTCTGCTCCAATCAGTTCTCCCATTATTCCCCTTTGCAACTGTTTCAACATTTTGTGAAAGATCTTCACATTATACTCCTTGCTCACAGCAGCACCCCTGTTTAGCATCTCTTTGCTTTCCACTGCAATTTACAAATTCCTGTTATTGCAAGTGGCAGCTCTCTTCCACCATGAAACTTGCTCCAGCCCTGCCAGCCTTTAATAATCGTTTCATCTCAAAAGGTACAACACATCATTTCTGCAACTCATTTGCTACAAGATACTTTTCTTTTTAAGTTTTCTTTTCAGCCCTACTAGATGAATTTTCTTGAGGACAGGATCGTAATATTTTCTATTCTGTTTTCCTCACTTTCCAACAAAACTATGTTGAAAAAGTAAATGGATGAACAAATTTTAATGACAAACTGTATATAAACATTGAATAAGTGTAATTATCTGATATAACTTATTTGATGCAATTTTCATGTTTTAAAATGTTTAAAATAATAATTTTACACATTAATTCTATTAGAAGTGCTTATTATACATATTATAAATGGAAGACCTATTTGTAGTTCTGTTTATCCTTTTTTAGTAAAATGAAATTTCTATAAAATCAGATAAAATGGGTTATCTTGAATGAATACCATTGTAGAGCACAATTTTACTTTGTATGTTTCTTGTTAAACTACAATCTTTAGAAATACTGCATGTTCATCATAGTCTTCCGTACATGGATATTATTATCTTAATTGCAATACTTGCTTTCCTACTTTCTTTTCTGAACATGGTAAATAAAATGTCAAAGTGGAACACCTGTTCCTTATTTCTATTCTGGATTTGTGGTTCTCTGAATGCTGCCTTCCACTGACATATGATTCCATCAAAGTGTTATTTTTGTAGATCATTGATTTTCAGACTTATATGGAATAATCGTTCATTTAACAAGGTTTTGTGCAGATACTTAATACCTACAACAGACCTACTCTGGTTGAGGGGAAGAAAAAAAAAAACAGGAAAAGTGCAAGCCCCACTAACTCAGGATTCTCTCCCCCTCAGCTGTCAATGATCGCCTTCAAATGACCCCTGAAGCACTTGGGTGAAATCCCTACGGCTACAGAGAGTCCAATCTAAAGATTAGTTTCTGGCTATATACATTTCAACTTTCTTCTAAACACAAATTTTTAAAAAGTCACAAATGTATTTGAGACACGAAGCCTCAAAATGTATTAATTTTCAATATATTTGATGTATTTGCAGCCAAACTACTGTGTGTCTGTTATACACACTAAATACTCATCGACCTATTTATAAATGTCTATCAATATTCAATGTTTGTATATAAACCTAAATTATTAAATCCCACTCCTAGTCTACTTTAAAAATAAAAACAAAGAATCTTGACACTGAAGCAAAGAAAAATGATATCCATCTTTGGTAGGAATTTAGGGAAAGAATAGAGTTTGTCACCTTTGAAAAGAGAGCCAAGAGAGGCAACATTGTCGCACTCATGTTCCCATCCTCTGAGCTTTTGGCAGCTGGTGTAGCATGGACAGGCCATGACGTAGATTGTGATGTCACATAAAGCATATGGAGAGATCATGATTTCATAGGGCCCAGGGACAAGTGATCTCCAAAAGAGCTTTATGGTGTTTAAGACGTAGGGATTTTGTCCAGAAAAAAATGCAAATCAATTGGTTGTTATTTGCATTGTCTGATCACTATAAACAGTAATGGCCAAAGCTACATCTTTATAAACTAAAATCAATATTATATTTGGAAACTTACCAGTGTTTTCTGATTTCATTATAGTAAACAACTGACAGAAAGAGGGTAGCCAAGCATCAAAAGATATATCAGTTTAGCTGACTCACTTGTCTTTTAACCGATTAGATGGTTCTTAACACCTGTTGGGGCTGCCCTCGAAGCTCAGCTGATAAAGAATCCGCCTGCAACGTGGGAAAACTAGGTTCGATCCCTGGGTTGGGAAGATCCCCTGGAGAAGGGAAAAGCTACCCACTCCAGTCTTGTGGCCTGGAGAATTCCATGGACTATATAGTCCATGCGGTCACAAAGAGTTGGACACCACTAACAGACTTTCACTCACTCACTCACTAATACCTGTTGGAAGTAAAAAGACATCAAAACTTACATATAACTATAGGAGAGAGTGGTGAATAGGCAGAACACAGGTTTTTTAGTGCAGTGAGGCTATTTTGTATGATATTATCATGGTGGACAGATGTTATTATAAATTTGTCAAACCCAAAGAATGTAGAACACCATGCGTGAATCCAAAGTAATGTAAACTATCGATTCAGGGCGTGATAATGAAGTTTCAATGTAGTTTCACCACTTACAACAAATGTACCACTCTGGTGGGAGATGTGATAAAAAAAGGAGGCTAAACATGTGTGAGGGCAGAAGGTATGTGGGACATCTCCATACCTATTGTTCAGTTTTGCTATGAATGTAAAACTGTTCTAAAAAACGTAACTTTCAGGTGTTATAAATTATTTTTTATAAATTAAATATATTATAAATACGATTTCATTTCCTGCTTTTATATGTGAACTATTAGATAGGTTTAATCAGATATTTAAAAGCCCCATGGAAGTTTTAGCAGGAAAAATGGACAATACTGAAAAAAACAGGATTTACTTTACAGAAAGCTTTGTCTGGGAGTTTCCTTGAAATAATCCTCTGTAATAAGGGAGGGCAGAAGCAGTGGAGGAAGAGGATAGTTGAGCACATCCTTTAAACAAGAAAAGCCATGAGTTGATCATTGTTGATGGCCAACTGATTATAGTATTCTCTAATTTTGTGTATTTTGACATTTTCCCAAGTTAAATTCTTTTTTTAAAGCAATAAGGAAAAGGGATAGGCTACCCACTCCAGTATTCTTGGGCTTCCCTGGTGGCTCTGAGGGTAAAGAATCCGCCTGCAATGCAGGAGACCCCAGTTCAATTCCTGGGTTGGGAAGATCCACTGGAGAAGGGAAAAGCTACCCACTCCAGTATTCTGGCCTGGAGAATCCCCATGGGCAGATGAAGCCTGGTGGGCTACAGTCCATGGGGGTTGCAAAGAGGTGGACACAACTAAGCACAAGCACAGTACTAGGGTGTTCAAAGATCATACATTCTCTCCCAGTTTATGTGAATAAATGAGAGTGAAAAACCAATGAAAAAATTACTCTTTTCCTACTTGATAATGTCATCCCCTTCTCCTCCTGCCCCTAATCCCTCCCAGCATCAGAGTCTTTTCCAATGAGTCAACTCTTCACATGAGGTGGCCAAAGTACTGGAGTCTTCATTTAGAGAAGTAGCATTTTGTTGAGGAGAGGTGCAAATCTTGACTTAATAAAAATACTTAATAGTTATACGTTGGAGAAGGCAATGGCACCCCACTCCAGTACTCTTCCCTGGAAAATCCCATGGATGGAGGAGCCTGGTAGGCTGCAGTCCATGAGGTCGCTAAGAGTCGGACAAGACTGAGGGACTTCACTTTCACTTTTCACTTTCACGCACTGGAGAAGGAAATGGCAACCCACTCCAGCGTTCTTGCCTGGAGAATGCTAGGGACGGGGGAGCCTGGTGGGCTGCCGTCTATGGGGTTGCACAGAGTCGGACAAGACTGAAGCGACTTCAGTTCAGTTGCCCAGTCGTGTCTGACTCTTTGCGACCCCATAAATCGCAGCATGCCAGGCCTCCCTGTCTGTCACCAACTCCCGGAGTTCACTCAGAGTCGCATCCATCGAGTCAGTGATGCCATCCAGCCATCTCATCCTCTGTCGTCCCCTTCTCCTCCTGCCCCTAATCCCTCCCAGCATCAGAGTCTTTTCCAATGAATCAACTCTTCACATGAGGTGGCCAAAGTACTGGAGTTTCAGCTTTAGCATCATTCCTTCCAAAGAAATCCCAGGGCTGATCTCCTTTAGAATGGACTGGTTGGATCTCCTTGCAGTCCAAGGGACTCTCAAGAGTCTTCTCCAACACCACAGTTCAAAAGCATCAATTCTTCAGCGCTCAGCCTTCTTCACAGTCCAACTCTCACATCCATACATGACCACAGGAAAAACCATACCCTTGACTAGACGGACCTTAGTCGGCAAAGTAATGTCTCTGCTTTTCAATATGCTCTCTAGGTTGGCCATAACTTTTCTTCCAAGGAGTAAGTGTCTTTTCATTTCATGGCTGCAATCACCATCGGCAGTGATTTTGGAGCCCCCCAAAATAAAGTCTGACACTGTTTCCACTGTTTCCCCATCTATTTCCCATGAAGTGATGGGACCAAATGCCATGATCTTTGTTTTCTGAATGTTGAGCTTTAAGCCAACTTTTTCAGTCTCCTCTTTCACTTTCATCAAGAGGCTTTTGAGTTCCTCTTCACTTTCTGCCATAAGGGTGGTGTCATCTGCATATCTGAGGTTACTGATATTTCTCCCGGCAATCTTGATTCCAGCTTGTGTTTCTTCCAGCCCAGCGTTTCTCATTATATACTCTGCATAGAAGTTAAATAAGCAGGGTGACAGTATACAGCCTTGACGTACTCATTTTCCTATTGGAACCAGTCTGTTGTTCCATGTCCAATTCTAACTGTTGCTTCCTGACCTGCATACAGATTTCTCAAGAGGCAGGTCAGGTGGTCTGGGATTCCCATCTCTTTCAGGATTTTCCACAGTTTATTGTGATCCACACAGTCAAAGGCTTTGGCATAGTCAATAAAGCAGAAATAGATGTTTTTCTGGAACTCTCTTGCTTTTTCCATGATCCAGTGGATGTTGGCAATTTGATCTCTGGTTCCTCTGCCTTTTCTAAAACCAGCTTGAACATCAGGAAGTTCACAGTTCACGTATTGCTGAAGCCTGGCTTGGAGAATTTTGAGCATTACTTTACTAGCGTGTGAGAAGAGTACAATTGTGCGGTAGTTTCAGCATTCTTTGGCATTGCCTTTCTTTGGGATTGGAATGAAAACTGATCTTTTCCAGTCCTGTGGCCACTGCTGAGTTTTCCAAATTTGCTGGTATATTGAGTGCAGCACTTTCACAGCATCATCTTTCAGGAAAGCAGCAGAAATAGTTATATAACATTAAGAACTCTAGGACTTAATTTTTTAATCTGAATAGTGGAAATTATAGTAGCTACAATGTATTGACTTATTCACTCAGTGATATATAATATCATTTAATATTCAATATTCAATATATAATATATATTCAATAACTGAAATTTATCCTAATGCTCTTCTATGTCACTCAGCCTATTATATAGCTTTTAATAAGCTTATTTGGCTTCTTCCTCCATTAATTCACCAAACAACTCTTGCCAACATCACCAAAGACCTCCATAAGGCTAAATCCAAGACATTGTCATTTTATATCTCATATAACTTTTAGCACCATTAGTTCACAGTAAACATTCTTTGAAATTCCCCCTAATTGACTCTCTCGCTTTCTCTCCTACCTCTCTGACCATGTGGCTAAGTCTCTTTTCTTAGCTTATCCTTCCCTATCTACCCCAGAAATGTTCCCTAGGCTCAATCTCATGGTCTGGTCTTACTCTAAACTCTTTCTCTGTATAATAGTATTAACATCCATTGTCCTAATGACTCTCAATTCATATCACCAACCCAAATCATTTTCCGACATCCAAATTTACATATACAATTGCCTATAGGACATCTACACTTCAATATCTCCAAGGCACTTCAAAATAAAATATAAAAAGTGGAGAAGGAAATGGCAACCCACTCCAGTACTCTTGCCTGGAAAATCCCATGGATGGAGGAGCCTGGTAGGCTACAGTCCATGGGGTCACAAAGAGTCGGACACGACTGAGTGACGACACCTTACACCTTAGAGCTAGGAAGGATTTTGAGATGATCTTGTTTATCCCCTGAGTTGCTGAAGGAAATATCTTCTGTCTTTCTATGCTGGAATATCTGAAGAACGATATGAAACTTCGCATGTGAAATGTACTTTGTTATATAGCCCCTTCTAGTTAAGAAACTTTGTTTATACCTTATTGAAATCTCTGTTGAGAAGGTTCCAGCAGAAACTCATTTGTAGTTTCTTTATAGGAAGAAAACTAGTTCTGTCAAATGCCTGTTCTGTATTATTATTCTGGTTATAACACAGGGTAGGCTCAGTAATATGAAAGAGAAATAGGTTATTATTTGTAATTGTAATATTAGGTTGATGCAAAAATATTTGTACTTTTGCATTGTTGAACTTTGCCCTTTATATTGGCATACATTGTTTAATAAATGTGATAATGTTATACATCAAAAAAAATAAAATAAAATAAAATAAAATATAAAAAGCCAAACTTAACTACCTTTTCTGTAAAATTTAATTACTTATCTCAGAGAATGACCCCACCAGCTATCTAGTTGCTAAAGAATGAAGTCTTGACATGGTCTTTAAACACCAACCCTTTCAACACCAATCCAATCCTGCGAATAATAATCCCTAAATACCTTTCAAATGCATCCACTTCTTTGCATTTTCACTGCCTTCACCAAATCCTGGCTTTACCATCTGATACCTGTATTTAGCTTCCTGGGTAGTCTTACCCTCCCTAATCCACACTCCACAGCACAGCAGAAGTGAGCTTTTAAAAATAACGTTCTGAGCAAGTTGTTCTCCGGATCAAAATCTTTCCATCCCATCTACTGCTCTAAAAGACGAAAATTCTAATGTGTCACGCCCTTTCTCACCCCTGGGTCTTTACATGCCTTGTTTTCTCAGTTCTGGAAGATCTTCAACACCCTACTTATCTTTCAGCACTTACCTCAAACATCGCTCAGGAGAGCATTCCCTTATAACTTGACAGATTATGACTTGAAATATATACTTCTATAATTCTAAAATTATCTATTCCCCCCAGCTAAGTTGTAAGCTTCATAAAGTCGGGTACTTGGAGGTTTTTGTTAATGGTTTTATTAAATTAAACTTTGTTATCTTGAGATGTTTGTGGATTCACAAGAAGTAAAAATAAGGTAGAGAGATGCTATGTACCCTTTACCTGGTTTCCCCCGTTGGTAACATCTTGCCAAACTATAGTACAATGTCACAACCAGGATACTCAACTTTGATACATTTACATTTTGACCAGGATCTTTCCTGTTGCCTTTTTGTAACCACACCTACTTCCCTAGGCTGCAACCACCTTCTTAACCCCTGGAAAACACTAATCTGTTTTTCATTTCTATAATTTTGTAGATACACATGTAACACTGACGTGCCCTGAACTATGGGCTAGGAGAGGGCTAGTATTCTCTTTGCTACAGAATCAGGGAAGGCTGTGTTATAGAGGAGGATCAACATATCCTGTACTGCCAACAGATATTTTACAGAAAAAGCACAGCAGCATCTGAAGAATGTCCAGAATGACTAAAAAATGTTTCCTAATTTGAAGTAACAACACAATAATACTAGTAGTATAGCACTCTACAGTTTCAGAAAACATAGTTTCATACAATTCAATTGTAGAGCCATTGATTAGGGGAGATGACATCAAGTTAACAGGTAATAAAAGAGAACGTCTTGACTCTGTTTGCTCCAGACTCCTTTGACCAAAGTTTTGCAAAGTGAAGTCGCTCGGTCGTGTCCGACTCTTTGTGACCCCCATGGACTGTATCCTACGAGATTCCTCTGCCCATGGGATTTTCCAGGTAAGAATACTGGAGGGGGTTGCCGTTTCCTTCTCCAGGAGATCTTCCCGACCCAACAGTTGAACCCAGGTCTCCCGCATTGTAGGCAGATGCTTTACCATCTGAGCCACCAGGGAAGCCTCTGAAGTTTTGCAAGGGAAGACCAATTGTTAACTGATCTGAGTGGAGTTAACCTCAACAGCACCAAGAATATGAAATGTCAAGGAGCCACTGAAGCAGTTGGTTAGCTTGTTGTATTACTTGTGAACAAGGTCCACAGCTATTCTTTCTCGTTGAATAGGAAAAGACCACAGAATTGAATTCTATTGATTTCTCAATTTCTTAACTACTGAAAAGAAAATGTTCTTCTTAAACAAACTTTTAACAAATGGCTTCTTTTGTCTGGAATTAATGAGAATTGTAGAAAATATTAGTACTTACTGAAAAAGAAAACCTTAAGATACAAATAAGTGCTTAATCTATCCTAAGGATATGGACTATATAGTGAGAAAATTTTATTTCTAGGCTACTCATCACTTGGAAATCTACTTCAATTTTTTATTTAAATTGAACTTACTATTAAGCTAGGCGCTATTACTGCTACTTCCTTAGTATTGTAATAATAATTGCAATATCTTCCAAAGAAACAAAAAAAGTTTATAAATATCAAATTGCTAATTCTTTCAACTTTCTTGTGAGGATGGTTAATTAACAGTTTCAATTCAGTTCAGTTCAGTCGCTCAGTCGTGTCCGACTCTTTACGACCTCATGAACCGCAGCACGCCAGGCCTCCCTGTCCATCACCAACTCCCAGAGTCTACCCAAACCCATGGCCATCCAGCCATCTCATCCTCTGTCATCTCCTTCTCCTCCTGCCCCCAATCCCTCCCAGCATCAGGGTCTTTTCCAATGAGTCAACTCTTCGCATCTGGTGGCCAAAGCATGGCAGTTTCAGCTTCAGAATCAGTCCTTCCAATAAACACCCAGGACTGATTTCCTTTAGGATGGACTGGTTGGATCTCCTTGCAGTCCAAGGGACTCAAGAGTCTTCTTCAACACCACAGTTCAAAAGCATCAATTCTTCGGTGCTCAGCTTTCTTCACAGTCCAACTCTCACATCCATACGTGACCACAGGAAAAACCATAGCCTTGACTATGGACCCTTGTTGGCAAAGTAATGTCTGTGCTTTTCAATATGCTATCTAGGTTGGTCACAACTTTCCTTCCAAGGAGTAAGCGTCTTTCAATTTCATGGCTGCAATCACCATCTGCAGTGAGTTTGGAGCCCAAAAATATAAAGTCTGACACTGTTTCCACTGTTTCCCCATCTATTTGCCATGAAGTGATGGGACCAGATGCCATGATCTTAGTTTTCTGAATGTTGAGCTTTAAGCCAACTTTTTCACTCTCCTGTTTCACTTTCATCAAGAGGCTTTTTAGTTCCTTTTCACTTTCTGCCATAAGGGTGGTGTCATCTGCATATCTGAGGTTATTGATATTTCTCCCGGCAATCTTCATTCCAGACTGTGCTTCTTCCAGCCCAGCATTTCTCATGATGTACTCTGCATAGAAGTTAAATAAGCAGGGTGACAGTGTACAGCCTTGACGTACTCCTTTTCCTATTTGGAACCAGTCTGTTTTTCCATGTCCAGTTCTAACTGTTGCTTCCTGACCTGCATATAAGTTTCTCCCATACAGATATGGTCATCCAAGGACTCCATACCTTGACAGAACAGAAGAGTATCAACTCTTATTTCCGTAATTATCAGCTTGATTAATATTTTAAAAGATTATAGGTGTTTTGAAAGTCAGTTATAAAACACATTCACTGCCTATAAAGGAATATGTGTGTATGTTTCTGTAGCTTGATCAAAACTGCACATTAGGGAAGAAAGTTTTTATAATATTTTAATTATAATATTTATAATTCAAAGAATATAATATTCTTTCTGTAATAGAAAGAATATATAATTGATATCTATAGACAATTTTTCTCTGGTGATTACTAGGAATTTGTTCTCTTTAAACTTTGGTAATTATTATTAATTAATGTTATTATTGTAGGTAGATGGTGGTGAGGAGGAGTTTTTGTGT